>NC_057813.1:382538284-383138284 GCF_018294505.1 Triticum aestivum
AAAATAATAATAATAAAAATAATAAAAAAAATAATAAATAATAAAATAAATAAAACAATAAATATAATTAATAAAATTAAAATGATTTAATAAAATTATTAATTAATTAATTAATTAATTAAGTTAATTAATCTGGTTTAATTAAATTAATTAACTAGTTAAGTTTAATTAAACTATAATTAGATTAACCTAAACCCTAATTAATTTAAATAGAGAATGACAGGTGGGTCCCACTGGACCCACATGTCAGGGTTGACTCAGTCAACCCCTGTTGACTGCTGACGTCAGCATGACATCATGCTGACGTCATAAATACATTTTTTCGAATTAATTAAATAAATAATTAAATTCCAAAATTTATTAAAATCTTTTAAAAATCATATCTTTTAATCCGTAACTCGGATTAAAATATTTTCAACATGAAAGTTGCTCAGAACGACGAGACGATTCCGGACACGCAGTCCGTTCGTCCACCACACCCCCCTAACCTATCGAACCCGCAACTTTCCCCCTCCGGCTCCTCGGCCCGAAAACGCGAAACACCGGGAATACTTCCCGGATGTTTCCCCCCTTAACCGGTACCACCTCATACCACGTTAGGGCACGCCTAGCATCGCTTCTTGACATGTCATGCATCGATATGCATCTGTTTACTTGGTATTCATTGTTTCTTCCCCCTCTTCTCTCCGGTAGACTACGAGACCGACGCTGCTGCTGCCCAGTTCATCTACGGAGTTGACGACCCCTCTCTCTTGCCAGAGCAACCAGGCAAGCCCCCCCCTTGATCACCAGATATCGCCTATTCTTCTCTATACTGCTTGCATTAGAGTAGTGTAGCATGTTACTGCTTTCCGTTGATCCTATTGTGATGCATAGCCTGACATTGTTGCTACACCTGTTGATACCTTACCTGCAATTCTAAATGCTTAGTATAGGATGCTAGTTTATCATCATTGGCCCTACATTCTTGTCAGTCTGCCTTGCTATACTATTGGGTCGTGATCACCTGGGAGGTGATCACGGGTATATACTATACCTACTACATACTACACAGATGGTGACTAAAGTCGGGTCAGCTCGAAGAGTACCCGCGAGTGATTCACGGATTGGGGGCTGAAAGGACCTTTGTCCCGACGGCCCTCTGTGTGGATCTTTGTGGCGGAGCGACAGGGCAGGTTGAGACCACCTAGGAGACAGGTGGGCCTGGCCCTGTTCGGCGTTCGCGGATACTTAACACGATTAACGAGATCTTGGTATTTGATCTGAGTCTGGCTACGAGCCTATACGCACTAACCATCTACGTGGGAGTAGTTATGGGTATCCCGACGTCGTGGTATCAGCCGAAGCACTTCAGACGTCAGCGACGGAGCGGCGCGCGCCGAATTGGACTGGAACGCCACTAGGCTAGGTCTGCTTTCGGCCGCCCTCGCAACGTGCAGGTGTGCTCAGGGCGATGGGCCCAGACCCCTGCGCGCTTAGGTTTAGACCGGCGTGCTGGCCTCTCTGTTTTGCCTAGGTGGGGCTGCGACGTGTTGATCTTCCGAGGCCGGGCATGACCCAGGAAAGTGTGTCCGGCCAAATGGGATCGAGCGTGTTGGGTTATGTGGTGCACCCCTGCAGGGAAGTTTAATCTATTCGAATAGCCGTGATCTTCGGTAACAGGACGACTTGGAGTTGTACCTTGACCTTATGACAACTAGAACCGGATACTTAATAAAACACACCCTTCCAAGTGCCAGATACAACCGGTGGTCGCTCTACCTCAGGGATATGAGGAGGGGATCGCCGGGTAGGATTATGCTATGAGATGTTACTTGGAGATGCTACTTGGAGGACGTCGACCTACCCTCTTCTGCCTGTTGCAAGACGAAGGTGACCAGAAGCGTAGTCTTCGATAAGACTAGCTATCCCCCTCTTATTCTAGCATTCTGCAGTTCAGTCCACTGATATGGCCTCCTTACACATATACCCATGCATATGTAGTGTAGTTCCTTGCTTGCGAGTACTTTGGATGAGTACTCACGGTTGCTTTCTCCTCCCTTTTCCCCTTCCTCTCTTCCTGGTTGTCGCAACCAGATGCTGGAGTCCAGGAGCCAGACGCCACCGTCGACGACGACCCCTACTACACCGGAGGTGCCTACTACTACGTGTTGCCCGCTGACGACGACCTGGAGTAGTTTAGGAGGATCCCAGGCAGGAGGCCTGCGCCTCTTTCGATCTGTATCCCAGTTTGTGCTAGCCTTCTTAAGGCAAACTTGTTTAACTTATGTCTGTACTCAGATATTGTTGCTTCCGCTGACTCGTCTATGATCGAGCACTTGTATTCGAGCCCTCGAGGCCACTGGCTTGTATTATGATGCTTGTATGACTTATTTTATTTGTAGAGTTGTGTTGTGATATCTTCCCGTGAGTCCCTGATCTTGATCGTACACATTTGCGTGCATGATTAGTGTACGATTGAATCGGGGGCGTCACAACACATCTGTTGACTGAAGACTAAATTGGGGTCACACAATTTTATTTTATTTTGGTACTGTCTGATCTATGCTAGATGGCTTGATGGCCGTCTTGTGCCTCCCGGCTAACATTGTTCGGAATCTTCCCCGAAGAGCCAGCGACCACCGGCAGAGCAGCCTGCCTCCGCCATCCGTGGCCCCGAAAAAAAACCCGCTCCCGGCCCCACCGCACTGCCGTGGTTGCGCCGCCCCCGGGCCAATCCACAAAGACTCGCCGTCATCCAGATCCGCGGCGGCAGTACCTTCAACACATGCAACTCTAGATAGCCATCTAAGCTTTGCTTCCGTGGCGAACTTGCGCCCCTGCACCCTTACGTTAGACACCAGCCAACCAATAGCCTAGGAGCTCCGTCGCCTCAAGGGGTGCTGCTTCCAATTGGGAATCGATTGGCCCGGAATAAAAATTTAGACAACTGACGCCTAAATAAAGTGATTTGAGATGAGGGTGCAACCTATCTGGCGGCACGGTGAAGTAGCCAACTCCAGCTACCGAGTCCGTGAGGCTGACGCGGTTGCGGTGGCTACCGGCAGGAGGGAAGGAGAGATGTTGTTGGGAATATAACTATTGGTATGACCTGCCCAGGAGGGGCCGGGTCATACCTACAAGTATTCTTGAAGCCCAAGACCAAGGTTAAACATGGCGGCTCAGTTAAGGGCCCAAAGCCCAGAGGCGGCTTAAGGCCCATAGTGATAAACCGCCATATGTACGCGACTTGTATTGTAAGGCAAGAATAGTTAAGAGACCGCGCCGAACACTGTTTATGAGCCGACCGGGACTCTATGGGTCGTTGGGCGTCGACCTTTGTATATAAAGAGACGACCAGGCGGCGGTTCAAGGCAAGTAACATCAGATCGAGAGCTAGGTCAAGCGATTCGCTCCCTAGTTACCGAGTCATAAGCAATCCCACTCAAAACTGGATAGTAGGCTTTTACCTTCACCGTAAGCGGCCGAACTAATATAAACCTCGTGTCCTTTGTCCCGATTAACCCCTTTAAGCTTCCTAGTTGCGAAGGCTCCACGAGTAAGTCCTTTCACTAGGACATCTGATGTGACAATTCCACGCAGATGTCGTGATGGTCGACGGCTATGGGCAAGCAGCGCCGGGGCTCTGGACGGATCCGAAGTTGGAGCCGCCTAATACTGTCTTGGATTATTCTGCATAACCCTTCTATCAAGTTACCTACAGAGGAAGACTTGGCCATTCCTGACCCGAAAGCACAATTGGTGGCGGCTCTTCACGTCATCCCAGATTAGACAGTGTCATATTTGGCTTACATGACCCGGGGCGAGTTGCCTGAGGATGAAACCTTGTCTAGGCAGATAACCCGGCGGTCTAAGTCAATGACAATTGCCAATGGCGAGTTGCATCACCGCAGTGTTATAGGGGCCTTTCAGTGTTGTGTCTCTCATGAAGAAGGCCAAGAAATTCTATGTGAAATTCATGAAGGGGATTGTGGCCATCATGCCGGGTCAAAGTCCCTTGTGGCCAAGGCGTTTCGTCATGGATTTTATTGGCTGACGGCTCATGCTGATGCAGAGGACCTGGTCAGTAAATGTGACGGTTGTCAGAAGTTCTCAAGACGGGCTCACGTGCCCACTCAAGAGTTGAGGATGATTCCAATTACTTGGTTGTTTGCAGTCTGGGGGCTTGACATGGTTGGGCCTTTCAAAAGGTCCTAAGATAAAAAGACCCACATTTTGGTGGCGGTTGATAAATTTACAAACGGGGTCAAGGCAGAGCCAGTTAGTAAGTGTGAGGCAGTTACAGCGGTTCAGTTCATGAAGCAGGTGATATTTCACTTTGGCTTTCCACACAGCATTATAACTGACAATGGCACTAATCTGTCTAAAGGCGCCATGGAAGAATTTTGTTAACGTGAGCATATTCAGCTTGATGTTTCATCAGTGGCTCACCCCCAATCCAATGGTCAAGCTGAGAGAGCCAATCAGGAGATCTTGGAAGGCATGAAGCCCCGGCTTTTGGTCCCCTTGCAGTGGAAACCGGGTTGTTGGGTTGAGGAGTTACCCTCCGTGATATGGAGCATCAATACTACTCCCAACAGGTCTATGGATTATACGCCTTTCTTCATGGTCTACGGAGCTGAGGCGGTTCTCCCTAGTGACATCCGTCATGACTAGCCCTGCGTGGCGACTTATGTTGAGGCGGACAATGAACAGGCGCGTCAGGATGCCCTTGACCTGTTATATGAAAAGCGTGACAACCTTGGTGCGGTCTACTGCTATACCTTCTCCGGATATAACATGTCCGAGGAATCCAACTTCCTTCAACCAAAATTCACATTTACTGAACTTGGCATATAACTGATGTTCTCTGAGCATCTCAAGTAACAAACACAAATGCTCCTTATGCTCCTCTTCGTTCTTCGAGTAGACCAAAATATCATCAATGAACACCACGACCAACTTATCCAAGAACTCCATAAACACCTTGTTCATCATGTTCATGAAATAGGCAGGTGCGTTAGTCAGACCAAATGACATAACGGTATACTCATATAGCCATAACTGGTGGTAAAAGCTGTCTTAGGTATATCCTGCTCTCGAATCTTCAACTGATGGTATCCTGATCGCATATCGATCTTGGAAAATACCTTTGCTCCTTGCAATCGGTCAAACAGATCATATATCATCGGCAGTGGGTACTTGTTCTTGATTGTTACCGCATTCAATCCTCGATAGTCAACAACCATCCTCAATGATCCATCCTTCTTCTCCACTAGAAGTACTGGTGATCCCCAAGGCGAAGAACTTGGGCGAATATAACCTTTATCCAGTAACTCTTTAATCTGCTTCTTAATTTCCTCCAAATCCTTAGCGGGCATCCGGTACGATCTCTTAGATATTGGTCATGTGCCTAGCAAAAGCTCAATCAAAAACTCGATGTCTCTATCCGGTGGCATGCCTGGCAACTCTTCTGGAAATACATCAGGAAAATCCTTCACTACGGGTACTTCCTCCTGCACAACTCCTCATAAGGAATTTACGTGCATCCCCTTCGGCTCATGTCTTGATACATACTTTATCCTTCTCCCTTCTGGGGTAGTAAGCAAAATCGACTTACTAGCGCAATCGATGTTTCCTCCATACATCAATAGCCAATCCATACCCAGAATCACATCCAAACCTTGAGATTTCAAAATGATTAAATCTGAGGGGAAGACATGCTTGCCTATATTCAATGGCACTTGAAAACATCCTCGACTAGCCATATACTCCGCTCCTGGTGAGGTTACTAACATGGGTGTTCCTAGAACCTTGGTGGGCAGTTTATAGTTATCCACAAATCCCCTTGATGTGTATGAATGCGATGCACCAGTATCAAAAAGAACGAGTGCAGTAAATGACTTAACCAAAAACTTACCTATTACTGCATCTGGTTGAGCTTCAATCTCCTCCACAGTTACGTGGTTCACCTGTCTCCGGTAGGGTTCGGCTTCTTCCCAGAGCTTCCATTTGCATTTCCATTCTAAACTTCAGGACATTCATTAGCGTAATGTCCAGTCTTCTGGCACTTAAAGCAAGTGACTTGACTCAAATCTCTCTTGGCTGGTGTTGAGGGATTGGTACGGTTCTGGTCATTGCTTCCTCCATTCCCGTTACCATTCTTGGAACCATTATGGTTGTGTGAGCTACCACCTCCATGGGTATGCTAGAACTGTCCTCCCGATTTTGGGGTAAAACGTGGCTTCTGCTGAGCTCCAGAATTGTACTTCCCTAGTCCATACTTCCTCTTGCGGTTCTCGATCTGCTGCTGCTTCCCTTCAATCATGAGAGCTCTACCTACCAACTCCTGGTAGTTATTGAAACTTGCTACCATCAACTGCATACTCAGCTCATCATTCAGTCCTTCCAGAAACTTCTCTTGCTTAGCTGCATCCGTAGCAACGTCATCTGGGGCATAACGTGCTAGCTTACTAAAGTCATCCACATACTGGCCAACTGTACGTCCTCCCTGGCGTAAGTTGCGAAACTCACGCTTCTTCATGGCCATAGCTCCTGCTGAAACATCAGCAGTACGGAAAGCCTGCTGAAACTGATCCCATGTGACAGTGTCTACTGGATAGATGGCTGTGAAATTCTCCCACCATGATGTTGAAGGTCCTTCAAGCTGATGTGTGGCAAATCGCACCTTCTCCGCATCTGTGCACCCTGCAGTGGTCAACTCCCTGGCTGTCTTGCGAAGCCAATCATCTGCAACAATCGGCTCGGTGCTACTGGAGAACACCGGCGGATTCAGCCTAAGAAAACGGGTTAAGTGGTCAACAGGTGGTGGTGGTGGTGGGTTGTTGTTGTTGTTGTTCCCCTGATTCTGATTCTGGACTAACAACTGCATCAAGGCATTCTGTTGCTGGATCAACTGAGTGAGCTCCGGTGGGAAAGCAAATCCATTATCACGTCTCGGAGGCATTTGAGGGTTTAGAAAAGATGAGAATACATAATAGAATAAGGTCTAGAGGGAAAACACTACCCATATGCGCATGAGACAAATTGCAATCAAAACACTTCATTCAATCAAGCAAGGGCATACAACGGTCTATCTATCGTTACAAAAGTGCTCGGACTATACTAGATACATGGGGGAAATACTACTACTGTTATGGTGGTCTACTAGAAAACTGCTCCGATGAAGACTCCATGATATCTGCTCCGGCTTCGTCAACATAGTCATCATCGCTATCGTATGGGTTCGAGTCGGTGTCGTTGATGATGATGTAGTTCTCTGGACAAGTGCAATCTTCATCTTCTCCAGTTGCAGGAAATCCCATAAACACTCTTAGCTTCTTCTTCAGATCATCATTCTTCTCTACTAGCGTTGCTATTTCCTCCTCATATACATTGCATGTAGACTTGAGTTCTTCCTCCAGTTCCGTGATCTTGGTCATGGCCCTCTTCAGATCCATCATGCCTGCGCACATCTGGTTCTCCTAGCATCGAATGTGCTGGTTTAACTCCTGGATGAAAGCTGCAATTGATCTGTCCTTCCTGGTGCTGATCATCTCCCATTGCTCATCTCGGTGC
Organism: Triticum aestivum; assembly: GCF_018294505.1. NCBI lineage: Eukaryota > Viridiplantae > Streptophyta > Magnoliopsida > Poales > Poaceae > Triticum > Triticum aestivum. The sequence goes on from NC_057813.1 coordinate 382,545,842, forward strand.
CGACAAATCTGGTAGATTGTATCCTTAAGCTCCCTGTGGTAAACTTCTCCAATATGTCCCATGGTGATGTGGGCTGCCATGCTCTTTCCTAGACTCCAAGTTGGTGCATCAAAGGAAAACTCTATGGGCTCAGTGACGGGCATGAACGTCCTTCCTGGAACTTGTACTTGAATCATCCAGCGCTCTTCTTCAGGTAAAGTGGCGTTGTAGGTCCCGGTGAAGCTTGGTACTCCGATGTTCAGGTATCTAGTGACTTCCTTCAGGTGTCGTACAAAGGGTGTATCTTCATCCGGTTGCGTGAACTTGTTCCTTGCATCTGCCATCCTAAAAGAGAGTAGAAAAGATGAGGAGTCAGAAATGAGAAGAGAGAGAGTGATCTAGGGCTTTAGCTTAGTGGTCGTGTCCTACAGTCAGCGTGTGCTCTGATACCATCTTGTAGGGACCAGACCTCAAATGGTCTGATCTCTGTGCATCAGTGTCATCCCTGGATCAGTAATGCTGACATGCACAGTACTCGAAGGGTTTATAACAGAGTAGCAATCACACACTTATTACATCGAATGTCTCCAAAGAGAACTTATTACAATAAATATGGCTTAAGGCCATCTAATAACGATAACAGCGGAAGGCTTTGAAGATAAAGTGAGTCCATCAACTCCAACGGCATCACTGAGTATAGAACCACGATCCTAAGGCATCTTACTCGTCGTCTGAAAAGTCTGCAACATGAACGTTGCAGCCCGAAAACGGGTCAGCACATGGAATATGCTGGCAATGTAACACTTAGAGAGTAATGAAAGAATAATGCTATACTACATGCATATATGGCTGGTGGAAAGCTCTATGGTTACAGTTTTTGCATAAAGCCAATTTTTCCCTACTACAAAGGAATAAATTTATTTAACTATCATGGTGGTTGTTAAACATTAAGAATGGTTGACAGCATTCTCAATCCCAATTAAGTAACATCATCATTAAACAAATCCAACAATATTAATTAAAGTAACATGATGAGATTCACATGATAATCCAAGTACTAGATACTCAAAACGTCCATAACCGGGGACACGGCTAATCATGATTAGTTTCTGTAGAGGTTTGCGCACTTTTCCCCACACAACTCGATCTCCTCCGTTGGTTTTCTCGCACTACATGGTGTTTGAGAAACGGATGACCGAGACATAGTCTTTCAGAAGCGCTAGCACCTTACGATGGGTAGACTTGTACACCTACTTTCCCCTACATCTGCTAGTGTACCACTGTAAGAGTTCGCACGACTTAATCAACTATGCTAGAGCCCATAATAGCATGTGGCTGCACACGGAAGTTTCTAGCATGAATAATCTTATGATCCCTTTGAGCCTGGGTGGCGGTCCAAAAACAAACAGGCAATCATGGAATACCCAGGTACCTCAATCCACCCAGATGTGTATTAAAGTTGCCACCTTAAATAAACCATTAATTAACAATCTCACATCTGTCATGGATACACTCACTCAATCCACGTCTACTAGCATAGCATGGCATAATAAGCAAACGTAGAAATAACTCCCAAGGGTTTGATAATAAAACAGGTAATAGGTACTACCTCATCTACATCCCAAAACCCACATATTAATCAGATCCTAATCATGCAATTGTTTGGGGATTGATCTAATGCAATAAAACTGGTTAAGAAAAGGGATATGATCAAAGTGTTACTTGCCTTGCTGATGATCCGTGAAACCTAGGGATTCGAAGTAGCAAGCGGCGCAATCCGGGTACTCTATCGCAAACAAACAAACAAGCATGCAATAAGTACTCATCAAATGCATAGGTAAAATTCAAATAAGAGATCTAACCAGAAAGTTCAACTTAAGAACTCCGGTTTGCAAAAAGAATCAAATCGAACGAAGCAACGAAAATCAAACGGCAAAAGAAACAAGCTTCATTTTACTAATCTGGACCTAAGTCAAATTTTACAGAATCAAAAAACTTGTTTGAGTAGATTATTGGGAAAGAGGGTTTCGAGACGAAACTCTAGGCGCTTGAATCGCCTGATTCCGATAAACGAGCGAAAAGTTATACTAAAACGAAAATCGGATCAGAAATCGCGATCAGAAAATCACAGAATAAATCCGAGAAAAAGAAAAAACGACGAACAGATTAACGAACGAACGTTCGCTATCTGGATCTAAACGATGAACGCGTTCGTTAAAACGAACGAACGAGCGAACGCTCGCTAATTAACCTAAACCAAAAAACGATCTAATAAAAAAATGGATCTAAAAAAACCGACGAAAAACCGAACGGTTTTTCTAAAAAAAACGGCGGCAGCGGGGTCAACCTCGGCGGCGGCGGCGGTCGGCGGCGGTGGCGGCGGGGTCAACCTCGGCGGCGGCGGCGGTCAGCGGCGGCGGCGGCGGGCGCCGCGGGCGCGGGTGGGTTGGGGCGGCGGCGGCGGCTTGGGCTGGGGGTCGGCCCGGGGCACGTTATTTAAAGATCCCCGGCCAGGCGGAGTCCTGGCCGGTTATGGCCCAAGGTCGGTTCAGACTTTTTTTTGAAATTAATTTTCGCACAGAAAATCAAACAAAAAATACTAAACGGACTCCAAAAATCCTGAAATAAATTTTCCCCGACTTCTAAAATCAAGCCGGACAAAATGAAGATTTATTTGGGGCCTAAATGCAATTTTGAAAAACATGCATTTTTCCTAAATTCAAATAAAATAGCAATAAAATCCAAAATAAAATCTTATAATTGAAATAATTGAAGATAAAATAAATAAAAACATGCATTTTTATTAAATCCTCAACATTTCTTTATTTTGGGAAAATCATTTTATTCCCTCTCTCATATTTTTATAATTGAAATAATTGAAGATAAAATAAATAAAATCAAAAGATCCTATTTCAAAAATTTGAGAAAACTCAAATATGAAATTTACAAAATCCCCAACTCTCTCCGTGGGTCCTTGAGTTGCGTAGAATTTCTAGGATCGAGGAAAAAATGCAATAAATATGATATGCAATAATGATCTATTGTATAACATTCCAAATTGGAAATTTGGGATGTTACACTTGGCAGCAGCTCGCTCGGCGATTTACCAACAGGACATGCGCCGCTATCATAGTCGCCTGGTTAAGTCCAGAACCTTTCAGGAATGTGTTTTGGTGCTCCGGCTTATCCAGGATCAAACTGATGCACACAAGTTATCCCCACCTTGGGAAGGGACCTTTGTGGTCAGCAAGAACTTGAACAACGGGTCATACTACCTTATCGATGTTCGGGAGCACAAAGACTCATGTAAGTCGGAGGACGAGACCCGCTGGCCATGGAATATCCCTCATCTTCGGACTTACTACACTTGAGCCACCGGATCTCCTTATGTACATATTTTTGACAATGTATATATTATGATAAATAATAAAGCAGGACCTCTATCCTTTTTTCATCCCCAAAGGTAATATGTCATTGTTATTGTTATTGTCATTTCACACGGTCACTTGGGGGCTGATCGTATCCGAATCTAGCTTGACCCATTTGATCTGGCTTATGATCGTATTCAAATCTAGCCGTTAAAATCTTATGATCACTAGGGGGCTTCCTGTTCAAACATAGGTCGTATTCGAACCAAAGAGAACATAGCTGTCAGTACCCTTTTGATTGGCACACTGCCAAGCTCACTAGGGGGCTTCTTGGTTGTATTCGAATCATAGCTCAACCCCTTTTGGGAACCGACTTTGATCGTATTCGAATTAGAGTCATTAAAAAACTCTCAAGGTCATTAGGGGGCTTCCTGTTCAAACATAGGTCGTATTCGAACAAAAGAGAACATAGTTGTTGGTACCCTCTTGATCGGCGCAACGCCAAAGCCACTGGGGGCTACATGATCGTATTTGAATCCTAGCTTAACCCCTTTGGAACGGTTTACTAGTCGTATTCGAATCAGAAGCCTTGAATTTTTTCTATTCTATTTGGTTTAAGTTTTCTTTGGAAAGCACCCTTTATTTGAGTTGAGACTTTTTTGAGGTTTACAAGTACAAGTGTGGTTAATTTTAACCCGGCTTGAGATTGGCTGATAAGTCGCCAATATATGAGAATTATTATACCTTTGGAAGTATTGGTTTCCGAAGATTGGGTTATCACCCTTACTGTCCGGGTCATATAAGTCGGCGGTGCAAATTCAAAAAGGTCACAGGTATAAGATTATAGTTGTGTTTCAACATTATATGTCACAACAGGCTTATCTGTGATTCTTCTTTTATTTTAAATGTATCAAGCTATTATGACCCGCCTTGCGGTAAGCCGCCAAGGGACCTTGTCATCTATTTCTATGTGCAGGGCAGTTAAAAGAGTTGATCAAGCATAAGGAAATAATATGATAAGTGTAAACCGGGTGAAGCTAATATGGCGGCTTAATAGTATTAAGCACCAAAAATGTGCACGATGGCACGGCAAAAGCAAAAGTTATTTCTATTCTATTACATGACTCCCTGAGTCCAAATGATTTATATTATTTTTTAGCACATCACAGGTATGAGCCACCACGGCAGGATTAGCTCTCATGTTGGCCTGAAGCGTCCGGGTTAGACCACTCCACTTCTGTGCCCTATTCCCTTTCATGGAAGGTTGATGATGACCAGTCAATGTTGTTCAAAGCTTCAAATTCAGCTTCATCATCAACTAGTCCAGCTGGGTCAACTTCAAGGGCGAAGGTGTGCTTACGGATTGGGGGGATCAGACTGGTCACTTTATAGTGAGGCGTTGGAATTCTCCGATTCTCTGCGTCATAACCCACCTGGTACTTGGTAAGATCCACTTCGTTAGCTATCAGGGTGGCCACGGGGCGTACCTCCTTCACACAAGCGGTAAAGTCTTCCTGTTCAAAGGAAGTACCTTCCTCCTTCAAGCTTGCATAGCCAATGGCGATGTCGGTCGGGTCTAACTCCGGTAGCCAAGCTTTGGCCCGGCTTAAAGCATTCACCGCTCCGGCTCTTGGAGCTGACCGCCTTAGTTCATTGAACCGTTGGGGTAGCACGGAAAGCTTCTTTAATACCGCTGCCAGGAGGGTAGGCACTTAATTTGATAAAGCCACCGTGGCTAAGGCACACTGAGACCCGGTGTACAATTGCTCCACCAGTGTATAAACCGCCTTCAGCTTGATCAGCATATCTTGGTTCAGATTTGAACTCCTGGGGCCTGCATAAACATGGTTAGGTGAGTCAATTCCAATTATATGATCAGTTGAAAGGTTCAAGTATTTAACACTTGCAGGGCGACTTACCAAAGATCGTTGATACCATCTGAGAGACATGGCGTTTTAAGCTGGTTAATTCACCGGTTGCTTCTTCAAGAGCTGCCTCTGCCTTCTCAGCTCGATTAATCAATGCAATTTTTTCATCAGCCTGGGCCTTCTTCTCCATTTCAAATTCTTTCTTCAGTTTTTCTTGTTCAGAAATGCTGAATTTAAACTTGGAGTCGGCTCTTTGGGTTTCCGTCTCTTGGGCCTCCAGGTGGTTCTTTAGATCAGTCACTTCTGATTTGAGTTGACTCGTGGCCGCCTATACAAATACAGGGTCAAAATCAAGACAATTCTAATGCAATATTAAGTCCCAAGCCTTTTGTAAGAAATAACACTTGGCACTTGGGGACTAATGTCTACTGAAGAATTTTACTTAAGGTGGCGGTTCAAGACAGTAAGTCCCAAGCACTTTGCAAGCAATGGTAGTTGGCACTTGGGGGCTAATGCATATTGTTGTTCAAAGCTTTCTAAGTATTTTATTTTATACAACCATATGAAGGGCCGGTTCAACCATGCTAGTTAAGCCACCCCTTGGGGACTATGGAGTAAGTCGGACTTCTTGCATATTTTATCCATCTACGTTACTAATGTCACTAAATTTGTTTCTAAGTCTACATCATATTCATCATAAGCAATAGACTTGGGGGCTGGCATAGTAAAGATAAATGAATACATAGAAAGGGTTGTACCTCAAATTTTTGGTGCATCTGCTTCACCATGTCAATCTCGAGGTTACGATTGTTGTGCACTTGGCTCATGTAGCCAGAAAAGACTTCTCCAATACTCATGTGAGTATAGTCCGTGACGTCAAGCTTGACCCGGCGGTGTTCCAGAAGCTCCTCCTTGGCGGAACACTTAGCTAGCACGGTTGGCCTTCCCGGCTCAGTAAAGCCGGTTCTGGTGATCTCAACATTAGTGTCTTGAGGATCATCCGTCCTGACCGGGCTAGGGTCTTCTGGGTTTCTGAGCCATCAACGGCTCGCTCAACAGGCAGATCAGCAGTTGGAATTGGTATATTTTGAGCTGGTTCAGATGGCGGCTCATGAGTTGACAATTCAGGCGCAGCTGTTCCAAGTACTGGTTCGGTCACGACTGTATCTTCAGCCGGCTTGTTCTTTTTAACCCGTTTGCTCGGCTTGGCTTGTCCACTGCATCAAATTAAAAGGTTAGTACAAATGCAGTGGGTTGAAATGAATACATGATAAGCAGGTTGTCATTACCCTTGTGCGGTCTTGAAAGCCGGCAAATTGGACTGAACGACTTCCATTGGAAGAGTACTGTACGTGGAGAGGCTGACAGCTGGGTCCACGGCCACAGCAAGGAAGTGCCTCCTTATTACGTGCAAAAAAATTATTCCTCCACCTGACAGCAGGGACCCATCGGACAGGCCACCGTATTTCGCAAAAAAAAACGTTTCCCCCATGACAGCTGGGACCCAGCAGCTACATCTTTGCACGCAAGGAAGTGCATCCATATTATGGCCAAAAAAATGATTCGCCCCCCTGACTGCTAGGACCCACCAGCTACATCTTCGCACGCAAGGAAGTGCCTAACAGTCGGGACCCACCTGGTCGAAGCGTACGTAGCGTTGTCATTCTGGTCGCGAATGTGTACATACATACGATCGGTCTGTCTGCAGGCAGCAGCGATGAACCGTGGCCGTGTAAGCAAGGGCACTTGTCGTAGAGGCGCGCACGTGTCATAGTAGAGGTGCGCATGTAGCATGTACACTACACGTACGTACAACAACCAGGGCGCAAGAAAGTAAATACGGCCACGTACGTACAAACAGGCGGGGTCTCGAACGCCTACTCGTGCATACGTATGGCCAGGGCTCATGTTCATGGCTGGGTCAGAACAGAGAAACTGCATCGTCGTCGTGTTCATGGGGGGGAAACAAAATGCGTCGTGTCCATTGGGAGGCAATGGAACTCGTGTTGTTCATCGGGAGCCAACCGGCTTGGACGGAACAGCCGATGGAAACGAGGCCTGGCGTACCGCAGAATGGAGGAAACGGCCTTGTGTTCGATCGGCCACGATCAAAACAGGATCATGTTCATCGGGAGGGGTCTGCCATACCGCAAAATGGAGGAAACGGACTTCTGTTGGACCTCCTACGGTTAAAATGGGGTCCTGTTGATCGGGAGGGGTGTGGCGTACCGCAAAACAGAGGAAACAGACTTGTGTTGGAGCGCTACGGTCGAAACGGGGGTCATGTTCATCGGGAGGGGTGTGGCGTACCGCAAAACATGACTCCACGGGATAATGTTCATCTCCACTGTTGACGTCCTTCAGCCTCCACGGGCTACTGTTCATCCACCGTTGACCTCCTCCAGCCTCCACCTGCGACTGTTCATCCACATGCTCCTGTTCATCCAGCCTCCACCGCGCGCTCCTCCACCGGCTACTGTTCAACCAGCCCTCTCCACGGGGTCCTGTTCAACCACCCCTCCACGGGCTACTATTCATCCAGCCCTCCACCGGCTACTGTTCAACCAGCCCTCCATGGGATCCTGTTCATCCAGCCCTCCAAGGGGTCATGTTCATCCACCGGCTCAATCGATCTGGGTCATGTTCATCCAGCGGCAATAGCCTCTACTACCACGGGTTCCTGTTCATCCATCCCCCCACCGGGAACTGTTCATCCAAACCCGCAACAATGCTCACTATTCATCAAGAGGCAGTAGGTTTGATCGGCTTCAGCTAGCAGCAGTAGTGAAGGAATCATTTGATCGGGTTCAGTTAACAGCCATCGATCAATTGCTCAGGTTCAGTAACGCGTATCCTATAGTGCAATCGCTCAGGTTCAGTTAGAGCCCAACGCCTCGCACCCACGCGCATACGTGTACAAGAGAAACACGCATCGCTCGGCCCCCGACCACCCACCATAACTGGGAACTCCCCGATATTTTCCTCCCCCTCGCTTCTACACGGTTTTTCTCCGTCATGGATGGCCCAAAGAATGTCATGCAGCTGCGTCTCTGGCCCGCCCAGGACGAAAAGCCCATTTTCTGTCATGAATTTTTGTCATAGAAGTAGGAGCCCACCACATCTATGATGATACCGGGTTTTGTCACAATTATCATCATATAAGTGTCATAAGCATGACAGGAAAAAAATTCATTCGGCCCAAAATGTCATGGATGTGTCTTTTTTTGTAGTGTCATTTCTGTACGAAAAGGTAGCCCACGTGGTAATTTGACACGTGTACTGGTTGTCCACTTGATGGAGGATCGTGTACCACGGGTGAACAAACAAATTGCGACTTGACGCGTTATGTTAAAAAAGGGCAAACCATGTGGGGCCTACCTTAGAGGCAAGGCTGGAGTACGTTTGATGTGTCCTGTCAACTCGCAGAATGAGGAGAAGCTTTCTTAGACTACCCACAGTGGGAGTAACATAGATGGTAACATCACACATCTCTAGGCAAAACCGATGATGTGGCGAGTAATTAATGAGGAAAGAGAGGCATGTGGTAACATAGCTAGTTACTGTAACATCACACATGCCAAAACAAGATGAGTCTACAACCTAATAAATGAAGTGTTGCATGACACCACACATATGTTCCTCCCCACTATATAGGTAGTAACATAGGCTAGTAACATATGCATGTTACTAGTCTAAGTTACTACCCATTGTGACTAGTCTTAGTACGCCGTCTCCCCCGCCCATGGGCGCGGTGGCTCGCAGGACAAGGTGAAGCTTGCTTACTACTCCTCTGTTTACTCCTCGTCCCTACCTTGGTTAGAGAGATTATCATATTGTTTGGAATATATGTCTTTTAGTAGTAGGAGTAGTATAGTGGTACATAGGAGTAGTACTACAACAATTTCCTTGGAGTTTGTGGTGCAACAAGCTACCCTAGGCTATGTTATTACTCCCTCCTTTCCGGTTTATGGCTCAATTTCAAAATTTCTCCAACCAAGGTAGACGGTGAGTGGTGGAATTGATTTCGTAGTTTGCACAAGTAATTAGTACGCTCGTTTTTCTCAACAAGTTATGTTTACCGAGGCATTAATTAGAACGAATGCATGCATGACCACTAAATTTCCATGAACTTCTAGATGCATTGGTGAGTTTTCTCTTGACACTGCTTGCATCGAGTGATTTAATGCACCTCGAAATCCAAACATGTGATGGTACTACTACTAGTAGTAGAATTGAGACTTATAAAATGGAAAAACAATTTTTTTAGATGAGCCCTATAAACCGGAAAGGAGGGAGTAGTAAGTAGTACTACCCCCATAGTGGGTACGTACTCCGTAAAATCAGATATTCCCAAAACTAAGTCGCTCAACCTTTATTTGCTTGTTTCCCTTCCTGCCTCGTTGCCTCGAACAGACTATGCCAAACTCCCCTACCTGCCGCGCGGGAAAAGACCTGCCCTCGCCTTTTTTTAGTCCAGGTTTGTATCGATGGATCACGCGAAGCAGCAAAAACCAAGCTGTGTCTTGTACTCCTGCGTCGACGCTCGCTTTCATGAATTCCGTACTTCCTCTCGCCGACATGTGGGACATATGGCAACTTGGTCGACGTGTCTTGCACCAAATAATAGTGCAGAACAGCAGGGGGATGCACCCCAGTCGTACCGCCCTAGTAGTAGTAATGAGCAATGAGACGTCAAATCACAATGCCGCACCTTCCCAGACGGACGAAGCAACCATTATTTCACACTTCGCTTTGCCATCATCTCATTCAAGAAAACCACGTATTGCTTCTGCCATTGTTCTGCCTCAAGAGCATGCTCCCCCGCCCATCGCTCGGTAAAATCACCTCATTTTTACTACTTCCCCCGTATCGGTTTACAGGGCATGCACGTTGTTCTAGGTTGAGAATTTAACTGGCTATATATGTGATGAACAGTATATGTTTAGAAACTACATCTGCTTAAGAATCCAATGATATACTTTTTGTGACATAGTAACTCATAATTAGTTAGTCAAATGGATGACCTAGAACTACGTGCACACCCTATAAACCGAGACAGAGATGGTAGTACAGTATCTTTTTATATCAATATAGTCGGGATTCACCAAGGAGCAAAACCAAGTGGTAGGTTGCTCCTGTCGTGTTGGCGTAGCAACTCAAGCAGGGTCAGTCCGCACACGAAATGGTGACACACTTAATAGGACCCCTTTGGCCGACATGTGGCTCATCCACCGTCTTGTACCACGTGCGATGCACCAAATTACAGTTTGGAGCAGCGGTTGGACTTGGAAGCACCCCGGCCATAGCGTCGTAGTAGTAGTAAATGAGCGATGAGGGGTCAAATCACACAGCCCCACCTTTCCCGCATTAAACTAGACGGACGAAGCAACAATCATTTCACTCTAGGGCACAAGAGCATAAAGAAAACAGAAAACCAATGATGCGTGCGACAGCTGCCCAGGGCACCCTAGGGCAGGGGCCTCCACTACAAATCTTTTTTTGAAAGCGACTCCACTACAAATCCGCTTCTCCGTCGTACTCTGGAAGAAAACCGATGATGCGTGCGGCGGTAGGGTTTGTAGGAGTACTACAGCATGCGGGGCCACGTCGTAGTAAATGGGAGAGGGATTGAGTTTGAGTCGACGCCTTAATATGTGCGGGCCCCTTGGTTTTACGGGAACGAGGCAGCATTTTGGGTTCGAGGACCAGTGGAGATATACGTACAAAAAATTGTGGACGTAGGTTCGACCGAAAGGCAATGATGCATGGACCCTGCATTTTGATATATACCGCGGCCGCGTGAAATTTGCTAATCTACTCAAAATAATGCATGAAAGTTCCTCCAAAAACATCAATAACTAATGGGAAGTGAATGTATGCTTAAAATGAAAATGTAATACTCCCTCCGTCTAGGTGTATAAGTCATCTTAGGTTTTTTTGCTAGTTAATAGCATTGCATGTCATGTTTGAAAGTCTCAAGCCATTGAATGCACGGCCCACATCTCTTATTGGTTGATATGTCACAAAACAAGAAACGAGGAGGGAGTTAATGTATCGTGCCTAAGTGTTTTGGGATTATTTGGGTTTCGGAAGATGACTTACACACCTAGATGGAGGGAGTAAAAAGAGAAAAAATGAATTGCAGTTGAAGAATGACATTTCTAACAAAAATGTGAATGTGAACTACATATGTGTGCATGTGACCAGCACATACATTGTCCATACAAAATCTAATGCAAGAAATAACTTATGAGTAACATGCACGAATTGATGATGTGATGCTTGCATGCATAGAGTACAAAAGCAATGTGATTTATGACTTGCATGCATGACGTGTTCTTGTGCCATAGTTGCATGTCTAGGAAAAATGCTACTAGTGGGTTGTACTAGCTACTTAGGAATAGAAGATGTATACATGGAAGTTGTAGGGAAAGAGATGACATGTATCTCAATTCCTATGAGTAGGGATTGGAAAAGAGATGTTATTTGGTTCACATCATAGGAACTTTTCTATTGAATCTAGAGATGACATGTATCTCAATTCCTATGAGGAGGGATTAGAAAAGAGATGTCATTTGGTTCACATCATAGGAACTTTTCTATTGAATATACGCTAATGTTTATTTTCCTTTGAAATTATGGGAGTAGAGGAATCCATTCATATGAACCAAGTGGCTCTAAAGCTATAAAAATGATATCATGTTTATTTCCTTTGAAATGTGGAGTATATGAATCTATTCCTATGAACCAATTGGCTCTAAAGGAAAAAATCCTATAAAAATCATATCATATAGAGTCCCTATGATATTCCTCCACACCAAAGGATGGTTGAAACTGCTGCAGGTGATACGATGGTCTTTCTTTGTAGACTCCCCCATATTTATAGTTACCTCTCGAAGATGAATGAAATGATATATACTGGGTATTCTATATGTGCATTTTGGTACACAAAAACTCGGTAAAAGTTTGTGAGGTTTGAATTTTCAATAAAGAAATATGCACTGCATTTTGAAACGGAGGGAGGAACGACAGTTGCTAACACTCACATGGAAGATTTGTGTGTAGGAGGAGTGGTTGTTCTGTTAAATGACATGGCAAAAGTGACACTCTCGGATGTCGATCTAACAGTTCTTACGACGTTCATCAGGAAATGGCTTGTGGCGAACGTTTGTCGGATAATGATTTACAAACATATGCATTGCATTGATACGTGCCCCCTCTCTCTCACGCACACACGCACCCTCACTAGTCACGACTCTCCCGAGTCCTATTGCACCCACCGTTTATTTGCAGGTAGACGTCACAAACATATGTGCTCTTCACACCCTACCCTCAGAACTTCTAAAAAACAAAAGACGTCGCACACCTTTTATTTTAACTCACACGTCACACACCTATACTATTACTCTTGTGGCGAACATTCTTTGGGCATAGTATATTGTACTCTCACAAAGAGAAGCGGTGCACGCATGCACTAGTTCTCTCACACCCACTCGCGGGTACATGTAGGAGTGCATTTTTTAAAGCTGGTACAACAAAATCACTCCACTATATATATAAGCAGGAGCCTTAGCGCTTGCTTTACTAGGGTTCCTCTCTTTCACTCTCTCATGCTCTCCATATCTAAGCAAGACATAGGTGGCCACACTCTCTCTCTGCTCACGGCTGGTCACAATTCCGTCCGGACCACCTCGACCGGGGCAGGGGTGTAGGTGCATCATTCATGCTGTCGTCGGTGGTGAGGGAGGAGACCAATGGCTGCCCACGTGTCCCGATCGACGGCCATGTCATTCTCTCCGAGAGAGCGCCGGCTCAGGTGGGCCTCCGACCCCTTCTTCCTCCCTGCGGTATTGTGGCCAAGATGCGGCCTCCTGGCGCCATCTTTGCCACATGTCGACGACCCTCAAGTATATATTCCTTCGAAACCTGCCTTGCTCTACTGCCCCAACTCCCCACATGGATGCGTGTGGATCTTTTTCTACTTCCCTCGGTTGTTCCAAAGCCACCTAGACTTTTACTATTATTAGAGGTAAAGCTAGTTCATACAGTCGAATCTAAGAGTTGTTTCAAACAGGGAAGAAAGTGAGAAAGCTGTAGAATGAAACTAGGACTTGGTTCTAAGAGGAAACGGGGGAAAGTAGTAGATATTGGCTACCCAACCGGTCTCTTGGTTGAAAAGGCGAAGAAAGCATGGTGGATGGTGAAGGGTGGGGGGAAGTGGACCTGTCTCTTGGTCAAAAAAGGAAAGAAATTGAGGGGTGTTGGGGGGCAATGCAAATGAGAATGAGAAGGTCTAGATTTCCTGTGCTCACATAGGAAAATGTCGCCGAGGAAATAAAAAATGGGACAAATGCAGACATGCTGCCTGAGTGTTTGTTGCTCTCGGCAACCACATCTACCTCACCACTTTATGCGTCTGCTGTCCCTACGCCCATATCACTACTGTTAATGTAAAATCACATGAAGCATTAAGCAATGCAGCCTAATGTCACTGTAAGTAATGGTCTAGTGCCGTCGATAAATTGAAGCAATGCCACCACCATTTTATGAAGTGCTTCCGTCTTGCTTTATTTCCCATGAATTGTGTTTTTGCAGTTACACTTGAATCTCTCACCGCTAACATTGCTTCATCCCAGTGGAACTGCACAAATTTGATTGCACATTTATTGACCATGTGCTACTCTCATGACAGTAATACTAATGCTATTGTTCTGCATGTTAATATAGTGACAGTGTTGATGTGATGTGATATGATAACCCACAAGTATAGGGGATCAATTGTATCTCTTTTCGATAAGTAAGAGTGTCAAACCCAATGAGGAGCAGAAGGAAAAGACAAGTAGTTTTCAGTAAGGTAATGTCTGCAAGTGCTGAAATTGTAAGTAGCGGAGTAGTTTGATAGCAAGATAATTTGTAACGAGCAAGTAACGATAGTAGTAACAAATATGCAGCAAGGTAGCCCAATCCTTTTGAGCAAAGGACGGGCCCAAACGGTCTCTTATGATAAGCAAAGCATTCTTGAGGGTACACGGGAATTTCATCTAGTCGCTTTCATCATGTTGGTTTAATTCGTGTTCGCTACTTTGATAATTTGATATGTGGGTGGACCGGTGCTTAGGTGATGTTCTTACTTGAACAAACTCCTACTTATGATTAACCCTCCCGCAAGCATCCACAACTACGAGAAAAGTATTAAGAATAAATTCTAACCATAGCATTCGACTTTTGGATCCAATCGGTCCCTTACGGAATAGCGCATAAACTGGGGTTTAAGCTTCTGCCACTCTCTCAACCCATCATCTAATTGCTACTCCACAATGCATTCCCTTAGGCCCAAATATGGTGAAGTGTCATGTAGTTGACGTTCACATGACACCACTAAGGGAATCACAACATACATACTACCAAAATATCGAACACATATCAAATTCACATGATTACTTGCAACATGATTTCTCCCGTGACCTCAAGAACAAAAGTAACTACTCACAAATAATAATCATGCTCATGATTAGAGGAGTATTAAATAGAATAATGGATCTGAACATATAATCTTCCACCAAATAAACCATATAGTAATCAACTACAAGATGTAATCAACACTACTAGTCACCACAAGCACCAATCTATAGTTCCGGTAACAAGATTGAACACAAGAGATGAACTAGGGTTCAAGATGAGATGGTGCTATTGAAAATGTTGATGGAGATTGCCCTCCCCAAGATGGGAGAGTTGTTGGTGATGATGATGATCATGATTTCCCCCTCTGGGAGGGAAGTTCCCCTGGCGAAATCACTCCGCTGAAGGGCAAAAGTGCTCCTGTCCATGTTCCACCTCTAGACGGCGGCGCTCCATCCTGAAAGCCATCCTCTTATTTTTTTCTAGGTCAAAATGACTTATATACCAGAAGATGGGCATTGGAGGTGGGCCTAGGTGAGCACAACCCATCAGGGCGCGCCTGGGCTCCCTAGCGCGCCCGGGTGGGTTGTGCCCACCTGGTGGGCCCCCTCTGGTAGTTATTTGCTCCAATAATTCTTAAATATTCCATAAAAAATCTCCATGAAGTTTCAGCTTGTTTGGAGTTGTGCATAATAGGTAGCCTGACATAGCTTTTTCAGGTCCAGATTTCCAGCTGTCGGAATTCTCCCTCTTGGTGTGTACCTTGCAAATTATGAGAGAAAAGGCATTAGAATTACTCCAAAAAACATTATTATGGCTAAAAACATTATAAATAACAGTAAGAAAACATGATGCAAAATGGACGTATCAACTCCCCCAAGCTTAGACCTCGCTTGTCCTCAAGCGAAAACCAAAATCGAAAAACATGTCCACATGCTTTGAGAGAGAGGTGTTGATATAAATAGAATACAGACATAGAAGCATCATGTTGATTATTATAACAGCAACAAAATTAAACATAAGACTTTTATCATACACTTCCTATGGATAAGTAACAGTTCATCACACAACCAAAGTATAAAGCAAAAACTCTATTAGAAACCAACAAACTATGTTCTTAGTCAACTCTGCAACTACAATTCATCATCTTTTCAGGAAGATTCACGTGTCGGAGCCTTTAGGCAAGTCCACATACTCAACCATCATATAGTCTTCTATGATTGCCAACACTCACCGCGTACCCATGAGCAAAACGTTTCAACCAGACACATAGAAAGACATGGGCTTATAGTTTTGCCTCCCAACATACTCTCCTCAAGGGTGATGTCAACAATAATAACTCATTCCATCTATATTCAACTGGACATATGTGCCTAGATCTTTTCTCACCACATGATGCTTGCCAAAGGAGAAAAATAAAAGGGAATAGAAGAAAAACTTTGAGTCTTTGCATGAAAGTAAATACATGAAAGTAAAAGATAGGCCCTTCGCAGAGGGAAGCAGAGGTTGCCGTGCGCTTATTTGTTTGTATGCTCAATCCCTTAGTGCAAGAGAATGTCATGTTGTATTGCCCCTTAAGATGACAACCTTTATTATGCAGTCTGTCGCTTTTATTGTTTGCCATTCAAGTTCGTACAACACTCAATTTTCTCTTACACTAAATGATCTCAGACATTTAGAAGCAATTTTTATTGCCTTTTAACACCAATGACAACTTACTTGAGGGATCTTGCTCAATCCCTAGGCAGGTATGGTGGACACTTGAAAAAGATTTGGGTTTAAGGGTTTTTGTATGCACAAGTAGTATCTCTACTTAGTGCGGAATTTTTGGCTAGCAAAGATAGGGGCAAGCACCACATGTTGAAGGATCTATGACAAATGACTTCTATGTGAATATAAACAAACATAAACCATTAAGTTATCTTCCTTGTCCGACGTCAACAATTTTGGCATATAATATTTTTATGAGGGCTCACAATCACAAAAGATTTCTAGGATAGTATATTTATATGTGAATCTTCTCTTCCCTTATTAATTCTTTCATGAGTTGCATCATTGACTAATGTTATGTTTGTCAATCTCTAATAAAATTTCCTACTTATAACTTTCCTTATGTTGTGCCATCACCTACTCTAGGATTAGTATATGATCTTATTGATTTATTTCCTTTATTTTTATTTATTTAGTTTCTCTTTTCTTTTCTTTATTTGTAACAAGAAAGCAAAGAAAGCAAAAACTCAAACTAAACTTTATTATATAACTCGCACACGATTACAATGATAGATCACTAAGCAAACTCTTAAAGAAGAAAGGATCGGACTAAACTTTATTTCATCTAAAGAAAAAGGATCGAACTAAGATAAGTAAAAGTAAAAAGATAGTGGGGTGATACAATACTGGGGCACCTCCCCCAAGCTTGGCGGAAGCCAAGGGGAGTGCCCATACCCGATACTCAGTTCTCCTTTGGTGGTGAAGAAGATGGTAGTGGTGATGAAGAAGAGGTCTTGTCCTCGGATTTCCATGGCAGTGGTTAACCATCATAAGAGGAACAGTGAGTCACATGGGTCCTGCAACTAGCAGCCAAACTCATACCATTAAACCTCGCCTCATATTCAAAGACTTGGTTCTGGAGGTCATAGATCTGGCTTTGGAGGAAGTTGACTTGCTTGTTAAGGGTGAAGATGATGTCCTTCATGGGCTTGCCATCCACCTTGAGATCACGGGAGAGGTCCATGATCATTAAGTGATTGGCATGGTGTCCACGCTCCACCATACCCTTGCACCAGAAGACATCTTGCTCCATAGCTTCAAGCCTAGCCTCCATGGTTCCCGTCGCCTTGGGACAGGGCACATCGTGAAGGTGAAGCGCCCCCTCACGCATCTTAATGACCTGAGGGTGCTGCACCACCTCCCGCAAATATGGTTGATGACGTTCTTGAAGAACTTGTCCTTAGAGGAGCTTGAGGCAGCCATGGTAGACGGGATCTAATAGAAAATGGCAAGGGAAAAAGAGAACAGAGGATTCCTCCGCGATACGGTGATCAACAGGTTCGGGAAGTATATATAAATTTTTTTTATCTTGGGGGACAAGTACATGGAAGAAAAAGGAGTACGGAAGGTGTCTCAGGTGGGCACAACCCACCTGGGCGCGCCGCCCTGGTGTCTTGTGCCCACCAGGGGACGCTTCCTGGGAGTTTCTTTATTTCCAAAATTCTATAATATTCCAAAATTGATAAAAAAATATTTTTGCAGATTTTTTGGAGTCTGTTTACTTACCGTATCACATACCTCCTTATTTTCATGATTCTCGAGTGTTCTGGAAAGACTCTTTTATGTTATCTTCCGGTGTCAAAGTTTGGATAATATTACTTTCAACATTAATAGGCGTACCTGAGATATAATGCTTTACTCGTTGCCCATTGACAAGTACCTTCGGAATTCTTTATTTTGATGGCTCCAGACCGGTAAAATTCCTCGATGACATATGGGCCTTCCCATTTTGAGAGGAGCTTTCCTGCAAAGAATCTAAAAGAAGAGTTGTACAAAAGAACATATTCTCCGACTTTAAACTCATGCTTTTGGATTCTTTTGTCATGCCATCTTTTAACTTTATCTTTGAATAATTTTGCATTTTCATAAGCTTGGGTTCTCCATTCGTCTAATGAACTAATATCAAATAACCTCTTTTCACCTGCAAGTTTGAAATCATAGTTGAGCTCTTTGACTGCCCAATATGCTTTATGTTCTAACTCAAGAGGCAACTGGCAAGCTTTTCCATAAACCATTTCATAAGGAGACATATCCATAGGATTTTTATATGCTATTCTATAGGCCCAAAGTGCATCATCTAATTTCTTAGACCAATTCTTCTTGGACCTATTAACAGTCTTTTGCAAAATTAATTTTATTTCTCTATTGCTAAGTTCAACTTGACCACTAGACTGAGGATGATAGGGTGATGCAATTCTATGGTTAACATCATACTTGGCAAGCATTTTACGAAAAGCATCATGAATAAAGTGTGAACCACCATCAGTCATTAAATATCTAGGGACTCAAAACTTTGGGAAAATAGCTTCCTTAAGCATTTTAATAGAGGTGTTGTGATCAACACTACTGGTTGGAATAGCTTCTACCCATTTAGTAACATAATCAACAACAACCAAAATATGTGTATACCCATTAGAGGAGGAAAAGGTCCCATGTAATCAAATCCCAAACATCGAATGGTTCAACAGCAAGTGAATAATTCATAGGCATTTCTTGATGCTTACCAATATTACCTATTCTTTGACATTCATCACAAGATGAGACAAACTTACGAGCATCCTTGAAGAGAGTAGGCCAATGAAATCCAGACTGTAATACCTTATGAGCAGTTCTATGTCCAGCATGATGCCCTCCATAAGCTTCAGAGTGACATTTCCATAGGATTTGTCCCTGTTCATGCTTAGGTACACAACGTCTAATAATACCATCTACTCCTTCTTTATAAAGATGTGGGTCATCCCAGAAGTAATGTCTTAAATCATAAAAGAATTTTTTCTTTTGTTGGTATGTAAAGCTAGGTGGTAAATATTTAGCAACAATCACTATTGCAGGAGACTGCTAATGCGACACTATGATCAGAGACCCTTTGTCAAAACTGTGTGCGGTGCAATAATCGCAAACGGTGGTGTAAAAAACAGTCAAAAAGGTGCAAAACATTTGCGATGATGGATGCACAAACATGGTTAAGATTTTAGTTGCGTGTGCGATGCAGGGCATACGGTTAATCCATTCAAATTGTTTGCGATGAGGCAGAACAACAGAAACGGGCAGCCATAACAATGTGTGTGCGATGCAGGACACACGGTTAATCCATTGGAACTGTTTGCCATGAGGTAGAACAACAGAAACGGGCAGCCATATCAATGTGTGTGCGATATACGGCATACCGTTAACTCGGACGAATTGTTTTTGATTAGGGAACACAACAGAAAAGGTTCAACTTAACAAGATGTGTGTGATATGCAGCATACAGTTCACATGGATGAACTGTTTGCGATGAGCCAAAATAACACAAACGAGTCGTGTAAACAAGATGTGTGTGATACGTGGCAAACAGCCGACTCGGATGAACTGTTTGCGATGAGAAATTACAACACAGACGGTCAATACAGTTACTTCGTGTGTGATTCTATGTGTACAAAAAAATTGAAAAATGGAAACTAGTTGCTTGCGGTGGCTAGGAGTATCGCACACGATGCGTCTGCGAGTACTCATGTGCGATGATTAGTATGTTACACATACGTTTCCTTATGTGAACATGTGTGTGAATTTGCAATATGGACAGCTAATATGCAAATGCCTTCTGGAACGGTTCTTTAATATATTCTTTGATAGGTGGGTGATATTTAAACCACTTCTCTTTAGGGAGTTCAACATTAGTAGCAAATGATTCACAAAAGGAGGCTACTATCTCAGAGTCAAGTCCATATTTAGTGCTAAACTTTTGAAAGGCATCGGTATTCATAAAAGATTTAACACAATCATACTTAAGTTTAATACCTAACTCTTTACCTTCTTCGAGTTCCCAATCTTTAGAGTTGCATTTAATTCTTTCCAAAAGATCCCACCGGAATTCAATAGTTTTCTTCATAAAGGAACCAGCACAAGAAGTATAAAGCATGGTTTGATCATTGCGAGAAAGCCGAGCATAAAAGTTCCGGATAATAATTTCTCTCGATAGATCATGATTGGGGCATGAATATAACTTTGACTTAAGCCTCCCCCAATCTAGAGCGATACTTTCTCCTTCACGAGGCCAAAAATTATATATATAATTCCAATCACGATGAACTAGATGCATAGGATAAAAATTTTAGTGGAACTCCAATTTCAAACGATTCCAATTCCATGATCCAATATCATCGCATAACCTATACCATGCTAATGCTTTTCCCTTCAAAGATAAAGGGAAAACCTTTTTCATCACCTCATCTCCGGGTAAACCTGCAAGCTTGAACAATCCACAAATTTGTTCTACATATATCAAGTGCATATCAGGATGTTCGGTTCCATCTCCTGCATAAGGATTAGCTAGCAGTTGTTCTATCATACCCGAAGGAATTTCATATTCAATATTTTCAGTAGGTGCAGTAGGTTGAGGGTAGCTAATCGTGGTTCCAGACGAGGTGAAGATACCCCGAACAAACCCCTCAAAGGATTGTTTTCCATAGTAACAAGTGACAATAAATTTCAGCACACTATATAAATGTTTCCTGACCAAATTCCACTTACCAAAGGCGCTTCACTCCCCGGCAATGGCGCCACAAAATAGACTTGATGACCCACAAGTATAGGGGATCAATTGTAGCTCTTTTCGATAAGTAAGAGTGTCAAACCCAATGAGGAGCAGAAGGAAAAGACAAGTAGTTTTCAGTAAGGTAATGTCTGCAAGTGCTGAAATTGTAAGTACCGGAGTAGTTTGATAGCAAGATAATTTGTAACGAGCAAGTAATGATAGTAGTAACAAATATGCAGCAAGGTAGCCCAATCCTTTTGAGGCAAAGGACAAGCCAAAACGGTCTCTTATGATAAGCAAAGCATTCTTGAGGGTACACGAGAATTTCATGTAGTCACTTTCATCATGTTGGTTTAATTTGTGTTTGCTACTTTGATAATTTGATATGTGGGTGGACCGGTGCTTAGGTGTTGTTCTTACTTGAATAAACCTCCTACTTATGATTAACCCTCCCGCAAGCATCCGCAACTACGAGAAAAGTATTAAGAATAAATTCTAACCATATCATTAAACTTTTGGATCCAATCGGTCCCTTACGGAATAGCGCATAAACTGGAGTTTAAGCTTCTGTGACTCTCGAAACCCATCATCTAATTGCTACTCCACAATGCATTCCCTAGGCCCAAATATAGTGAAGTGGCATGTAGTCGACGTTCACATGACACCACTAAGGGAATCACAACATACATACTATCAAAATATCGAACACATATCAAATTCACATGATTACTTGCAACATGATTTCTCCCGTGACCTCAAGAACAAAAAGTAACTACTCACAAATAATAATCATGCTCATGATTAGAGGAGTATTAAATAGAATAATGGATCTAAACATATAATCTTCCACCAAATAAACCATATAGTAATCAACTACAAGATGTAATCAACACTACTAGTCACCCACAAGCACCAATCTATAGTTTCGGTAACAAGATTGATCACAAGAGATGAACTAGGGTTTGAGATGAGATGGTGTTGTTGAAGATGTTGATGGAGATTGCCCTCCCCAAGATGGGAGAGTTGTTGGTGATGATGATGACGATGATTTCCCCCTCCGGAAGGGAAGTTCCCCTGGCGGAATCGCTCCGCCGGAGGGCAAAAGTGCTCTTGCCCAAGTTCTGCCTCGAAACGGCAGCGCTCCATCTCGAAAGCCTTTCTCTTATTTTTTTTTCTAGGTCAAAATGACTTATATACCATAAGATGGCACAAGAGGTGGGCCTGGGTGAGCACAACCCACCAGGGCGCGCCTGGGCTCCCTGGCGCGCCCAGGTGGGTTGTGCCCACCTGGTGGGCCCCCTTTGGTAGTTATTTGGTCCAATAATTCTTAAATATTCCATAAAAATCTCCGTGAAGTTTCAGCTTGTTTGGAGTTGTGCAGAATAGGTAGCCTGACGTAGCTTTTTCAGGTCCAAATTTCCAGCTGCCGGAATTCTCCCTCTTGGTGTGTACCTTGCAAATTATGAGAGAAAAGGCATTAGAATTACTCCAAAAAGCATTATTATGGATAAAAACATTATAAATAATAGTAAGCAAACATGATGGAAAATGGACGTATCGTGATGCTACTTACCTAAGGGCACTTTCATACTGTCAATGTAGTGCCAATTATAACACAATAGATGTTGTTGTTAGTCATATGCCACTGCAAATAACTCTCACTGTTTAAATAACCGTATTTCATATTTGCGCAAACAAGATTGTCTTTCTCCATATAGTTTCTATCAGCGCAATCAAAAGTACACACCTCAGTTTTAGTACAACAACACAAAATGAGATGGCTATTCCTGGATGTCGTCCTCTAACCACCAGTGTTACAGGTATTCCCACATTGGTAGTAATTAGGTAGAATGACCAACGCAATCTAAAATAAGCTAATTCGTTCGTTTTACTTCCTGATTGCAGTGTAGGGACGAGCGAAAACAACTGCATCCTAGTCCAGAATGCACTTTCTACCAATTCATGCACGGACCGAGGACTAGCTGGCACGGCTGCAGGGAGGTTTTGGGAACAGGTGCATGGACAAGGGGCATTGTGGTCCTCTTATTTCTGCAAATAGCGGTGCTTAAATTTAGTGGAATGCACAAGAATTTTAGATGGCCAATACACTACATGGTTTAGTTCAGCATTCCAGAGTGAACTCCAGGAAAAACCAAAGTGAACTCCAGGAAATTAAAGCCTGCCTAGGGAGGCCCTTTGCTTAGAGATGCCTTGCTTGATTTTTCCCGATTTGTAAACCTTCTCACAACTTTGTCTTTTGCTGTGAACTAGTATATGTTTGTTATGTTCTATGAATAATTGAGATGTATACAATTTCTGAACTTATGTTTTTCAAGTTTTTTATGAAGCCGAGTTTAATGTGAGTGTTCCACATGAACGCTGGACTAGCGTGTGAACATTTGGAATTTACATTGTGGCCTCAGTTAACTACATGAACCACCGTAACAAGATATGTAGTTGCTTATATGTCAGACAATAGATTATTGATTGTTAGCTGGTCGATAGCCTAGTGTTGAAGCGAGCTGAGCCAATGTGTCGTGTTTTGCACAATTGCTTACAAATCGGGTAGCACCAACAGTGTTTATAAGTACTTATGTATACGTCGGTGCACAGTTCTCGAACGAGTACTCTATTTCATCAAACACACACTGTTCGTATGATAAACTATGACAACTTATGTCTTACCATGCCATATTCATGAAACAACTAGTGAGGACACGGCTGTTTCGACAACAATTATGATGTTTCTCACATGATTCACGGGCACACAAGAGTAGCAGCAGTTCCCATAGACGAATTCAAATAGAGTACTAGCCCCAGAGGGCTCGATAATAGGCAAGGTTCGGATAATTAGACACAATCCAAACTACTATTAAACACTAGTTGGGGCAACTATTTCATGCCTCGATCT
Organism: Triticum aestivum; assembly: GCF_018294505.1. NCBI lineage: Eukaryota > Viridiplantae > Streptophyta > Magnoliopsida > Poales > Poaceae > Triticum > Triticum aestivum. Next base: position 382,569,653 of record NC_057813.1, read on the forward strand.
AATTTGGGTTGGACACAAGACGAGCCTTGCCATGAACATCATCGAGGACGTCCGGCAGCAGCTAAATCCTATGAATATTCATGAAGATAACCTTGTGGCCTTGCCACTCATAAACTTGTTTGTGGAGGCATGCCACATCATCTTCCTGCGTAAGCTTGACAAGAATAGTATGCCTCACAAACGAAGGAGTAGGTTTGAACTTCTTGTGCTTCAGTATACCCTGGACAACACGCCTCACAACAGTGAGGCTGGAATACAACTCGACATCGGTATAAGCACAAATGGGTTCCAGGATCCAACAACCTAAGAACTCTATTTTCCCAGTGCATATATTCAGGTCATCCGCCTCATAGCGAGTGACATGTACAACCACACAATCCTTGTCTGCATCAGGGCTCTAATTGAAATAGAAACAAATTCTGGATTACTTTCCAGTATAAGAAACACAAGTTATTTAAACCACTATGTATAGCATGGCATCGAAGCTAATAGAATTTTGCATTATTCATACCCATATACTTAGATGAAAAACCAAAATCGAGATCGGCAAAGAATAAAATCACCTTAGGCAACTCAGCAGGGGGGGCACATCCTCGAACTGCTCCTGCAGGGCCATGGGGGCTGTAACCTCAAATGGGGTGTTCACCATCTCAGTAGTGGTCGTGAGGGTATCTGGGGTCGGCTCGGTGGCTGCCTCCATCTTCTTGGAGCTCTTTGTCTCGTGGGGATCAGCCTCCCGCGTCTGCTCCAACATCGGCAGATCTTTGCCTGGTTCTCCTTGGTCCATCATGAAACTGGTGAACACTAGGATACCACTGAAAGGAAAACACAATCGCAATGACAATGAAACAAAAAAGAGAGTGAGGATCGGTTACTGCTCTACAAAAGTTCTTTTTTTTCTCTGAATTAAAATATACCAACATCACGGATCCGCTTACCTTCCCTTCGTTGGGGGAGAAGAACAGTGGCAGATGCGAGTGTTGGCTTTCTTGAAGACGGTTAGGGAGAAGGGGATTCAGCGAAGAGTGAAACGATGGTTGCTTCGTCCGTCAAACTTAGACTGCGGGGAGATGGGGTTTTGTGATATGTCGGCTTGTTAATTCCGCGCTACGACCCGGGTGACTCTCCTCCTGCATACTGCCTTCTAATTTGGTGGATGGCATTTGGGCCCGCGCGCTGCATGGCCCCGCATGTCGGTGAACAAAAGTAAAATGACATTAAGTAGAGGGAGACATTTCGATGACCTTGGAGGAGCCAGAAGCGGTAGTGTATCCACTGTCCTAGTAGTAATTGTTTTTCTGGGTAGCTGTAGAGTGTCTCCACTATACTAGTAGTAATTGTTTCCCTGGGCCCAAGACAAAACAGCCCATCCACCTTGGTAAATAATAAAATCAATTCAAAAGTCCGTATATTTACTTAATGAGAGGCGCTACCCACACCCAGCACACTGCCCCCAAAAAAACTGGGTGCTCTTCTTCCTCCTCACTCCCACCCACCTCACGTCAGCTCGCTCCACTCATAACCCCAAATTCCTCACCTCACTCCTACATAAAACCTCAGCTCCCCTTCTTCCTAACTACTACAGAAAAACCCCAGCTCCCCCTCTTCTTCACTTGCACTACAACTAGGCTCATCATTCGTTACTCTACTCAAATCCGTGAGCGCGACACGACGCCCTCGAGGAAAATGGAGTCGGCTGACCCCAACTCCAAGAAGATGAGGCTCCCACCAGTGGTGATGCCTGTTGTAGATCCTGCACCCGGCAGCGCGGGGAGAAGCAGCGACCCCGCCCACACCGGATCCCAAGAACCCATAGAATCTCGGGTGGACCGCATCAGCGATCTCCCAGACGCCATCCTTGGGGAGATCATCTTGCTTCTCCCCACCAAGCATTGCTGTCGCACCCAAGTCCTCTCAATTTGGTGGCGCCCTCTATGGCGCGCCATGCCCCTTAATCTTGACTATCATCAGCTATCTCTCTTCAATGATTTTGAAATCCCCAGAGCCATCATTTTCACCCACTAGGGCTCTGTTCAAAGCCTTTGCATCCCGTCATGCTACCTAAGCAAGTATACCATGCCCTGCACGGTGGACACCTGGCTGAAATCCCCTAAATTCACAGCCCTGGAAATCACCTACCAGATACCGAACGTCATGTACTTGTGCCCTCAGCACCGATGTCCATCTCGCGGTTTTCCTCCTCTCTCCACACTGCCACCTTTGCGATGTGCTACCTACCAGACAATCTGGTACTAAACCTTCGACTCCCATTTCTCAGAAACTTCCACTTGTGCGGGTTCGTATATCGGAGGCCTCATTGCACAGCATCATCCACTCCAATTGCCTTGTCCTGGAGTGCTTGGTGCTTGTTTTCACAGTTAGAATTGTTTGTCTCCAAATAAAGTCGCCTAACCTTGTAAGAATTGGAATTTCTTTTGATGGAAGGCAGCTCATCATCCAAGATGCCCCTTCATTTCAAAGGTTGATCCTTGATTCTAGTTATTCACCATCGCAAATAACCATCCTCTCTACGCCTAAACTGGAGACCTTGGGTGTAATACATGATCTCTGTGCTCATTTCAAGATGGTGTTTGGCTCCAAAATTGTTTAGGTACTTTATATTATCATCTACACTTGTAACCATAAGCTGCATTTTAAATTTCTGCGCATAAGTTATATATCATCTTGGAGTACACATTTTGTACTAATATTATGTTCTATGCTCAATGAAGAGTTTCTCCATCGATAGCCTATCAATGGTGCTGGATTATGTCAAGATCTTATATATCCGAATGAATAGTTCTGATCTGAACAAGATTATTGGCTTGCTGCAATGCTTTCCATGTCTAGAGAAGTTGTATACAAAGGTGATAATTTCACGCACATTGGAAGCCTACATATAGTGTACTAGAATTAACCATTCAGTTGTTGCTCTTTCGACACTCTTTTTTTAGACATTAACTATTTTCAATCTTCATGTCTATTTAGGCAACAAGACGGGGTAAGAAAGTTATAACCAATCGGTGGATTCGTAAGCACCGGGATTTTCTCACTTCTCATGACATTCGATTGAAGACAATAACGCTAGAATGGTATGTAGAAAACCATGCAAACACTAGATTTGTCACATTCTTCCTGCTGAATGAGAGGTTACTATTGTCCATCAAGCTTAAGTTTATCAGCAGCATGGTTTTGACGGATGGGTATGTCAAAGAGCAAAAAAAGGAGTTTCAGGTGGACAAAAGAGCTTCTAAACGTGTCGGGCTTCTATTTACAACATATTGTGGTCATAATCCAGTAAATTTTACGACCCAGGATGTTCATTTTATGGACCTGACCTATCCATTTGACTGTGACTACCGAAAACAGTGCTGGAGTTAGATGTTGTTGCCCTTTCAACCTGGCTTTTGTCTAAACCTGGTGAACAATTAACCCTCATGCTTTTGTACAATTTGTAAGCTGGAGTTAGATGTTCTTGCCCTTTTCAACTCGGTTGTGACTTTCATATTTTCTTTGAAACAAGGCAAATGGCTTGCCATTCGTTTAATTTAGAGTGAAATATTGTAACAAATCCCAACCAAGGGAAATAGCATCACTCTTGTCGGCTGCTTGAGCTCACTGTGCATTACAGAAGCCAAGTGATTAGCCCCCACCAGCACTCACAAACTTATTTTGAACTAGCACACCAAATGGGTTGTAAATTTTCATAGGAAAGGTTGCATGACCGTGACAGATTTGGATTCTGACATTTGGGACCCATGAGGAAATAGCCTATCCAAGGTGGTGTCGACTTACTAGCTAGTCAACAAACGATTCTGCCTACCACCCATTGGATTGACATCCAACATCTGTCGTGTATCTTCTATCTCTTGTTTTCTTCCTCCAGCCGCCCAAAGGAAACCACCCCGTCGGCTCCGCATGCTCCCGCCTCCCATGGCTGGCTGCGCCTTCGCCGCCCTACCGTACCCTCCAACGTTGGCCAGTCCCTCCCTCTATTCCCCCACACATCCTGTTATTGTCCGGCGATGTTAGCCCCAACACGCACCCGCACCTAAACCAGACAACCCTAGTACTCCCCTCCTCCTGCGACTGGACTGGCGCATCTTCCACGGCTCCTGTTTGTTCCGTCCGAGGCCTCGCCATCGTCCTTCGCCTTTGTACGCTCACCATGCACGGTGTGCTGCCCTCTCGCATTGTCCACATCGTCAACAACCGAGAGGAACAAGGAGATGACTGTACGTGGAGAGGATGATAGTAGGGACCCACCAGCGTCACGGCAGTACGCAAGCAAGTGCCTTGTTATTACAAGCCAAAAAAATGGTTCCTCCTAATGCTTGGACATCTGGGGCTCACGCCATTGTCAACGTAGTCAATAAACGAGAGAATTACACAACGAGCGGCAAACACCAGGGACCCAGCAGGTCGGGCAGCTATTTTTTACTTTTTTAGGAACAAGCAGTTGTTATTTATACTAGTTTTAGCGGTGGATCAGGGTAACGACGGGGCTGTGTGGGGGCTGTGGCCTGTCTAGCCAGGGTTTTTATTTATGTTTACCACATCATGAGCCTAGTTGTGCTTTTTCTTGCTGAAAATGGCTAGCCTAGTTCTATTTTTTAAAGAAATACCCAAACAAGGCCTGCTTGCTTTATCAGCCCTGCTGGGCTGCAAGTCTTTCAAGACGAGGAGAGAGATTCATTCGGTTTGCCCAGAAAATGGGCTATCAGTAATGAGAAATGGGTTGTACATTTTTAAAACACATCAAACCGGGAATTAGTTTCATTTTTTTCATTACAAGATTTTAAATTCCATTGATTTTTATACGTGGACAATTATTTGGACTTTATATTTATATAAATTATTTTTCAAAATAGTTTGAATGTGACTCGATAGTTTGGGATTAAAAATAGTTGACCGCACCGAAATATGCAAAATTTCGTATAATTTTTAACCGTGGCCACAATATGGGGTGTAATGCTAACAAAAAGAAGATGGGCTCCAAAAAAATTCTTAAGAATTAGCAAATGGGTTGTAAATTATGAGAAATAATGGCAGATGGGTTGTATGCTGTTTCCACGGATTTGAGGCTGACTTGTGCGCCTACTACAGGTTGACGCGTATGCTTTCCTAAAAAAAAGGTTGACGCACACGCAACGCCGTGTCAACTTAGTCAACACACGAGAGCAGTGACTATTGGATGTCCATCCAACGGCCGTCGTGCGTCTTCAATCTCTGCTCTTCCTGCTCCAGCCGCTCAAACAAGCGCTGGCGGGACTGCCTGCTCCCTCCTCCCGCAGCCGGCTGTGCTGCCGCACAGGCCTCACCGCCCCACCGTACTCCCGTCACTGGCCTAGCCATCCCTCTACTCACCCACACCTGTTGTTATTCTCCGGCGACGGTAGACGATCCAGTAAACCCTCGTACTCCCCTCCGTGTGGGAAACAACTACCGAGTCTTCCCTGACTCCATGTAGTTCCCTCCCTGGTGCTCTCGACGCGGCGTGGTCAATGTGGTCAACGAACGACATCCATTAGAAGTGGAATGTACGTGGAGAGGCTGACAGCTGGGTCCACGGCCGCACGCAAGGAAATGCCTCCTTATTACGCGCAAAATAATGATTCCTCAACCTGACAGCTGGGACCCATCAGAAGGGCCTCTGTATTTTGCAAAAAAAGTGTTCCACCCGCTGACAGGATGGACCCACCAGCTATATCTTCGCACGCAAGCAAGTGCCTCCTTATTACGCACAAAAAATGAATACTCCCCTTGCTAGTTGGGACCCACCATAGTGGGAGGCTGACTTGTGGGCCTACTAAGTTGACGGGGATGGAGGGTTTTGTCAACTTAGTCATTATGAACGATTCTAGCTCTAGTGACCGTACGATGTCCATCTAATGGTTGTAGTGCTTCTTCAACCTCTGGTCTTCTTGCTCCAGCCGCCCAAACCAGAGCCGGTCGTGCCGCGTGCTCCTACCTCCCGTGGCCGGCTGTGATGTCGCGGAGGCCTCATCGCCCCCTCCTACTCCCACTGTTGGCCAGGCCATCCCTCTACTCCCACCGCAGCCGAACCAGTGAACCCTCGTACTCCTCTCCGCGTGGGCATCCACTGCCGCGTCTTCCCCGGCTCCGTGTCGTCCCCTTCCTAGGCCTTGCCGTCATCCACCGCCCTGGTGCTCTCGGCGCGGCATGGTCAATATGGTCAACGAACGACATCCATTGGAAGTGGACTATACATGGAGAGGCTGATAGCTGGGTCCGGGGCCGCACACAAGGAAATGCCTCCTTATTACACGGAAAATAATGATTCCTCCACCTGACAGCTGGGACCCACTGGATGGGCCATTGTATTTCGTGAAAAAAAAGTTCCCCTGACTGCTGGGACCCACCAACTACATCTTCGCATGCAAGGAAGTGCCTGACAGTAGGGACCCACCTGGTCGAAGCGTATGTAGCGTTGTCATTCTGGTCGCGAACGTGTACGTACATACTAGTCGATCAGTCTGTCTGCAGGCTGCAGTGATGAACCATGGCCGAGTAAGGAAGGGCATGTGTCGTAGTTGAGGCGCGCACGTAGCATGTACATGTACGTACAGCCAGGGTGCAAGAAAGTAAATACGGCCACGTACGTACATACGGGCGGGGTCTCGAACGCCTACTCACGCATATGTACGGCCAGGGCTCGTGTACATGGCTGGGTCAGAACGGAGAAACTGTGTCGTCCTGTTGATCGGGAGCCAACCGGCTTGGATAGAACAGCCGATCGAAACGAGGCCTGGTGTACCGTAGAACGGAGGAAACGGCCTTGTGTTCGACCGGCCATGGTCGAAACGGGATCCTGTTCATCAGGAGGGGTCTGGCGTACCACAAAACGGAGGAAACGGACTTCTCTTGGACCTCCTATGGTTGAAACGGGGTCCTGTTGATCGGGAGGGGTGTGGCATACCGCAAAACAGAGGAAACGGACTTGTGCTGGAGCGGTACGGTCGAAACGGGGGTCCTGTTCATCGGGAGGGGTGTGGCATACCGCAAAACGGGACTCCACGAGATACTGTTCATCTCCACCGTCGACCTCCTCCAGCCTCCATGGGCAACTGTTCATCCACCGTCGACCTCCTCTAGCCTCCACCTGCGACTGTTCATCCACGGGCTCCTGTTCATCCAGCCTCCACCGCTCCTCCACCGGCTACTGTTCAACCAGCCCTCTCCATGGGGTCCTGTTCAACCACCCCTCCACGGGCTACTATTCATCTAGGCCTCCACCGGCTACAGATCAACCAGCCCTCCACCGGCTATGCAACTTTATTCTTGTAGGCTCGTGTTGGGCCTCCAAGTATAGAGTTTTGTAGGACAATAGCAATTTTCCCTCAAGTGGATGACCTAAGGTATGTCAATCCGTGGGAGCTGTAGGATTAAGATGGTCTCTCTCAAACGACCCTGCAACCAAATACAAGAAATCTCTTGTGTCCCCAACACACCCAATACAATGGCAAATTGTATAGATGCACTAGTTCGGCGAAGAGATGGTGATAAAAGTGTAATATTGATGGTAGAAATATATTTTTATAATCTGAATACATAAAAACAGCAAGGTAGCAAATAGTAAACGGGCACAAAAACGGTGTTGCAATGCTTAAAAAGGAGGCCTAGGGTCTGTACTTTCGCTAGTGCGATTTCTCAATAGTGCTAACATAGTTGGATCATATGATTATCCCTCAAAGTGCAGCAAAGAATCACTCCCGAGTTCCTATTAGCGGAGAACAAAAGATAGAAATTGTTTGTAGGGTATGAGACCACCTCAAAGCCATTCTTTCCGATCAACCTATCCTAGAGTTCATACTAGAATAACGCAAGCTATTCTTCCCGATCAATCTAATCAAGAGTTCGTACTAGAATAACACCAAAGCAAGTTCATATTCATAATACTCAATCCACACAAAGAACTATAAAGAGACCCCAAAGTTTCCATCAGAGAAAAACGTGCATCAACCCCTATGCATAGATTACCCCAATATCACCGCGAGAATCCGTGAGTTTAATGCCATAACACATATCAAGTGAATCAATATGATACCCCATTTGTCACCTCAAGTATTCATATTGCAAGACATATATCATGTGTTCTCATCTCTGAATATTCAATCCGACAAGACAAAACTTTGAAGGGTAAAGATTCAATTCATCATAACAAGAGTATAGAGGGGAGAAACATCATATGGTCCGACTATATTAACAAAGCCCATGATATAGATCACGAGAGAGAGAGAGAGAGAGAGAGAGAGAGATTAAATACATAGCTACTGGTACAAACCCTCAGCCCTGAGGGTGGACTCCCTCCTCATCATGGTGGCCGCCGGGATGATGAAGATGGCCACCAGAGATGATTCCCCCCTCCGGCAAGGTGCCGGAACGGGGTCTAGATTGGTTTTCGGTGGCTACAGAGGCCTGCGGCGGCGGAACTTCTCGTCTAGGGTAACTATCGGTGTCAAAACCGGCGGATCTCAGGTAGGGGGTTCCGAACTGTGTGTCTAAGGCTAATGGTAACAGGAGGCGGGGGACACGATGTTTTACCCAGGTTCGGGCCCTCTCGATGGAGGTAATACCCTACTTCCTACTTGATTGATCTTGATGATATGAGTATTACAAGAGTTGATCTACCACGAGATCATAGAGGCTAAACCCTAGAAGCTAGCCTATGATTATGATTGTTGTCGTCCTATGGACTAAACCCTCCGGTTTTTATAGACACCAGAGGGGGCTAGGGTTACACAGAGTCGGTTACAGAGAAGGAGATCTACATATCTGAATTGCCAAGCTTGCCTTCCACGCAAATGAGTGTCCCATCCGGACACGGGACGAAGTCTTCAATCTTGTATCTTCATAGTCCAATAGTCCGGCCAAAGTATATAGTCCGGCTGTCCGAGGACCCCTTAATCTAGGACTCCCTCAGTAGCCCCTGAACCAGACTTCAATGACGATGAGTCCGGCGCGCAGATTGTCTTCGGCATTGCCAGGCGGGTTCTTCTCCAAATTCTCCAGGGTACCTATTGTAACGCGTAGTGTCCGGCTTCCCATTAATGTTGCACTCCTCGGCTTCTGTGCTTTAATAATGGTTGTCTCCACGTGTCAAGTGAATGCGAGAAGTCGGGGCATTTTTACATTTGCCACCCTGACCATGTGAGTAAATCGTCTATTTAAAGAGACGGGGATCCTCAGATCCAAATCACACCATCTCCTCCCAGCGAGTATCCATCAGAGCGCGCCCGAAAAAATCCATACCACCATGGCCGGCCGTCGTAGCTCCTCCTCTCGCTCCCGTAGCACTAGGCCAGGCGATTGGGAGAAATGTTCTATCCCCCACAGCCGACTAGTAGAGTTGCAGACCAAGGGGTTTCTCCCGCCTGCGTACATGGTCCCCGTCTGAGCTGGACTAGCCACTTATAATGGCGGGGAGCAAGCGGAGAGTTCTCCAAGCCCATCCAAGGGGGAGCGGGTATGCTTTGTCCCCTATTTGCTGAGGGGACTCGGATTTCCAGTCCATCCTTTCCTCCGCAAGCTCCTGGAGTTCTACGACCTCCAGCTACATAACTTTACCCCAGCCTCCATACTGCATATCGCAGGCTACATTGCCTTCTGCGAGCTATTTCTGGGTTGCGAAGCTCATTTCAATTTGTGGAAGAGGCTATTCTGCCTCGTACCCCGCACTCAGGAGGGGTCGGTATATCAAGTGGGCGGAGCCGAAATATGGCGCATCGCCGGGACCGGATACCTGTCCGGTACCCCAAAGAAGACATCCGAAGACTGGCCTTCGGAGTGGTTCTACATGGAGGATGTCCCTCTTCCGGACCCTATTCGGAAGGGCCTTCCCGAGTTTGTGAATGCCCCATTGAAAAAAGGCCACAACTGGCGCCCCCGGAGCCCCCAGGAGGAAGATAACAGAGAGATCCTTTTCTTGATGGACGGGATAAAGACGCTGGCCCAATCAGGACTGACAATAACTGAGGTTATGTACATATGTATAATGCGGGGAGTGCATCCACTTCAATACCGGGGGAAACCCATGTGGCACTTCAATGGAGAAGACGATGCCACCCGCTGCGGCCCTAAAGGTCCAGACTCCGCCACCGCTCTGGCGAAGATACTGTCCGATTTGTACAAAGGAGAAGAAGAGGAGTTCATCTGTATCAAACCACGGGATGGATTCTCCATGTACAACCCCCAAGCTGGGTGAGCTGCTATCTTTTATTCCAGTCTTCCCCGCATTCTTTAGCACAAATATTTACCATGCCAATTCATAGCAGGAACTGCGAAAAGCTATGAGGGAGGTTCGCAGTCCGTCTCCACAGCCAGAGGACCCCGAACGGGCCCTCGACCCCGCACTTGAAGAAGATCCGGACGCATTTGTGGAGCTCGTCGACAGGACATTTTATCAGTTAAGTTGCGATGGTGCGTTGGTGGCCATCATAGCTGATTATCCTGGCCTACTCCCTGTATCACATGTAAGTAAAACTAGAGTCCCAACTTCCAAGAAGTATTCCATCTTTGCGCCTTACCCACCGCACATGTATTGCGTTTTACAGGGAAGGCCATCGGGACGCCATGCCGAACCCGCGGTGACTCGTCAACAAGGGGCACCGAAGCCGGGTAGGCTTAAAAGGAAGGCGATCAGGACCGAGACGCCGTTGCAAAGGTATGTTAAAAAACCTGCCACGTAATTATCATCGTTAAAATATAACAATGTCCATTGTCTTCTGGCAGAAAAAGCGCTCGCCGGACTATATCCGGAGAGCCTGCCGGCCACGCCTCCACTAGCCGGACTCCGAGGCCGGACTCAAGGGCGAAGGTCAACGCGGGGACAACACCGAACGATCCTCCTACAGAGGATGCGGATAGATTCTCTGCTACAAACTCCGAAGTGGAGAGCGCCATGAATCATAGGCGCCGACGGGCCACACTACGCGACCCTAATTTCTCTGAAGAGGCATTCAATGCCTTCAACTCAGGGGACGTGTACATCCGGGCTGCTCAAGGTGGCCTCGCCAGAGCCACGGACCAGTACGTAAAGGATATACGGGTAAGAAAATTTGATAAGTATGTATATCAGTAGCCCCTGAGACTTGAAATAGTTGGCATAACTGATTTAAGGATCCTCGTGTGCATAGGTTCTGGCAGAGAAGAATACCCAGTTGTCTAAAGAACTGGAGGAGTGCAAAGCCCAACTGCGGGCCGCAATTGCCGGAATGGAGGAGTCCACGAAGGCCCCATCTGGTAATACTTGTTCTGATCGAAAATAATGTAATGGCATGTACCAGTTAGTATTCAGCATGAATGCAAATCTAACAACAGATTCTGCAAACAATCCCGAAGGCAGTCTGGAGATCGTACAATTGGATGAGCAACATGCTCAACGATAGCTGAAGGCTGGCGAGCGTGTGCTTACAAAGGTTATACAGGAGAAAAATACTCTCCAGGACGCGAACACCCGACTGGACGTCGAATTAAAGGATGTTCAGGCCCAGCTTGCTGACTCCGTGAAGGAGAATAAGAGGCTTCGACGCGGCATATTTAGTAAGTGCTCTAACGAACCACTATAAAGTTTGGCGAAGAAGCGTGCTAACAGAATTATGTCTGTAGGTATGTTGACAGGTCGTCCCGAAGAGGAGATGCCCGGATCTGCAGGCGATCTTCTGCAGGAGCTCTCACAACTGCACGAACAAGTTTGGCAGGTGATGCAGGGCATTGCCCAGGCCTTGTAGCCATCCGCCTCCCTGCCAGGAGGCATGGGGGAGCTTGTGGAGATGCTCAAGGTAGCACGGTGGCGCTTCCGATTATGGAAGATATCGGCCTGCCGACAAGGTGCAAGGGAAGCATGGGCCATGGTGAAGACGCGATACACCAGGGCTGACCCGAACCACATGGCCGAGGTCGGACCTGTAGGGCCTGATGGGAAGGAGTCCCTGTAAGTCTGGTATATGACCAGGTAGCATTAGCCGCTAAGTATTCCCAACAAGATTGTAGGCTAGACAGCCTGTTGGATGGTATAGAAGAAGAGTTTAGTCAGTCTAAGTAACTTTGTTCTTCAAAGGACATGTTTTGTCCCTAGCCGGATTGTAAATCATTTGTCTTGGCGGACCTTTTCGCTTCAACCTCTAGACCCAACAGTCTAGAGTGTATCCGAATACCCGCTCGGTTATGTAAAAACCGGGGCACGCGTGGAAACCAGGCGTAGGAGTCATAAGTGCTTGAACAGACAAGTACCCAACTAGCTATGTTATATTACATGGATAGTAAGAAACATCTTCCAGGGAGAATAGTTCCGTTAAGAGTTCCTTTCCCGGGGTACGCATGCATTATGCATGTGCGAACTATGAAAAGCGGCGTGGGATATAAACATCTGGGGGCATGTATTGCAATAAGTGAAAAACATCTTTTGTTCACCGATCGAATATTCCCTTAAGAACGCTAGCTTTCGGCTTCACCCAGTCTGAGGTACACATCTGGTTGACCCGGCAGTAGCAATCATAGAGGTGCTCCCCTTATGGCCTAGCCGAATTAACGGGGACGTAGGGCATAAACACAAGAGCCAGGCAACCCAGCTTGGCCAAAACTTAAGTCATATCGATGCATATAGTGGTGAAAAAAGGCACATATGGGAGAATGACGCATATGTGGTGGGCATAAAGCCCAGAAAATAATTATATTAAGCTTCTGTATAAGAAGCCCCCAGGTATATTGAGCGCGCATAGCGCGACAGGAGTGTGCGGTCAAAGCATACTTGAAGCTGTTAAGGCTATATATATGAAAAGGGGGGAGAGAGAGGATACAATTTATAAGGGGAGACGGAGGTAAGGAGACAAACACAGAGTTTGGCACTAGGCATAGAATCTTCGGAGTCTGGCCGTGTTCCATGGGTTCGGCTCGAGTCGATTATCTGATGCGTCACGCAGATGGTACGCTCCTCCGGTGAGAACTTTATCAATGATGAAGGGACCCTCCCATTTGGGCTTGAGCTTGTCCTTTTTCTTCTCTGGTGGGCGTAGAACGAGTTCGCCAATGTTATATGTTTTGGCCCGTACTTCTCTGCTTTGATACCTTCGAGCCTGCTATTGATAGAATGTAGAACGGGCCTTTGCGATGTCACGCTCCTCCTCCAGGGCATCTAAGCCGTCCTACTGATCCAGCTCGGCTTCTCTCTCTTCGTACATGCGCACTCGAGGTGAGTCATGGATGATATCGCAGGGTAGCACTGCCTCTGCGCCGTATAACATAAAAAATGGTGTGTATCCGGTTGTGCGATTTGGCGCGGTCCGCAGCCCCCATAGTACAGAGTCGAGCTCCTCGATCCAGTGTGTATCTGATTCCTTCAAGGATCGCACTAGTCTGGGTTTAATGCCGCTCATGATAAGACCATTCGCTCGTTCGACTTGACCGTTTGTTTGGGGGTGATAGACGGAGGCATAATCAAGTTTTATTCCCATTTTGCCACACAAGGCTTTCACCTCGTCGGTTGTGAAGTTTGAGCCGTTATCGGTGATGATGCTGTGGGGGACACCATAACGGTGTGCGACCCCAGATATGAAGTCTATCACTAGTCCGGACTCGGCCGTTTTAACTGGTTTGGCTTCTATCCATTTGGTGAATTTATCCACCATGACCAACAAGTATTTCTTCTTATGGCTTCCTCCTTTAAGGGGTCCAACCATATCGAGCCCCCAGACCGCGGAAAGGTCCAAGTTATGGGGATTGTTTGGAGGGCGGTAGGTGGCATATGGCTTTGATTTGCAAAAGGCTGGCAACCGACACAATGTTGGACAAGGTCTTGTGCGTCTGCCAGGGCTGTCGGCCAGTAGAAACCTGTACGGAAGGCCTTGCTTACGAGCGCCCGAGCTGCGGCATGGTGGCCGCTGAGTCCGGCATGAATTTCGGCCAAAAGCTGCCGCCCTTCCTCTTCGGAGATGCACCTTTGGAGCACTCCAGTCGCGCTTTTCTTATAAAGCTCTCCCTTGTGGACTTTGTAGGCTTTAGAGCGCCGCACAATGCAACGTGCCTCATTTTCGTCCTCGGGGAGTTCTTGCCTATTTAAGTAGGCTAAGAAGGGCTCTGTCCATGGGGCGATGACAGCTATAATCGCGTGGACCACGGATGGCTTGAACAGCCTTTCCAAAAAGATATTCGGTAGGACGGGGTCGCGTTTAGCATCGATGCGGGCAAGAATATCCGCCGCTTGATTGTTTTCTCGAACCACATGGTGGGATTCGAGCCCCTCGAACCGAGCTGGCATTTTGAGGATGGCATTGCGGTAGGCCACCATTTTTGGGTCTTTGGCGTCAAAGTCTCCATTTATTTGAGATATTACGAGATTTGAATCCCCACGCACTTCTAGGCATTAAGTGCCCATGGAGACTGTCATCCGAAGACCGTGCAATAAGGCCTCATATTCGGCTGCATTGTTGGAATCTGTGTAAAGTATTTGGAGTACATATTGGACTGTATCTCCAGCGGGGGATGTCAGGACGACGCCTGCCCCTAGACCAGCTAGCATCTTAGAGCCGTCAAAGTGCATGATCCAATTGTTGTACGCGTTGTATTCTTTAGAGAGTTCGGCTTCTGTCCATTCGGCGACGAAGTTAGCCAGTACTTGCGACTTAATGGCTCGTCGTGGTTTGTATGTTATGTCGAACGGGAGGAGTTCGATAGCCCATTTAGCAATCCGGCCCGTGGCATCGCGGTTATTTATTATGTCATTGAGTGGTACTTCGGAGGCCACCGTGATTGAACACTCTTGAAAGTAGTGTCGTAGTTTTTGGGATGCCATGAAGACCGCGTATGCTATCTTTTGATAATCTGGGTATCATCACTTGCATGGGGTGAGGACAGTGGATACATAGTATACCGTCTTTTGAAGCGGGAACTTATGTCCATCTGTCTCTCGTTCAACGACGAGCACTGCACTTACAACCTGATGTGTTGCAGCTATATATAGCAGCATTGGTTCGCCGACATTTGGTGCGGCCAGGATTGGATTGGTGGCCAAGAGGGCTTTTATTTCCTCCAGTCCGGCCGTAGCCGCATCCGTCCACTCAAAGTGTTCGGTGCGTCGAAGAAGGCGATAAAGAGGTAGTGCCTTTTCTCCTAATCGGGAGATAAAGGGCTTAAGGCGGCCACACATCTAGTTAATTTCTGGATTTGCTTGAGGTCTATTGGGGTAGCCAACTGTGAAAGATCTCAAATTTTAGCCGGGTTTGCTTCGATTCCTCTATTGGAAACGATAAAGCACGAGAGTTTTCTGGCAGGTACACCGAAAATGCATTTTTCTGGGTTGAGCTTGATGTCATATGTTCAGAGATTGTCGAATGTAAGCCTCAAGTCATCTATTAAAGATTCGACGTGTCCGGTTTTGATGACCACATCGTCTATGTATGCCTCCACTGTTTTGCCGATTTGTGTTTCCAGGCATGTCTGAATCATGCGTTGATAGGTTGCACCGGCGTTTTTGAGCCCGAAAGGCATGGTGTTAAAACAGAAGGGGCCGTATGGAGTGATAAATGTCGTTGCGGCTTGATCGGACTCCGCCATCTTGATTTGATGGTATCCGGAGTATGCATCGAGGAAACACAATGAATCGTGTCCTGGGGTAGCATCGATGATTTGATCAATGCGGGGGAGGGGGAAGGGATCCTTGGGGCAAGCCTTATTGAGGTCCTTGAAATCGATGCATAGGCGCCAGGATTTGTCCTTCTTTGGTACCATCACCAGGTTTGCTAGCCAGTCCGGATGTTTAATTTCTCTGATGAATCCAGCCTCGAGTAGCTTGGCTAGCTCTTCTCCCATGGCTTGTCGCTTGGGTTATGGAAAGCGCCAAAGAGTCTGCTTGACCGGTTTGTATCTCTTTAGTATGTTTAGGCTATGCTCGGCCAGCCTGCGTGGGATACCTGGCATATCCGAAGGATGCCAGGCGAAGATGTCCCAATTCTCGCGCAGGAACTCTCGTAGTGCGGCATCTATTGTGGTGTTCAGTTGTGCCCCAATTGATGTTGTTTTTGTAGGGTCCGTTGGGTGGACCTGGAATTTCACTATTTTGTCTGCTGGTTTAAAAGAGGTGGACTTGGGTTGTTTGTCGAGTATCACGTCGTCCCTGTCCACTATGGAGCGCAGCGCAGTTAACTCTTCGGTCGCGAGGGCTTCGGATAATGCCTCCAGGGCTAGTGCGGCGGTTTTATTTTTGGCGCGGAGTGCTATGTCCGGATCACTGGATAGAGTGATGATCCCATTGGGGCCCGGCATCTTAAGCTTCATGTACCCGTAGTGGGGTATAGCTTGGAAGCTTGTGAATGCATCTCGCCCTAAAAGGGTGTGGTATCCACTGTTAAATGAGGCCACTTGGAATGTGATTTCTTCAGACCTATAATTCTCTGGCATGCCGAATACCACATCCAGTGTTATTTTTCCCGCGCATCGTGCCTCCCGACTAGGGATGATTGCTCTAAAGGTCATGCTGCTTTGCTCAATGCGGCTCTTATGTATTTCCATTTTGTTAAGAGTTTCCTCATAAATGAGGTTTAATTCGGTGCCGCGGTCCATGAGTACTTTAGTAAGCCGGAAGCCGCCCACAATTGGACTAAGGACCAAAGTGGCTGGTGCTCGGACTGCTCGAAATTGAGGTCCGTCGCTGGCATTGAAGGTTATGGCCGTATCATTCCACGGGTTTATTGCTGCGACGTGGCAGACTTCGGCGAGGCTACGGAGCGCTCGCTTGCGCCTATTGTTTGAGGCGAAAGTCTTGAAGACTGTCAGTACGGTATTGTTATTCTCTGCGGGATGGTGCTCTACGGTATTGTTGATGAGAAGGTCCTCGCCGCTCTTGGCCACCCGCCGGAGTATCCAACATGCTCTAAGGCTGTGTGTTGGTATGATGCCTGGTGTGCTGTGAATTTTGCATGGCCTGTTGAGCCATCCCTCCAGCACGGTTCCACGCCCTGTAGAGGGCTTTGGCTTCTTTGTAATTGGATTGGGTGACTCGCGAGAGCGCACCCTTTTAGTTCAGACGAGGGGTTTAGTTAGAGCCGGAGGATCCCAGAATTTTGTTTGGGTTTTCCAGGCACTTTCCATCGCACAGTACTTTTGTACTATGGCCGCCAAGTCGGCGAAGTGTGCTATGTCACGGCAACTTATGGCATTGAGAATTCCCTTGTCTGTGCAATTTTTGCAAAAGAATGAGATTGCGTCTTTCTCGTGACAGTCCTTAATCTTGCTCATTACAAGGAGGAATCTGGCCCAGAAGTGGTGTACTGTCTCTTGGGGCTCTTGTCTAATGTGGGAAAGATCACTTGTGTCTGGGTGGGTGGGTAGACTTGAGTCCACATCCTGATCCGATCTGAGACCCAGGGGCAAAGGAGCTCCCGAGGTTGGCAGCTCGGGCTCCAGGATGTTGCCCAATATTTGTGGCCCATTGCCCGATTCTAAGTTCGGAGCCTGGGCCATGTCCTCCCGTAGACGGGTATCCGGCTCGGAGAGCTCGGGAATCCGGACATAGTTCGTCCTTGAAATAGAGGAAGAATCGTTGTTTTGTTCCTCCACCACCGCTATCTGATGGGTGATCGGCGGAGAGTTAATCTCCCTTTGGTCGGGTTTAAGCCCGATCCGATCATAGTCCGTAGCGACTCCCAGGGCGGCGATGCGATCCAAGAGCTTGTTCAGGGAGGAGAGCTCCATTGGATCCATCTGCTCGGTGAATTCTGAGCTGATGTGGAGGCTGTTCTTGATGACCTGAGAAGTCATCGCCGGCGTGGCAGCCGGACAGGCGGCCATGACGAAACCGCCCAGCCGGAGAGTTTGGCCTATAGCCAGGGATTCTCCAGAGGTGATTTTGTCCTTGACAACAAGGCGAGCCATCAAGCCCTATCGCAACGGCATAGTGGAACTCTCAATGAAAGCACCAATGTCGGTGTCAAAACCGGCGGATCTCGGGTAGGGGGTCCCGAACTATGCGTCTAAGGCTAATGGTAGGGACATGATGTTTTACCCAGGTTTGGGCCCTCTCGATGGAGGTAATACCCTACTTCTTGCTTGACTGGTCTTGATGATATGAGTATTACAAGAGTTGATCTACCATGAGATCGTAGAGGCTAAACCCTAGAAGCTAGCCTATGATTATGATTGTTGTCGTCCTATGCAGTAAACCCTCCGGTTTATATAGACACTGGAGGGGGCTAGGGTTACATAGAGTCGGTTACAGAGAAGGAGATCTACATATCCAAATTGCCAAGCTTGCCTTCCACGCAAAGGAGAGTCCCATTCGGACACGGGACGAAGTCTTCAATCTTGTATCTTCATAGTCCAACAGTCCGACCAAAGTATATAGTCCGGCTATCCGAGGACCCCTTAATCCAGGACTCCCTCAGTAACCCTGATGGATTTCAGAATATTCGGGAATTTATAGTGCAAAGAAGGGGTGCAGGAGGCCACCGAGGTGGGCGCAACCCACCTGGGCACGTCAGGGGGCCCTGGCGCAACCTGGTGGGTTGTGCCCCCCTCAGGGCACGCCCAGGTGCTGCTCAAACCCATTGGGTTCCTTCTGGTCCATAAAAAATCCCCATGGAGTTTCGTTGCATTTGGACTCCGTTTAGTATTGATTTCCTGCGATGTAAAAAACAAGCAAAAAACATCAACTGGCACTGGGCACTGGTTCAATAGGTCAGTCCCAAAAACTGATATAAAGTTTCTATAAAATGATTGTAAAACATCCAAGAATGATAATAAAACAGCATGAATACTTCATAAATTATAGATACGTTGGAGACGTATCAGCATCCCCAAGCTTAATTCGTACTCATCCTCGAGTAGGTAAATGATAAAAGAAATAATTTATGAAGTGTGAATGCTAGCAAAGTGCATAAGTTTGATCAAAGATAATTTCAATCACTTTTCCTAGCATCATAACATCAATTCTTTCTCATAAAATTCTCATGTTGTAGTGGCAACCAATTCACATGTTAAGGTTTAAATAATGAACTCTCTTGAAACTCAACAACTTATGTTCTCAGTCACCAAGCAATTGCAATTCAACTTATTCAACAGAGTTTAAGTAAAATCTCCACATACTCAACCATCATATAGTCTTCCATGATTGCTAACACTCACCGCGTACACATGAGCAAAACGTTTCAACCGGACACATAGAAAGATAGGGCTTATTGTTTTGCCTCCCAACATATTCACCTCAAGGGTGATGTCAACAATAATAACTCATGCTGCCTATATTCAACTGGACATATGTGCCTAAATCTTTCCTCACCACATGATGCTTGCCAAAGGATAAAAATAAAAAAGAGGAATAGAGAGAAAAACTTTGCCTCTTTGCATAAAAGTAAATACTGAAAAGTAAAAGATAGGCCCTTCGCAGAGGGAAGCAGAGGTTGCCATGCGCTTATTTGTTTGTATGATCAATCCCTTAGTGCAAAAGAACGTCACGTTATATTGCCCCTTATGATAGCAACCTTTATTATGCAATCCGTCGCTTTTATTGCTTTGTCATCATAAGTTTGTACAACACTCAATTTTCTCTTACACTAAATGATCTTACACTTTTAGAAGCAATTTTTATTGCCTTTTTGCACCGATGACAACTTACTTGAGGGATCTTGCTCAAACCCTAGGTAGGTATGGTGGACACTTGAAAAAGATTTGGGTTTAAGGATTTTTGGATGCACAAGTAGTATCTCTACTTAGTGCGGAATTTTTGGCTAGCAAAGATAGGGGGCAAGCACCACATGTTGAAGGATCTATGACAATATGACTTCTGTGTGAATATGAACAAACATAAATCATTATGTTGTCTTCCTTGTCCAACGTCAACAATTTTGGCATACAATATTTTGATGGGGGCTCACAATCACAAAATATTTCCATGATAGTGTATTTGCATGTGAAAGTTCTCTTCCTTATACTAATTATTCGTGAATAGCTTGTATGACCAATATTGTGATTGTCAAGCCTCAAAAGATTTCACTTTCTAAACCCAATGTGAAGCTACCACTAGGCATGATATGATTTCAACTTCATGACATTCAATTTATTCAGCAATTTACTCATAGGATATAAGTGAAGCACAAGAGTAAATGACAAACTAATCCAAAAAGATATAAGTGAAGATCATGCAAGTAGTTAAGTAAATACGTAGCTATTTGAGGACTCTCTCTTATTTAAAAACTTTCAGATCTAAGTAATTTATTAAAACAGCAAGCAAAACAAAACAAAATGGCATTTCAAGGATAGCATTCATCATGTGAAGAAGCAAAAACTTAGGTTCAACCGATACTAACCGATAATCATTGAAGAAGAAAGGTGGGATGCCTACCGGGGCATCCCCAAGCTTAGATGCTTGAGACTTCTTGAAATATTATCTTGGGGTGCCTTGGACATCCCCAATATTGAGATTTTGTGTCTCCTTAATTCCTCTCATATCATGGTTTTCCTAAATCTCAAAAGCTTCATCCACACAAAACTCAACAAGAACTCGTGAGATAAGTTAGTTTAAACCAATGCAAAAACCTTATCATTCTCTACTGTAGCAAATAACTAAAATTATTATTCAACATTGCATACTAAATGCCTCTGCATATTTAATACTCATATCCTCAAATAGAATCATTAAACAAGCAAACATATGCAAACAATGCAAACATAATAGCAATCTGTCAAACCAGTACAGTCTGTAAAGAATGCAAGAGTATCAATACTTATTCAACTCCAAACATTATAAAATTCTACCACACTGTAGAAAATTTATCAGAGCTTATTTTGCAAAAAGTTTTAACATTTTATCACATTCTGACTTTCCTGAGGAATTTTTGCAACATCGATAAACTTTTTGTTTTCAAACAGCAACATGTATACTTGCAAGATAAGCATGGCAAAGGCTATCCTTGCCATTTTTATTAAAAAGGAAGATGCAAAACATTACTATAAATAACAGCAAGCAAATCCTAAAAAAATAAAATGCCGCTCCAAGCAAAACTCATATCATGTGATGAATAAAAATTAGCCTCAAGTGAGGTTACCGGTAATTTTGGAGACGAAAGAGGGGATGCCTTCTGGGGCATTCCCAAGCTTAGTTGCTTGGATCTTCCTTGAATATTAACTTGGGGTGCCTTGTGCATCCCCAAGCTTAGGGTCTTGTCACTCCTTATTTTCCTCATATCGACATCTCACCCAAAACTTGAAAACTTCAATCACACAAAGCTTAACGAAACTTTGTGAGATATGTTAGTATGATAAAGAGCAAACCATTTCACTTTGGTACTGTCAAAGACAAGATTCATATTTTTTTCCACACAATGCCTACTGTAGCATATCATTTCCACATTTTATATTGAGCAATATAAGCCATAGAAACTAGAAAACAAGCAAACTATGCATTGAAAACAGAATCTGTCAAAAACAGAATAGTCTGTAGTGATAACAGTCTGTAGTGATCTAGATAACTACCATACTTATGATACTCCAAAAATTATGAAAAATTAGGACCACGTGAGAAATTTGTATATTAAACTCCTTCAAAAAGAATCAACTCCAAACCACTCTTCTGTTAAAAATGAGACTTATTTTCGTGAGTGCAAAAGTTTCTGTTTTTCAGCAGGGTCAAATCAACTATCACCCAACATGATCCCAAAGGCTTTACTTGGCACTTTATTGACACAAAAGCAATAAAACATGATTACTACAGTAGCTTAATCATGTAAACACACAAAAACAGTAGGTAAAAGTGTTGGGTTGTCTCCCAACAAGCGCTTTTCTTTAATGCCTTTTAGCTAGGCATGATGATTTCAATGATGCTTGCATAAAAGATAAGAATTGAAATACAAAGAGAGCATCATGAATCATAAGTTCCTCTCTCATAATAATTTTCAGTGGCATCATGAATAGATTCATCAATATAACCATCACATAAAACATTCTTTTCATGATCCATAAGCATAGAAAATTCATTACTCTACATATAAGCAATTCTATTCTCATTCATAATAGTGGGAGTATCATAGGAAGCTCGAATACCATAAATTGTTCCCACATTAAAAGAGTAATGTTCAGCAAAGGGATAATCAAAATCATGACAATAATTATCACTACTTTTTATTACATAAGTATCATCACAATAATCATCATAAGTAGGAGGCATGCAATCATCATAGCAAAATTGATCATTCAAAGTAAGGGGACTAAAAAGATCATCTTCATTAAGCATAGCCTCCCCAAGCTTGGGACAAACATTAATTGCAGCAAATAAATTTTCAAACATGTCATTCTCATCAAACATAGCATCCCCAAGCTTGTGTCTTGGCATATCATAAGCATAATCACTCTCATCATTAATAGTATGAATAGCACCAACGGTATAACAATTGCTATCATCATAATTTCCCAAGTTGGTGCCAAAAAGATTTCCAAGATTATAAGAAGTATCATTATCTTCCCAATCATAATCATCACAACAAGCAATAGGCATAACAAAATCATCATCAATAGTGCTCTCGGACATTGTGCCATAAGACATAGAAGCAATATCATCATCAAGTGCATCATCTTCCACAATTATTTTTGATTCATTTTCATGAGGCACAACAATAATAGGAGCAACATTATTTGGGAGAGATACCTTTTTACCTCTCTTCTTTCTTCTTTTCTTCTTCTTCACCACATCATGTGTGGGTTCAATTAATTGTTTTCGAGCTCCTTGTTGAAGAGATTGATTGGATAGGAAGCTCCTCCTCATTACCTGATTCATCATAATAAACACTACGAGGGCATTGGGAAACATTTTCCCTTTCATTAGTACTCTATTCATATTCCATTTGTTTTCTTGTCTTTAGGTAGTTGCCAATATAAGGATTCTCAATGCAACTTATCGCATAAAACATATAAATTTCTTCTAGATCAAATTCAAGAAATCTCTCGAGATTAAATTTTGGAATACCCTCAGTTATATGTTTCGTTTCTTCATACCCCAAAATAAGAATAAGCTCTTTATGATGCTCAAGGGTAATCAAGTTATCACAATTTTTGGACACTATTTGATCATGAAAGAATCTACATTGAAGATTTAAATGACCATGTTCATTGCAAAGTTCACAAGGATGGTGAGAAAAATTAAATCTTTCAGCACAATCATCTAGCCTCTCTTGCAAATTTTTCGTTTCTAGATATTTATGCTTCTTACAAAATCTATATTCCCTTTTTGGTGCGCAAAGGCACTCCCAATTCACTCCACAAAAAGTGACATGCTTATAAGAAACATTTTTGTCATGACTTGTGCAATCATCATTAGCATTTTGGATATTCAAAGAATTCACACTAACAACATTGCAATCATGCTCATCATTCAAATATTTTTTGCCAAGCATTTCATTGACTTGTTCTTCTAACAATTGAGCACAATTTTCGGATGCATCATTTTCAAGAAAGATATTGTAAACATGATCAATAATATGATGCAACCTAAATTCCATTTTTTATGTAGTTTTCTTTTATAAACCAAACTAGTGATAAAATAAGAAACTAAAAGATTCAATTACAAGATCTAAAGATATACCTTCAAGCACTCACCTCCCCGGCAACGGCGCCAGAAAAGAGCTTGATGTCTACTACGCAACTTTATTCTTGTAGACTCGTGTTGGGCCTCCAAGCGCAGAGTTTTGTAGGACAGTAGAAATTTTCCCTCAAGTGGATGACCTAAGGTTTAGCAATCCATGGGAGGTGTAGGATGAACATGGTCTCTCTCAAACGACCCTGCAACCAAATACAAGAAATCTCTCGTGTCCCCAACACACCCAATACAGTGGCAAATTGTATAGGTGCACTAGTTCAGCGAAGAGATGGTGATAAAAGTGTAATATTGATGGTAGAAATATATTTTTATAATCTGAATAAATAAGGTAGTAAATAGTAAATGGGCACAAAAACGGTGTTGCAATGCTTAAAAAGGAGGCCTAGGGTCCGTACTTTCGCTAGTGCAATTTCTCAACAGTGCTAACATAGTTGGATCATATGATTATCCCTCAAAGTGCGGCAAAGAATCACTCCCGAGTTCCTATTAGTGGAGAACAAAAGATAGAAAATGTTTGTAGGGTATGAGACCACCTCAAAGCCATTCTTTTCGATCAACCTATCCTAGAGTTTGTACTAGAATAACGCAAGCTATTCTTCCCCATCGATCTAATCAAGAGTTCGTACTAGAATAACACCAAAGCAAGTTCATATTCATAATACTCAATCCACACAAAGAACTATAAAGAGACCCCAACGTTTTTATCAGAGAAAAACGTGCATCAACCCCTATGCATAGATTACCCCAATATCACCGTGGGAATCCGCGAGTTGAATGCCATAACACATATCAAGTGAATCAATATGATACCCCATTTGTCACCTCAAGTATTCATATTGCAAGACATATATCATGTGTTCTCATCTCTGAATATTCAATCCGACAAGACAAAACTTTGAAGGGTAAAGATTCAATTCATCATAACAAGAGTATAGAGGGGAGAAACATCATATGATCCGACTATATTAACAAAGCCCATGATATAGATCATGAGAGAGAGAGAGAGAGAGATTAAATACATAGCTACTGGTACAAACCCTCAGCCCTGAGGGTGGACTCCCTCCTCATCGTGGTGGCCGCCGGGATGATGAAGACCGGAGATGATTTCCCCCTCCAGCAGGGTGCCGGAACAGGGTCTAGATTGGTTTTCGGTGGCTACAGAGGCCTGCGGTGGTGGAACTTCTCGTCTAGGTAACCCCGATGGGTTTCAGAATATTTGGGAATTTATAGTGCAAAGAAAGGGTGCGGGAGGCCACCGAGGTGGGTGCAACCCACCTGGGCGCGTCAGGGGGCCCTGGCGCGCCCTGGTGGGTTGTGCCCCCCTCAGCGCACCCCCAGGTGCAGCTCAGGCCCATTGGGTTCCTTCTGGTCCATAAAAAATCCCCGTGGAGTTTCGTTGCGTTTGGACTCCGTTTGGTATTGATTTCCTGGGATGTAAAAAACAAGCAAAAACAGCAACTGGCACTGGGCACTGGGTCAATAGGTTAGTCCCAAAAAATGATATAAAGTTGCTATAAAATAATTGTAAAACATCCAAAAATGATAATAAAACAGCACGAATACTTCATAAATTATAGATACGTTGGAGACGTATAACTAGTGCAATCGCTCGGGTTCAGTTAGAGCCCAATGCCTCGCTCGGGTTCAGTTAGAGCCCAACGCCTCGCACACACGCTCGCACGTGTACGAGAGAAATGCGCAAACCTCCATTCATCGCTCGGCCCCGACCTCCCACCGTAACCGTGAACGCCCCGATATTTTCCTCGCCCTTGCTTCTACCACGTTTTTTCCCGTCATGGACGGCCCAAAGAATGTCATGCAACTACGTCTCCGGCCTGCCTAGGACGAAAAGCCCATTTTCTATCATGATTTTTTTCATAGAAGTAGGATCCCACCACATATATGATGATACTGGGTGTTGTCACAATTATCATCATAGAAGTGTCATAAGCATGATAGAAAAAAAATTTGTTCGGCCCAAAATGTCACGGATGTGTCTTTTTTTGTAGTGCTTGCATTGTGCAAGGGCGTGAGGAGATTACAGTGGCCCTAGTGGCTTCTTGGGGAGCATTGTGCCTCCACACCGCTTCAAACGGATATTAGCATCCGCAAGGGTGTGAACTTCGGGATACATCGTCGTCTCTGTGTGCCTCGGTTATCTCTTAACTGAGCCCTTTACTTATGCACTTTACTTTGTGACAGCTATAGTATGGCATGTTATATATCTTGCTATCACTTAGTTGTCTATCTTTCTTAGCATAAGTTGTTGGTGCACATAGGTGAGCCTAATTGTTTTAGGTTTTGTGCTTGACAAATTAAATGCTAGTTTTATTCCGCATTTGATCAGGCCTAAACCGTAATTATTTTAAAGCGCCTATTCACCCCCTCTAGGCGACATCCACGATCTTTCACGAAGGAATCAATTTCTTTGAAGAAATAGAAACATACCAGAACGAGCATATACCCGCGGAAGAAAAACTACACTAAGCATGCATTCAACTTAAAGACCAAGTCATGAGAAGAGTAGAAAGCATGCAAATCGAGTAGCAATATAAGTAAGCTAAATGAACATAGAAGGAAACACATTCAAGTAACGCTAGACTGAAGACAAAACAAAACATTCACATTGAAAAGACTAAGTCGTCAAACAAATTCTTCAAAGGGACAAGGAGACAAAGTCTTCACAATACATGTACTAGAAGTAAATAGGTGGAAAATTAAACTAGTAGCTATGAGAAGACAATGGATTTTTTTGACCAGTTCAAGTTGTGTGACAATTTTACGTCTCGTTGGAGAGGTTGAGATTTAACTCAGAGACCAAGCCTTTTACCTTATTATTCTTGAGCTAGGGCATGACATTCCAGCTTAATAGAAATGATAGACTACCCATATCAACAAGTTGCACCTTCTTTTTAGTGAGCCATTAGAAGGAACCTCAAAGTTAAGTGTGCTTGGCTTGGAGCAATTTGAGGATGAGTGACCGAGTGGGAAGTTGATCCCGAGTGTGCACTAGTGAGGACAAACTGCACAAAGAAGACTAATGTTGGTCTGTGGGGTTAGTCTAGACTCCAGACTCTACAGGTGGGAACCGATGGGTTTGGTCGGGCCATTACAATTGGTACCAGAGACAACCCTCGCAGTTACATAGCCGTGTGTAGATCTGCGATGCATACATGGGACACATGAGAATGCGGGCACTGACATGCACATACGTGTGCCAAGAAGGAACGTTCCTTCTGGGCCGGGGGGATGTCGGTTCCTCTGAGGGAGGGTGCATGTGACATCTCGGCTTAATAGAAATTATAGACTACTAGTATCAACAAGGCACACCTTCTTTTCTAGAAGCCCATCTGAAAGGTGGGTGCTCGACTAGGAGTTGATCCTAGGTGTGCACGTGTGAAGACAAAAGTGCGTAAAAAAGAAGTGTTGGAGTGTGCGCTTAGTTCAGGTCCCAAACGCACCGACCAAGAACTAGTGGTTGAGCCGGTGGGTTTGGCTAGGGCGTTACATAAGGTCACTTAGACCTCATCCATTCACTCATGTAAATCTTTAAGATAGACTTTCAAAAACTTAACATGCTCATTTTTTGGCGTTCCACAATGACTCTTGGAAGCTATGAAAGAATCCTAACCATTTGGAAGATCACAATCTTCAAGGGTAATAAGTTTTTGGTTCACATAGAACATAAGCTTCAGCGATGCTCAATCACTTTGGATTTGTGTGTTTGGGTTTTTTCTCACTAGGATTCAGTCAAATGTTTCAGACGATGGGTTGCTCTAAATGAAACTTGTCATGCAATATCTTAGAGCAGCCAGCCAACTAATGGTGGATAGGGGTGGTTATTTATAGCTGGGTAGCAACCCGAGGTCCCGATATGACTGTTGGTCAGGTGGGACCCGCTAGACAATTATTGTGAGCGGTCGCGTCCTATTTGGCTGGCCATGAATGCGGGTGCTGACGCTCTAGAGCGGATCTGACATGCGGGAGGCAGAGGGGTTTTTGGTGGGCCAGGGCGGTCAAAAGAGGGTTTGGGAGCAGTCCAGACTCCCGCAAAGCCCCCCATGTTTGTCTCCGGTTTATGGGAGAAATGGCATTCCAATCACGCCGCGGACCGATACAGGCCAGCGTTGGATGTCTTTCGCTGTCCGGACGCATGCGGGAGGTGTGTGGGTCGGTGTTGGAGATACCCTTATAGCTAACTATATACATGTTGACTATTACATTGAGTATAAATAACATGGGAGCATGTTATTGTGACTAATCATCTATTATTATTAACCATGCTCTTTATTTGCATTCTTCAGAGCAACTCCAACCGGGCGACCCATTTCATCCGCCCACGTTTGTTTGGGACGCCGTGGACAAAAATGTTGCCCCAACGCGCTGACCCATTCCAAAAAACCATCCGCTTCGCGTCCATGCAGACCCATTCCCGACCCAAAATTGCGCGTGGAATGCGTTAGCGCGGACGCGAAGCGGACACGCCATGTGTCCCCTCGGTGTCCGCCGCGGCCCCGTATGTCGGCCGCCCAACCACCCCAGCGGTCATAATTAACGCGGCCACCAACCAAGGACCCGCCTGGTAGTGTGTGGAAGGGCCGCGTGCCCGTCCTCTTTAATGGACACGTGCGGCGGGGCCGGGCTCATCCACTCTCCTTGTCCACATCTGGCCACCTTTGCTCCCTCGCCGGCGACCAAAAACCCTAGCCATCTAGCCAACAGCAAAGCCATGTGAATCTTCGGTCGGAAGGGAGGGAAGAAGCGAAGGTTCAATGCCGGAGCGAGCTCTTCCCGCGGCACCCTGCTACATCTCCGCCGGCTAGACGCGGCACGCCACCACGGGAGCGGGAGCGCATGTACATCCCAGTCCACCAGGCGTGATGGCACTGGCAGTACCGCCAGCCCGTGCTGTATCCAGATGTGAACTTGCGGCACGGCTAGCATCTAGACCCGCAGCGCATCCCCATCCCAGCGGCGTTGCGGTTCACGTGGGCGCACGCGGAGGAGGTTTCTCGACGACGCTAGCTCCTTACGCCAGAGCATTGCGCCATGCGTGCCTACACGCCAGACTCTCCCAACTGGGAGCACTGGTTTGCACTAGAGCACGAGGAGGAGCGCCGCCTCGGCATCCACATCGACCACGACCTTACACCACCGCCCCTGCGTGTAAAGCCGCAGGAAGAGGAGGCGGAGACAAAGTACGAATCCGCCCTCGAGGAGGCCCTGCAGAACGTGCTGGAGGCGAGTTGACTCGAGGAGGACGCCCATCGGGATGGGCTGGAGCAAGCCCTAGCTTTGTCCGTGGCGGGGGACTCCGTCCAGGCGCCCCTGTTCGTGCCGCTACCGCCGCCCCTCGTCGAGCCCAAGGCCGAGCTGGAGCCGGAGCCGGAGCGCGAACCAACGCCCATGCGGAAGCGGTCACCGCCGCCCCCACTTGGCCAGAGGAGTCTTATTCGTGGACCGGCCAGCTCCGTGAGTGGGTGAGCGCACCTCGGTGCTACTACGCCTTCACGCCGAAAGAAGAGATGGCCCACCTTGAGCGCTGGAAGGCGCATTGGCTCACAGAGGAGGGGGCCGACGGCGAGTAGCAGATGCAATATGAGCAGCAGCTGCGCCGCGATGAGGAGGCTCTACGGCTTGAGGAGGAGGTGGAGGAGCGCGCCCGCCTCGCCGCTATGCCGCCGCTGCAGCAGACACCGGAGGTGGCTGCCCTGGCGGCCTACCAAGCCGCGTTCGGTTGGGCTGGGCCTTCCCCCGTCTTCATTGACCTCACCGGCGGCGACGACGACAAGGGTAAGGCGGTCTATTAGGGCAGCGTGTGAGCGTTTATTAGAGTTTTTTTAGTTTTTTAGTTATGTTTAAGTGCACTTTGATCGACATTTGACCGCACATTTACTATATCTAAATAGGAGCCCCCCACTACCTGATTTTCCTGCCCTCACAGTCTATCACATCACCTCAAATTCGTTCATCCATTGGATCGATCATGGATGGCTAGATCTGCAGCTCTGGGGTTAACCTGCCGTTGTACATCCCTGTGTTGGCTCCACGTTCCTCCACATCCCTTGACTGTTGACTCCACCCACCAACGCAGTCGTCTGTTCCCCTTCCCCTTCCACTTATTTTCCCCAACCAATTCGGCCTCCGCTGCTTCATCTTCTTTGGTTCTCCTACCGGAACTACCACTGGTGTGAGACGCCGACTCCTGCCCGCACCAGTCCATCTTCTTTGGTTCTCCTACCGGAACTACCACCGGTGTGAGACGCCGACTCCCGCATGCACCAGTCCATCTTCTTTGGTTCTCCTACCGGAACTACCACCCGTGTGAGACGCCGACTCCCGCACGCACCAGTCCATGGCAGATCGGTCGTCACCCATCCATGAGCCCAGTGGCACGAGCGGACGAGGGGACGGATTGATGTTATTGCCGATGTGCTCTTCCTGTCCTTCGACATGGCTGTCTCCTCGGCAGGCTGACAGGCGACAACGATGGTTGCCGAATTGCAACCCTTGGATGGAGAGGAAGGTGTCCCCGCCAATGCTAGATGTCGTCCGCTGCCCAGGAACGCCGTTGGTGGAAGGATGTCGTCCGCCGCCGCAGAACATGCCATCCAGAGCGTAGCTTTGGGGATCGGGAGGGGCACCTTCAGACTTCAGTTAGAGATCTTTCTCTCTTACATTCTTTCTTTGATTTCTACCACTCTTTTATTCAGTGTGTGAGTGCATGTGTTTGTTACGTGTAGAGATTCAAGTGGCAGTAGGCTGCTATATATATTTGGGATGACTTCTGTTTGGATATGCTTTTCCATATTTGATATCTGAAGGATTCCTTCTCAAAGTTGCATTCAGACTATAGGATCCGCGAGACACCAGCAACGTTGCATGTGAAGAGGTTTGTGTCTTTTATTTACCGAATTATTCTGCACATAATCCTGACAACTGAACATACTACTTCAATACGTTTCGAGCATATCACCACTCACTGTGATTTGTCGATTTAGATGCTTATTCTTCAGCCATGTCAATACTTTTTTGCTTCACTGGAAAAATAACACAAAACACATTATATCCACCAAGTATACCACTACCTTTACAATCTGACAGTTTGGGTATGTACTGAAACTGATTTTTCAGGCAGGTGAAGGAAATGGTGCTTTCAATCTTGAACGTTTTAGGTCTACATCTTTCTGATGATGCTGTCGAAGATGATCAGGTACACCGCATCCATATAAAATGTTGTTGCGCAAGAAGCATTAAAGCTATTCATACATTTATGCTAACTTATAATCCAACAGATATTCGAGGAGACAGACTTGAACAACAACGGGATCAAATTCGTTCATCCATTGGATCGATCATGGATGGCTAGATCTGCAGCTCTGGGGTTAACCTGCCGCTGTACATCCCTGTGTTGGCTCCATGTTCCTCCACATCCCTTGACTGTTGACTCCACCCACCAACGCAACCGCCTGTTCCCCTTCCCCTTCCACTTCTTTTCCCCAACCAATTCGGCCTCCGCTGCTCCATCTTCTTTGGTTTCCTACCGGAACTACCACCGTTGTGAGACGCCGACTCCCGCACGCACCAGTCCATCTTCTTTGGTTCTCCTACGGAACTACCACCGGTGTGAGACGCCGGCTCCCGCACGCACCAGTCCATCTTCTTTGGTTCTCCTACCGGAACTACCACCGGTGTGAGACGCCGACTCCCGCACGCACCAGTCCACGGCAGATCGGTCGTCACCCGTCCACGAGCCCAGTGGCACGAGTGGACGAGGGAACAGATTTATGTTATTGCCGATGTGCTCTTCCTGTCGTTCAACATAGCTGTCTCCTCGGCAGGCCGACAAGCGACAACGACGGTTGCCGAACTGCAACCCTTGGGTGGAGAGGAAGGTGTCCCCGCCAATGCTAGATGTCGTCCGCCGCCCAGGAACGCCGTTAGTGGAAGGATGTCGTCCGCCGCCGCAGAACATGCCATCCAGAGCGCATCTTTGGGGATCGGGAGGGGCACCTTCAGACTTCAGTTAGAGATCTTTCTCCCTTACTTTCTTTCTTTGATTTCTACCACTCTTTTATTCAGTGTGTGAGTGCATGTGTTTGTTACGTGTAGAGATTCAAGTGGCAGTAGGCTGCTATATATATATATTTGGGATGACTTCTGTTTGGATATGCTTTTCCATATTTGATATCTGAAGGATTCGTTCTCAAAGTTGCATTCAGACTATAGGATCCGCGAGACACCAACAACGTTGAATGTGAAGAGGTTTGTGTATTTTATTTACTGAATTATTCTGCACATAATCCTGACAACTGAGCATACTACTTCAATATGTTTCGAGCATATCACCAATCATTGTGATTTGTCGATTTAGATGCCTATCCTTCAGCTATGTCAATACTTTTTTGCTTCACTGGAAAAATAACACAAAACACATTATATCCACCAAGTATACCACTACCTTTACAATCTATAGTTTGGGTATGTACTGAAACTGATTCTTCAGGCAGTTGAAGGAAATGGTGCTTTCAATCTTGAACGTTTTAGGTCTACATCTTTCTGATGATGCTGTCGAAGATGATCAGGTACACCGCATCCATATAAAATGTTGTTGCACAAGAAGCATTAAAGCTATTCATACATTTATGCAAACTTACATTCCAACAGATGTTCGAGGAGACAGACTTGAACAACAATGGGATCAAATTCGTTCATCCGTTGGATCGATCATGGATGGCTAGATCTGCAACTCTGGGGTTAACCTGCCGTTGTACATCCCTGTGTTGGCTCCACGTTCCTCCACATTCCTTGACTGTTGACTCCACCCACCAACGCAGCCGCCTGTTCCTCTTCCCCTTCCACTTCTTTTCCCCAACCAATTCGGCCTCCGCTGCTTCATCTTCTTTGGTTCTCCTACCGGAACTACCACCTGTGTGAGACGCCGACTCCCGCATGCACCAGTCCATCTTCTTTGGTTCTCCTAGCGGAACTACCACCGGTGTGAGACACCGACTCCCGCACGCACCAGTCCATCTTCTTTGGTTCTCCTACCGGAACTACCACCGATGTGAGACGCCAACTCCCGCACGCACCAGTCCACGGCAGATCGGTCGTCACCCGTCCACGAGCCCAGTGGCACGAGCGGACGAGGGAACGAATTGATGTTATTGCCGATGTGCTCTTCCTGTCGTTCAACATGGCTGTCTCCTCGGCAGGCCGACAGGCGACAACGACGGTTGCCGAACTGCAACCCTTGGGTGGAGAGGAAGGTGTCCCCACCAATGTTAGATGTCGTCCGCCGCCCAGGAACGCCGTTGGTGGAAGGATGTCGTCCTCCGCCACAGAACATGCCATCCAGAGCGCGGCTTTGGGGATCGGGAGGGGCACCTTCAGACTTCAATTAGAGATCTTTCTCCCTTACTTTCTTTCTTTGATTTCTACCACTCTTTTATTCAGTGTGTGAGTGCATGTGTTTGTTACCTGTAGAGATTCAAGTGGCAGTAGGCTGCTATATATATATTTGGGATGACTTCTGTTTGGATATGCTTTTCCATATTTGATATCTGAAGGATTCGTTCTCAAAGTTGCATTCAGACTATAGGATCCGCGAGACACCAACAACGTTGAATGTGAAGAGGTTTGTGTATTTTATTTACTGAATTATTCTGCACATAATCCTGACAACTGAGCATACTACTTCAATATGTTTCGAGCATATCACCAATCATTGTGATTTGTCGATTTAGATGCCTATCCTTCAGCTATGTCAATACTTTTTTGCTTCACTGGAAAAATAACACAAAACACATTATATCCACCAAGTATACCACTACCTTTACAATCTGATAGTTTGGGTATGTACTGAAACTGATTCTTCAGGCAGTTGAAGGAAATGGTGCTTTCAATCTTGAACGTTTTAGGTCTACATCTTTCTGATGATGCTGTCGAAGATGATCAGGTACACCGCATCCATATAAAATGTTGTTGCGCAAGAAGCATTAAAGCTATTCATACATTTATGCAAACTTACATTCCAACAGATGTTCGAGGAGACAGACTTGAACAACAATGGGATCAAATTCGTTCATCCGTTGGATCGATCATGGATGGCTAGATCTGCAACTCTGGGGTTAACCTGCCGTTGTACATCCCTGTGTTGGCTCCACGTTCCTCCACATTCCTTGACTGTTGACTCCACCCACCAACGCAGCCGCCTGTTCCCCTTCCCCTTCCACTTCTTTTCCCCAACCAATTCGGCCTCCGCTGCTTCATCTTCTTTGGTTCTCCTACCGGAACTACCACCTGTGTGAGACGCCGACTCCCGCATGCACCAGTCCATCTTCTTTGGTTCTCCTAGCGGAACTACCACCGGTGTGAGACACCGACTCCCGCACGCACCAGTCCATCTTCTTTGGTTCTCCTACCGGAACTACCACCGGTGTGAGACGCCAACTCCCGCACGCACCAGTCCACGGCAGATCGGTCGTCACCCGTCCACGAGCCCAGTGGCACGAGCGGACGAGGGAACGGATTGATGTTATTGCCGATGTGCTCTTCCTGTCGTTCAACATGGCTGTCTCCTCGGCAGGCCGACAGGCGACAACGACGGTTGCCGAACTGCAACCCTTGGGTGGAGAGGAAGGTGTCCCCACCAATGTTAGATGTCGTCCGCCGCCCAGGAACGCCGTTGGTGGAAGGATGTCGTCCTCCGCCACAGAACATGCCATCCAGAGTGCGGCTTTGGGGATCGGGAGGGGCACCTTCAGACTTCAATTACAGATCTTTCTCCCTTACTTTCTTTCTTTGATTTCTACCACTCTTTTATTCAGTGTGTGAGTGCATGTGTTTGTTACGTGTAGAGATTCAAGTGGCAGTAGGCTGCTATATATATATTTGGGATGACTTCTGTTTGGATATGCTTTTCCATATTTGATATCTGAAGGATTCGTTCTCAAAGTTGCATTCAGACTATAGGATCCGCGAGACACCAACAACGTTGAATGTGAAGAGGTTTGTGTCTTTTATTTACCGAATTATTCTGCACATAATCCTGACAACTGAGCATACTACTTCAATATGTTTCGAGCATATCACCAATCATTGTGATTTGTCGATTTAGATGCCTATCCTTCAGCTATGTCAATACTTTTTTGCTTCACTGGAAAAATAACACAAAACACATTATATCCACCAAGTATACCACTACCTTTACAATCTGACAGTTTGGGTATGTACTGAAACTGATTCTTCAGGCAGTTGAAGGAAATGGTGCTTTCAATCTTGAACGTTTTAGGTCTACATCTTTCTGATGATGCTGTCGAAGATGATCAGGTACACCGCATCCATATAAAATATTGTTGCGCAAGAAGCATTAAAGCTATTCATACATTTATGCTAACTTACATTCCAACAGATATTCGAGGAGACAGACTTGAACAACAACGGGAGGATAGATCATGGCGAATGGAAAGCGTTCACAAATAAAAATTTAGCCTTGCCGAAGAACACGACTCTCCCATACCCAGAATAAGTACCACATATGAGCATGTAGTGATGCAGGGTCATAACGATGTCATTCACTTCCAACCCGCGCTACAAAATTATTGGTATATTCAATTGACGATAAGCCTTATTCACTAATATTCGAATAGCAAAAATATTCAGAAAGATGAATTAGCTACATACCTAAAATTTGATTCAACATGCAACTGTTGACGTGAGTGTTGGCTTATTTTTGTATGATCTTCAGGTCCATGCATGAAAAACAATTTTTCCAAATCAACTTTTTATTTTGAAAAAATAGGCCTAATGCTCTTCTTATGCTTAAATAGATAGAATTGCTTGCTGCTTGGAAGAAGAAAATCGCCAGTTTGTGTAACATGGATGCATTATTTTTATTTGTTTCTGCTCTTATACTTAAATAAATAGAAGTGTTTGCTGCTTGGAAGAAGAAAATCGCAAATTTGTGCAACATGGATGCATTATTTTTGTTCATTTATGTCCACATAGGCTTCCAAATTACTTATCTGCAGGATACAGATGGGCTTCTGTAAACAACTACATGAAGTACAGTTTACTTTTCATCAATTTTGCTCAGTTTTACTAGGTTGTGTTTATTTTTGTGAGGCTTTTCTAGAAACCTAATATATATTCCAAAACCTGAAATATATGCATGCATGCGTACGCCTCAGCTCCGATGAGGGAGAGGCGAGATGGATAGAGTGTTTGGCAGCTGCGAGGGACAGAGAAGGCAGGGGACTGTGGCGTATAATCTATTAATTGTACTGCAGATTGCAACTATGGTCACATCATCGCAGTTTTCCTGTGTTATCGTTGATAGATTATGCATTGACTTTTAGTTTTGTCAGAAGTAAAGTATGCTACATAGAAAAGTTATTTGCTATTCTATCTATTTTTCCCTTTGCATATAACTGTTTACTTGCAATTTGAGTTCACATGCTTTACTTGATTGCTTCATTTTAATCAAAGCACAACTAATCCCCACTTTGGTAACGTCCCACCATTGGTTTCCTTCATAGTAGTACAACTAAGCTCTTTGAACCTTAGCGATGGTAAGAATTGTTTTACTTATTTAGCTGCATTCAAGTTGAGGACAACTTTATTGGGAAAAAATAGATAGAAAAGGGTAATAACAATGAGGTTTTTTTCTCCCAACGGAGCCAAACAGCCTATTAGCAAGTCCATTTAGTTGTCTTCTGTTTGGGGGAATTCTATTTAATTGTTAGTAGATAATATTATTAGAATTTTTAGAAATTATAAGAAAATGTCATTTGTTATTTTTGTTAGCTTACACATGTCTAAGCAGCAATTGATTCTTATAAAATGTTCCACAACAACGCGCGAGGTATCATCTAGTTTATGTATAATTATGCTTAACTAAGTCAGTTTCGGTCACGTCGGCATAAATAGGTCGGTCTTCCTTGAGTGCACCTGCCGATTCAAATAAAGAAGTGAACGTGTACGTTTGCCTGACCGACCCACACAGAGCAGACGCGTTGGAGTTGCTCTCACGGCTTCGATGACGGAGCCGCTTCCGTGTTCCGTCTTTTTGGCCTCCCACGTTATGACTCCATTCTCGTACCACCGAACAGCGGGGCACATGACATTGATGCAATTTTACAGGAAAGTCAACTTCCTTTTGCGCACCTCACAGAATGAACCACCCTTAAACTGACAGCAGGCCGCCGGCCCACGTCATCGTCCTCTTTTGGGTTAAGCCCGCACGCCCGCACGCGCACCTCGCCTGGGCCTGCCTGTCATTCAATCAAACGTATTAAAGTATTTTTTTCCCAGTTCCCACGCACCTTCTCCCCCGAAAGCCCAAACTGGCGCAGCCGAGCAAACCCAAACCCCAACTCCCCTTCCCGGCGATGTCGCTGCCGTCGCCGCCGCCGCCGTCGGGCCGCCCGCGCCGTGCGGCGTCGGCGCGTCCGGGGTCGTACGACGAGTCGCTGGTCGACACCGAGCTGCAGGCCTACCTTGGGAACTCCCCGTCGCGGCGCATCCGGCGCCTGCGCCGCCTCTCCCCGGAGGAGCGCCAGCGCGAGACGGAGACAGAGGCGCTCATTGCGCTCTCCCTGGGCTTCCCCATCGACGCCCTCCTCCCCGCCGAGGAGGCCATCCTCGCGGACGCCGATGCCGCCGCCCCCAACGACTACATCGTCGTCCGCAACCACATCCTCGCCTCCTGGCGCGCCGACCCGCGGGTGCCGCTCCCCCGCGCGCGCGTGCTCGAGACCGTTGCCTCGAGCTACGACCACCTAGTCGCCGCCGCGCACGGCTTCCTCACCCGCGAGGGCCACGTCAACTTCGGCGTCTCCGCCGCCTTCCCCGCATCCTCTCCCGCCGACGCGCTCCAGGCCCCAGCCGCTTCCGTCCTCGTCATCGGTGCTGGCCTCGCCGGGCTCGCTGCCGCGCGGCAGCTTCTCCGCTTCGGCCTCCGCGTGCTCGTCCTGGAGGGCCGCGCCCGCCCTGGTGGCCGCGTTTACACCTCCCGCCTAGGCGGGGGCCAGGCCGCCGTCGAGCTCGGTGGGAGCGTCATCACTGGCATCCACGCCAACCCGCTAGGCGTGCTCGCCCGCCAGCTCGGGATTCCTCTCCACAAGGTGCGTGACCGCTGCCCACTGTACCACACTGACGGCCGGACTGTGGGCACCAGGCTAGATAGAAGTATCGATTTGGTGTTCAATACGCTTCTTGACCACGCCACCAGGCTGCGGGAGGCTCTCAAGGAAGCCGCAGAGAGGATCTCGCTGGGGGAAGGGATCGAAAGGCTGAGAAGGTTGTACAATGTGGCCAAAAGCGAGGAAGAGAGGGAGGTTCTGGACTGGCATCTGGCAAACCTTGAGTTCTCCAATGCTGGTTGCTTATCGGAGCTCTCTCTGGCGCACTGGGACCAGGACGACCAGTTTGAGATGGGTGGTGACCATTGCTTCTTGGCTGGAGGGAATTCGAGGCTGGTACACGCCTTATGTGATGGTGTACCAGTGTTGTATGAGAAGACGGTGAAGCGGATTGAGCATGGAGTAGATGGCGTGAGCATCACAGTGGAAGGAGGGCAGGTTTTTCAGGCGGACATGGCGCTCTGCACTGTTCCGCTTGGAGTGCTCAAGAGTGGGAGCATTGTGTTTGACCCAGAGTTGCCTGAAAACAAGCTTGGGGCGATTCAGAGGTTGGGGTTTGGTTTGTTGAACAAAGTGGCTATGGTGTTCCCATCTGTATTTTGGGATGAGGAAATTGACACATTTGGGTGTTTGAATAAGGAGTCCAGCAAGCGTGGGGAATTCTTTCTCTTCTACAGCTACCATACCGTCTCTGGCGG
This sequence comes from Triticum aestivum, assembly GCF_018294505.1. Lineage (NCBI taxonomy): Eukaryota > Viridiplantae > Streptophyta > Magnoliopsida > Poales > Poaceae > Triticum > Triticum aestivum. Next base: position 382,608,091 of record NC_057813.1, read on the forward strand.
TGCAGTACTTGTTGCACTTGTGGCGGGAGAGGCTGCTTTGGAGTTTGAAAAGGTTGATCCTGTTGTTACACTTCATCGAGTACTTGGTATTCTTCGAGGTAATCACCACTAAAATTAACAACCATGTTCACGGCACAAGTTTAGTTGATATATTCAATGAATGTTGGGAGTTAGATCATCTATTTGTAAGAACTAGATGATACCCCCGCGCGTTGCTGCGGGAATTCATAGTAGTAATAATATATATGATCAACATTTATGTATTGAATAATATTTTAGTTAGAATCATAATCTGGTAGTTGCATGGACTACATAAAGTTTATTATGTTTGCATGAATAACTCGTACTTCAATTGTAAAAACGGTGACATTTAAGAGAATTATGCATTATTTTTGTGATTTGTGCACTCTTCGGAGATGTGTCATTCCATTTATTACACGATCATCAGTTACAACTGGATGAGCATATGCTTGGAGTTGTTTCATGCTATTATCTACTTTGTTGTTTCACCTATGAACAATCTTAGCAGAGGTATCTGGTGCCTATTATTTTATCGTAAACGCTCTGTTCTCTCTCTCTATATACCAACCATAGTATTGAGGCATACAAACTTACTTGAGGAGGGGGGGGGGGGGATCCAGGAACTCAGAATCGTGGACTACTTGCAGTTACATATGTCAAGTATATTTGAAATCTGAAAGGTAGCAAGTGTATCTATCTCAAGAAAACATTCTAGGAACAGAAGGGAGCAAGATTCTCCCATTCTGAAATTAGTATTAGGCAGTTCAGACATTTCTTCAGTTCTTAATAGGCATCCAAGCAGCCTTGAATAAATGGAGTTCAAATAAATCCGTATACAACGGAATAGGTTAGCTGACAAATTATCAAAACAAAAAGTATGATGGTCAGCAGTACGTACACAAAACATCAATGTTTGCTTGATGGCCTTTCCTGATCTACTACTTGCATATGATGCATACATATGGAATAAAGAAAATAAATTCACTCACAAAACAGTCATCCGCGCACATGAGATGTTTCAAGTAAGGCCAGTGCATAGTGTCAGTGTGCATGCTTACATCAGAAGTAGGATGAAAACGGAGTGGAAACGGACGGAACTGGCTGGTACCACATTTGTTTTCATATTGTTTGCAGAAGCGGAAACGAATACAGAAACCCCGGAAATGAATACGAAAACAGATACTACCAGAAACAGACACGGAGCGAATACAAAGCGGACATGGAAACAGAAGTGGGCGTTGACCAGAACATAAAACCCTCGAGTCATAGAGAAATAATAATAATAAAAAACAAATTTAATGAAATATCACCATAGCTACAAAATAATATGATTACGTTAGCAACTTAGCGTAATATTGTAGTACTATTGGACAATTTGGGCCTGAAATCATCTATTCTGCTCAGTGTGTCATCATGTGTTGTTTGGTGGTTGGGCTACAAAGCGGCCATAGGCCTATACAAAAACGGAAATTCCATATTCACGGAAACAGAAAGTTCTGTTTCCACGCCTGTTCCACCGGAAAACACCGTTCCGTTTTTGTTTCCATTTCCGCATAAAAAAATTCCATTTCCATTTTCGTTTCCATTTTCATATTTCCTCTCCATTTCCATTTTTCCTCCGGAAAAGCGGAAAGTTTCCACTCCATTTTCATCCCTAATCAGAAGTGATTCAGTAAAGCTAGCCCGGGACTCCCTGTGGAATCAACCTCCCAGCAGCGCCTGAACCGAGGCATTAGGAGAAGATGAAAAATAAATCAACACCATGGGCAAGGTGCACTGGCAGTCGTGCCAGACCAGGAGAATCATTGAAGGCAAGGGGCTCAACGATCAGAGTGGCCCACTGGCAACAGGACCACATCCCGAGATATCCCGAAAAGTCGTCGGAGACGAGGTGGGCTGGCGGTTTTGCCGGAGCCGAAGAGCCGCCGGAGGCGAGCGGATAGGCGGTCAGCCGAAGGATTATTCTCAACCGGAGATTGCTTCCCCGCTGCCACATCCCATACGGTGCCGGGGAAAGGATGTTCTGGTGGAGAGGGCTCGATCGGTGAGACTTGAAGAGAGGGGCGAGAGAACATCACGTTAGTTGTTTTTATATTGTGAGATGGATCCAGAATAAAGGACCCGAGTGGACCCAGAGAAAAGGACCCGAGTGGAAGACGATGGGCCTATGGATGATGAATACACATGGTAGTGGGTAGAAGCTGGAGAGGCCATACTTTTGTCTTCCACGTACAAATAGGCGAGGCCATCAGTTTGTCTTCCACGCACAATAGCTAAAAGGGCAGCCCGGTGCATGTAGCTCCTGCTTGCGCAGGGTCCGGGGAAGGGTCCAAAAAGAGAGTCCTATTGAAAAAGAAATTATCCAAAATAGAAAGAAGTTTTTTTTTGTGCTTTGGGTCTATAGTATGCAGCCTTTCCCTACATTTCTGCAAGAGGCTGTTTCCAGGACTCGAACCCGTGACCTCATGATCACAAGGCAACAACTTTACCGCTGCGCCAAGGCTCCCCTTCCTTTCACGCACAATAGATACATGACATAAATCATCCAATCCATGCTGCAGCGGGAATAGCCAGCTAACTCCGGTAATTATTGCCCCGTTTATTGACCTCCACATGCATTCAACGGGCCAAGAGGAATGCGCTTAGTGAGAGGAGGTCAAGGAGGAGGAATGCGCTTAGTGAGAGGAGGTCAAGGAGGAGGAATGTGCTTAGTGAGAGGAGGTCAAGGAGGACACGTCGGGGAACTATGATGATTAACCTATGGCGGGTCCCCCCTGTAAGTGGGTAACAAAATGATGTTGTGGCTGGGCTGCTGATGTGGATAGCTTGCATGTCAAGAGAAATAAGATAGTTGGGATGAACTCTTTAGGTATTATAGATATGCGGAAAGGCATTTAAAAAACTACATGAAGTGGTTTGCTCATTGCGCTTGTGTTTGGGTAAACACTAAACAAAGTGCAATGAGCAAGAGAGGCAGGATAATGTTGAGTGGAAGCTTTTAAATGATGTGTATATCTGCTAATCCATATGAAAAATTATGTTTGAAACATATTAATGTTGTATACCTGTTATACACTCTATATTCCTTGGTGGAATAGGTGGTCATTTAAGATCAGGTTTAAATAGCTAGAACAAGTAGTGCATGTGATTATGTTATAATCATTGTCACCACACTATTCCATTGAAATGTCGTTTTGTCTTGATTTGAGTTGTGATTTATATAGTAATAAAATAGCTATTTTGATGTACTATACCTTTTTTTTCTGGACTTATTAGAAGGTGCAGTCGATTGTTTAGAGTATGGATGTCTTTTGCTAGTAGCCATTACCTGTTTCTTGTTAGTTTTTTTCTTCTCCAATCACAGCATCTCCAATGCTCCTAGGTATAGGTGCTTAATTTTTTTTTTCACGACACGTGGCAGAGAATATGAGAAAAGTTAAGAATTGCCCCTTAAGCATTTATGTGGGAGCATTTAACTACCTATAAGCACATGTGCTTACATTGGTCATTTTTGGATTAGTTTATCAGATGGATGCTTAATGATATGGTAACAACAGGGGTTATGCAATAGAAGCTTATTAGGGGGATGCATGCAAATTCTTTATATTGGAAATATGATTTGTTTACTTGTTTAATAAGCACTTAAAATGCTATTCATGATTTGTTTGCAGGTATCTATGGCCCAAAAGGCGTTACTGTGCCTGACCCCATTCAATCTGCTTGTACAAGATGGGGTAGTGATCCTCTCTGTTGCGGTTCATACTCTCACATCAGAGTTGGGTCTTCTGGAACGGACTATGACATTCTTGCTGAGAGTGTCAGTGAAGACCGGCTCTTCTTTGCTGGAGAAGCAACCAACCGTGCATACCCTGCAACGATGCATGGTGCCTTATTGAGCGGACTAAGAGAAGCTTCCAGAATTCTCCGGGCTTCACAAAGCAGAGTGGATTCCGATCATAAAAAGTATGCTCTGCAGAAAAGCCTTAGACCTCCTGATGGCATCCTTGAAGATCTTTTCACGGAGCCAGATCTTGAATTCAGCAGATTCTCATTCGTGTTCTCCTCCATGACACCCGACGATCCACAGTCTATGGGCTTGCTCAGGATTACACTTGAGAATCCCCATTTGGAAGGGGACCAAAAGGATCAGGAGCCTGCAGCCGAGAAGGAGGCTCACCAGAAAGCTTTCCACTTATATGCCGCCATCTCTCGAGAGCAGGCCAATCAGCTGCAACTGGCAGGCGACGACGATCGAGGTAGGTTAGAGTTGCTATGCAAGGATCTTAGTGTAAAGCTGATGGGGTACGACAGTACATGTGATACAGGCAACTCTCTGATTTTAAGCATCCAAAGCGCTCAGAAAGCCAGGAAGAGGCTGCAGCGCCCGAAGGACTTCAAATTCTGACATCGATTTGTGTTACCAGATTGCGTCCCCCCTCCCCCCTCTTTGTAGAAAAGAAGCATTCTTAGCTAGGTTGAAGAATCTGAGGTTAGATTGTTTTGCAATTTAGTGTTGTACAAATTCAGACATTGGGGCCATCCAAGATCCTGCCGTGTTGCGCTCCTAGTTGTAAATTGCAGCATCTGGGTTCAGTAGATTAGAACTGGGATGCAAATGGCATGATGAGTGTATCCAGATAGTTTTTTGAAGGGGTATATGCACTGCAGATGGTAATGTTTGCTTTGCCTGTTAATGTGGCTAATAATTTCAGACGGGCATCTGTCACTCTGACCATGAGCAGCCGCGAGATGATTTCTGTTAGAAAATGCAGGCTACTCCTAGCTCCAGCGTCGAGTCCTCCATACGGACTAGGACATCGAAACTAAAAAAAAAGAGTAGATGGTACCCCACGGATTATTGTGGGAATTTGTTGCAATATATTTCATGGAGATTGGAACATCAATATTTGGTTAATAATATGAGAACTTAAACTAAAAATAGATATGATTACTTGTACCTGATTACTAAAATATACTCCCTCGGTCAGAAAATACTTGTCATCAAAATGGACAAAAAAGGATGTATCTAGAACTAAAATACATCTAGATACATCCCTTTTTATTCATTTTGATTACAAGTATTTCCGGACGGAGGGAGTACTAGTGTAGTATTAAATATAAGTAGCATATCGATTTTCTCATGCATGATTATATATTGAGTTGGATCTTTTGCCATGAATGAAGCCAAGCAGCCAGATGCGTCGAGTCCACCGCCTCCACCGGCGTTGGAGAAGCCACCTCCCACCCCTTCGCAACGTCGACAGGGGAAGGTGATGCCACCTACCGCCTTCGTTGCCTACCGACATCATCGCCACAGTCGGCAAAGTCAATGTCATCGCCCCCGTCGTGGCCGACCTTCCTCCCATGTCGTGGGACATCGCGTAGAAGAGCCACCGTACTATGGGCAAAATGAAGGGTGCCTGGCATAATTCTTTTAGGAGTTTTCTTATTATATTGGTGTTGAATGAATATAGAGCATATGTTTGTTCAAAAACAAAAAGGTTGACTTCCTATTCAAACACCCTTATTCCTCTCTAGCCAAATCTTCCCCAGCGTTGACTCCGATTTCCTGCAAGTGCACATCATTTAGTTATATTTGTTTTTGAAGTAAGACTATCGATCCAATGAAGAGCCGAGGAAATGGTCTTTTGCACCCTATAGAGGTTTATCGGCATATGCCTACAATTTATTTTAGATCTCAAGCAAAAGTGGTGCGAAGGTGGAAATATTATAAGTATGTGTGAAAACGAGAGCCAAAGTGAGTAAGAATTGTAACCAAGGACAAGAGAGTAATGGAAATGACGGAAACTACAACATGTGTTAAAAGTGTTCCCGGTGAGTATGGATTCACCACTAGAGCACCCCCCTTACCATGACGGTAAAGATATGGATCATCCCAGAAGTACTTCAAACCGTCGAAGAACTTCTTTCTTTGTTGATGCATGTGGCAGATATTTTCCGTCAAGGAAGTTAGCATAACCTGCAAACCAAAGCATTTCCTCCTTGACAACACCAAGAATTTCTCCCGGGAAAGAATCACTAATGGGAATAGGAGCATCAATACAATGCCCTCAAACTCGAAAGGTGATATGCAACAGGGTTATCTTCTCCTTTTTCTATCAATGATTTGTAAATCAAATTCTTGAAGTAATAGAACCCACCGAATCAAGCGAGGCTTTGCATCTTTCTTAGTAAGAAGGTACTTCGAAGTTTGATGATATGTGTAAACGATCACTAGAATAAAGAATATAGGCTCTAGACTTATCACAACTGAAAACAACTAGTAACTCTTTTTCTATGGTGTCATAATTTTTCTGAGCATTATCAAGAGCACAACAAGCATAATGAATAATATTTATCTTCTTACAATTGTGTTGTCCAAGAATAGCACCTACGATGTAACCACTATCATCACACATAACTTCATAAGACCGATCCCGTTTTGGTGGCTAAATGATGGAGCCATGATTATGCTTTTGGTAGCTGTTCAAAAGCTATAATGAGATCCTTATCAAAATTGAAACGACCATCCTTCTGCAAAAGGTTAGTTAACAATTTGAGAACTTTCAAAAAAAATCTTTAATAAGCAGTCTATAAAAACCCGCATGACCAAGGAAGCTTCATGTTCCTTTCACATATGTGAATATGGAAGCCTCTCAATGACTTCTAATTTTGCTTTATCCGCTTCTATTCCCCTGCCAGAGATTTTGTACCCAAGCACAATACCTTCCTTTACCATGAAATAACACTTTTCCAGTTGAGAACACGATTAGTATTCCCACTCCTCTGCAGAACATTGCGGTTGTGCAAACAATTAAGAGGTTTCATAGATGGAGAAAATTTCCATTATCAACTCAAAAAAATCAATGAATATAGCGAAAGTGCTATTTTGAGCTCGGGCTCACATGCTTGGAAAAGACTGTCGTTGCCGCATACCTCCACCAATGCCTCCTTCAGCAGGGTACTCGCCCCTTACCATGACGTCGACCGGGATCTTTGGCATGGTGAGCTCCTGCATTTTACCGGCATGCATGACAATGGGTTTGGTTTAGGGTTTGCTTACTTATGTTTGTAGTTGTGAACTATGATACATCGTCATCAACTTCACCATGCTAGTTTATTATGATCATATGTTTCACTAGTCGATAAATTTTTGTTTTATCGATGATGAAAAATATCCATACTATCCTCATGTTTTAGGGCTTAGGCATTAGAATTTGGCTCTACTTCTGCCTAAGCCCAAACTTTGTGGTACGTTGGGTAATATCCGAGGCAACTTATAACTTAGGGGGCGGGGAGGGTTTGGATGTGGTTCTATTCACGTCCAACAACATTTACTCAATTATCTTGAACAATTTCTTTCCAGTGCTAGTCTTAAATTTGTTCTTTTGTCGATACGCATAACACACTCAACATGTCAAATGCCAACGTAGAAGAAGAAATTGTCAAAGAAAGTTCATTAAAGGGTGTTAGCCCTACTTATAGATAGGTGATGAAACCCGAGACCTTGTTGACCTGCAAAATTCTTCACAAAAAGCTTGACTACACATTTGCTTACAAGGAGGGGAGAGATAGAGAAAGAAGAAGAGTGTGTTCCACCTCTACACATGCTTCTAGAGAAATATAGTAAATGCAAAGGAAAGAGAAGGAGTGTAAACTATTGTATGTATGAGTGATTGATGTCTACTACGGAACTTTATTCTTGTAGACTTGGTTGGGCTTTCAAGCGCAGAGTTTTGCATGGCAGTAGCAAATTTCCCTCTAGTGGATGACCTAAAGTTTATCAATCCATTGGAGGTGTAGGGTGAAGATGATTCTCTCCCAAACAACCCTGCAATCAAATATAAATAATCTTTTGTGTCCCCAACACACCCAATACAATTGTCAGTTGTATAGGTGCACTAGTTCGGCGAAGATGTGATGATAGATGTGTAATATAGATGGTAGAAATAACTTCTGTAATCTGAAAAAATAAAAACATCAAGGTAGCAAGCAACAAAAGTGAGTAAAATTGGTGTCTCAATGCTTGGAAACAAGGCCTAGGGTTCATACTTCCGCTAGTGCAACCACTCAACATCATTAACATAATTAAACAACATGATAATCCCTCAAAGTGCAGCAAAGGGTCACTCCAAATTTTCTAATCCTTCAAAGTGCTATGACAACACCATATGATACATATCTTTCAACCTTTAAGCCTAGATTACCCCAACGTCACCACGGGTATCCGCAAGTTAATTACTAGACAAGCATCATGTAATCTCAAATCCAAAATATTCAATCTAACATAAAAAAAAACTCAAAGAGCAAGACTCAATTCACCACAAAAAGGATAGAGGGAAATGAACATCATAAGATCCAACTTTATTAATCAAGCTCACGATAAATAAATGATGCGGAGCATCCCAAGGTCATCCCCATGGACCTACCTACGTCTCCCACGACACCACTTGGACCAATGACAAGAGCTCGAGCAAAGGCTATCGAGGATAAGGTGAACTCGCTCCTCTCCGAACTACCACTTCCTACATGTGTGACATGGCTACTACCTCAAGCGGAGACACTATGTGTTATCAGGTACCTAGAGGACAACCACGGAGCAGCTACACCCAATGGACAAGACGACGCATACACCAAGTACAAGGACCAAAATAGGAAGCTCCCTGAAGTTGACAGCCATCGGACGACCGGTACCCGTCAGACGGCCGACGCCTGGGAGCTCCAGTCGGCCAGCCAAATCCCATCCTGCGCACGCTCCAGCCCCCGAACGACTGAAACCACCACCACCGAACCAAAACATCAGAAGTATGGAGACCACCGGACGACCGATGCCCCGGACGTCCAACGCCGGCCTGAAATCCTACGCCACCATCCCGAGCCAAAACGTTGGACTTCCGACAAGTACCGGACGTCTGGACCCTCGCGAGCCACCGGACGACCTGTAACTGTCGGACGTCCAACACCTGTGCATGCACCACGTGTTGGGCTGAAGCCCATGTACCCCTTCGCCCACTTAGACTATATATACTCCTCCTCATCCCTCTTTCTAGGGTTAGCAATGTGATAGCTCATTTGAGAGATAGAGCTTTGCTCATCCACTTGGTTACTTCTCCATCGGAGTTCATGACCTCTACGGAGAAGATCCCCCAAGAGGATTCAAGACCCCTCAAGACCTCCTCATGGAGAAGAACTTGCTACTTGTATCGTCCCTTGTTGATCATATCTCTTTGTGTTTCGAGGATCTAGCACATGTGTAATCGAATCTTGTTGGTTTGAGTGATTCCTCTCGTGTTTTCCCTCGTGTTCTTCGTAAGATCACCTCCAAATCATGAAAGATCGGCCCTAGGGTTTCCACCCTACATCATCTTGGTATCATGAGCCTTGGTTGATCACGAATTTGGAGCCCCCACCCTTCTTTTCTAGCCTTGTTTTGTTGTGTTCTTCCCCAAAATAAAAATCCCCCAAAAAATAACCTCCCATTTTTTTATTTGTTAGTGTGATGAAGTTCTGTTGGATTTAATCCATGGATTTCATGTGTAGCAGGCAAATCTAGCTTTTCCCCATCATCTCCATCATTTTCATCCACAAATTCGTCCAATTTTGCCCCCACCGTGAACCCTGGAAGTTCATCCCATGCCCGAAATCACCTAGGCACCGGACGCCCGACAGTCTCCGGACGTCCGACGACTACTAGTCGTCCGACGTTTCCTGACGAAACTGAAATTTTTCGCCCGAAAATTTTCAGCCACCGTCCACACTTTCGCATTGCCACTCCTTTCCCACTTTTGCATATGCACCCCAATACCACATTCCGTACCAACACTACGATAACTCCACTTGTCCAACCACCACTGCTTTTTGCAACCACCTTTGCTTACACATTATGCACTGCTACAATTTTGACACATTTGGTCTTTGAGAATTTGAGTTGAGGTTTCCGTTTCCTAACGTGTTTCGGCTACTTAGGGACGGTTCGACATCGACATCACCGACACTCATCTTCGTCATCGACATTGTCATACCATCATCTATTCTTGCTTACACTCGACATACCACGGACGATAACCTCGATGACATCTTTGTCTACTCCTTGCCATTGCATTGATAACCCCATAGCCCATTTTGCGTACTTTTCCTATCGAGACTAGCCATTGAGTATTGCCGGCAACGTTACTTGTGCACATTAGTGATCATAGTTTCCCATTGCGTACATACCATATCATCTTGGTACATATCTTGGTCTCATCACAAGGTTGTCATCGCATATACACAATTCTTATCTTGGTTCATGAAGTTTTGCATAAGTGGCCAAAGAAAGAGCTCAAAAGAGAAAGAGCCAAACAAGCTTTTAAGCAAAAGAGGAAAGATAAGCAAAGAGCTTTTAAGCAAGAACCATAGCATCATACTGCATTAAGATTGTCATACTCGATCATCTTGGATCATATCACCGGAACACCATACATATAACATACTTGGGATAGAAGTCATTGCATTTGCTTTGTAGGTTGTGCACAAGTCTATGGCGCAATCATGCCTAGCATTGTGCAATCGTGCTAGCATTGTGCAACAAGAGCATTTTCGTGGATTCCACATTTTGGCTCATTCCTTGGTTGCACGACCCCATTTATCTATCCGTGTGTGTGTTTCCGTGTAACACTTTTGCTATTGGTCTACTTGTTGCATTTGCAAATTTGCGAACCTTTTCCAACATCATTGAGTCTCACTAACAATTGCCTAAATTTTGTGCCACCATCCTAACCGAGATCCACCATAAGCTTTTACTTGTGTAGGCGTGAGAACCGACAAGAATTGGTACCAATTGTGCTATTTACTTGTTACATCTTTGAGTGATCACTGATTCATCTTCAACATCGGTCAAGGTACATTTGGTATAGTTCTTATCTTTCTTCCACTCACACATTTACTTGCAATGATGGATAGGCTAAGTTCTTCTACCAACCCACTCTTCATCGAGCAAGACGACGACTCGACCTCCTACGTCACCAAGAGCCACCTTTTGGGTGCACAACAAGCTTTGCATCAAGAACAACAAGCATTGAGCGACCGCATCGACAACCTCGCCACCGACTTGCGTCTCTTTGAGCAACGTACGAGAGATTACTTCGACAACAAGCTTGACGAACAAAAACAAGAGAACAACGCAAGAATGGATGAGGTTCGTGCCTTGTTGGTCAACCGCTCTTCTACCACTTCATCCTACTTAAGGGGGAGCCACTCAAGTCATCATTCCGACTCCATCTCTGGCTCAAGTACACCGACATCAAAGACTCTACATCGAGCCGCATGCCAAGACCATCACGCAAACCGCAATCCTCTACATGGCAATCGTACACAAGAGCAACTTATAGCGCAAGAACATCGACATCGCCAAAATCAAGCTACCTTTGCACAAGCACAAGAAAGGCAACGCCAACGCCGACAAGAGGAAGAGCGAGCACGCCAACACCAAGACGAACAAGATGCCGATGCACAACGTCAACAACAACAACGACGTGAAGCTCAAGCACTTGAGGTACAACGTGCCCTCCAAGACACAAGTCGCAATGTCGCCGCACGCAGCCAACATACGCATGAGCAAGAAGAAGCACTTCACGACGAAGTTCAAGAGAGGATCTATCAAGCATGATTGCACCGACAAGTTCCTCAAGCTCCTTCACAAGTTTCACAAGCTCGACAAGAACCACAAGTTCGCCAAGAGCAATAAGACAATGGGAATCCTCCACGCCAAGAGCAACATGAGGTTGAAAACCCTCCACGTCAAGGGCGACATCATCCCCGACCCCAACACGATGAAGAACAATGCTACGGCAAGCTAAAGTTGACCATGCCCAAGTTCACAGGAAGCAATGATCCCGAAGAGTACCTCTCATGGGCATTAAAGGTTGACAAAATCTTCCGTTTGCACAACTATGAGGAAGAGAAGAAGATCGTCATGGCATCCCTTGAGTTCTAAGACTACGTTCTCATTTGGTGGGAGCAAGTCACTGAGCGACGAGAGGCAAGAGGTGAACCACCCATCACCACTTGGGCGCAAATGAAGGACGTCATGAGAGCACATTTTGTGCCAACCTACTACAACCGCGACCTCTTCAAGAAACTCCAACTTTTGAAGCAAGGAACAAAGAGCGTTGAAGAGTACTACAAAGAAATGGAGATTGCCATGATACGAGCTAATGTCACAGAAGATGATGAGCAAACTATCACACGTTTCTTGAATGGACTCAATCACCCTATCAAGAAGATCGCTGACTTCCAATCTTACTCCAACCTCGTCGAGCTAGTGCACCAAGCCATCAAGGTGGAGCGACAAGTGCAAGATGACTTCAAGTATGCCAAGTTCTCTTCCAAGTCCTTTGGCTTCTTCAACGACCAAGCTTCAATGACTCCAACAACTTCTACCTCAATCAAACCTTCTACAAACAACGGCGACAAGTCAAGTTACAAGAAAACTTTGACCACCTCAAGTCGTCCACCTACTACAAACAACTTCAAGCCGAGAGCTTCATCATCTACAACTCCACCGGATGAGACCTTCAAGACAAGTTCCATCAAGTGCTTCACATGCGGTGGCCGAGGTCACAAGTCCTTCGAGTGTACCAACAAGCGTACCATGATCCTCAATGATGATGGAACATATGACTCCATGAGTGAAGAGGAAATGGAGGCCCTTGAGCAAGTGTCCATGCACCGGCTCGTGAATAAAGATGAATATGATCAAGTCTTTTGTGACGAAGATTCGAGCCCCGCTCTCGTTGTCTCCAAGGTCTTGACACTTCAACATCAACAAGACGAATACCAAAGATGCCATATCTTCCACACTAAGGCCGGCACCAATGGAAGGTCTGTGAAGGTCATCGGGAACTGCCATTCTAACTCTTCTTGGGGGATTCCATCCACAAACACAAAGTTTGTGGCTGACCGATATGGCTCACCATCATTTAGCTATTGCATTTATTTTTCTCATTGTCGGTCACATGTATCGAAGGTCATCATCGATGAAGGAAGTTGCCATAACTTGGCAAGTGAAGAACTATGCTCCAAGCTCCAATTGGTCAAGATGAAGCACCCTCATCCCTACAAGGTCCAATGGCTAAGCGACTCCGACACTATTCAAGTGGAGCACATGGTGCAAGTCTCCTTCAAGATAGGAGCATACTAAGACACTTTGGAGTGTGATGTCGCTCCGATGTCCATTTGCCACCTCCTTCTTGGACGACCATGGCAATTTGACCGAGGTGTCATCCACAACGGGCGATCGAATCACTATAGCTTCAAGATGAAAGGAAAGGAGCACGTGCTACAACCTATGTCACCTAGCCAAGTGGTCGCCAACAAGCAAGCAACCAACCATCAGGGAGAGAATAGTGAGAGAGCGAACCACCAAAGAGAGAGTGAGTGCCACAAGCCCAAATTGAGTGCCTCCACGATGAGCGACAAGAAAAACTTAGTGCTATTTGCCACCAAAAGTGAGATGAGAGATGTGTGTGAGAACCCATCAAGTGTTATGCACTATGTACTTTTGTGCAAGGATGAGGCACTTAAAATTAACACCTCTAACAATATACCTTTAATGTTATCTTCTCTATTGCAGGAATTCCAAGATGTATTCCCTGACGAGCTACCCCCGGGTCTACCTTCTGTTCGAGGCATCGAACACCGCATCGACCTCATCCCCGAAGCACCTCTTCATAACAAGGCTCCCTACTGTGTCAACCCCGAGGAAACCAAGGAGATCCAACGGCAAGTACAACAACTCATCGACAATGGCCATGTACGCGAAAGCTTGAGCCCATGTGCCGTCCAAGTAATCCTTGTTCCCAAGAAAGATGGTACATATCGCATGTGTTCCGATTGTCGTCCTACCAATGCTATCACCGTTCGATACCTTTACCCCATTCCACGACTAGATGATATGCTAGATGAGCTTAGCGGAGCCGCAATTTTCTCTAAATTGATCTTAAAAGTGGCTACTATCAAATCCACATCCAAGAAGGTGATGAATGGAAAACCACATTTAAGACCAAATTTGGCTTATATGGATGGCTTGTTATGCCAATGGGTTTATCCGAAGCACCCGTTACTTTCATGCGAGTCATGCATTTTGTTCTTCATCCCTACATTGGAGTATTTATTGTGGTATATTTTGACGATATTCTTGTCTTTAGCAAATCTCTTAAAGATCATGTCACCCATCTTAGAACTGTGTTGCAAACCCTTAGGAAAGAGAGCCTTTATGATAATATGGACAAATGCCTTTTCGGTGTTGATAAGCTTGTTTTCTTGGGTAAGATCAATGCTATTAAAACTTGGCCCCAACGAACCAACTTGCAACAAGTGCGTAGTTTTCTTCGTTTAGCCGGATTTTATCGTAGATTTGTGAAGGATTTTAGCACCATTGCTTTACCTTTACATGCTTTGAGTAAGAAAAATGCACCATTTGTTTGGGGACCACCCCAAGAGTCAATGAGCTTAAGAATTTGCTTACACATGCTCCTTTGCTTTCCTTACCCAACTTTGATAAACCATTTGAGATACATTGCGATGCTAGTGGTTATGGCATAGGAGGTGTGAATGCAAGAGAAGCGCCCCATAGCTTATTTTAGAGAAAAACTTTCCGGCGCGCAACTCAACTACCCCATATATGACAAAGAGTATTGCATGTTCGGGAGCATTATCTCTGCCCTCATGAGTTCATTCTTCACACAGATCATGAAACACTTAAATATCTTAAGGGTCAAACTAAGTTGAACAAGCGTCATGCTAAATGGAGTTAATTCATTGAGTCATTTTCTTATGTCATCAAGTACATCAAAGGTAAAGAGAATGTTGTGGCAGATGTGCTTTCCCGTAGATGCATGCTTGTTTCCCAACTAGAATTGAATATCATTGGCTTTGAGCACATAAAAGACTTGTATGCGCATGATCCTACTTTTGCTATTCCATATGCCAAATGTTTGACGCATACATCTTGGGAACGCTATTACATTAAAGATGATTATCTTATGAGAGCTAACAAACTATGTATTCCCGAGTCTTCTCTTCGTTTGTTACTTCTGCAAGAATCCCATGGAGGAGGACTAATGGGACACTTTGGACGCGACAAGGCATTCGCCATGCTCTCCAAGAACTACTTTTGGCCCAAGATGTTCCGCGACGTCTCACGCTTCACCAATCGATGCTCTACATGATGCAAAGCTAAGTCTAAAGCTCAATCCCATGGTATCCATATGCCACTTCCCATTCCATATCACCCATGGGAAGATATTAGTATGGACTTTGTGCTTGGTTTGCCTAGAACTCGAAATGGCAAAGATTCCGTGTTTGTTGTTGTGGATCGATTCTCTAAAATGCCATGCAACAAGATAAATGATGCTTCACATGTTCCAAATCTTTTTTGTAGGGAAATCTTGCGACTACATGGAATGCCAAAGACTATTGTCTCGGACCACGACGTCAAGTTCTTGAGCTACTTTTGGAAGGCTGATACGTCCATTTTGCATCATGCTTTTATATCGGTATTTATTGCATTATGGGCTATTACTTCACATTATGTCACAATACTTATGCCTTTTCTCTCTTATTTTACAAGGTTTACATGAAGAGGGAGAATGCCGCCAGCTGGAATTCTGGGCTGGAAAAGGAGCAAATATTAGAGACCTATTCTGCACAACTCCAAAAGTCCTGAAACTCCACGAAAGTCAGTTTTGGAATATATTAAAAATATTGGGTGAAGAAAGCACCAGAGGGGGGCCACCCACTGTCCACGAGGGTGGAGGGCGCGCCCTACCCCCCTGGGCGCGCCCCCTGCCTCGTGGGCCACCTGGAAGCCCCCCGATGCCCATCTTCTGGTATAAGGTGTCTTTTGCCCTGGGAAAAATCAGAAGGAAGCTTTCGGGATGAAGCGCCTCCATCTCGAGGCGGAACCTTGGCGGAACCAATCTAGGGCTCCGGCGGAGCTGTTGTGCTGGGGAAACATCCCTCCGGGAGGGGGAAATCGTCACCATCGTGATCACCATCAATCCTCTCAGCGGGAGGGGGTCAATCTCCATCAACATCTTCACTAGCACCATCTCCTCTCAACCCTAGTTCATCTCTTGTATCCGATCTTTGTCTCAAAACCTCAGATTGGTACCTGTGGGTTGCTAGTAGTGTTGATTACTCCTTGTAGTTGATGCTAGTTGGTTTATTCGGTGGAAGATTATATGTTCAGATCCTTTATGCACATTAATACCCCTCTGATTATGAACATGAATGTGATTTGTGAGTAGTTACGTTTGTTCTTGAGGACATGGGGAAAGTCTTGTTATTAGTAGTCATATGAATTTGGTATTCATTCAATATTTTGATGAGATGTATGTTGTCTTTCCTCTAGTGGTGTTATGTGAATGTCGACTACATGATACTTCACGATTGTTGGGCCTAGGGGAAGGCATTGGGAAGTAATAAGTAGATGATGGGGTGCTAGAGTGACAGAATCTTAAACCCTAGTTTATGTGTTGCTTTCATAAGGGTCTGGTTAGGATCCATATGTTTCATGCTATGGTTAGGTTTACTTAAATTATTCTTTCGTAGTTGCGGATGCTTGCGAGGGGGGTTAATCATAAATGGGATGCTTGTCCAAGGAAGGGAAGTACCCAAGCACCGGTCCACCCACATATCAAATTATCAAAGTAACGAACGCGAATCATATGAGCATGATGAAAACTAGCTTGACGATAATTCCCATGTGTCCTCGGGAGCGCTTTCCTCTATATAAGAGTTTGTCCAGGCTTGTCCTTTGCTACAAAAAGGATTGGGCCACCTTGCTGCACCTTGTTTACTTTTGTTACTTGTTACCCGTTAGGAATTACCTGATCACAAAACTATGTGTTACCGATGATTTCAATGCTTCCAGAGAATACCTTACTGAAAACTACTTGTCATTTCCTTCTGCTCCTCGTTGGGTTCGACACTCTTACTTATTGAAAGGACTACGATAGATCCCCTATGCTTTTGGGTCATCAATACTCTTTTCTGGCGCCGTTGCCAGGGTGTGAAGCGCCTTTGGTAGGTGGAATTTGGTAAGGAAAAATTTATATAGTGTGCTGAAATTTACTGTCACTTGTTACTATGGAAAATAATCCTTTGAGGGGCTTGTTCGGGGTATCTTCACTCCGACCAGTAGAGCAAAGAGTTGCTCCTCAACCTACTGAACCTACTGAAATTTTTTACTTCGAAATTCCTTTGGGTATGATAGAGAAACTGCTAGCTAATCCTTTTACAGGAGATGGAACATTACATCCTGATATGCACCTAATCTATGTGGATGAAGTTTGTGGATTATTTAGGCTTGCAGGTATGCCCGAGGATGTTATTAAGAAGAAGGTCTTCCCTTTATCTTTGAAGGGAAAGGCATTGACATGGTTTAGGCTATGTGATGATATTGGATCATGGAACTACAACCGATTGAAATTGGAATTTCATCAGAAGTTTTATCCTATGCATCTGGTTCATCATGATCATAATTGTATATATAATTTTTGGCCTCGCGAAGGATAAAGTATCTCTCAAGCTTCGGGGAGGCTTAAGTAAATGTTATATTCATGCCCCAATCATGATCTCTCAAGAGAAATTATTATTCAAAATTTATGCTCGGCTTTCTCTCAACAATCGCTCCATGCTCGATACTTCTTGTACTGGTTCTTTTATGATGAAGACCATTGAATTCAAATGGGATTTATTGGAAAGAATTAAACGCAACTCTGAATATTGGGAACTCGACGAAGGTAAGGAGTTAGGTATAACACCTAAGTTTGATTGTGTTAAATCTTTTATGGATACCGATGCTTTTTCGTGAATTTAGCACTAAATATGGACTTGACTCTGAGATAGTAGCTTCTTTCTGTGAATCATTTGCTACTCATGTTGATCTCCCTAAGGAGAAGTGGTTTAAATATCATCCTCCCATTGAAGTAAAAGTAGTAGAACCTATTAAAGTTGAAGAAAACCCTATCACTTATAATGTTGATCCTATTATTCCTACCGCTTATATTGAGAAACCACCTCTCCCTGTTAGATTAAAGGATCACGCTAAAGCTTCAACCATGGTTCATAAGAGTAATGCTAGAACACCTACAACCCTTGAGCAGATTAAAGTTGAAACTAGTATTGCTATGGTTAAAGACCTCTTGGTCGATAATATTGATGGGCATGTTATTTACTTCTATGATGAAGCTGCTAGAATTGCTAGACCCGATACTAAAAATAAAGATAGACTTGTTGTTGGCATGCCTGTTGTTTCTGTTAAAATAGGAGATTATTGTTATCATGGCTTATGTGATATGGGTGCTAGTGTCAGTACAATACCTCATTCCTTATACAAAGAAATTATGCATGATATTGCACCTGCTGAGATAGAATATATTGATGTTACAATTAAGCTTGCCAATAGAGATACTATTTCACCAATTGGGATTGTTAGAGATGTTGAAGTCTTGTGTGGGAAAGTTAAATATCCTACTAACTTTCTTGTTCTTGGTTCCCCACAAGATGACTTCTGTCCCATTATATTTGGTAGACCCTTCTTGAATACTGTTAATGCTAAGATAGATTGCAAAAAGGATATTGTTACTGTTGGTTTCGGGGATATGTGTCATGATTTTAATTTTGCTAAATTTTGTAGACAACCCCACGATAAAGAATTGCCTAGTAAAGATGAAATTATTGGTCTTGCTTCTATTGTCGTGTCTCCTAATGATCCTTTAGAACAATATTTGCTTGACCACCAAAATGATATGTTCATGAATGAAAGAAGGGAAATAGATGAAGTATTCTTTAAACATGGACCTATATTGAAACACAGCTTGCCTGTTGAAATCCTAGTGGATCCTCCTCCACCCAAGGGTGATCCCGTGTTTGAGCTTAAACCTTTACCTGATACTCTTAAATATGCTTATCTTGATGAAAAGAAGATATATCCTTTTATTATAGTGCTAACCTTTCAGAGCAGGAAGAAGAGAAATTATTGAAAACTCTGAAGAAGCACCGCGCTGCTATTGGATATACTCTTGATAATCTTAAGGGCATTAGTCCCACTCTATGCGAGCACAAAATAAAATTGGAGAAAGACGTTAACCGGTGGTTGATCACCAACGACGGTTAAATCCTAATATGAAAGAAATGGTAAGAAATGAAATACTAAAGCTTTTGGAGGCAGGTATAATTTATCCTATTGTTGATAGTCAGTGGGCAAGTCCTGTCCATTGTGTCCCTAAGAAGGGAGGTATTACTGTTGTTCCTAATGATAAAGATGAATTGATCCCACAAAGAATTGTTACAGGTTATAGAATGGTAATTGACTTCCGCAAATTAAATAAAGCTACTAGAAAAGATCATTACCCTTTACCTTTTATTGATCAAATGCTAGAAAGATTATCCAAATATACACATTTTTTGCTTTCTAGATGGTTATTCTGGTTTCTCTCAAATACCTATTTCAAAAGAGGATCAGGAAAAGACCACTTTTACTTGCCCTTTTGGTACCTTTGCTTATAGACGTATGCCTTTTGGTTTATGTAATGCACCTGCTACCTTTCGAAGATGTATGACTGCTATATTCTCTGACTTTTGTGAAAAGATTGTTGAGGTTTTCATGGATGATTTCTCTGTGTATGGAACTTCTTTTGATGATTGCTTAAGCAACCTTGATCGAGTTTTGCAGAGATGTGAAGAAACTAATCTTGTCTTGCATTGGGAGAAGTGCCACTTTGTGGTTAATGAAGGTATTGTCTTGGGGCATAAAATTTCTGAAAGAGGTATTGAAGTTGATAAAGCTAAAGTTGATGCTATCGAAAAGATGTCATGTCCTAAGGGCATTAAAGGTATAAGAAGTTTCCTTGGTCATGCCGGTTTTATAGGAGGTTCATTAAAGACTTCTCAAAAATTTCTAGGCCTCTGACTAGTCTCTTACAAAAAGATGTTCCTTTTGTCTTTGATGATGTTTGTGTAGAAGCATTTGAAATACTTAAGAAAGCCTTGATTTCTGCAGCTATTGTTCAGCCACCTGATTGGAATTTACCCTTTGAAATTATGTGTGATGCTAGTGATTATGTTGTAGGTGTTGTTCTAGGACAAAGAGTTGATAAGAAATTAAATGTCATCCAATATGCTAGTAAAACTCTAGACAGTGCCCAGAGAAATTATGCTACTACTGAAAAAGATTTTTTAGCAGTTGTATTTGCTTGTGATAAGTTCAGACCTTATATTGTTGATTCTAAAGTAACTGTTCACACTGATCATGCTGCTATTAAATATCTTATGGAAAAGAAAGATGCTAAACCTAGACTTATTAGATGGGTTCTCTTTCTACAAGAATTTGATTTGCATATTATTGATAGAAAGGGAGCTGAGAACCCCGTTGCGGACAACTTATCTAGGTTAGAGAATGTTCTTGATGACCCACTACCTATTAATGATAGCTTTATTGATGAACAATTAGCTGTCATAAATGCTTCTTGTACTGCTCCATGGTATGCTGATTATGCTAATTACATTGTTGCTAAATTTATACCACCTAGTTTCACATACCAGCAAAAGAAAAGGTTTTTCTATGATTTAAGACATTACTTCTGGGATGACCCACACCTTTATAAAGAAGGAGTAGATGGTGTTATTAGACGTTGTGTACCTGAGCATGACGAGGAACAGATCCTACGCAAGTGTCACTTCGAGGCTTATGGAGGACACCACGCTGGAGATAGAACCGCACATAAGGTATTGCAATCCGGTTTTTATTGGCCTACTCTCTTCAAAGATGCCCGTAAGTTTGTCTTGTCTTGCGATGAATGTCAAAGAATTGGTAATATTAGCAGACGTCAAGAAATGCCTATGAACTATGCACTTGTTATTGAACCATTTGATGTTTGGGGCTTTGATTATATGGGACCGTTTCCTTCCTCTAATGGGTATACACATATTTTAGTTGTTGTTGATTCGTTACTAAGTGGGTAGAAGCTATTCCAACTAGTAGTGCTCATCATAACACCTCTATTAAGATGCTTAAATAAGTTATTTTTCTGAGGTTTGGAGTCCCTAGATACTTAATGACTGTTGGTTGTTCACATTTTATTCATGGTGCTTTTCGTAAAATGCTTGCTAAGTATGATGTTAATCATAGAATTGCATCTCCATACCACCCATAGTCTAGTGGTCAAGTAGAACTGAGTAATAGAGAGATTAAATTAATTTTGCAAAAGACTGTTAATAGATCTAGAAAGAATTTGTCCAAGAAACTTGATGATGCATTATGGGCCTATAGAACTGCATATAAAAATCCTATGGGTATGTCTCCGTATAAAATGGTTTATGGAAAAGCATGTCACTTACATCTCGAACTACAACATAAGGCATATTGGGCCATTAAAGATCTCAATTATGATTTCAAACTTGCCGGTGAGAAGAGACTATTTGACCTTAGCTCACTTGATGAGTGGAGAACCCAGGCCTATGAGAATGCCAAACTGTTTAAATAAAAAGTTAAAAGATGGTATGACAAAAGGATACAAAAGCGTGAGTTTAATGTAGGTGATTATGTCTTGTTATACAACTCTTGTTTAAGATTTTTGCAAGAAAACTCCTCTCTAAATGGGAAGGTCCTTACATTATCGAGGAGGTCTATCGTTCCGGTGCCATAAAAATCAACAACTTCGAAGGCACAAATCCGAAGGTGGTGAACGGTCAAAGAATCAAACAATATATCTCAGGTAATCCCATAAATGTTGAAACCAATGTTATTGACACCATAACCCCGAAGGAGTAAATAAGGGACACTTTCCAGAATGTTTCAGACTCCGAAAGGAATAGGTATGTGGTACGGTAAGTAAACCGACTCCAAAATAGTTCTAACAACAATTTTTCTCCGTTTGGAATACTTAAGAAAATAGGAAAATAAGAAGTAGTCCGGAAAGGACACGAGGCATCCATGAGGATGGAGGGCGCGCCCTACCCCTGGGCGTGCCCCCTGCCTCGTGGACACCTCGTGTGCCCTCCGGACTCCGTTTTCTTGCACGATACTTCTTTTGGTCGGTAAAAATTAATTATATAATCTCGTGAAGGTTTTGACCACCATACCATCACAAAATCCTCTGTTTTTATTTTGAGTTGTTTCCGCCGCAGATTAGAGCAATATGTCGTCCCAGGATTCGGAGGGAGAAAGCTATGTGGCTGATTACCTT
The DNA here is from genome assembly GCF_018294505.1 of Triticum aestivum. NCBI lineage: Eukaryota > Viridiplantae > Streptophyta > Magnoliopsida > Poales > Poaceae > Triticum > Triticum aestivum. Next base: position 382,630,344 of record NC_057813.1, read on the forward strand.
GCAGACCCTAAGGTCTACGGGGACTTGGATCATTGTGGTTGGACCATGGAGGAAGAAGAAGACTATGATCCTAGGGGAAAGGAGGAGACGAGCTTAGATGAAGATGAAGTCCCATTACCTCAACCTGGGGACATGCATGTGGAGTTCAAAAAGTCAAGCCTCCCTGATAGAGCAAAGAAACCTAAGATCGAGTTTATCCCTTTTCGCCTCTTGCAGGAGAACAAACAGGAACTAGGCAAAAAGATATTAAGCCTTGAGCAGGAGATCGATGACCTAGGGGAGCAAAATTCTATCCTCAAGCGCAAATTAAGGAAGAAGCCTACGTCATCAACAACTCCATGATCACCACCTCCGAAGAAAGAGGCATAAATACATGGGTATGGGCACTCCCCTTGGCAACTGCCAAGCTTGGGGGAGGTGCCCCGGTATCATATCACCATCACACTTCTATCTTTATCATTTTTCTTAGTTTTATCCTTTTGGTTATATCTTGATCTAGTAGAATAAAGTTTAGTATGATTTAGCTTTGAGTTTCTGTGTTGATCCTTATCTATGTAATCGAGTCTGTGAGCTATATATAATAAAGATTAGTCTTGAGTCGAGGGCTTGGTTATCTGGCTATGATCTTGAGGGAGTAAAAGAAAAAAAGGAAGAATGAAAAGAAATAAAGAGATCATATTGATCTTATGGAGAGTAATGACTTCACATATAAAGAGTATGATGAATAACAGTTGTTGAGAGTTGACAAACATAGTTTTGGTCATCGTTGCAATTAATAGGAAGTAATAAAGGAAGAGAGGTTTCCACATATAAATATACTATCTTGGACATCTTTTATGATTGTGAGCACTCATTAAAATATGACATGCTAAAAAGTTGATGTTGGACAAGGAAGACAACATAATGGGTTATGTTTTCTTATATCCGAAATAAATTATATTGTCTTGGATCATCCAACATGTTTAGCTTGCCTTTCCCCCTCATGCTACACAAATTCTTTGCACCAAGTAGAGTTACTACTTGTGCTTCTGAATATCCTTAAACCCAGTTTTGCCATGAGAGTCCACCATATCTACATATGGATTGAGTAAGATCCTTCAAGTAATTTGTCATTGTTGCAAGCAATAAAAATTGCTCTCTAAATACGCATGATCTGTTAGTGTGGAGAAAATAAGCTTTATACGAGCTTGTGATATGGAAGAAATAAAAGCAACAAACTGCATAATAAAGGTCCCTATCACAAGTGGCAATATAAAGTGACGTTATTTTGCATTAAGATTTTGTGCATCCAACCATAAAAGCACATGACAACCTATGCTTCCCTCTGCGAAGGGCCGATCTTTTTTTGTCTTATACCTTATACAAGAGTCATGGTGATCTTCACCTTTCCTTTTTACACTTCCTTTGGCAAGCACTACATGTTGGAAAGATCCTGATATATATATCCAATCGGATGTGGGTTTTCATAAAGCATTATTGTTGATGTTACCCTTGAGGTAAAAGGTTGGGAGGCAAAACCATAAGCCCCTATCTTTCTCTGTGTCCGATTAAAACTTCATACCCATAAGTATTGCGTGAGTGTTAGCAATTGTGAAAGACTAAATGATAGTTGAGTATGTGGGCTTGCTGAAAAGCTCTTATATTGACTCTTTCCGATGTTATGATAAATTGCAATTGCTTCAATGACTGAGATCATAGTTTTTTAGTTTTCAATGAAGTTTATGATTCATACTTTACATTGTGAATAGATTGTTAGTTCAGCATAAGAGATCATATGAATATATATATATGTTGCTATTCTAAGAATGATCATGATGCCCTCATGTTCGTATTTTATTTTATTGACACCTCTTTCTCTAAACATGTGGACATATTTTTCGATCGGCTTCCGCTTGAGGACGAGCGAGGTCTAAGCTTGGGGGAGTTGATACGTCCATTTTGCATCATGCTTTTATATCGATATTTATCGCATTATGGGCTATTACTTCACATTATGTCACAATACTTATGCCTTTTATATCTTATTTTACAAGGTTTACATGAAGAGGGAGAATGCCGGCAGCTGGAATTCTAGGCTGGAAAAGGAGCAAATATTAGAGACCTATTCTGCACAACTCCAAAAGTCCTGGAACTCCACGAAAGTCAGTTTTGGAATATTTAAAAATATTGGATGAAGAAAGCACCAGAGGGGGGCCACCCACTGTCCACGAGGGTGGAGGGCGCGCCCTACCCCCTTGGCGCGCCCCTGCCTCATGGACCACTTGGAAGCCCCTCGATGCCCATCTTCTTGTATAAGGTGTCTTTTGCCCTGGAAAAAATCAGAAGGAAGCTTTTGGGACGAAGCGCCACCGTCTCGAGGCAGAACCAATCTAGGGCTCCGGCGGAGCTGTTCCGCTAGGGAAACATCCTTCCGGGAGGGGGAAATCGTCACCATCGTCATCACCATCAATCCTCTCATAGGGAGGGGGTCAATCTCCATCAACATCTTCACCAACACCATCTCCTCTCAAACCCTAGTTCATCTCTTGTATCCGATCTTTGTCTCAAAACCTCAGATTGGTAGCCGTGGGTTGCTAGTAGTGTTGATTACTCCTTGTAGTTGATGCTAGTTGGTTTATTCGGTGGAAGATTATATGTTCAGATTCTTTATGCACATTAATACCCCTCTGATTATGAACATGAATGTGATTTGTGAGTAGTTACGTTTGTTCTTGAGGACATGGGGAAAGTCTTGTTATTAGTAGTCATATGAATTTGGTATTCGTTCAATATTTTGATGAGATGTATGTTGTCTTTCCTCTAGTGGTGTTATGTGAACGTCGATTACATGACACTTCACGATTGTTGGGCCTAGGGGAAGGCATTGGGAAGTAATAAGTAGATGATGGGGTGCTAGAGTGACAGAAGCTTAAACCCTAGTTTATGTGTTGCTTTCATAAGGGTCTGGTTAGGATCCATATATTTCATGCTATGGTTAGGTTTACTTAAATTATTCTTTCGTAGTTGTGGATGCTTGCGAGGGGGGTTAATCATAAATGGTATGCTTGTCCAAGGAAGAGCAGTACCCAAGCACCGGTCCACCCACATATCAAATTATCAAGTAACAAACGCGAATCATATGAGCATGATGAAAACTAGCTTGACGATAATCCCCAAGTGTCCTCGGGAGCACTTTCCTCTATATAAGAGTTTGTCCAGGATTTTTCTTTGATACAAAAAGGATTGGGCCACCTTGATGCACCTTGTTTACTTTTGTTACTTGTTACCCGTTACGAATTACCTTATCACAAAACTATCTGTTACCGATAATTTCAGTGCTTCCAGAGAATACCTTACTGAAAACTACTTGTCATTTCTTTCTGCTCCTCATTGGGGTTGACACTCTTATCGAAAGGACTACGATAGATCCTCTATACTTGTGGGTCATCAAAGGCCTTAGGTGCCAAGCTCAGAATCAAGCTTTTGTTCCCATCGGCATACCATCCTCAAATCGATGGCCAAACGGAGGTCACGAACCGGACACTGTCCACTCTACTATGCATGTTAATCAACAAGAACATAAAGGAGTGTGAGGAGTGCCTACCCATCACCGAGTAGGCCTACAATTGCAAGACACTACTACCGGCAAGTCCCCCTTCGAGGTCGTCTACGGTTTCAACCCGTTGTCTCCATTGGACATTCTTCCTCTACCTCTACAAGAGCGCATCAACATGGACGCAAGTGCACGAGTGAGCTACCTCAAGAAGATGCATGATGATACAAGGCACACCATCGAGCGCCAAGTACAACGACTCGCGACCAAGCTCAGCATCAACAAGCAACCCATGATATTCAACATAGGAGACCTAGTGTGGCTACACCTTCGCAAGGACCGCTTCCCCAATGAACGCAAATCCAAACTTCTACCACAAGCCGACGGACCCTTCAAGGTACTAGCATGCTACAACAACAACGCTTACAAGATCAAGTTATCATGTGACACGTACTCCGTGAGCGACATCTTCAATGTCAAGGATCTCACTCCCTGCCATGGTGATGAGGCTTTCGATCCGAGGTCGGATCTTTCCCAAGGGAGGGGGGGAGATGATGCGGAGCATCCCAAGGTCATCCCCATGGACCTACCTACGTCTCCCACGACACCATTTGGACCAATGACAAGAGCTCGAGCAAAGGCTATCGAGGATAAGGTGAACTCGCTCCTCTCCGAACTACCACTTCCTCAAGCGGAGACACTATGTGTGATCAGGTACCTAGAGGACAGCCATGGAGCAGCTACACCCAATGGACAAGACAACGCAGACACCAAGTACAAGGACCAAGAGAGGAAGCTCCTTGAAGTTGATAGCCACCGGACGACCGGTACCCGTCAGACGTCCGATGCCTGGGAGCTCCAGCCGGCCAGCCGAATCCCAGCCTGCGCACACTATAGTGGCTGAACGGTCGACACCGACCGAACGTCCGACACGCTCCAGCCCATGGACGACCGACACCACCATCACAGAACCAAAACGTTAGAAGTATGGAGACCACCGGACGACCCATGCCCCGGACGTCTGATGCCGGCCGGAAATCTGACACCAACCATCCCGAGCCAAAATGTCAGACTTCTGACAAGTACCGGACGTCCGGACTCTTGTAAGCCATCGGAAGACGGTAACTGTTGGACGTTCAACACCTGTGTATGCACTGCATGTTGGGCTGAAGCCCATGCACCCCTTCGCCCATTTAGACTATATGTACTCCTCCTCCTCCCTCTTTCTAGGGTTAGCAATGTGATAGCTCATTTGAGATATAGAGCTTTGCGAATCCACTTGGTTACTTCTCCATCGGAGTTCACGACCTCTACAGAGAAGATCCCCCAAGCGGATTCAAGACCCCTCATGGGAAGATCCCTCAAGACCTCCTCATGGAGAAGAACTTGCTACTTGTATCGTCCCTTGTTGATCGTGGATCGTGTATCTCTTTGTGTTTCCAGGATCTAGCACATGTGTAATCGAATCTTGTTGGTTTGAGTGATTCCTCTCGTGTTTTCCCTCTTGTTTCCCCCTCGTGTTGTTCGTAGGATCACCTCCAAATCATGAAAGATCGGCCCTAGGGTTTCCACCCTGCATCAATAAAGATCGGAATCAGACACATGGCTACTAATACATACCCCCAACCTCGAGGATGAACTACTCACACATTGCCATGGTGGCAGCAAGGTTGATGAAGAGGCCTCCGTGGATGGGTTCCTGTTGTAGGTTGGAACCCTAAGTGGAGATCTTTTCATACTTGGAGGGGGAAAAGGATGAAAAACAAGAACACAAGAGAGAAATTCACTCAAACAAAACCCAATCACACATCCACTAGAATAGCATAGTTGAGATCCACAAGAATACAAGAACAATCCAAGGAATCAACCACAAAGGTAAGGTTCTTTCGACTCATAAGGAGGTGAGGTCTTGATGATAGTCTTCTCCAAAAGGAGGTCTTGATATCCACTTGGGATCTTCTCCCAGGAGGTCATGATCTCCAAGAGCAGTGGTAGATGAGCAAAGCTCTCTCAATGTCTCACATATACTTTGCTAACCCTAAATAATGTCCTAAACACGAAATATATAGCTAGAGGGAGGTAAGGGACGACTTGGAGGGTGAAACAGGAAACCCTCGGCCAAAACCTAGGAGGGTTGTGCGCACGGGGTAAGTGAGGCCCGTGCGCACGGGGTGCTACAGCGGCGAGGCCCATGCGCACGGGGTCCGGAGGTCGTGCGCACAGCGGTGTGCGTCTTCACTTCCAGTAGCTTTCTGAGATGCCCATGGGCACGGGGTCGCCTGGGAGGTGCTGTCTTCGTTCTTGCGGCTGCCTCCTTCTTCCTTGTGGCCTTGGGGTCCTTCTCCTTGGCTTCCGGGATGCTCCCTAGCTACTTGGTGGCGGTCGTCCTCGTACCTAATGACACATAGCACATTTCGGTGAGGTTGCATCCAAGTTCTATTCATATCCATGTCAACCTCGTATAGGAGTGAGTTCAACTTGGTTTTAATGGCATGTGCACCAGCTCTTGTCATAGGTCCATGTAGTGCTTGATGTGTTGGTGTAGAGTCCATGGGGATGATGGAAGGATGCTCCGCATCAGTTCCCACTCTGATAGAGTGTCGAAAAAGGCCTTCAGATTGCACCACTTCGGAGCAGAGGCTTCTAGCGGCGATAAAATTGCTTCGGGTCTCGCTCCGATGGTTTTGGAATATATGTGAATTTATAGGCCAGGAATTATGTCAAACGGAGGGGCCTCACAATCCTGGATGGTGCGCCCGGGGGCTAGGCGCGGCCGGGGGCTAGGCCACGCTCCTGGGCTTGTGGGCCCCACATCCATCTTCTCATCCTCTCCCGAAGCTTCCAGTGTTTCTTATTTTTTATAAACTAGAACAATGCCCGTGCGTTGCAATGGGATATAAATATTCTAGTATGTTAGCTTGAAATTTACCTATCAATAATAATGTGATTGTGTAAATAAATGTTCATCAAATTCTGACCGTAAATTACCTTATATTTTGATTAGAAGTTTGGTAAGTAAATTAAAGTGGAATTGATTCAGAAGGTAAGTAAATTAAGGTGATTGATTATCATATACATGGAAGGTTGGATGAATGGGTGGTGGGAAGAAATGTGAAATGAAAACCTTACGTTCTTTTTAGATAGTAGAGAAAACCATCGTAATTTTTTATCATGTTTGGACCTTGCTAGATATAGACTTCTTGCTAAATAAAAAACATGCAAAACAGAAATTGACACTTGACACTAGATTAATAACTTAGTCCATAAAAATATTATGAACGTGCATCAAAATTATATATAAACGATGTAAATATAGCATGAATAATTCATAAATTATAGATATGTTGACGACGTATCAGTGATCGATAATAGTGGCTCTTGATGACATGACAATAACCTACAGTACTACATGTTATTTAGAAACATTATAACCGAACACTTTTCCGGCCATCTCAGGCTATCTGCGTTTGAAACCGTTGGATCATCACTTGTACGCATTTTTGGCCGTCCATCTGGCTTTCAATCCCGCGTGGGCCGCTGTCCGTACTGGGCCGCTGCTCCGGTGACAATTTTGGGCCCCTGACATTATTTTGGACCTACGCCACGAGTTTGTCTAAAAAGAGAGGAAAAGAACACGACCCTCCTTCCGCTCGCTCGGCCGCAACTCTAGAGTGGCGACGTACAATGGACATGAATGAAGACCCGCATAGCGACTGGGAGCCAAACTAGGCGATGCGATCACGCGGCCTTCCCCGTCACACAGTGAACCATGCGACCGAGCAGGTTCGAGCCTCCTACGCAGGTAGAGGCGATCAGGCGAAGCGGTGGCAGACTATTCTTGAGCCATACCAGTGAAACGGATTTGCCCGGATTGAAGGAGGCAATGAATTGTCAGTTCCATGGAGAATTCATGGCGGGTGATGTGCGCCACTTGCCGGCGGCAATTAATGGAGGCGTGTGTTTCTTTTTCCTAACCTGCTGATTTGCCTATATTATATACTTCGTCTCCTGACGCTCCCCCTTTCCTGTATGATTTGATTGTAATTCAGTGTGCCGGCGGTCTGTTCCCTGGTCAAGTTCGATGGTGGTGTATCAATTAGTGGCCTGATTCCCTACTTTCTCTTTACTTCGTAAGCCTAATAGAGTATATTCTTTGGTTTATTATATGTAATTTCTCTACTTGGATCTTGAATTCCTGATTCCTGATGCCTTTCCTGGTCCCGACGCTCGACGACTTTCCGAGCCTCCATGGCTTTGCGTGGATTCACTCCAAGGCTCCAAGCTGGCATCATCTACTCCAACATTGTTGTCTGCCGCTGGCACACTCCTTTTTGCCTACGATATCCTTCTCCTCTATGTGCAACAGACGGTGGTTCTGGTTGCATCCTCAAACAAGGTCAGACCGTTGTTGCTTGATTTACTTCTGGATTGGTTGGATAATAGGTTTCTTGATTTGTGCCAGGACAACCTTTTTTCTGTCAGGTGAGAATCTTACAACGCTTCTGAATTTCTGATCAATGATTGAGACTAAGCTTAATTATGTTCAATCTAAAAAGATATGAAGATTCTTACTTCTCATAATGTTTTGGCAGTATGATGATCAGGGCATTATAATTTTTCCTACTCTACTTGGCATGTACATCAACTTCTTCATGATACATGATTTTCTTGATGTGGAGTATAATATCACGCACCAGGCTATATCTTGTCGTACCAATTCCAGTCGAGCTTTGATTATATTATTACTGCAGGGTGTTGAATTCAATGGCTAAAAAGTTCTTACTGTTTTCTTCGGATCCTCTATTTGCCAATAGCCTGTCAGTCATGAGATCAACTGCGAGTGGTTTCAGTTTATGAATATTCACGTCTGTGCGAAAAAGTGAGCATGGAAACCTTCATTGCGGAGGTTTTCTAGAGATAATTATAGGGCTCTAGAAGAATTGTTTCAGTGGGTTATGTGAGCAGAAGGAAACTCAGCGACCTTCTTGATGGTAATTGTGAACAAACCTTATAAGGTATATTTCCTTTCTTAATTATTTATCCCGACTTTATTATATACACAAAAAGTGTAATATCGTGTTGCAAATTTTTTTTGCAGGAAGATATCTTGTTGGATAACTTGCATAAGCTTGGAACAAACTGAAAGTTGAGGTGCCTTTTCTACTTTCCTAACTATAACAGAACAAATTGCTGAAACTATAAGAAAAAAAAAAGGATTCCCACAACAGAAATCAAACTTAGTGGCATAATTATAATTTTCTTCCAAATTTATCAAATTTCTTTCCTCTCTGCCCCACTGTTTTTTGTATAGGCTTTACAACTAATGGTTGATTAAAACTACTCGAAGGTAAGGGGTAAGGAATCCCACTGCCAATAATTATATGTTTGGTCCATATCTTTTACCTCGTGAAAGGTTGAAAATCTGCAGGTAGCATTGGTTGATGAAACAGACTTGCTATGTAGCATTGGTTGATGAAACGGATTTGCACTCTCACCAACTGTGTTATCAAATGCCGCGCCATATACTCAAAATTTGTGTCGTGTGAATTATTTGAATATGTAGTAAAGTTATCTAAATATATATGGAGTGAAATATATGTGGTGATTTACTCTGAATATACATGTTGTGAAGACTAAGAATCATCCTTCAATATTGCGTTCATAATTTAGGAATACACCCTAAACTGGTACATTGTTTTGATTGTTGATTCTTCAAGAGGTGTTCATCTGTGCTATTAAGACAATATATTATAGCTCTGTAAATGCTTAAATACAAGAAAAATTAGCAGGGAACTACTATGATGTTGTCTTTTTATACAAATAGGGAAGTTGGAGCATGTTTCAAGGCCGAATGCACCTGGACTTAAAGGCTAACAAGATGGCGGGTAGGATGCACAACAAAAATCGAACATTTATCCATAGACAGACCTAACTAAATACCCACAAGGCTCAAACTGACTTTGCACTATTTCACTCAGTATCAACTGATTTTATATGTTTAATTACGAAGATATTTAATCACCCGCAAAAAAATAATTACTGAGATATTTATTGGTCTTAATGCAAATTTACTTTTATGGTTCATGTCTTCATATATTTATAAAAATTCCTATCATTTCATAGAAAAAATCGACGGGCGCAGCAACGCGCGCCACTATGGTCTAGTATTTAGGATGGTATAACTGAGCCTAGACCCAGCCTTCTCACGCACCCTCCATTTTTGGCCGTCCGTTTTAGAGATTAGGGCGTTTCTAGACGTTGGATGTGCTCTGTCTATCAATCTCCAGCGATGTAGAGCATTCCTGGCCCAGCTGTCCTAATGGGCTGCTGCTCCAGGAGAAAAACGGAGCCCTCTGGTTAACTGGGCCGCTTCTACAACCCAATTAGCTACCGCCCGTGGCCCGGAGCGATCTTCCGTCCCTGTCTCGGGAAAAAAGAGCGCTCCTCAGAGGAGGAGCGGATTTGTCGGCCCTAGATACAGAGGATCAGATTGGTCATCGTTGACAAAGGGGGTCGATCGAGGCGCGTGTGATGCAGGCGATACGGTCGATCGGTCCAGCCGATGCGGTCGATCGTCTGCGAGGGGATCGAGTCGTCACTCGAGAGGTGATCCAGCCGACGCCGTCGATCAGGCTTCCATTGAGAAAGCGAGGGGACGCGGGGATGAAGGCCGACGCTTCGGCTGATCGAAACTGCTCCATTGAGACTTGATAGATGCAATCATACGTCAGTTTCTGAGCCAATATTCTTGGTGGCTGGTCTATATATGCTTCCTTCCCTGCCAGTCTTCGCTAACCCTTTCCACTCTCGGTACCACATCTTCCAGCATGTTGCTCTGGTAGGTTTCCTCTTTTCAGTTCATGTATGCTTCATTGTTCTTCCAAGCAATTACGTATCCTGATTTCCTCTCATACCAAAAATTCTACGTACAGGTGATGTTCATGCTGATTTGAGCATATCCTGGAGCTTGGTACTGAGAATATTTTTGGTCGACAGTTCATAATCTAAAATGGCGTTCGGAGATGTAATTACTCCACACCTTCTCCTTACACATTTTACCATCTGCGTTTTTAGGCTGCACTATTTCTGTGATGATTGCAGGCGATGGGGATTGCTCAATCCGGATTCAGCATCGAGCACCTGGCCGAAGGTACACGCGGACATCAGGAAACTTTTGGTTGGGGATCTCTACCGGGCAGGTTCTTTCACCTGCACACACCAACTTTCTACATCTATGGAAATCTGAACCGGAAGTTTTCAAACTTGAGTAACTGAATTCCATTAAGCCAAATGAGAATCTTGTCAGTTGTACATTTTTTCTGTGATTTTCTTACCCAATTCTCTATACAGTCATCCCTGACTATTAGGGAGACAATATACAATCTATTGTTACTTACACTATTAAAGCTAGCAGCAGGAGGTTGTTAATGTCATCAAAACGCGCAACAAGAATCCAAGCCCAACAGAAATCATTTTTGTTTGCATTGAACCAAAGTGCAAGTACACTAGAGGTATGCAGATTATTTTCTCTAATACCGTACAACCAATGCTTCATCTGTCAATTATCTCCTAAAGATATGGCTTCACCGGGTACAAAGTAGTCTTATTGGTGTCCGCTCCCTATTTTATTCTCTATGGAACCCTCTCCTTAATTATGACATGGTATCCTTTGAAAAAAAATGTAATACTTTGGTTCTTTATGGAAGTACCATGAAAAATGATAGGGGGAAATCGATATTTGCATCATGTAGACAAGAACATGTCACAACTAAGAGAGCTTCCCTTGGTTGTCAAAATTTTATCCTTGACTTTATTGTCAATTAAAATTATCTTCTTACAGGAATCCTTCCATTCTGCAATCTAATTATCTCTGAAATACCAATATGGTGTTTTTATTAATTTGACTATTCCAACGACATTGTAGAATTACTTTCACAAGTGTGCTGTGATGCATTTCTATTTACTTTATGCTTATTTCCCTTATTCCCTATTTGTCGGAAACAATAATAAGTTGAATGGCAAGAAAACAAAGCATGCACTATTATTCAGAATGAAGGTCCCCTTGACCCTTAAAATCTATAGATGAGTGTGTTCAATATTTTCCGGGCATTTCATTTCTAGAATGTTCTTTTTCTTACATTATATTTTAGAATAAACAGTTGTTACATTTCCTTGGGATTCATGCAAGATTAATGCTTGAAGTGGTCTCCATTTTTGCAGTTAATGTTCATGCACCCTTTTGTGCATTAATACTTCCATTCCAATATCCATGCCATTTTGGCTAGCTGAAAGCCGATAGTGTTTGCTCCATGGAGAATTCCTTCTGCTTTTTGGGATCAGCAGACACCATTAACTAATTGTGTTATTCTTTTGGATAGCTTGCTATTGATTAGACTCAGTTCGAATACTTTATGCAAGTTTTATATATGACAATTAAGATGTTGGCTGACTTCTTTTTGGCAGCTCTGCACGTGTTGAAATTCGCATATCGAAGTCGAAGCTGTAGTATAAATATATTAATTAGCGAGTACTGCTTAACATGCACTGCGTTACATGTAACTTGGTTGCGTACCATGTTCAGAACTTGCTTTCTTGGTTCTGGATTTCAGGATTTCTTTCCTGCTTTTTCGTAGGGATGCGTGTCATTTTGCCTCTAATATTTCTACCATAATTTCATCAAGATGGATGCACGCCGCAATACACATCTTTATTTTCTCTACCAGCATGCTCTTGTTCTGTGTGACTAGATGTCCAAAACATTGTCGTCTCAGTTCTGGCCAAGGATATTCATATCGTTGTATTAAATCACCTTTCTTTCCTCTAATGTTGTATTGCAGGGTTCAAGGATTCCCGAGAAGTGGCCAATGTTCAGTGAAACTGTTGTATGCTCCCGAGGAAAGTGGTCTCGTGCTAAAAATCAAGTGCATTGACCATGTTATATGTTTTCTGATTTCTTCGCTCAAAAGGTCATCGATTGTTGAATATGTCTTCTATGCTACACTTCTTTAAGATATGTAATTATATATATCAATAAATACAAACAAAAGAATTCCACAACCCCGGTTATTGTTTTAGCAGTACAACTTTGGGCTTGCAACCTATAGTCAGAGTGACAAAGTATATGACATCATCCAATAGGTTTGTCACCTCGATAAAGCAATATTATGTGTCCAGCACATCTAGGAACTTGAATATTTGAATTAAAGACATCACACAGAAGACTTTGAGCTTTATCAACTAGATGCTATTAGTAATGGGTATTCGTCTTTTTCACTACTTCAAAAAACATATACAACTGTCTACGTAAATTCCCACCATTTTGTTGTCAAAACAGACGGGCGCGGCAACGCGCGCCATCAGTGATCTAGTTATTATTAGTCTTGCTAGTCATATGGATTGTCACATCATGACTCTCTATGAAGACATCTCCAACATCTATTATCAAAATAGACACACTATTTGTCCGCGGACTGATCCGCGGACATGGATACTGGAGTCGGCCACCCTTGTTTTTTCTTCTTCTTTTAAGTCGCAACACTTAAAATAATTATGGAAAATAACATAATTTATCTATAAATAACTTGCAAATATCCCTACTACAACAATAGTTCAAATGTCAATATTACATATTGGATAACCGGATATGTTCAATAAGTTTTTCGATTCATCGATTCTAAATTCAATACTCGAGTTAGAATCGAAACAAGTCCTCCCACACACTGTTGCCCTTGAGCTTCATCCAACAATGTATGAATGTAAATGACCTCTCCTTGGTCCTGTGGTACAACGCGTTCGCACTCATTCCCCATCATTGAGTACCCCGCCATCGTCAACAAAAAAGTTGAATGGCATTTGACCGAATGCCCCCGGGGCGTGGTGTCCGCCATGGGTGGCGTCGGTAGGAAGGCTAAGGATACTTGGCTGCAGACGAATCCTGGGTGGATGACGTTGTAGTCCAAGGCGTGCAGGCGCGTGGGTGGGAGCTGCAGATGTCCGAGAATGCGTGGGAGGCAGCCGAGAGGTACAAAGGCGGCATGAGACAAGGAGGGTGCGAATGCAAAGCAGGGGGCAAGGTAGAGTGGAAGAAAAGTGAACTGGAAGGGGATTTGAGCTGGCCGGGGTGTCGGATTCCAACGTGGCAGCGGTCCAGACTCCTGCAAGCCCCCTCCCAGTTTGCCTCCGGTTTACGGTAATTCGGACAACCGAACTGGTCTGTGGACCGATGATCTACCGCTGGATGATAGATTATGCCTGAACTGCTCGGTCCGGACGGTTACAGGCATTTTGAGGGTCAGCGTTGGAGATGCCCTTACAAGTTCTTATTAGTTTGATTGAACTTGACAGCAGATTAAGACAAAGCAAACAACCTAACTGGAAGTGTGTAATGCTCATATGCTACCGAGCAATTGACCGAGGGAGTAGGCCAGAAGGGCCTTGTTCCGGTCGACAAGATTCATGGCGTAGAGCGGCGATGACTTGAGCCGCACCAAGCGATCCCTACAGCCCTCCACGTACGTCACGCAGCGCACGTACTCCTCCCCGAGCCCCGCGAACCGGCAACGCGCTACCATGTCGCCGGCGACGTGCTCCATGCACTGCACAGCGTAGGAGTACTCCGTCAAGCATGTGTTGTAGGCAGCCCTCTCGTCGCCACAGAGCGACCTGCTGCGGAGCAGCTCGGCCGCGGCGGCAGCCGTGGCGCCGTAGGACTCGAGGGCGCGGTGCGCGGCGAGGAGCGCATACTCGGTGACCTCAATGTGGACGGACGGGCTAGGATCGAATCCCCCGCGGAGCGTGTCCATGCACATGTCGTGCATGAGCTTCGTGCCGCACGCCTTTCGGCAGGCGGCCTCCACTGGCAGTGACGGGACGCCGCTGCAGCGCTCGCCGGCGGCGCCCAAGAAAGGGAATGCGAGAATGAGGAGGAGTATGGTCTTCATGGTCTTTGTGTTATGGGAGATGTGTTTGTGTCTGAGGCTCTGAGCTGGCCACAACGTTGTACGTTTATACTGGATTTTTTGGTTGAGAACTGGAGATGGAGTGACACGTCTAGCGCGCCTACACAAATGATGGCATGTATATGGACAATTGGCAGAATGCCAATCTTGCTTGTTTTCTCATTGTGCTCATTAATCTCTCGCTATTTTCCACTCTATTGATGACATATATGTGGACAATTGACAAAATGCCAATCTTGCTTGTTTTCTCATTGTGCTCATTAATCTCTCGCCATTTTCCACTCAACTGATGACATATATATGGACAATTGGCAAAATGCCAATCTTGCTTGTTTTCTCATTGTGCTCATTAATCTCAACCATAAGAGATGTGGTACTTGACTTGTGAAGCCTATGTTTTCTTTTCTTTGTTAGCAGGTAAGGGACCCGAAGATCCTAGAAACTGGCTTATATTAACAAAGATATTTTATGCAAAACATCATACTACAGAATTTAGTGTGGAGTATTAAACTGATCCAATGGTTAATATGTCTCGATTTAGATTTGGCCAGCAGACTTTTTTTTTGAGCCGCAGACCATAGAACAATTGTTCTACGGTATTTTCATTAATTAATTAAATATGTACAAATACAAAACAAGTGAAAAACCCTTCAACCTATGGCAGTTCTATGAAACATTGATATCAAATTATAAGTTCTGTTCTACCCAATTACGAATCCTTTCGGATTTGGTTTGCTTTGCTTTGATCTGAGCAGCCCATATTCCTTCCTGTAAGTAATGCATCTAACCAGGTATGTGAGGAGGAGCCGACTTGAAGATCTTGTCATTTCTGATAGACTAAATTCCCCAATATCCCGTAGTTACAATGTCCAATGCAATATCTTGTGGCAAGTGCAGAAGTGCAAACTGGAATTCATCAAATACTGATATACCTCTTTTTCTTAGTGGAATGATGTTGTCCCAGCACTACAGGGCAAAGGGGCAATTCCAGAATAGGTGCAACAATGTTTCTTCTGTGTTATCCGCACATAGGGCATAGTTATAGTTATCCAGGTGCATTGTCTTTTTGTTAAGTAGATTCCTTGTGTTTACCCTATCATGGAGTAGGAGCCAGAGGAAAATCTTATGTCTCAATCTACAAGAAGTTTTCCAAATGTGGCTGAAAAGGAGTGGACTGTACTAGGCCACATCATATGTTTATACATTCTGATGGAAGAGTATCCTCTGGTTGTTCCTTTCACTGTCCAATCATCTGTGGCATTTGAAACATGTCTCTCTAGAATGTGCTCTTGAAGGATATTATATTGTTGAAATGCTTGCTGAGACATAGGTGTGTGAAAATGCTTTGCCAAGTCCTGTGCACTGAGAATCTGTTGAAAAGCCACAGTGTTGTTGATGGAGTAAGAACTTAGCTCAGGAAATTTTGTCATAAGTGGTTGGTCCCACCAGCAGTCAGACCAAAAAAGAGTTGCATTTCCTGAGTTAGCTTTGCAAATAGCAAACTCCTTGTAGATAGGAGCTTAAGCATTGACTTCCACCAAAAGACCGCACCATTCCTGGTAAGGTTTTATGGTAGTAAGTTCCCAGATGATGTTGACCCAAGCCGTGAGGACATTTTAGTCATTTTATATTAGGCTTACACGGTAAACGAAATTAATCGAGGCTCGCCCAGTGGAGATACTCTCGACCTTTTTGCCGGCAATGGTTGTCGTTGTCTGGTCAAGTCCACCCTCACCCCAACATCTCCCGCTGTGGCACCACCATTATGGTGCCATGGCACAACCCCGTCTCATATCGCGTCGTGGCGCAATCATCGGGCCAGTCAGCATCTAGGCGCTACTCAGGGCACTCAACGTCTCTAGGCGAACATGCCACCGTTGAGCGAGTGCACTACTCGTGTGCCTTGTGACAGGACAGCGACACGATGCGGGGGCATTCCTGACATGCTGATCGGTTGCAAGTTCGAGGGCCTTGGCCGGCGATACAAGGACAAGATCGTGCAGCTGGAGAGCCACAAAGAGGGGTTGTGAAGGCCTGAAGCTAATCTCATCGCCGATGCACAACATGAGTGTTGTCAATAGGAACAAGGCCGTCCTCGCCTATTTTTGTTGGTAGATTGCTTGAGGGTGTTAGAGATACGTACTGGCGTGCACAACGCAGACCCTAAAACCACCCACATATGTCCGGATCACGCACTCAAAATATGTGTTGTCATTCAACGCGAGCCTGTACGATCTGCTCGATTGTCCGGACGCATGTTTTTCCGCAAGCCGGAGAGAAAGTGAGGGGGAGGGGTTTAGGGCATCCGGACCGTTGCCACATGCACTTCTGACTGCCTAGTGATATGTCTCCAACGTATCTACTTTTCCAAACACTTTTGCCCTTGTTTTGGACTCTAACTTGCATGATTTGAATGAAACTAACCCGGACTGACGCTGTTTTCAGCAGAACTGCCATGATGTTGTTTTATGTGTAGAAAAGAAAAGTTCTCGGAATGTCCTGGAAATCCACAAAGGCACCTTTTGGAATTAATTAGAATTTTTGGTGAAAGAATCAACACCAGGGGGCCCATAGGCTGTCCACGAGACAGGGGGGCGCCCCCTAGGGCGCGCCCTCCTATCTCATGGGCCCCCTGGACCTCCACCGACCTCAACTCCAACTCCATATATTCACGTTCGGGGAGGAAAAAGTCAGAGAGAAAGTTTCATCGCGTTTTACGACACGGAGCCGCTGCCAAGCCCTAATCTCTCTCGGGAGGGCTGATCTAGAGTCCGTTCGGGGCTCCGGAGAGGGGGGTTCGTCGCCGTCGTCATCATCAACCATCCTCCATCACCAATTTCATGATGCTCACCACCGTACGTGAGCAATTCCATTGTAGGCTTGCTAGACGGTGATGGATTGGATGAGATTTACCATGTAATCAAGTTAGTTTTGTTAGGGTTTGATCCCTAGTATCCAATATGTTCTGAGATTGATGTTGCTATGACTTTGCTATGCTTAATGCTTGTCACTAGGGCCCGAGTGCCATGATTTCAGATCTGAACCTATTATGCTTTCATGAATATATGTGTGTTCTTGATCCTATCTTGCAAGTCTGTAGTCACCTATTATGTGTTATGATCCGACAACCCCGAAGTGACAATAATCGGGATACTTCTCGGTGATGACCGTAGTTTGAGGAGTTCATGTATTCACTATGTGCTAATGCTTTGTTCCGGTTCTCTATTAAAAGGAGGCCTTAATATCCCTTAGTTTCCGTTAGGACCCCGCTGCCACGGGAGGGTAGGACAAAAGATGTCATGCAAGTTCTTTTCCATAAGCACGTATGACTATTTACGGAATACATGCCTACATTACATTGATGAACTGGAGCTAGTTCTGTGTCACCCTATGTTATAACTATTGCATGAGGAATCGCATCCGGCATAATTATCCATCACTGATCCATTGCCTACGAGCTTTTCACATATTGTTCTTCGCTTATTTACTTTTCCGTTGCTACTGTTACAACTACTATAAAACCCCCAAAACAATTATCTTTACTTTTGCTACCATTACCTTTATTATCATACTACTTTGCTACTAAATACTTTGCTGCAGATACTAAGTTATCCAGGTGTGGTTGAATTGACAACTCAACTGCTAATACTCAAGCATATTCTTTGGCTCCCCTTGTGTCGAATCAATAAATTTGGGTTGAATACTTTACCCTCGAAAGCTATTGCGATCCCCTACACTTGTGGGTTATCAAGACTAATTTCTGGCGCCGTTGCCGGGGAGCATAGCTCTATTCTCCGAGTCACTTGGGATTTATATATGTTGATCACTATGAAGAACTTGAAAGACGATCGGACTACTATTTTGCCCTCAACTACGAGGGGAGGTAAGGAACTGCCATCTAGCTCTGCACTAGATTCTCCTTTTGTTATTAGTAGGCTTGCGACACCTAAACCTGCTACTGCTATGAATTCTGATATGACGCATGTTATTGATGATGCCACTTCTGCTATGCATGATGGAACTACTTTTGTGCGTGATACTACTTTGCCATTAGGTGAATTTCTTGATGAACAACTTGCTAGAGTTAGGGGGAATGATATTACTGAAGATACTATTACTAATGATAGTGATGAAGGTTCTCCCAATGATTATGTATTGCCTGTTGTTTCTAAGGGTTATGTTATGAATGAAGAAGCTACTAGGGAAATCTTTGCTTGCAATGATAGATATGATCTTAAGAAATTATTAGCTAAATGGAAGCAGCAGTCTCTCAATGCTAGAATGAAACCTGACCCTGCTTTTGCTACTTCACCTATTTGTGTTACTGATAAGGATTATGAATTCTCTGTTGATCCTGAGATTATTACTTTAGTTGAATCTGATCCTTTTTATGGCCTTGAATCTGAAACTGCTGTGGCACATCTTACCAAGTTAAATGATATAGCTACCCTATTTACTCATGATGAGAAGTCTCGCTATTATTATATCCTTAAGATATTTCCGTTCTTATTAAAGGGTGATGCTAAGACTTGGTATAATTCTCTTGCTCCTGGTTGTGTGCGTAGTCCCCAGGATATGATTTATTACTTCTCTGCTAAATATTTCCCTGCTCATAAGAAACAAGCTGCCTTGCGGGAAATATATAATTTTGTGCAAATCAAAGAAGAGAGTCTCCCACAAGCTTGGGGGAGGCTTCTCCGGTTACTTAATGCTTTGCCTGATCATCCTCTTAAGAAAAATCAAATACTTTATATCTTTTATAATGGACTAACCGATGCTTCCAAGGACTACTTGGATAGTTGTGCTGGTTGTGTTTTCAGGGAAAGAACAGTCGAAGAAGCTGAAATATTATTGAATAATATGTTGACTAATGAAAATAATTGGACTCTTCCTGAGCCAATTCCTGAAGTAATTCCTGAACCAATTGAGCCAACTCCTGAGCCTATTCCTAAACCCACTCCCAAGAAGAGAGCTGTTTTATTTCTCAGTCCTGAAGATATGCAAGAGGCAAAGAAATCAATGAAAGAAAAAGGTATTAAAGCTGAAGATGTTAAGAATTTACCTCCTATTGAAGAAATACATGGTCTTAATATACCGCCTGTTGAAGAACCACATTGTCTTGATAACCCGACACAGGTAGTAAAGGTAAATTCTATCTATAGATATGATAAAGTTGAAATCCCTTCTACTAAATTTCATAGCCCATGCTTAGATGAATTTGTTGACTTTATGGCTAGACAAGAAAGTTTTAATGCTTATGTTGGTAGAGAGTTAAAGAATAATGCTTTCGAGATAGGACGTGTAGGCGATAATATAGCTAGAGTTAAAGATGAACTCAAACTCGTTAGCAAATATGCTTCTATGGTTGCTACTCAAGCTGAGCAAGTACTCAAAGCTCAAAATGACTTGCTTGATGAATTAAATAATAAAAATGACTTTGCTATTAGAGTAGCTACTAGAACTGGTAGAATGACTCAGGAACCTTTGTATCCTGAAGGCCACCCTAGGAGAATCGAGCAATATTCTCAGAGAAATAATTTAGAGGCACCTAGTTCTTCTAAAAAGAAGAAAAAGAAAAACCATAGAACTTTGCATGCTTCTAGTGAACCTATTGTAGACACACCTGAGAATCCCAATGATATTTCTATTTCTGATGCTGAAACACAATCAGGTGATGAACATGAACCTAGGGATAATGTCAATGATAATGTTCATGTTGATGCTCAACCTAGCATAAACAATGATGTAGAGATTGAACCTGCTGTTGATCTTGATAACCCACAATCAAAGAATCAACGTTATGATAAGAGAGATTTTGTTGCTAGGAAGCACGGTAAAGAAAGAGAACCATGGGTTCAGAAACCCATGCCCTTTCCTCCTAAGCCATCCAAGTCAAAGGATGATGAGGATTTTGAGCGCTTTGCTGAAATAATTAGACCTATTTTCTTACGTATGCGCTTAACTGATATGCTCAAAGTAAATCCTTATGCTAAGTATATGAAGGATATCATTACAAACAAAAGAAAGATACCGGAAGCTGAAATTTCCGCCATGCTTGCTAATTACACTTTTAAGGGTGGAATACCAAATAAACTTGGAGATCCGGGTGTGCCAACTATATCATGCTCCATTAAAAGAAATTACGTTAGAACTGCTTTATGTGATCTTGGAGCCGGTGTTAGTGTTATGCCTCTCTCTTTATATCGTAGACTTGAATTGAATAAGTTGACACCTACTGAAATATCTTTGCAAATGGCTGATAAATCAACTACTATACCTATCAGTATTTGTGAGGATGTGCCTGTTGTGGTTGCAAATGTCACTATCTTAACGGACTTTGTTATTCTTGATATTCCCGAGGATGATAGTATGTCTATTATCCTTGGTAGACCTTTTCTTAATACTGCAGGGGCTGTTATTGATTGCAACAAAGGCAATGTCACTTTTCATGTTAATGGTAATGAGAATACTGTACACTTTCCGAGTAAACAATCTCAAGTTCATAGCATCAATTATATTGGAAAAACTCCAACTATTATTATTGGAGGTTTTGAATTTCCTCTCCCTACTGTCAAGAAAAAGTATGATATTCTTATTGTTGGGGATTTTCATATCCCCGTTGAGGTAACTTAGTGTTATTCGAAGTTTCTCCGGTTCCGTGTTATTCGGAATGAGTTTGTTAACAAGACTTGATCAACCTTGTTAGTGGATTCATTTTGATGATCATGAGATGGATGAAACTAGAAGGCACAACCTTCTGTACCCACTTTTTAGTTTCTGTTATTTAGAATAAATAAAGCAAAAATAGTATTATCTGTCTGTTTTCTGAATTATTCGTGCAATAAAAAATAGTTCGAAAATAAAAGTGCTCCAAATGCCCTGCAAGTTTAGTATGATTTTTTTCTGGAATATTTGAGGATTTTAGGCACTGAAATCACTACAGGAGGGGCAAGCACCACGCCAGGAGAGTGGAGGGCGCGCCCCCCCTATAGGGCGCGCCCCCCTGTCTCGTGGGCCCCTGGTGGCCCCCCTCCACTTATGCTAGCACCCACACACTTTATCTTCTACCCAAAAAAATCCCCATCCAGCTCAAGCACGGGTTCTAGCTCATTTTGCTGCGATTTTCGATCTCCTTGCTCAAAGCTCCATTCACAAAACTGCTTTGGGAGATTGTTGCTTGGTATGTGACTCCTCCATTGGTCCAATTAGTTTTTGTTCTAGTGCTTTACTCATTGCAAATTTTTGCTGCATAGGTGACCTTGTTCTTGAGCTTGCATGTTAAATTTTTGAGGTCCCAAGCAATTCTAATGCATGATATAGGCTCTAGGCACTTGTAGGAGTAGTTGCTATCAATCTTGTTTAGTTTTATTCACTTTTATTTTGAAGTTACTAAAATTTCAGAAAATTTCAGAAAATGTTGAGGAAACTTTTGAGGGGCTCTTCTAGCCAAAGCTCTCAGGAAAAACAAGCCAAAGAGAAGGAAAAAGCCAAGTATAGTATTCCTCACTTAGCGGAAGTACGGTCGTGTGAATGGCCATGTGAGGATTTCTTGAAAGAAGCTGGGATTCATGAAGATTTTTATGCTTTAGTCGAGACTGCAGGCCTCACCGGTTTCATCAACGACCGAATCGATCAGCATCTCTTACTTACCAATACTTTCGTGCAAAACTTTTATTATTATCCTAAGAAGTCACCGCCTGCAGTATCATTTCATTTATATGATGAGTTCAAAGAAATGTCTTTACATCATTTTTGCGCGGTATGTAGGATACCTTATGAGGGAGATTTAGAGGAACCCCATCGTGAAGATGTGGGTGGTTTTGTTAACACTATAGCTGTAGAGGAGCCAAAGAAGGGCTCTGAGGAAAAAGTCTCTAGCATACACTTTCCCGTCTTACGCTACTTTTCCATATTTGCTAGTAGATGCTTGATTGGTCATGGAAATAGTGGAAACTTGAGCGTTCCTGATATTATCATTCTTCGACATGCCTTGCTTGGAGACAATACTTTTAGTATGGGTGCCGTCGTTGCTAAGCGGCTAGCCCTGAATCATATAAAAGGCCCCATATTTGGAGGTATCTATGTTGCACAACTTGCTAAATATTTTCAGATACCCATTAGGCACCATGAGAAGGAGGAGATAAAATTGCGTCCTCACATTTTAGATTACAAGAGCATGGTAGCACACAAGTTTATTGTTGACAACGAAGAAAAGATGCTCTTGTATAAACTTAGATTTAATAAGAAACACTTTGAGATTATTATTTTGCCTGCGCCTCTGTTATTTGATTTGCTTGCAGAAAATCGTCTTGTCACGCCGGAAGCGGTGAACAATCATCGAGCTCAAGCTTTTACTCCAGAATCTGAACCTGAGCCGGAACTTGAGCAGGACCCTTATCGTGCATCACCTGTCCAATGGGATCCGGAGATGACCAACCAGTGGTATCCTGATTATACCTCCCATTACACCGGGGAGAGTAGCGGCGGTCCTTGGTACTAGACCAACTTAGGCCAAAAGCCTAAACTTGAGGGAGTACGTATTTCTCACCGACTTTACATTCATGTTCACACACTACTCGTCGGTGCTCATACTCTTTCACTGTATTATCCATGCTAGTTTAAATTTCTTTTTCTCGCTTTCTTCTTGTGTGTTTGATAAATCTTAAGAAAAACAAAAAAAATTAATTAGTTTAATTTCCATGCTTGTAGTAGAAATTAAAATGAAAACCCAAAAATATTTCTAATTCTTCTTCTTACTTGTTGGGAGCTTTCCCGTGTAAATAGTTTTATTTTCTTTTCTTTCTTTTCGGGGTCAAGAAGACTATATTGAAAATGCTTAGTGGCTCTTATATGCATGATTGTTTATTTAACTTAGAGCCCATATTACATTGTCTTATCTTTTGAGTTGAATGCTTGCAGATTCCAGCTTAGTCCAATGCACGTGCACTCTTATTATTATACACATCGTTCGGTCATGCAAGTGAAAGGCAATAATGACGATATATGATGGACTTATTGGGATGCGAAAAGCTGGTATGAACTCGACCTCTCTTGTTTTTGTAAATATGATGATTCATCATTCCTGAGTCAGCTATTATGAAGTAAACATATTTGCAATGACATTTAGAGATTATAGTTGCTTGTGCCATGCTTGATTAGCTATGAGTTATAATGGTTTACCTTGCATGCCAACATGCTATTAGAATGATTATGATGTGATATGACGGGATGGTATCCTCCTTTGAATGAATTGAGTGACTCGACTTGGCACATGTTCACGCATGTAGTTGAATCAAATCAACATAGCCTTCATGATATTTATGTTCATGGTGGATTATATCCTACTCATGCTTGTATACAGTGTGAATTAATTTTAATGCATGTTTATGACTGTTGTCGCTCTCTCAGTTGGTCGCTTCCCAGTCTTTTGCTAGCCTTCACTTGTACTAAGCGGAAATATTGCTTGTGCATCCAAACTCCTTAAACCCCAAAGTTATTCCATATGAGTCCACTATACCTTCCTATATGCGGTAATTACCTGCCGTTCCAAGTAAATTTGTATGTGCCAAACTCCAAACCTTCAAATGAAATTCTGTTTTGTATGCTCGAGCAAATCATGTTACAACTAGGGTTGCCTATATCTTCCATGCTAGGTGGGTTATTCTCACGAGGAGTGGACTCCGCTCCTCATCCACGAGAAAGGGCCGGTAACCGGGATGCCCAGTCCCATGATCCAAAAAGATCAAAGCAAATCAAAATAATTAAACAAAACTCCCCCAGGGCTATTGTATGTTGGAGACACTCGTTGTTTTGAGAAAGCCATGGATTGATGCTTGTTGGTGGTTGGGGGAGTACAAACCTTTACCATTCTGTTTGGGAACTGCCTATAATGCATTTAGTATGGAAGATATAGCCATCTCATAGTTGTTGCGTTGACAGCGAAAGTATGCCGCTCAAAATGTTATTCAATCTCTATTTTAAAATCGAGCTCTGGCACCTCTACAAATTCCTGCTTCCCTCTGCGAAGGGCCTATCTATTTACTTTTATGTTGAGTCATCACCCTTCTTATTAAAAGCACCCGCTGGAGAGCACACTGTCATTTGCATTCATTACTATTGGTTTATATTGGGTATGACTTGATTGGATCTCTTTTACCATGAATTACAATGTTTAGTCAGTCCTTGATCTTTAAAGGTGCTCTGCATTTATGTTTTGCGGTCTCAGAAAGGGCTAGCGAGATACCTGTCATGGATTTGTCATGGCAGATGTCCTTAGTGTCAGGACTTAGTCGTGAGGCCAACACATCTGTGTAGTAGCGTGAGAGGGGTTGATCGGGACGAGAGACGTGACACACAAGACAAGGATTTAGACAGCTTCAGGCCCCGGGAAACATCATCCGGAATAGCCCTACATGCTGTTTGTGGCTAGGTCTCATTATGCTCATGAGGGAGTGGCCGCATAAACCGACTCTCCTCTTAGATGTGTCTAGCCCTAGAGATTATTTTCTTGTCCCTCTAGGGGAGCCCTACCCCTCCTTATATAAGTTAGAGGGGCGGGTTACATGTGGAGTCCTAGTAGGACTAGGACTAGTCTATCTTCTCTTACAAGTTGATTACAAGTCCGGGTCTTGCTTCCTTGTAAAGGAAATATTCGTCATCCCTTTCCTCTTAAGCCAGCCCATCATAACGTGAGTCGGCCTTCTGGGCTTTGGGCCTTGTTGTCCATCTGACCCACCCGCCGGGTTACTAATGAGTCGCCATCATCGGGCGGGTTATCTGTGAAACGCCAAGCTCCAGGCAGGTCACCAGTGAGTCGCCACGCTCCAGCCGGGTCATACATCCGGCGGGTTACACCGCAGGGTATATCCCCGACATTAGTCACCAGTTTAATTTGGATTTATCCATGTTAAACTGATCCTGCAAAATAACTCAAGGACAAATTTGGCAGGTTGTGCTTCCGGGTTAAATATTCTCCTGAGCCGGGACCTGATCATCCTTAGTCCAATTGTCATTTCCTTATTCTAAAAAATCCGGGTCAATAAGCCAGCTTCATACTCAATTTGCTGACGTTGGCTCTTGTAAAGAAATATTATAAGAAATAATCCATTTGAATCGGCTTCCAAGGCATTGGCCTAATAAACATATTGGACTCAAGATTCGTCTGGTGATCCGCCGGTTTAAAGATGTAGAGGCTGGCGAGCAAAATTGCCGGCTTGTAAATATTGATAACACCGGGTCATAATTGTTGCTGATGCTAGGTTAATCTTATGATGACGTCGGGTCTTAAACTTTGCAGATTTCTTCGATAATAATATAATACCCGATTTGCTCAAAACTGAGGATTTGAAGTTATTCCTCCCTTATATGCATATCATCTATAGCCCCCAAGTGCCGGGTTGTCAAGCTTGCAGCAACCTGGGACTTATAATTGCCTTATGCTCATAAAACTTCAACCAGTGTAGCCCCCAAGGGCCGGGTCATTATGCAATAATGAGCAGGGACTTTGTAAATATTATCATGTAAACTGGAGCAGCAACGTGTAGCCCCCAAGGACCGGCTCAGTAAGATATTACTGAGCTGGAACTTTATATATAATTCATTGATAATAACATCATATGATGTAATCTCCACCATGGGGCTTGAACCCATGTCCACAAGGTTAAGAGCTTTGTGCTTTACCAACTAAGCAATGGATCCTTCAATATAATGGATTAAGACTTATGTACCTTGAACTGTTGACATGAGCAATTGGTAGCCCCCAAGGGCCGGCTCATTACGATGTGATGAGTCAGGTCTTCAATGAGGTGAGCAAACAATGACTCTGCATTAGCCCCCAAGTGTCATGGCGCATGCTTGAAGTGACATGAGACTTGCATATTTGATATAACCTCAATTTGAATAATGTATCCCCCAAGTGCCGGATCGTAAGCCTACAGTGACTCGGGACTATTCCTTTCATTGTAGAATAAATCATATCCATTAATAAAATAATAACCATTGCACCAAAGCGACTTTGAATACCTCGTCTATTGATAAGTAAATCCGGAGTTTAAATAGCCGGCGGCTCTTGGCCGATGGTGATTTAATACGCCTCCATTGTAAGCCGGAATTTTTATAACCCGACGGCTTATAGCCTTTGAAAAAAAATTCCAGAACGGATAATCATTTTGAAGCATCAACTTTGGTAATGAGCTTGAACTTAATCATTTATATGTCATATTTCTGCAAATCCTGCAAAGAGTTTAAACAACATATGCCCTAGCGACTTAGCGTGAAAGCCAGGGTGGGTCATAATATATCACATATAACCACTATGATATTGAATTTATACTGCCGGTTCACATGACCTGCGCAGTAAGGGTGATAACCCAATCCTTAGAAGCCAATGCTTCCACATAGATGATGATTGTCATAAGCTGGCGAGTTATAGTCAAAAGTCAAGCCGGGTTAAGCATAAAACACTTATATACATTTGAGATATAACCTAAAAAGGTCTCAAGTCAACCCCAAAATTGTTCGCAAAAAAGACTTAAAAAGTTTAAGGCTTCTGATTCGTATACGATCAGAAAACCGTTCCAAAGGGGTTGAGCTAAGATTCGAATACGATCATATAGCCCCCAGTGGCTCTGGTGTTGCCGATCAAGTGGGTACCGACAGCTATGTTCTCTTTGGTTCGAATACGACCTATGTTTGAACAGGAAGCCCCCAAATGACCTTGAGAGTTGTTTAACGACGCTGATTCGAATACGATCCACATCGGACCCAAAAGAGGTTAAGCTATGATTCAGATACGATCAAGAAGCCCCCTAGTGAGTTTGTCAGTGTGCCGATCAAAAGGGTTTCGACAGCTATGTTCTCTTTGGTTCGAATACGACCTATGTTTGAACAGGAAGCCCCCAAGTGACCATACATTTAGCATTGCACCGATCAAGAGGATACCTATGTTTGAACCATGCATCATGGCAGCAAGTTCTTTTTGGCAACCTTTAATTTTTCTTAGAACTCGAACTTGCGAGAGATTAATTCTTTTTGAACCGGAACTTTAAACCGGATTTAAAAGCCTCAAAAATTTGTGAGGGACAAATTTACCTTGAGCCGGATTTTGAACCGGATTTGAGAGCTTCAAAAATTTGTGAGGGACAAATTTACCCTGGGCCGGATTTTGAACCGGATTTGAGAGCTTCAGTGCTTTGTGGGAGAAAGATGTCTCTTGAACCGGATTTTAATCCAGAGTCCTTATTTTGAGCCGGAAATCTGCTGACGGCTTTTAAATTTTCATCGATCTAGCAGTAATCTCTGGGGCCCCGTTTATTTTTCCCTTCAATGACCCGGAGTTCTTGAATTTATTCAAACTGGCTAGCTTTGTCGAGTCATACCATTGTAGCCCCCGAGTCTCAAGGCGACTCGAGGAGTTGGCTTGAGATTCTCCATTTTTGACCATAGCAGGAGGTATATATCATTGGCAGTGATAGCACGATGTGAACCTACAGAAGGTTGAGGTGACTGCGGCGGGTTATAATGATCCCGTATGAGTCGTGTCATCAACTCGGCCAATGGCTCCTTCCAACTGGCTGTTTGAAGTTAACCAAACTGTAGTGGCGGCGACTTGTGCGCCTGTCCATTGAACCATCCAGTGCAGACGGCGGCTGATAATATATGATAATTTGCCTCCTATTTGTTGGAAGAAAACCGGGCTTCCCAAGTAGTGACTTGCTCATACTCAATGAACAGCTCACGTAGACAGGCACGGCCCGGTGTGTTGATGTAGACTAGGCCACGAGAGACGGACGGTAAAGATGACCACAATATTAGAGGCAACTTAGACAGATGAGTCGACCGCGGCATCATAAGCCGGCGCGGACGAGCGAGTTAATTCGCAGGGACGGTCCCGGTGAGTTGAAGTAGTCCGGGCTGCAAGGGCGGCTTGCACATATATTCATCGAGCTTGATGGCATGGTAAGATACTAGCGCCTTATAATAGTGGCGCGAGTTATTCATTAATGACACAGCCATAACTTTTGCAGTGAATAATTGTCATGTATAAATAATATTGCAGACCAAGGCAAAGATAAACTGCTCTCTAACAGAATAATATGTGCTAATAAAAAATATTTTTATATGGATATCACCTGATTATTTAGGCTGAAAATAATCCGCCATGAAGTTGATGATCACTGGATGAAGCTGAAATCAATCACGGGTGAACCGGCCGCAGTGTGGTAATCCAGTGTGGTAATCCGGTGTGAACCGGCCGTGACATTTGTAAGCCGGTGCGGACGGAGAGAATCGGCCTCGGCGTTGTAAGTCGGTGCGGACGAGAGAGTCGGCCGTATTTGATGTAGACCGGACTATGAGGACGGCGGCTTGCACGTGTTCATTGAGCAGCGTGACACGGTCGAACGCTAGTGCAAACTCATACTAGCGCGCTCCGTGATACAATACCACCTTTTGTAATGGATAAGTATCCTGCATGTCAAAATAAATCAAAGCAATTGTTTTTTTGACAAAAATAATATATGCTAATACAAAACAGTCGTTGGATGGGTATCACTTGATGCTTGTGAACAAGAGAGGATCTCGTAGTGTCTCCATAAACAGTGAACCTTTGTCCTGTTTACCCAGACAAAAAATAACCCGTGTGCATGTCCGCCCGAATGTCCCTTGAATGCATCAAAACAAGCTTATATCCAGCAGCTCGAGTCCAAAGAACAGGTTGATCCTTGTATGCCTCTGTAACCAAAATGCACCGCCCTTGTACTAGGCAGTCCCGGGGACCGGAGAACCGGCAACACCAACGGCGATTTGAAATGGCCTGGGACCGCAATGACTCAGAACAGACTCTCCGGGTCACGAGGACAACCCGAGTAACTTTTCTCAGAGTTATGGACAGCAAACCATAGCTCGCAAATTTCATCAAGCACATTTATCTTTTCTAGTGCTGCTAGCCCATGAGCCAGTGCATTACCATATCTTTTAACAAGACTTGGACAGAGCTCGGAGGTGAGGCGGTGAACCAGCAAGGCGCGCCGGAGCCGGCCGGAGCAGCAACCTGGTCGGGCACTCGGGCGGCTTGTTGGCAACAGAGCCGGCGGTCGAGGGGTGGCTGCAGCAGAAGCGAAACAGCTCAAGGCGTCCCCAGCAAAACGGCTCAGCATGATGTGTCTCGGCCAGGAAAGGGCATCTCAAGGTGGCTTAACCATGATGGAAGCGAGTCAGATCGCGTGGCGCACTCGTTTGAAGTAGACACAGCGGCTTAGAGCCAATGGCGGCTTCGGCGAACTTGGCAAGGGCGGCTCGGATGACGTCGGTTTTGAGCAGGCGACAACGACTAATCGCCATAGATACAGCAGTCAGGGTGAGGCGACCGGCAGCTCAAGACAGAATCAAGTCCGGCGTCTCAACAACGCAGTGATGTCAGCAGGCTGATTCGGAGCTGCGGTTGACGCAAACGGCGGCTTAACGCGGCGTGGCCGCGGTCGCGGCAGCTTGGCGCGAGGCCGATGAGGCAACGACGACTCGACGGGTCCGGCGGCTCAACGTGAAGCAGCACAAGGTAGAGGCGACTCGGAGCCAGGTCAACCAGGCGGGTTTGACTCCTTCTCCGGGTCGTGGTCGCAGCAGGCGGAAGGTCACGACATGGCGAAATCCAGCGTAGCTGGCAATGGAAACGACAGCTTCGGCGTACTTGCGTGTTGGACCAAGGTCTGCATGAATTGCACTGATAGCTTGCGTCTGATCGATCTCCTTTCCTTGGTATTCACGGGCTAATCCCACGTAGTCGTTTCCTTCCTCAATTCTTGAATTACCCTCCTGGTAAACTCCTTATAGTTGACAAAAGAGAAAACCAATTTGGCTTCAGGTGACTGAAAATTCGTAGGAGAGGACGAGCGCGTGCGCTCCTGGTATCTGCAGCCATCAATTTTGCTATGGGGATGTGTTTTGCAGAACATAGTAAATGCGGTGTCTGCGTGCGTGGACGGCATACGGGGATGTACGGTTTCAAGTACGTACAGAACGGAGGGGGGAGTAGACGGACGTGTCGGTCTGGGTCTGGGGGTTGGTTATGTGCCAAAGTGTATCAATGGTACATCCAACTAGTTTAACTGTACGACGATGTTGCCGTTCGCCGACGGCAGCACCGACAGATGGTGGCGAAGCGGTGTTTGTGCGGGCCAGCTAACTCCTTTATTACCAGACCGCCCCAGCATCCCGTCTATATATGCTCATTTCTTCCTGAATCGTTAGTGCAGTTTCACAAATTTGTGGCGACAAAGACTAGCTGAATTTATTTTGCACTTACGAAGCATCCACAAACTATTTTTTGCTTATATTTGGTTCTCTCAACATTGAGCATGCTTTTGCCGTATCTTATACCGAAACCGATTTCCCAAGAATATACTCCCTCCGTTCTTAAATATAAATCTTTCTAAAGATTTCACTATGAACCACATGCGGAGTATACAGATGCATTTTAGAGTGTAGATTCACTCATTTTACGTCGTATGTACTCCCTCCGTTCCCAAATAATTGTCTTTCTAGCCATCTTAAATAGACTACAACATACAGATGTATGTAGACATGTTTTAGAGTGTAGATTCACTCATTTTGCTCCGTACACTACTAGGAAAAGGCCTACTAATGGCACACCTAATTTGGCCATTAATGGCGCATCAGTGGTGCGCCATTAGTGCCACGCCATTAGTATATTTTAGTATATACAACAGTGCGCCATTAGTATGCCTCCCAGGGGGCCATGTATACCCAGGTGCTTTGGCATACTAATGGCGCACAACAGCAAGATGCGCCATTAGTAACTTCGGCATACTAATGGCGCACTGTCTAATGATGCGCCATTAGTATCCTTTGGCATACTAATGGCGCACTATGGTGTGATGCGCCATTAGTATGAATATTATGTTTTTTTTATTTTTTTATTTTCTGTTTTTTGCACAGGTTACAAAATGTATAATTGGACAAAATATAAACAGCACACATCAACAACAGATTCATCGAATACAATAAAAGATTAGTCTCTGAATACAATTCATCATATTAGTCTCCGAATTGAAAAGACCGAACAAAGATAGAACATTATATTACAAGTCTCGAGACCGCGAGTAGCGAGTTTGTCTTCACATTACAAGTCGATATCGATCATCTAAACTACCATCACATAAAAGAGAGTTGCGGTCATCACGATGAGCATCATCACGATGAAACTCGTCTTCATCCGGTTCCTCCAACGCTCCCTCCCCTCTCCCGCTAGATAGCGGGCGTATCTAGATTCAGCCTCGGCCCTAGTGGTGTACCCTTTGTAACTGTTACCGCTGAATCGGTGAACCTGTCTCCGACACTCCTCCCAGTCGTCGTAGACTCCGGAAACCTTACCTTTGTACACGACATACGTCGGCATCGCTATGCACTAGCCAAACGAAACGTTAGTACCAATTCACAGACAATACATAAGCAATATATAAGTATGCAACAGAACAATCGGAAGAGAAAAGCAAGACATTAATAGCATCGATTACATCTAAGTTGAACGACTCTCGAAACCAAAGAGACATACTACAAGTTCATTAAAGTTTAATTATAACATGAGCCAATTGATGTTTCAGAACTAGACACAACATCACTGCTTTCGACTCGACTCAAGGGACCGAAGCGTGGATGAAGCCGCCGTCTATCGTGGGAGTCATGAAAGAACGGGCGTTGTCAGCCTGCATTTGTAGCATTGTGTCGATGTCACTGTTGGACGGTTGATTTCTGAGGTAGAACTGCCCCGAGGTACGAAGGACATCTTGATGGATGATTTCCGCAAACTCCGACTGGATGCGAAAGAATTCTTGTCGGAGGTCCGCGTCCTGGATTGCCGACACGCTCTTTGCCCAATCTTTGAGTTTACTCGGTAGCAGAAGTTGATGATGGTCCCGTACGATCGCCCGCATGTGATGGATGGCGTAGTAGGCATCCTTCTGACCGCCAGGCGGCTGCTTGATGCAGCAGAACGTCGTATTGTGGGAGAACACGTGCTTGCCGTACTTACGAATAGGCCTGGTGAAGGTGCCTTCAGATTTGGCGTAGCCGGGGAGAACATCATCAAGAACCTTCTTGACATTTGTGTAGTCTACGTTCGACTGACGGTCCGGGTCGAAATACGTGGCCATGGAATATTTGGGGCTTAGGAGGATGAGCGTGCAATGTGTGTCACTGCAGAAAACACGGAATATTAAAAGAAAAACGATCGAAATCTAAGAATTCATATGTTACGGGCCGGTTGAGGGGGGGACTTATTCGGGAAAGTAAGGCACGAGGAAGTTATCCTTATCTTGGTTTGCCAGAATGACGCCTTCGAGGTAAGAACTCGCGACTTGCCGGTCCCCAGCTGCCCAAGATCTTGGCACGCATGTAGAAGGGGTCGACTATCACGATGTCCGGGGTCTTGTCGCGAATGATCCGCATCTCCATACTCAGCAAAAATAGCCGAACGAAGGTGTAGTGCAGCGGATGAAGGTTCATCATAGCGTGGATGTCATCAAACCGCAGGACGATCGTACGCCCGATGGAGTTATCCACAAAGCCCTTGCCCTCTGGCACCTTGGCCACGAAAACCAGGTATGCCACATCCTTCTCTCTGAGACGCCGCTTCTCCAAAGAAAGAACACTGTCATGCAGACTCCGCATAGCACCGGTTGCAGCATTGAGCATATTTGTCGGTAGCATCGCCCTACCCGCCACATGCACCCTCCTCGAGATATCCTCAGGTGAAGGTGGCCCGTCCTGACCACGGGTCGTACTCGGTGCCGGCTGGCTCACACCCTTGTTAGTCTTTCTTTTGTGTGCCTCCTTCTTCTCCTGTAATGGGACCGAGTTCTGCTCACAGACCGCCTTCTTGAGTGTATTTGGGCTGATAATATTTCGCACCTCGCCTATCTGAGGCTCGGTGAAGTTGGCAGCTGGAGGCGTCTCCTGAGAGCTGAACGGCAGACGACGCCTGTTGCAACTTGGCTTCTCCGTGGTACCAGCTAGATCGCGCATGTCTTTTGTTGGGTTGGGTTCTTGAGAAGGAGCCCCCATGAAGTCGCCATCGTACCCATGTTCGGCAAAGTACTGATCGACGTTGCCAAATGTATCGTCGTCGTAGTCGTTCTGATCCTGTGCCATATGCATGTTTGGACCCAGTGGCATAGGGATGTCCGGCACCGTTGCGGCGGTCTTGCCATGGGACCGACTTGGCGCCGACACGACTGGCGGTGTTGTCTTTGGGGTGGTGTCCCCCGCCCCCAAACGAATCTGGCTCTTCGGCCAAAGCAGGGGCCAGCTCAGGCAGGCGCTGAGGGTCATCACGTCATCATCGTCGGCCCCGACGGGTCGAATCGGAGGTAACAACTCGTCGCAGCCTGGCAGCACCCAAACCAGTTGAACCCTAAACAAGTTGGGTGGCATCTGGGTACCGTGGAACAAGGGGTTGCCCGGTTGAACGATTTGGCCCTTGGCGACATCGACCAACTCGTTGTTCACGAAGTGCAGGAGAGTGCACGGAACGTCGGCGGCGCCCTGCGAAAACATGTAGGGCGTCAGGGATGCCCAGTCAAAGGCAAGGAGATGAAGTCCTCGGCCGAGAGAGGCTTAATTAGTTACCGTGATGATGGCGTCGAGCTCGGCTAATGTCGAGGCACCGCCAACGGCGGGCGTGCAGTTGACGGAGGGGCCGCTTGCTGCAGAGGTGCCGGCCGACATACACCCGGGTGCATTAAGCTCCCGTGCCGGCATCGGAGACACCAATGTCGCCTCCGCCGGAGACACCAATGGCCTCGCCATCGCATTTTGCGAGTTGCTGGCCGTGAAGCTAGGAATCGGGGGCGGCCCCTGTTGGCCGCCCGCAATCCACGCACTCAACCCCTGGATCAAGGTAGGCACAATGGCGGTGATCGTCGCTCCGAGTCGTTGTTCCACTTGCTCTTGGACAATCTCCGGAATCCGCGCCACCTGTGCCTTGAGTTCTTGAACCTCGCGCGCCTGGCTTTCCGAGCTGGTCTTTTTCTCCTTCCGCACACCAGCGGTATAGTATGACCCCCATTTTGTGGACAAGCCTTTGCCGGCCACACGACCAGCTGACGTCGGCTTACTGAGCTTATCCTTGTTCTTCATTACATTCAACGCCCTATTTAGAGTGGTGTCCCAAGGGTTGCTCGTAGTCGACCCCGCGCAACTGCTTTCAGTCGCCTGCGGAAGGAATGTGAACCATTTAGAAATTTGGCTTCATTAATTAGAATGCAACCATATGGAGCTAATTACGCGGGGGTGTATTCCTTACCAGAACAAGCTCAAGCGCCCTGGTCTTCGGATCCGTGGTAAGCTCCTTTGTTATCGGGTCCTCCTTGTACCGGGCCCTGACAAAGTTCCTGGTCTGCTTGTTACCGCTGTATTTCTCGAAGCGGGGCGGTAGGCCTTGCTCGGCACGCTCCGCGTCCTCCTTGTCCCATATAGGCTCCGCCACTCTGTAACCGCCAGGACCGAGTTTGTGTTCCCCTAAGTTCAGCTCCTGCATTTCTTTCCCACACTGACTTGATTGGGAGTTTGCGGTGCTCGAGCAATTGATCTTGAAGTCGTTGTAGTCATCTTCGGTGATCGAAGGATTTTTCTCCTTGATCTTCTCATAACTCTCACCTTTCTCGATCATTCTCTTCACATTGCTTTTCCAAGTAGACAGGGCCTTGCTCATCTTCGTGAGGGCAGCATTGTTCACTTTATTCCCTTTGAGGCTTGTGTTTTCAAAAGCAGCGGGGAACTTGTATCGTTCGTGCAGCTTCGTGAAGAGGAGGTTGCGCAAATTCCCTCGGTCAGGATGCCTCAGGTTCTCGGTGTTGATCGAGACGGTGCTCCGGAGAATGCACCCGAGCTGAAGCGAGTACCCCTTGACTATTTGTTCGGGCGCCGTTGGATTCCCGTCGGAGTCCACTTCAGTAACTTCCTCCTTGAGGGTGCGGAGCACGGTCGGGCGCCGGTCCTTCCGTTGCCTCTTCTGTTGGCTGCCATCTGTGCGTGCGCCGCCATCATCAGTGGTGGCATCCTCGGCGGCACCATCAGTGGTGGCATCAGTGGGGTCATCCTCGGTGGTACCATCAGTGGTCTCAGGATCGGTGGGGAAGGCGGCGTCCTCATACAAGTGAGGTTGTTCCTCCATCTCCTGGGACAACTCCTAGAATGCCTTGCCGCCCGAACCACCGGCCTGATCGTTGTTGGCCATGTTTCTCTCTAAACAGGAACAAAGTTTGGTCAAAAAGTTGGTTATTGTCAAGGAACAAGATCATGGTCTCATCATTTAGTGTTTGTCGACACCGAGGCATCCTAAAAGCTAAGCTTTTATCATTGAGGGTTTTCTGACGCCGAGGCACCCTAAAAGCCTAAGCTTTCATCATTAGTCACAAGTACCCCATATATCCTATTTTTAGCAAATTCATGCTAAAATTCACGGAAAATTTCAGCATGACCTTTGCTGAAAATAGGACATATGGAGTACCCGAATTTGCTGGAACGGAAGTTAATCGACATTCCAGCAAACTCAAGGGCCTCTCGGGTGGACAAGGCAAAAAAGGCCTCCATCACAACATGGAAAATACATTGGCATGTGAAGAGGTGAAACAATATATGCATCTCCAAGAAGCATTGGTCAACCCAAGATACATCAACTACTGCACTGTCCTGCCTAATAAAAATAGTGAAGTGAAGTGAACGTATTTTCCTAATAATCTAATCACACGACAACAAATCCGTTCTCTATCCGGACACGGACAAGTTTTGGTTTATTCCTTTCCAACAGGCTGAGGTACTACTATATAAGGAAACGTTGCGTACAAACTAACCCAAGCACCTTTTCTGGCATTATATTCAACATATATGAGATCAAACAAATCGTACGACGCATAACTAGTCTGATGGGATGCTAAAAAACAGACATCTGATTCCTAGCAGTCAGATCGATTATTTTGCTTCTAAGGTCAGAGGATCATGCTGATTAAGGTTCTCTTTTTATATTGCAAGTTCCAGGTAATTAGAGTATGTGGCACTGTCTTGTGTTGACTAACTCATAAATGATATTATCATCTTTACTCACCGTTATGTGTATCATGGCTGAAATTCCACCGTTATAATACAGGCCTGCTTGGCTAATTAGCAAGTAAGTAACTCTTACATTATCAAAGCTTGCCAGTTTCTGAAATCAATTACTGAGAGGGAATAGCACAGGCACACAGCAAACCTATAACTTAATGATGGTTATTAGGGAAGACAAGAAATGAGGATGGACAGAACCATATGTTTGGGAAATGCAAATAGAAGTAGTGCTATGAGAGTAATTTTTTTTCAATTTTCATTGATGTTTCAAATTAGATCGGTGCACATGTGGCTGCAATTTCTATTGGTCATCCAAGATGGGTGTTCATAGTAAAGTACTATATAGTGGCACTAACATAACCAAGGATTGCTTTAAAAAACATAACCAAGAATCACCTTCCACATGGCTTCTTCTCTTTAGCCTGGCTTCCTTCTGCAAAGTGGGCAAATACTTCTGTCTGCTGCAGTAGGTACTTCAGTCGCCCTTTCCCTTCTTGTTCTGTGATCAAAACCACGATGAGAATGCAATACACACCAAAGAATATCATATACAAGAATTGCAGAAATTAAACAAGGTCAGACCCACACTATCTATTCTTTCTTCATGGCAGAATATCATATACAAGCACGAATTTTGTTCACATTTATATAGCAACAAATATTTATACACTCATATAGCAGCACTAATCTTGTTCATACACTAAAAAAAGTTAGCAAGCATTTACTGTCAGACACCTATACGCACACACGCGTCAGTATACATGTTGTCCGAAATCTGCAATTGTAACTGAACGCATTCAACGGTTGGTCAATCGCAGCAGCTAGCTAGCTCTAGCAGGGAGCAGCGGCAGCGGGTGTTGGGAGGTTGCAGTGCAGTGAAGAGCAGCAGCAGTTGGTCAACCGCAGATGCGAGCACAACGGCAAGGAGCAGCAGGGACCACGGGCGCACGCGGTCATGGCGCGGCGGGCACACGCGTGGGCAGGTGCAGGGCACGGCCAGGGCGCGGGCTAGCGGGCAGGGGCGCACGCGGATGCGGCCATACGCAGGCGAGCGCGCACGGACGCGAAGCTTCGGTCATGGCGGCCGGACTCGCGGGGATGACGATACGGCGACGGATCGAGGGGGAAAAGCTAGGGAATCGGGGAAGGAGCTCACTGCGGTGCCGGAGAGGAGCTCGAGATGGACCAGGATGGACCGGAGACGAGGCAATCGACGACGGCGGCCGGCGATGTACGCGGCGGCGTCGGGAGAGGAGAGGGCGGCGTCGCGGTGTCGGGGCGTCGGGGCGGAGACAAGGACGATGGGGCGGCGTCGCGGCGGCGGGGCAGCGGCGTCAGGAGAGGAGAGGGAAAGGGGATCGAGGGCGAGGGCGAGGGAGAGAGATAGGTTTGGGCCGCCGGGGAGGAAATATCGATGGGGGCGGCACAATACTAATGGTGCACCGCCCCTCGGTGCGCCATAAGTACATCCATACTAATGGCGCACCTCACCCTGGTGCACCATTAGTATTTTTTTTATTTCTCCTCGAGCCAACAGGTTATCTTCCACCTGACCTGATACACACCAAGTTCCCTCTACTAGCTCGACTGGTCAGCAGCCAGTTCTCACACTAGGAGGTCCTGGGTTCGATTCCCAGCCTCCACAATTTTTTTATGCATTTAAAATGCTTTTTGATACTTATTTGTGTTTAAATATGTTCAAACTTATTGAAATCATAACAGTAATATTTTTTTTATAAGACAGTAATAATTTTTTTAAAAATATCATCAAATAGTAATGTCGGTGGAGCGGGGGAGGGTGCGCGGGGTGCGGGGGGTCGGCGGCGGTGGTTGAGTAGGGGAGGGGTGCGGGGGGTCGGGGCCGGCGGTTGAGTAGGGGAATCGAGGGTGCGGGCGGTTGGCGGCGGCGGCCGATGGACCGTGGGGTGCTCGGCAGCGAGGAGGACCGGATCTGGCGAGGTGGGATAGCGATCGAGATGGAGGGGGATCGAGATCGAGTGTCCATGAAATTAAAAAATATTCATGATAGTTCAAAAAGTGCCCATGAAATATAATCGAGAAATGAAGGCTACGATTTAAATACAATTGATCTTAGCTAGCTATCTGTTCACATTCTTCTTGCCCTTCTTTTTCGCAAATGGAGTTCTTCTGTGGAACGGACGTCCTTTAGGTAGGGTGGTCCTGCTTCTTCTTGTGGTGTATGCTGCTACTTCATCATCGTCGTCATGTTCGATCCTCGGGTCGCCGTACTTGTCGAAGTCTTGCTCATTGGCTACTCCATCCATTCCGATGATCTTCCTTTTGCCTCTCCTCACGACAACACGACTGGGCTTTGACGGGTCGGTAATGAAGAAGCATTGGTCCACTTGGGAAGCCAGTACCCATGGCTCATTTTTCGCGGTGACGTTTGCGCCCGCGGTCTTGGATTTGGCTTCGGGTATAACCATGGTGGTGAAATACCTGTCTTCTTTTAGGACGCTCTTCGCCCATCTGACACGGAACATCGGGACCTTCTCTCCAGCGTAGCTCAGCTCCCAGATCTCCTCGATCCTTCCGTAGTATCTGTCCTTGTCGTTACCGGTGTAGGATTCCATCGTTACCCCGGAGTTCTGATAACCATCGCTCTTCATGTCCTTGGCCTCGGTGTAGAATGTGTAGCCGTTGATATCGTATGCCTCATAGGTCATCAGGTTGTGCTCGGCGCCCTGTGACAAGGCGAATATGAGTTGTTCTTCCGCGGAAGAATCCTCATGTAAAGGGTACGACAGAAGCTTCTGCTTGAACCAACGCGTGAAACATGAGTTGTGCTCTTTGATTATATCTCTGTCCGTCCTCTATTGGCCCCGGTCATTGTACGTCTTCTTAATAAAGGTTTTGTGCTCTACCACCCAAGGATCGACCACGTCTATGTGTTGTAGCGCGACTAGGTTTGCTCTTTTAAAGTCGGCGAGTCGACCCTCTAAGTCGACATGCATTTCGCGGCGACCCTCACGGTGACCCCATCCAGCGAGCCTGCCGAGGTGCCTGTTGACGGGCAGACCAACGGGGTTCTCGATGCCTAGATAATTCGTGCAGTAGGAGATGCACTCTTCAGTCAGAAAGCCCCTGGCTATACTTCCCTCTGGACGTGACATGTTGCGAATGTATCCTTTGATGACACCATTCATCCTTTCGAACAGCATCATGCTGTGCAGGAACGTCGGCCCGAGTTGGATGATATCCTCCACTATATGGACCAGCAGATGCACCATAACGTCGAAGAATGCGGGCGGGAAGTACATCTCAAGCTCGCATAGTATCACCACGATCTCTTCCTGTAGCCTTCTTAGTTGCCTCACGCCAATCGACTTCCGAGAGATGACGTCGAAAAAGTTGCATAGGCCAAATAGCATTTCACGGACGTGCGCGTCCATGATCCCACGGATTGCAACTGGAAGTATCTGCGTCATCAGCACGTGACAGTCGTGAGACTTCATCCCACTGAACTTTTGCTTCGCTGGGTCTAGGTATCTTCTTATCTTCCCTACGTAACCGTAAGGAAGTTTTACTCCTAGGAGGCAGGTGAAAAACTGCTCGATCTCCTCCTGACTTAGAGTGAAGCACGCGGGAGGGTAGTCATTTCCGGTCTTCTTGGCCTTTTTGCCTTTGTGACGACTTTCTGTGTCCTACTTCGCCTCATCATCATCATCATCATCATCATCATCATCATCATCATTAGCGTGAAGCTCCTGCCTGATGCCCATTGATTTCAAGTCTGCCCTTGTTTTCGGCCCATCTTTGGTCCTCTCTGGCATGTTGAGCAGGGTACCAAGCAGACTCTCGCACACGTTCTTCGTGATATGCATGACATCAAGGCTGTGAGGCACACGGTGGATCTTCCAGTACGGCAAGTCCCAGAAAACAGACCTCGTTTTCCATACCTTCAGCAGCGGCTCTGGCGCCTTTCGCTTCTTTCTCGGCTCTGGCGCCTTTTGCTTCTTTCCCGGCAGTGGGCAGTCTTTCCAATTTTTCAACAGCTTGTCTATTTCCTCGCCGCTCCTCGTACACGGGCGTTTTCGGGGTTCGGTTTCACCATCGAACAGATCCTTGCGTTTCCTCCACGGGTCATCGTCGTGAAGCCACCTTCGATGTCCCATGAACACGGTTTTCGAAGACCCGGGATCTCTATCTAGATGGCGATACGTTG
Source organism: Triticum aestivum (assembly GCF_018294505.1). NCBI lineage: Eukaryota > Viridiplantae > Streptophyta > Magnoliopsida > Poales > Poaceae > Triticum > Triticum aestivum. The sequence goes on from NC_057813.1 coordinate 382,671,136, forward strand.
TGTCATCCATGCACCTTACGCATCCAGAAAATCCGTGGACTACCTGCCCCGCGAGATATCCGTAACCGAGATAGTCGTGCACCGTCGTGAGCAGTGCGGCTCTCATAGGGAAATATTCTTTCTCTGCGGCATCCCACGTATTGGCTGGCGTTTTCCACATCGTGTCAAGCTCCTCTTTCAGCAGCCCCAGATACAGATTGATGTCGTTCCCTGGTTGTTTCGGCCCTTCAATTAGCATACTCATGTGAATGTACTTCCTCTTCATGCACAACCAGGGGGGAAGGTTGTACATCCACACAAACACAGGCCAGGTGCTATGTGTGCTTCTTTGGCTGCCAAACGGATTGACTCCATCGATGCTCGCGCCCAGCACAATATTCCTTGGATCGTTCCCAAATTCTGGGTATTCGAAGTTCAACGCTTGCCACTGGCTCGCATCCTTAGGGTGACTCAGCATCTTGTCTTTTTTATCTATCTCCGGATCATTTGCGTCATCTTCTAGCTTCTTCTCCTCCCTATCCGCGTGCCAACGCGGGAGCTTTGCTACCTTAGGGTCCGCGAAATACCGCTGCAGACGAGGAGTGATCGGAAAGTACCACACCACTTTTCGAGGAGCTTTCTTCCTCTTCTTGTATTGAGTGACGCCGCACACCGGACATATGGTAGACTCCGCGTGCTCGTCCCGATAAATGATGCAATTGTTCATGCACACATTGTATTTCACGTGCGGTAAATCGAGAGGACACACGATTTTCTTCGCCTCCTCCAAACTGGTCGGGCACTTGTTCCCCTTGGGAAGACGTTCGTGCCAGAATGACATGTTCTTGTCGAAGCATGCGTCGGTCATTTTGTGTTTTACCTTCATCTCCAGAGCCATGAGCGTTACTTTCAGGCGGGTATCCTCAGGCCTGCATCCTTCATACAATGGAGTAACCGCGTCTAACTCAAGTTGATCCATCTTGGCTTTCTCTCGGGCGGCAGCTCTTGCGTTATTCGTCTGCTTGAGAAGCAGCTCTTGAATATGAGGGTCCTGCATCCAGCCCATCGATGGTCCAGCGTCGTCTGCTCCGCCGGCATCATCATCTTCATGATCATGCCCGTAGTCTGCTCCGGCATCTTCCTCATCATCATGTCCTGCATCTTCTAAATGATGACTGTGTACAGCATCACCATCGTGATCATCTCCTGGGGATTCTTCGTCTTCTCGCTCGCCCGAGCCGCGGTGGTTGTCTTGCTGCCCTTCCTCATTTCTTGCCCAGCCCCCATGGACGATTTCGTAGTCATCTTCATCACCTTGCCACCGATAGCCATCCATGAAACCACGCAAGAGCAGGTGGTCCCGCACCTGCCCGGAATCCGGGTCCGCAATAAGGCTCTTCAGCTTGCATCTTCGACACGGACATCTTATCTCCATCTCGTTCTTTTGAAGCATCTCGGCCTTCGCGAACCTCAAAAACCTATTCACGATGCCTTCAGTCATCGTGCGGACCATGGTCGCCTGCGGGGTAGAGCAAAACGATATTTTAGAACCAAGAAAAATTTTGGCATGACTTTCCCTAAAAATAGGACCAAAAAGAATGCTTAATGCCAAAATTCTCGCCGAAACGGAAATGAATCAACATTCCGGCAAAATATTGGCAACTATCGCATTTCAAATACCGGTACACCTCCAAACACAAACACATATGCAACACCACAAACATATGCAACACCACGAACATACATAGATCTAGCTAGGCCATAAAAGTGCATGTGCACATTGTTGTAGGGAGAACAACATAAATATAGCTTCCCCCCTTACTTACCTATCAAAACAAGGTAATTTAACCACTTAATTTGAATGAATCTATGGTGGAAATGAGGTGAAAAAGAGGAGGCACCCGAGACAAGGAGGAGGCGATGGAGAGAATAAAGTGGGGGGAAAGTGAGTGTGGGTAGGAGAGGCTGTCCAAAATATCTTGTTGCTGCCCACTTACTAATGGCGCACCAACCACAAATGCGCCATTAGTAATCCAGGTTACTAATGGCGCACTTTCTGGTGGTGCGCCATTAGTAGTTTTGCAAAAAAAAACATACTAATGGCGCACTGCTCCGGAGTGCGCCATTACTAGTTTAAACTAGTAATGGCAGAAGTGCGCCATTAGTAGTTTTGCAAAAAAAGGAATAAAAAATATAATAAAAAGACAACATTAGTGGCGCACTTTCCGGCAGGTGCGCCATTACTAGTTACAACTAGTAATGGTGCACTCCGTCTGGATGCGCCATTAGTATGGTTGGACAGGCGCACTAGTTCAAAAAAAAATTTGATACTAATGGCGTACCTTGGGCATGGTGTGCCATTAGTAGTTTCAACACTAATGGCGTAGCAGAAGGTGGTGCGCCATTAGTATATACTAATGGCGCACCTCCTGTCTAGTGCGCCATTAGTGTCAATCCCATCTATAGCCCTTTTTCTAGTAGTGGTATGTAGTCACTTGTTGAAATCTCTAGAAAGACAATTATTTAGGAACGGAGGGACTAGTCTATAGTGAAATCTCTACAAAGACTTATATTTAGGAACGGAGGGAGTAGATTATAGAAGTCGTATGCTTCTCCTAACGAATCGAAATCGTATCCAACCACTGGAACCACAACTGTATCAGTTTTGTTTTCTGCATATCTTCTTAGTGTTTTTTCAAGGGCACACACTCTTCCAGCACAAGGAGCACGCTCGGGGGCTCGACCAATCCTAACCCTGCATCGCAAAGAAAGAATTACTTTTGTTTGTAAATGGAGCTTCTTAATTTTTTAGAGAGAATGCATTTTTATTTTTTAGTGAGTGAACTGCATGCGAGTGCAAGTCTACTGTCAGAAATTACTTCTGTTTGTAAATGGATCTTCTTAATTTTTTAGAGAGAATGCATTTTTAATGAGTGAACTGCATGCGAGTGCAAGTCTACTGTCAGAAAATTATTATTTTTTCGAGATATTTGTTGACATGCTAGATTCAGAGTTGTGCACGACCAAGAACAAATGCAAATGTTGCTTCATTTTCTTCAGGAAGTAAATTTTCATAAGCAAGCAATATGTATGTACAGCAGTAACACAGGTTTTTCTACCTCACTGTCGATGGAATACTGTTGAGAGCAAAGGTGCATCACTCACTCTTTTTTCAGAGTTATGCATTCTTAAAGAGGAGAAACATAGAAGTACACTTTTACTTTTTACAGTTCTGAAGTGCTCATATGTATCTTGCTGTCCTAATTTTTCAGTCAAAATCTAACTATGTTTTTCATCGGAAGAATTCAGTTTTTCCAAGAGAGCACCATGCAAGTAAATTATTAGTTTCGGAGATCTATATTTGTACTTCCTCCGTTCCTAAATATAAGTCTTTGGAAAGATTTTATTATGAACCACATACGGAGCAAAATGAATGAATCTATACTCTAAAATGCATCTAGATTCATCCGTATGTAGCCCGTAGTGAAATCTCTACAAAGACTTATATTTAGGAACGGAGGGAGTAGGAGGTAAGCATGCACAGGCCCGAACAAGGATACCTTTCTGTCCATCGCATGTTGTTATATCAAACGGAACTTTTATATGTGTCCGTCCAGTACCGTGGTTACTAGTTTTTGTACCGACAACACAGGTTGATCTAATACGGCGTTAACCAGACAGGAGCATGTCGGAGACGTATATGTCAACAGTACAGTCATACCATTTAATACGCACATCTCATCAGTACAACCGGACAAAAACTGAGTGGCTTCCTGCATTGGTCCACGTACCAAGAGCACACGCGCCCGTCCTCTACAACGCCATTCTCTGAGACCCAATAGCCAGCACTTAGAACTTGCCACAACGTAACAGATCGTCTCAGGACTCAGGTTCCTTCCCGCAGTTTAATAACAGCAGCGATGAGGAAGCACAGCAACAGAGAATTAAACTCGTCGTATCGCCTAACCACCCGTGCGGCCGCGCATGTAATCTCCGCCGCTTTAGAATTTCTCGGGAAACTGAAACGTATGTGGACAGCAATCATACGGACGTGCGAGTCGAACAGCAGCATCAGTATCAACCAGACCCGGCCGCTGAATACATAAACATAACCCTAATTTTCTTTGACTTTGTCAGCGGTGCCCAGGGTTGTCTCATGCCGGTTTATCCAGCGCGATTGTCTCGTGCCGACTGTTTTTTTTCCGGCACATCGCGAGCTTCTCGATCCCTGAAGTAATCCCTCCAAAAACTCAACACCACCGTGCGCAGGCCCCACGGTGGGCGCCAACTGTCGTGGATTTGTCACGACAGATGTCCTTAGTGTCAGGACTTAGTCGCGAGGCCAACGCATCTATGTAGTAGCTTGAGAGGGGTTGATCGGGACGAGAGACACGACACATAAGACAAGGATTTCGACAGCTTCGTGCCCCGGGAAACATCATCCGGAATAGCCCTACATGCTGTTTGTGGCTAGGTCTCATTATGCTCATGAGGGAGTCGCCGCATAAACCGGCTCTCCTCTTAGATGTGTCTAGCCCTAGAGATTATTTTCTTGTCCCTCTTGGGGAGCCCTGCCCCTCCTTATATAAGTTAGAGGGGCGGGTTATATGTGGAGTCCTAGTAGGACTAGGACTAGTCTATCTTCTCTTACAAGTTGATTACAAGTCCGGGTCTTGCTTTCTTGTAAAGGAAATATTCGTCATCCCTTTCCTCTTAAGCCGGCCCATCATAACGTGAGTCGGCCTTCTGGGCTTTGGGCCTTGTTCTCAATCTGACCCGCCCGCCGGGTTACTAATGAGTCGCCATCATCGGGCGGGTTATCTGTGAATCGCCAAGCTCCAGGCAGGTCACCAGTGAGTCGCCACGCTTCAGCCGGGTCATACATCCGGCAGGTTACACCGTGGGTATATCCCCGACAATACCATTTTGTTATATCACGTTATAATTGTTTTGAGAAAGTGTTGTCATCCAAGTTTTATTATTATGGCTCACTAGCTGATTATGTTATTGATATGAGTAATTGTGAGACCTACGTGTTATTGTGAGTATGGTTAGTTCATAATATTTGCTGAAACCTGAATGCTGGCTTTTCATGTTACAACAACAAGAGCAAATAGAGTTTGTAAAAGTTTTTCTTTATCACTTTCAGTTTATCAACTGAATTGCTTGAGGACAAGCAAAGGTTTAAGCTTGGGGGAGTTGATACGTCTCCAACATATCTACTTTTCCAAACACTTTTGCCCTTGTTTTGGACTCTAACTTGCATGATTTGAATGAAACTAACCCTGAGTGACGCTGTTTTCAGCAGAACCGCCATGATGTTGTTTTATGTGTAGAAAAGAAAAGTTCTCGGAATGTCTTGGAAATCCACAGAGGCACTTTTCGGAATTAATAAGAATTTTGGACGAAAGAATCAACACTAGGTGGCCCACAGGCTGTCCACGAGACAGGAGGCACCCCCTCTAGGGCGTGCCCTCCTATCTCGTGGGCCCCCTGGACCTCCCACTACTAGGGAAAACCCTAGTAGTAGCATGGGTTTTGAGGCTAGAAGCAGCGCGGGTGGCCGCGCTACTAATAAGGCGCTACAGCTAACTCATAGTAGTAGCGCGGCCCTTACCCGCGCTACTACTGTTGACGATATCAGCAGCGCTTTTTATGAACGCGCTACTATTACCTAGCTATAGCGATTTCGCAGTCCCTCGCTACTGCTATATCTTTCATCATTTTCCCCCGTGCCCCTTTCCCTTTCAGTTTCCCTTTCAGATACTAGATACTAGGTACTGCTAGTAGATATCAACTTCATAAACCATTACTAGGTAGTACTCCCTTCGTTCCAAATTACTCATCGTGGTTTGAACTAAAATCACGACGAGTAATTTGGAACGAAGGGAGTACTAGATAACAATTTCATGCATAGTCAACATGCATCCTCAAGCAGTACAAGGTCATATCAACGACGATCATCATATGTAGTTCTAGATGATATCGACGACGATCATCATATGTAGTTCTAGATGATATAGCCACACACACATATGTAGTTCTAGATGATATAGCCACACACACATATGTAGTTGTAGATGATATCAAAGACAATCATCATCCTCAAGCCTGGGCGGTTGGTGTTCCTGATAGTAATTAGGATGGCCTGTCCAACACGAAGATTCTTGCCATCAAGGAATTTCTTCCACCCAACCGAGTTTAAGTGTGTGCGACCGTCCGTGTCCACGCGGTAAGTACAGGTTGTGACGAAGCCCCTTGCAGTAAGGCGTAGTCCAGCTGAGCCTTCTTCATCAGGCTCGATACCATAACTCACAGATATGCTCTTTGCCAATTTCTGAATAAGAAAAACATATCAATTAATAAATAGCCTCGCAAATAAGTACATATGGATTATCTACACTATTAATAGTTTCCTTAGATTCTACACTAATAAGCATGTGATCGAACTCTACACTAAAACATATCATCGACTAGATTCCACACAACATACCATATCATTGGACTGTACACTAAGTAATTCATCGGATAATTTGCATTTGTAAGTATAACATACCATATCATGTCGATCAACCATGGTATTTGTCAAGCGGGTCACGAATGGCACCCCGACAAAGTCAGCACGTGGCGAAATTATGTCCCACAGGTTGGACACCTCCTCCTCACTCAGTCTTGTTCTTTGAGCTACGATGGCTTCATGAAGTGGGTCCTCATCATCTTCATCGAGTGGGTCCTTATTATCTTCATCATCTTCATCATCTTCACCATCTTCCACCAGGTTGAGATAAATGACAGCCAGCTTGGGTCTTTCTGCTCGGAAGGAGAAGCTGATCAACTCACCACCAGTAAGACGCATGCGAGCGACGGAACGTGCCCATCCATCTCCTCCAATCTGCGACATATTGCGTCCTTTCTCGACCTCCATAGTGTACGGCCCCCCAGGAGCCTCAAATGTCATAGTGTCTCCTATCATCTTGTTGAATTTCAACCTCACATTGCATGGGACGATCTTTGTAAAACAAGAAAAATGACACAATGCAGTAATGCCAACACTAAAAATAAAATAGTTATTACATTTCATCTAATTTCTTACCACCGCATGACGAAAACTCGGCTGGAAGTAGATGCCGAACAGCTTGCCAGTTGCAAGGCTGCTGGCGCATCTTGACTTGCATAGTCGACATAGTGGTGGTGGTGGTGGCGCCATTTTTCCTAAAGCAATATGAGAAAAGGATTAACGATCCACTTCACAGGAAAGAAAAACAGTAGCATGTGATATTTTTGGTTCTTCCGCGAGAAGCAATTTGATGGACAATTATAATCCTAAGATCTAGTAACATATTATATGACAAGGTACCACCTACATTTTGCCAAAAAGTAACTTATTAAAAAAACAAAAGCAAGTAAATGAACTAGCCTACTAAATCAACTAAATCAAAATGTTCTAAATCAACTAAATGAACTAGCCTACTAAATCAACTAAATCAAAATGTTCTAAATCAACTAAATGAACTAGCCTACTAAATCAACTAAATCAAAATGCTCTAAATCAACTAAATGAACTAGCCTACTAAATCAACTAAATCAAAATGTTCTAACTCAACTAAATGAACTAGCCTACTAAATCAACTAAATCAAAATGTTCTAAGTCAACTAAATCAACTAGCCTACTAAATCAACTAAATCAAAATGTTCTGAATCAACTAAATGAACTAGCCTACTAAATCAACTAAATCAAAATGTTCTAAATCAACTAAATGAACTAGCCTACTAAATCAACTAAATCAAAATGTTCTAAATCAACTAAATGAACTAGCCTACTAAATCAACTAAATCAAAATGTTCTAAGTCAACTAAATCAACTAGCCTACTAAATCAACTAAATCAAAATGTTCTAAATCAACTAAATCAACTAGCCTACTAAATCAACTAAATCAAAATGTTCTAAATCAACTAAATGAACTAGCCTACTAAATCAACTAAATCAAAATGTTCTAAGTCAACTAAATCAACTAGCCTACTAAATCAACTAAATCATATCAACTAAATCAAAATGTTGCATATGAACTAGCCTACTAAATCAAAATGTAGCGAGCAGGAGGGAGAAGGAGGGGTGACTCGAGGAGGGAGAAGAGAGTAGGATGGAGGAGGAAGGCGGAGCGAGGAGGGGCCGGCCGGCGCGGCCAGTGGAGGGAGGACGGAGGAGGAAGGCGGAGCAAGGAGGGGCCGGCCAGCGCCGAGTGGAGAGGGAGGATGGAGGAGGAGGCCGGTACCGAGTCCAGCAAGGAGGAGGTGGTGACGGTGGCGCAGACGGAGGAGGGGCGATGGGGGTGGACCGGCGCGGGGGATTGAGAGGGGATCCAGTGAGTGTGTGACTGTGTGAGTGGATCGGATAGAGGAGATGGTGGTGGGAGATGAATGGCTTAACAGTAGCGCGCTATAGGGAAAGATGCTACTGCTAAGCTATCTAGCAGCAGCGCCTTTCACAATAAAGCGCTACTGCTATGTGTCAGCATGTAAAAATGGACTTTGTTCAATATATCAAAAATACATTGATCATCAATGATCTTTTTGTGTATAATTTGATTTGTCAATATGAGTCCTCACCGGTTTAGGAACAGGTGAAGACTCATATTGCAGCCACAAATTCTACACATAGAGTTCAATGAAGACCAAGTGCTTGTCAAAGTTTGAGAAGTAACATATTTAAGGTGGTAGAAACTCTCTTCACGGAGCGAGGTGGGACTAAATTTTTGTAGTAAACTTAGTAGTAGCGCTTATTGGAGAAATACGCTGCTACTATGCTACGTAGCAGTAGCGCCCGTCGTTATAACGCGTTGCTGCTATAACTAGCCTCACGGCGGCCTCGTGGGAATTATAGCAGTAGCGCGTCTTTGAGCGGGCACGCTACTGCTATATTTGTTTCAGCAACGAGTTACTCCCGAGCATGCTACTACTAATTAGCAGCAACGCCTTATTTTAAAGCGCGCTGCTGATAAGATTTTGTGTATAGCCTTTACCTAGTAGTGTCCACCGACCTCAACTCCAACTCCATATATTCACGTTTGGGGAGAAAAAAATCAGAGAGAAAGTTTCATCGCGTTTTACGACACGGAGCCGCTGCCAAGCCCTAACCTCTCTCGGGACGGCTGATTTGGAGTCCGTTCGGGGCTCCGGAGAGGGGATTCATCACCGTCGTCATCATCAACCTCCTCCATCACCAATTTCATGATGCTCACTGCCGTGCGTAAGTAATTCCATCGTATGCTTGCTGGACGGTGATGGGTTGGATGAGATTTACCATGTAATCAAGTTAGTTTTGTTAGGGTTTGATCCCTAGTATCCACTATGTTCTGAGATTGATGTTGCTATGACTTTGCTATGCTTAATGCTTGTCACTAGGGCCCGAGTGCCATGATTTCATCTGAACCTATTATGTTTTCATGAATATATGTGTGTTCTTGATCCTATCTTGCAAGTCCGTAGTCACCTATTATGTGTTATGATCCGACAACCCCGAAGTGACAATAATCGGGATACTTTTCGGTGATGACCGTAGTTTGAGGAGTTCATGTATTCACTATGTGCTAATGCTTTGTTCTGGTTCTCTATTAAAAGGAGGCCTTAATATCCCTTAGTTTCTGTTAGGACCCCGCTGCCACGGGAGGGTAGGACAAAAGATGTCATGCAAGTTCTTTTCCATAAGCACGTATGACTATTTACGGAATACATGCCTACATTACATTGATGAACTGGAGCTAGTTCCATGTCACCCTATGTTATAGCTATTGCATGAGGAATCACATCCGGCATAATTATCCATCACTGATCCATTGCCTACGAGCTTTTCACATATTGTTCTTCACTTATTTACTTTTTCGTTGCTACTGTTACAACTACTAACAAAACCCAAAAACAATTATCTTTACTTTTACTACCGTTACCTTTATTATCATACTACTTTGCTACTAAATACTTTGCTGCAGATACTAAGTTATCCAGGTGTGGTTGAATTGACAACTCAACTGCTAATACTCAAGCATATTCTTTGGCTCCCCTTTTGTCGAATCAATAAATTTGGGTTGAATACTTTACCCTCGAAAGCTGTTGCTATCCCCTACACTTGTGGGTAATCACCTAGCCCACCCAAACCCCCTCCTACCATGCCTACACCTTTTTTCGCCCGATGTCAGCTGCCTGCATTCATGCTATAGTAAGCGGTCGCTCCGCATTAACGCCGGCCCAGAGCGGATGCGACCTGTCACTGGCACCAACACCGAAGCAGTGCATCGGCCTAGAGAGTGCCACCCGCTACATGCTAAGCTGAACATGCCTCCTCACCTAAATTCATTAAAGCCACATGTGTGAGGAACCTACTTCATCCACACATCCATTCACGAGCCGACCGATAGTAAACATAATGTCAGTTGGCTCCTCACATCCACCAATTATTTAAATGAGGCCAGACGCCAAGCAAGAACCACACCACATCTCCTCCTTGCACCATATTCTTTGATGTCTACTACACAACTTGTTCATGTAGACTCGTGTTGGGCCTCCAAGTGTAGAGTTTTGTAGGACAGTAGCAAATTTCCCTCAAGTGGATGACCTAAGGTTTATCAATCTGTGGGAGGCGTAGGATGAAGATGGTCTCTCTCAAACAACCCTGCAACCAAATAACAAAGAGTCTCTTGTGTCCCCAACACACGCAATACGATGGTAAACTATATAGGTGCACTAGTTCGGCGAAGAGATGGTGATAAAAGTGTAATATGGATGGTAGAAATATATCTTTATAATCGGAATAAATAAAAACAACAAGATAGCAATCGATAAAAGTGAGCACAAACTGTATTGCAATGCTTAAAAATGAGGCCTAGGGTCCGTACTTTTGCTAGTGCAATCTCTCAACAATGCTAATATAATTGGATCATATAACCATGTGGCACCCCGGCTCAGAGCGACCGGTTTACCCTGCATTGCCAGCCCAGAGACCTTGTCTTCTGGCAACACACAACAACTTGGTACAGAAAAACAACCGCTTTATTCATGCTAGCGGAGCATAGTTCATATTACAACAGTTAGCGAAGCCAAGCGACACACACGGTGCGGCTGAACAATGTGTACATTATTTAGTGAACATAAAGGGCCCTCGATCATGACAACTACGCGGCAGCAGAACAATGTCGTAGCGGAACTCCATAGCACAGGGACACCGATGTGAAAACGATCTAGACTCGGGCAGCTCTCCTTTCCATCGAGACTTTCCTGAAATCTGGCATGACACGCCAGGTCAGTACATTGAATGTACTTGCAAGCTCACAACAAGCATAAACATAATGACAAACAATATCATGATATTTATCCAATTAATGACAATGCAACAATAAATATCCATCATGCTGTGATTATACTCAAGTGGTACTCGTCCCATGGACTGGCTCACCGAACATGATCATTTCCATACCACAAACATGAAGAACTCCACAACAATCTCGTGATCCTTACGGCAATCACAACCCTGACCAACACTTGGTCTCAAACAGTGATCCTTACGGCGATCACAACCAGACCACACCTGGTCCAACTCAACCAAACCACTTCATTGTCATGACACTCTCCCGGCCACTCCGACTCAATCCCCATCGGGCTAGTCCTGGGTGGCCCCGTGTCTACCTCAAGACACCTCAAACCACCGTCGTGGCAACGATCCACTTTGGGATCCAAACACTTAACTCATCAACGGGCACACAAGGTTATGCCTGCTTACCGGGCCAGGGTACAGCACGCCCATAACCTTCCCTAGATGGAGGCACCGACCAGAGGCACGACAATGAAACGCATGAAGGTCGTCCCATACCGGCAAATGTGGTTGCACAGGGAAAAACTCGTTTCAGCGGCACCACGACCCGGTCACCAACATATTCAAGTTGAGTTATTTATCAGGTTCAACTTAAAGTAAAAGTAACCAGTGTCATAATGCCATGCTATGCATCACTAACATATTCATCACATAACCAAATCAACTACGCTCCCACGGACCCATCATCAACTCAAGATACTTCTCTGGTTAATACCAAACCTCAATTAAACCAGAATCAGTTCTAGGAATCTCATCATTTTTCATCATGCAAGAATAATAATTAAACTAATTATTAACCTCCATGACCATATCATTTTATCATTACTCATATTCAAGTTCTTGTTAGATTATCAGCAAGATTCATTTCAAACTTTCTGTAAATCAAGCATATTTAACATGACAAATTATCATAATAATTATTTAAATGCAGGAATAATCATAAGTTCAAGTAGGAAAATCGCAAATATTGAAGTGGCACTATGAAAATGTTGCTGTGGCTTGCCTTAGTGCTGATGAGGTTCACAACTCTGCTGGTGATCCTCAAGACAAGCTTGCTCTTCTGAAAATAAATAAAACCACAAAAAGAAAACATCAAGAAACCTTCTGAAAATTACCAGAAAATCTAGACAGCAAGGAAAAATCCCATCTTTTGGGTGATGTTAGATTTTTGGACAAAGAACACAATGCAAAAAGAATCAATGCATTTGGACTTATAGATAAAAAGTTATGGCTGTTTGAAGTTTCCTGGATTTAAATGAATTTGAAATAAAAATAAATAAACTGTGTGTGTGTGGGGGGGTGACGTCGAAGGCATAAAAGTCCAGGGCACCACCACTCGTACCGCTTCACGCGCGTACTGAGTGGCTGACTAGCGGGCCCCGCTAGTCAGGCCAGAAGGAGGGGGAGAAGAAAACAGAGGGAGGCGGAGCTTCGCCGGAGCACACGCCAGCGACAAGGGTTCTTGGGGTCAAACGAGAGTGGGGGATCGAAGGAGGAGAAGATTGCGCACCTACCCGTACCCGTAGCGTGCCTAGAGGTGATCGGACGGCATCGGAAGCGGCCTCTCCAGCAGCGGCAGAGGGCAGGGGTCGCCGGAGACGAAGACAACAGCGGCTCGGGGCTGCTCCAGCGGGGCAGAACAACCTCTCCGAGGAGTGGCGGAGGCCCTGGTAGGGTCGCCCTGGCCTGGGAGGGGTCGGACCTGCGGGGACGATCCGGAGGGGATAGCCGGCGAGTTCGGGCTTTGGGATGGCTGCCCGCGGCCTGCCGACCGGGCTGCGGCTTCTACTGGCTTGTGGAGGGTGTGGGAGTAGCTGCGGGTGCTCAAGGAGGGCTGGGGTGGCAGCATTTATAGGCGGGCAGCGAGAGGGGTTCGGGTTCCGCCGGAGGACACCTGTCCGCGACGCCCGACGATGAACGGCGCTAGTGAGAGAGCAGGAAGACGACGGAGATCACGTGGGAACTATTGGCGGGCGCGGACGAGCACAGGAGCGAGGGGGAAAGCGACGAGCACAGTGCGCCGCGCACTGTGTCGTTGGCCGGACCGTGCACGTGCTCGCTGCGGCGAGCGCCAGGGGGGAGTTAAGGGGGTGGAGACGAGGATGGTGGCGAGGATTGCCATGCTTGGGTAGGCTGGGCAGCGAGCACGTGCTCAACAGAGCGCTAGGCGGCAAGCAGAGTGCGTGTTTTGCATGCTAGCATGCTCGGACAAATGCGATCACCGTGTGAACCGTGACATCAGGCCACCCTAAGCACTAACTTGATGTCTGGCGTGTAGTCCTTAGTAGTTTGAAGTGTTACCACGGTTGGGCTTGGATCCAGGTGCAGTAGAAATGGATTTGTACTGCTAGCAAGTTTCTGGACAATAACTTTGGAGATTTACTGTGGTCAAACCACTGGGAGTTAAGGGCTGAGCTTTGGAGGTTTGCTTACAGTTACTAAGGTAAATAGGCACAAGAAAACCAGCTACAAAGGAGCTAGTAAAATGGTAGTTGTTGTAGAAACTACCATTTCTGTCCAGAAATGAATTTATTTTCTGTAGCCAAAATATTCCAAAGACTGATGAAATATTTTTGCTCAGAAAGGTGCCCTAGGGTTCAAAGAATAATTGGGATTTTTCTCAGATTTTTGGGGCAAGAAAAATTAGGGTTGCTTTGGAGCACCAAGGGCTAGCTAGGGTTTTGGAGGGCAAAATGAATATTTTTCATTTAATAAAATTATTCCAAGCAATATTTTGAGTTGAACCAGAGGTGAAGTGATGGTTTTGAGGAGGAGAGGGAGCACTTGGGTGAAAATCAAGGGTACCCAAGTGGTTAAGTCCAAATGAAGTGATTCAAAAACCCTAAATTCAAAACCAACTCAACTGAAAACCAGGCAAAGAAAAGAGGGCAAAAACCAGGCTGCCACAAACCATCCTTCAAAGTGTGATGAAGAATCATTCCAAAGTTCCTATCTAGCGGAGAACATAAGAAGAAATTGTTTGTAGGGTACGAAACCACCTCGAAGCTATTCTTTCCTATCGATCTATCCAAGAGTTCGTACTAAAATAACACCAAATAATTTAAGATTCATAATACTCAATCCAACACAAAGAACCTCAAAGAGTGCCCCAAGATTTCTACCAGAGAAACAAAGACAAGAACGTGCATCAACCCTTATGCATAGATTACCCCAATGTCACCTCAGGAATCCGCGAGTTTAGTGCCAAAACATATATCAATTGAATCAATACGATACCCCATTGTCACCACGGGTATTCATAGCAAGACATACATAAAGTGTTCTCAAATCCATAAAAGTATTCAATCTGATAAAATGAACTCTCAAAGTGAAAACTCAATTCATCACAATCCAACTATATTAACAAAGGCCGCGATACATCAAGATGTTGGGGGAATGTAGCATGAAATTTCAAAAAAATTCCTACGCTCACACAAGATCTATCTAGGATATTTACATCAACGAGAGGGGGAGAGTGCGTCCATGTACCCTCGTAGACCGAAAGAGGAAGCGTTTGACAACGCAGTTGATGTAGTCGAACTTATTCTCATTCTGACCGATCAAGCACCAAACGTACGACACCTCCGAGTTTTGCACACGTTCAGCTCGATGACGTCCCTCGAACTCTTGATCTAGCAAAGTGTCGAGGGAGAGTTCCGTCAGCACGACAGCGTGGTGACAGTGATGGTGAAGTGATTCGCGCAGGGCTTTGCCTAAGCACTATGAAGATATGACTGGAGGCATAAACTATGGAGGGGGGCGCTGCACACGGCTAACAATTGTTGGTGTGTGTTCTAGGCGCCTCCCCGAGAGGGAGAGGAGCAGACAAGGGGGCGCTCAAGTAGGAGGAATCGTACTTGGGGCCTTGTCCAATTCGCCCCCCCTCCTTACCATATTTTCCGGAGGGGAAATGAAGGAGGAGGAAGGAGGGAAGGAAGGGGGAGGCCGAATCCCTTCCCTTCCTTCTCTCTTCCCCTCTTTCCTTCCCCTCAGGTGCGGCCCATATGGGGGGCGCGGCAGCCCTTGCTGGCTGCTGCGTTCCCCCCTTGGCCCATATCTTTGCCGTGGGTGCCCGGAACCCCTTTCGGTGACCCGATATGTACCCGATACACTCCGAAATACTTCCGGTGTACGAATACTATCGCCCTATATATCAATATTTACCTCTCGACAATTTCGAGCCTCCTCGTCATGTCTGTGATATCATCCGGAACTCCGAATAACATTCGGTCAGCAAATCACATAACTCATATAATACAAAATCATCATCGAACGTTAAGCATAAAGACCCTATGGGTTCGAGAACTATGTAGACATGACCGAGACACCTCTCCGGTTAATAACCAATAGCAGAACCTGGATGCTCATATTGGCTCCTACATATTCTATGAAGATCTTTATCATACACAATTCCCTTTGTCTGTCAGTATGTTACTTGCCCGAGATTTGATCGTCGGTATCTCTATACCTAGTTCAATCTCGTTACCGGCAAGTATATTTACTCGTTCCGTAATACATCATCCCGTGACTAACGAATTAGTCATTGCTTGCACGATTTATTATGCTGTGTATTACCGAGAGGGCCCAGAGATACCTCTCTGATACTCGGAGTGACTAATCCTAATCTCGATTCATTCCAACCCAACAAAACACCTTCGGAGATACCTATAGAGCATCTTTATAATCACCCAGTTGTGTTGTGATGTTTGATAGCACATAAGGTATTCCTCCGGTATTCGGGAGTTGTATGTTCTCATAGTGAAAGGAATATGCATTTGACATACATGAAAGCAGTAGCAATAAAACTGAATGATCAATATGCTAAGCTAACGGATGGGTCTTGTCCATCACATCATTTTCCTAATGATGTGATCCCATTCATCAAATGACAACACATGTCTATGGTTAGGAAACTTAACCATCTTTGATTAAGGAGCTAGTCTAGTAGAGGCTTACTAGGGACACAATGTTTTGTCTATGTAGCTACACATGTATCAAGTTTCCTCTTAATACAATTCTAGCATGAATAATAAACATTTATCATGATATAAGGAAATATAAAATAACAACTTTATTATTGCCTCTATGGCATATTTCCTTCACAAGATCGTGCCATCTCAAGAACACGAGAGAGAGAGAGAGAGAGAGATTAAACGCATAGCTACTCGTACAAACCCTCGGCCCCAAGGGTGGACTACTCCCTCCTAATCATGGTGGCCGCCGGGATAATGAAGATGGCCACCGATGATGATTCCCTCTCCGGCGGAGTGCCAAAACGAGGTCTAGATTGGTTTCTCGTGGCTAGAGAGCCTTGCGGCGGCAGAACTTCTGATCTAGGGTTCTCCTCAGGGTTTTTGGAATATTTGACAATTTATAGGGCGAAGAGGCGGTGCGGAAGGCCACTGAGGTGGGCACAACCCACCAGGGCGCGCCTAGGCCCCCAGGCACGCCCATGTGGGTTGTGCCCCCCTTGGGGTACCCCTCTGGTACTTCTTTGGCCCATCCTAGGTGTTCTAGTCCATAAATATTCTCCAAAAAGTGTCACAGTGTTTGGACTCCGTTTGATATTGATTTCTTGCAAAGTAAAAAAACAAGCAAAAAACATCAACTAGCACTGGGCACTATGTCAATAAGTAAGTCCCCAAAAACGATATAAAGTTGCTATAAAATGATTGTAAAACATCCAAGAATGATAATATAACAGCATGGAACAATCAAAAATTATAGATATGTTGGATACGTATCAGCATCCCCAAGCTTAATTCCTCCTCGTCCTCGAGTAGGTAAATGATAAAAAACAGAATTTTTGATGTGGAATGCTGCTAACATGTTCATCACATATTCTTTTCTTTGTAGCATGGACATTTGGACTTTTATATGGTTCAAAGCAACTGTCTAATTTTGACATGAGGACGTAAATACTCAAGAATATCAACAAGCAACCATGTGTTTCAAAATATCAACACTAAAGCAAGTTATCCCTAGCCCATCATGCTCAATCATTGATCCATTCATGAAACACACTCACATGTTAGCTACACCCAATGCTCACGTATGATCATAGTGGCCCTTAGTTGGTGCTTTATGAGAGAAGATGGAGACTCAAATAAAAATAAAAATTGCATAAAGTAAATATAGAGGCCCTTCGTAGAGGGAAGTAGGGATTTGTAGAGGTGCCAGAGCTCAAAGCAAAAATTGAGAGATAAATTTTTTGAGAGGCATACTTTTCCCGTCAATGAAAACGACCGAGTAATTCCCAACACTTTTCATGGTAGATATATCATGGGCGGTTCTCAAACAGAAAATTAAGTTTATTCCCTTTTCCACCATTCTTTCACAATCCATGGCTAGCCGTATCCACGGGTGCCCTTCATACCAACACTTTCCAAGGAATTTATTATTTGATAACGTAAAGTAAATTTCTTTTTTATTTCGGGACTAGGCATTCCTAATACCTTTGTTGTACTCTCGTGCAATGACAAGTGAATAAACACTCATCTTGAGAATAACACATCTAGCATGGAAAATATTTGCCACCCCCTGCCGCTTCATGAGTGGTACGAGCACACAAAAAGGAAATTATTTTGAAATTTTAGAGATGGCGCATACAAATTTGCTTAGAACGGCACGGGAATACCGCATATAGGCAGGTTTAGTGGACTCATATGGAAAAATTGGTTTTAAGGATTTTGGATGCACAAGTAGTATTCCTACTTAGTACAAGCGAAGGCTAGCAAAAAGGTTGAGAAGCATCCAACCAAGAAACGAAAAATCTCATAAGCGAGCATTAAGCATAACTAACACCGAATAGTGCACCACAAGTAGGATGTAATTTCATTGCATAACTATTGACTTTCATGCTTGAATAGGGAATCATGAACATTAACATCAATATTCTTACTAAAGCATAATTACTAACCAACATGACTCACATATCACTATCATCATATCTCAAAACTATTACAAAGAATCAAGATTATTTTATCCAATAATCTTCATGAAAGTTTTTATTATATCCCTCTTGAATATCTATCACTTTGGGACTAATTTCATATGTTGCTTTTGATAAGCTCAAAACAAATTTAAGTGAAGAACATGAGCATAAAAAATTTCTTCTCTCAAAAATAATAAAAAGTGAAGCATGAGAGAAAATGACAAACTACTCCAAGAAGATATAAGTTAAGCACTAGAGCAAAACACAAACTACTCCAAAAAGATATAAGTGAAGATCGAGCGAGTAGTTAAGTAAATAGGTAGCTATGTGAGGACTCTCTCTTATTTAAAAATTTCAGATCTAAGTATTTTATTAAACCGGCAAGCAAAATAAAAAAAAATAACATTCAAAGAATAGCACAACTCATGTGAAGAAGCACAAACTTAGGATCAATCAATACTAACCGATAATTGTTGAAGAAGAAAGGTGGGATGCCTACCGGGGCATCCCCAAGCTTAGATGCTTGAGAATTCTTGAAATATTATCTTGGAATTCCTTGGGCATCCCCAAGCTTGAGCTTTTATGTCTCCTTAATTCCTTTTATATCACGGTTTTCCTAAATCTCAAAAACTTCATCCACACAAAACTCAACAGGAACTCGTGAGATAAGTTAGTATAAATCAATGCAAAAACCTTATCATTCTCTACTATAGAAAATTACTAAAATTATTATTTTTAACATTGCATACTAAATGCCTCTGCATATTTAATAATCCTATCCTCAAATAGAATCATTAAACAAACAAACATTTGCAAATAATGCAACATAACAGCAATCTGCCAAAACATGATAGTCTGTAAAGCATGCAAGAGTATCAATAATTATTTAACTCCAAAATTATGAAAATTACCACACTTTAGAAAATTTATGAAAGCTTATTGTGCAAAAAGTTTCAACATTTTATCACATTCAGGATTTTATCGGGAATTTTTGCAATAGCGACAAACTTTCTGTTTTGAAACAGCAACATGTAGACTTGCAAAATAAGCATTGCAAAGGCTATACTTGACATTTTATTGAAATAAAAGATGCAAAACATTATTCTAAATAACAGAAAGCAAATACTAACAAAATAAAATGACGCTCCAAGCAAAACTCATATCATGTGACGAATGGAAACATAGCTCCAAGTGAGATTACCTATAATGTTGGAGATGAAAGATGGGATGCCTTCTGGGGCATCCCCAAGCTTAGTTGCTTGGATATTTCTTGAACATTACCATGGGGTGCCTTGGGAATCCCCAAGCTTAGGGTCTTGTCACTCTCTATTCTCATCATATCGATGTCTCACCCAAAACTTGAAAACTTCAATCACACAAAACTTAACGGAACTTCATGTGATAGGTTAGTATGATAAAGACAAATCATTCACTTTGGTACTATCAAGATAAGATTCATAATTGTTTCCACACAATTCCTACTGTAGAATATCATTTCTATAATTTATATTGAGCAATATAAGCCATAGAAACTAGGAAACAAGCAAACTATGCATTGAAAACAGAATCTGTCAAAAATAGAACAGTCTGAAGTAATTTGTACTCCAACCATACTTTTGTTACTCCAAAAATTCTGAAACATTAGGACAATGTCGATAATTTGTATATCTATCACCTGTAAAAAATTCAGATCAAAATCACATTATAGTGAATTTTCAAAATTTCTGGACTGGGCGCAAAAGTTTCTATTTTTGCACAGATTCAAGTCAACTATCATCCACACTGTCCCAAAGATTTTACTTGGCACTTTATTAAAACAAAAGCAATAAAACATGATTACTACAGTAGCTTAATCATGTTAACACACAAAAACAGTAAGGGTAGATGATCTGGACACAATTATCATAAAAACATCTACAATATTTACACGACAAATAAAAAAATAGGAACAGACGAGGTCAAAGAGTCATCAAGAGAGGGTACTTGGAGATGGAAGATGAAGATGCATGTACATTCAATTCACAAGAGGAAATACTCATGCATGCGCCTTGTCATCCATCCATCATGCATGTCATCCATCCATCAAGCATGCAACATGGGCCACAAGTTGCACCAGACCATGAGCGTTGGACTTTGCTCCCAGGATAAAAAAACAACTATATACATGGGTCTTTGGATGGAGCGTCGTGTAACATTGGGTCACCAAATAATACAGCAAGCCGTGTACGCTCCGTACAGGCTCAGGATTACCCATCGCACCAACAGTCAGAGGAGGAGTCAGAGGCTGCGGCCGTCCATAATAAATACTCAGCATCTTTTAGGGTTTAGACTCAGGTTTTGTTTAGAGAAGTTTAGCTATTGCTACTTTTATTTGTCTTCGCACGTAGCGGCTAGTGCGACCGTCAAGACATTCTACCGGAACCCCATCTTGTGAGATTTGTTTCATGTAGCATATTCGCAATTTTGAGATTGCTTGGCTATTATTTTCTTGCATGTTCTTCGATTTGCTGCAGAAAAAATCCTTCGTGGATAGGTTGATCGTGCCATTGGCTCGGTCAATAATACCGTGGAGTTGGTTCATCAATTGCCATGGATATCAGTTGTGTACGGTTCTCCTTGTACAATTGGTAGCCGGATGGTGAGGGTCAAGTCCCACCCAAAATCGTAGTTATCTCCCTCTTATCGAAAGATTGGGCCCCAGTTCCTATCAAGTGGTATCAATTTTTAGATTCATCGGTGAGAGATTTCAGTTTCATTAGATTAGATTGTTTTATGTCCTACAACCCACAAAAATCCAAAATAATAGATTAGTTCATCTGCTGCACCTATCTTTTTAGCCTTTAGCAATTTTTGCATATAGTATTTGTGTAGTTGAATTTTGGTTGCATTCATCTAATACTAGTGCTAGTTTAGATTAGTTAGGGAGAAAATTATCTACTAGATCGATCTAGTTTTTGTCCACCCTAAAGAAATCCCTTTCGCTCAGCAGAAAAAACACAACAAGATTGCACCTGATTATTCCTATTTTGCCGATTCTTGCGTGCAGTCAGAGTTCGCATCCTTCTCGTCCGCCGCTTCCTTCACGTACAAGTTTTTTTTCTTTGTCGGCCGCACGCGTCCTGCGCCTGGTCTACCGCGTACGCTGTCTTGCATCTACACTTGACATCAGACACCAGCCCACTTTTGTCTGCTAGACCTCGTCGTTTTGTCTGCCATAGTGCGCTGCTACTCGATCACTGTTTGGAGTTATCTGGACACATCGTTCCATCAATATCTGATCTCAATTGTATGTTTTCTTTTCTCCTGTTGTCTTCATACGTGTGTATACACGTTGGTAACTGGCTTGGTCAAAGGAAAAAGAAATAAAAAAAAGTAAGAAAAAAAGGGAAGTGTAGAAAAAAGAGAAAAAAAGAAAAAGTAACAAAAAAAGTTCAGGCCAGTTAACATCTTTTGGAATATCTCTTACTGTCCAGAACCTTTACTTTGTTCATATACTTCATATCCGCTGGACAATTTTTCTGCTTTAGGTTTCCATACACTGCCATTTATACCTCACTTATAGCTAGCTATTTAGATTATTCATCTTTTCACCGGCTTCCACTCATTTGATTCAGTATGGGGGCTTAGATTATTTTATCTCTTACTAGTCAACTGCCAGCACTAGTTAGGAGTTTGAGCAATTATTCAATTTGCATTGCTTTTTGCTAAATTGTGTCACTGATATTGTGAGTTGAGAAGTCTTTGCCAAGCTACACTTTTTCGTACTAGTAAGTACATGTCCCGGTTCTACTGATTCCTGATTATCGCTCCATCCAATCTTCATTGGTCATTTCAAGCCAACACCAATGCGTTGATCACCACCTGTTGCATTGGTAAGAACAAGTAAGAATTTGATACTAAGCTTGAGTGTGAGCAATTTTTTTCTCTCTCCACCACGTCCTACTGGTTGATAGGGTTTATACACTGTGTTTTTTCTCTTTCGCTAAGAATGGCACAGGATCAACCCACACTTGAGGGCCTCACCGCGGACGTGAAAGTCACCAGCGAGCGACTGACCCAACTTGAGGGTGATCAGATTGCGGCCAAAGAGAGGCGCAAGGCCATAGAGGATGCACAGGGTGTTGCGAACACACAGCTAAAGGACATCTTATCACGCCTGGACGAGTTGCGGACTGCACCTCCCGTCAACAACAATGTTGATCCCCGCAAATCCACAGGTGGCGCCGCTATTTCACGAGCTCGGTGTGTGCCTATGGGTCATCCACAACACCCAGCTACTACCACTGATGCTGCCGGCATAAACCAGCACCAACGCATTCCTCCCCGTGTCAACGATGAATATGGGGATAACTATGCGGATTATTCCGGTGACACCGAGGACAACCAAGTGGTCAACCACCACAATGACCGTGCTCATCAACAACTACGTTTCAACCGTCAAGGTATGGCACGAAGTCCACCCAGGTATGACAATCAAGATTATGACCACTCTAGTGCTAAAATTAAATTTACTATGCATGCTTTTAGTGGTAAATATAATCCAGATGTTTATCTTGATTGGGAACTTTCTGTTGAACAAAAAATTGCATCTCATAATGTTCCCGAGAACCAAAGAGTTAGGGCAGCCACTAGTGAATTTACAAACTTTGCTTCTATTTGGTGGAGTGAGTATTGTCGTGTTAATGCGAACAATATACCTTCTACTTGGGATGCTTTAAAATGAGCTATGCGACAACATTATGTTCCTTCATATTATGCTCGTGATAAGCTCAATGAATTGCAACGTTTAAAACAAGGTAGTAGTTTCGTAGAGGATTATTATCAAGAATTGCAAATTGGCTTAGTGCTTGATTAGTTGAAACCGAAGATGCTATGATTGCTAGATTTTTAGGTGGTTTGAATCGTGATATTCAGGATATATTGAACTATAAGGAGTACAATTCTATTACTCGTTTGTTTCATTTTGCTTTGTAAAGCTGAAAGGGAAGTACATGGACAACACAACAAGGGACGAAGCAACTTTTCTGCAGGTCGTCACTCATCTTGGACACACTCTCCAACTATCCCACCTACTACTAAGGCCACACCACATATCTTGAAGAATGGTGCACTTCCAACAAGTTTAAAATCAGCTCCACAATCCTCAGAGGATTGTGGTGTGGCCTCAGTAGTAGGTGGCATGGTCTCAGTAGATTGTGGAGCTGATTTTGAACTTGTTCGGAGGATTGAGGGCATCCGGACCGTTGCCACATGCACTTCTGACTGCCTAGCCCACCCAAACCCCCTCCTCCCATGCCTACACTGTTTTTTGCCCGGTGTTAGCTGCCTGCATTCATGCTGAAGTGAGCGGCCGCTCCGCATTCACGCCGACCCAGAGCGGATGCGACCTGTCACTAGCACCAACACCGAAGCAGCGTGTCGGCCTAGAGAGCGCCGCCCACTACACGCCAAGCTAAACATGCCTCCTCACCTGAATTCATTAAAGCCACATGTGTGAGGAACCTACTTCAGCCACACATCCGTTCACGAGCCGACCGACAGTAAACATAATGCCGGTTGGCTCCTCACGTCCACCAATTATTTAAATGAGGCCAGACGCCAAGCAAGAACCACACCACACCTCCTCCTTGCACCATATTCTTTGATGTCTACTACACAAGTTGTTCATGTAGACTCGTGTTGGGCCTCCAAGCGTAGAGTTTTGTAGGACAGTAGCAAATTTCCCTCAAGTGGATGACCTAAGGTTTATCAATCTGTGGGAGGCATAGGATGAAGATGGTCTCTCTCAAACAACCCTGCAACCAAATAACAAGGAGTCTCTTGTGTCCCCAACACACCCAATACAATGGCAAATTGCATAGGTGCACTAGTTCGGCAAAGAGATGGTGATAAAAGTGTAATATGGATGGTAGAAATATATCTTTATAATCTGAATAAATAAAAACAACAAGGTAGCAATCGATAAAACTGATCACAAATGGTATTGCAATGCTTAAAAATGAGGCCTAGGGTCCGTACTTTTGCTAGTGCAATCTCTCAACAATGCTAATATAACTGGATCATATAACCATCCCTCAAAGTGTGATGAAGAATCACTCCAAAGTTCCTATCTAGCGGAGAACATAATAAGAAATTGTTTGTAGGGTACGAAACCACCTTGAAGCTATTCTTTCCTATCGATCTATCCAAGAGTTTGTACTAAAATAACACCAAATAATTTAAGATTCATAATTCTCAATCCAACACAAAGAACCTCAAAGAGTGCCCCAAGATTTCTACCAGAGAAACAAAGACAAGAACGTGCATCAACCCCTATGCATAGATTACCCCAATGTCCCTCGGGAATCCGTGAGTTTAGTGCCAAAACATATATCAATTGAATCAATACGATACCCCATTGTCACCACGGGTATTCATAGCAAGACATACATAAAGTGTTCTCAAATCCATAAAAGTAGTCAATCTGATAAAATGAACTCTCAAAGTGAAAACTGAATTCATCACAACAAGATAGAGAGGGGAAAACACCATATGATCCAACTATATTAACAAAGTCTGCGATACATCAAGATGTTGGGGGAATGTTGCATGAAATTCAAAAAAAATCCTACGCTCACACGAGATCTATCTAGGAGATGCATAACAACAAGAGGGGGAGAGTGCGTCCATGTACCCTCATAGACCGAAAGCGGAAGCGTTTGACAACGCGGTTGATGTAGTCGAACTTACTCTCGTTCCGACCGATCAAGCACCAAACGTACGGCACCTCCGAGTTCTGCACACGTTCAGCTCGATGACGTCCCTCGAACTCTTGATCCAGCAAAGTGTCAAGGGAGAGTTCCGTCAGCATGACAACATGGTGACAGTGATGGTGAAGTGATCCGCGCAGGGCTTCGCCTAAGCACTATGAAGATATGACCGAAGGCATAAACTGTGGAGGGGGGCGCCGCACACGGCTAACAATTGTTGGTGTGTTTTCTAGGTGCCTCCCCCCTCATATATATAGGTGGGAGGGAGAGGTGTAGCCAAGGGGGCGCCCCAAGTAGGAGGAATCCTACTTGGGTCCTTGTCCAATTCACCCTTCTTACCATGTTTTCCGGAGGGGAAAGGAAGGAGGAGGAAGGAGGGAAGGAATGGGGAGGCCAAATCCCTTCCCTTCCTTCTCTCTTACCCTCTTTCTTTCCCTTCAGGTGCTGGCAGGTGCGTTTTCCCCTCTTGGCCCATATCTTTGCCGGGGGTACGCGGAACCCCTTCCGGTGACCCGATATGTACCCGATACACTCCGGAACACTTCCGGTGTACGAATACTATCGCCCTATATATCAATCTTTACCTCTCGACCATTTCGAGACTCCTCATCAGGTCCGTTATCTCATCCGAAACTCCGAATAACATTCGGTCACCAAATCACATAACTCATATAATACAAAATCATCATCAAACGTTAAGCATGCGGACCCTACGGGTTCGAGAACTATGTATACATGACTGAGACACCTCTCCGGTTAATAGCAAATAGCAGAACCTGGATGCTCATATTGGCTCCTACATATTCTATGAAGATCTTTATCATACACAATTCCCTTTGTCCGTCGGTATGTTACTTGCCCGAGATTCGAGTGTCGGTATCTCTATACCTAGTTCAATCTCGTTATCGTCAAGTCTCTTTACTCGTTCCATAATACATCATCCCATGACTCTAATTAGAAATTTGCTTGCAAGGTTTATTATGATGTGTATTACCGAGAGGGCCCAGAGATACCTCTCCGATACTCGGAGTGACTAATCCTAATCTCGATTCATTCCAACCCAACAAAACACCTTCGGAGATACCTGTAGAGCATCTTTATAATCACCCAGTTGCGTTGTGATGTTTGATAGCACACAAGGTATTCCTCTGGTATTCGGGAGTTGTATGATTTCATAGTGAAAGGAATATGCATTTGACATACATGAAAGCAGTAGCAATAAAACTGAACGATCAATATGCTAAGCTAACGGATGGGTCTAGTCCATCACACCATTCTCCTAATGATGTGATCCCATTCATCAAATGACAACACATGTCTATGGTTAGGAAACTTAACCATCTTTGATTAAGGAGCTAATCTAGTAGAGGCTTACTAGGGACACGGTGTTTTGTCTAAGTATCCACACATGTATCAAGTTTCCGCTTAATATAATTCTAGCGTGAATAATAAACATTTATCATGATATAAGGAAATATAAAATAACAACTTTATTATTGCCTCTAGGGCATATTTCCTTCGCAAGATCATGTCATCTCAAGAACACAAGAGAGAGATTAAACACATAGCTACTGGTACAAACCCTCAGCCCCGAGGGTGGACTACTCCCTCCTCATCATGGTGGCCGCCGGGATAATGAAGATGGCCACCGGTGATGATTCCCCCCTCCGGTGGAGTGCCAAAACGAGGTCTAGATTGGTTTCTCTTGGCTAGAGAGCCTTGCAGCGGCGGAACTTCTTATCTAGGATTCTCCTAAGGGTTTTTGGAATAGTTGACAACTCATAGGGCGAAGAGGCAGTGCGGAAGGCCACCGAGGTGGGCACAACCCACCAGGGCACGCCTGGCTCCCCAGGCACACCCAAGTGGGTTGTGCCCCCCCCTTGGGGTACCCCTCTAGTACTTCTCTAGCCCATCCTGGGTGTTCTAGTCCATAAAAATTCTCCAGAAAGTGTCACGATGTTTGGACTCTGTTTGATATTGATTTCCTGTGAAGTAAAAAACAAGCAAAAAACAACAACTCGTACTGGGCACTATGTCAATAAGTTAGTCCCAAAAAACAATATGAAGTTGCTATAAAATGATTGTCAAACATCCAAGAATGGTAATATAACAGCATGGAACAATCAAAAATTATAGATATGTTGGAGACGTATCAGCATCTCCAAGCTTAATTCCTCCTCGTCCACGAGTAGGTAAATGATAAAAACAGAATTTTTGATGTGGAATGCTACCTAACATGTTCATCACATATTCTTTTCTTTGTAGCATGGGTATTTTGACTTTTATATGGTTCAAAGCAATAGTCTAGTTTTGACATGAGGACTTAAATACTCAAGCATATCAACAAGCAACCATATCTTTTAAAATATCAACACTAAAGCAAGTTATCCCTAGCCCATCATGCTCAATCATTGATCCATTCATGAAACACACTCGCATGTTAGCTACACCCAATGCTCAAGTATGATCATAGTGGCCCTTAGTTGGTGCTTTATGAGAGAAGATGGAGACTCAAATAAAAATAAAAATTGCATAAAGTAAATATAGAGGCCCTTCGCAGAGGGAAGTAGGGATTTGTACACTCCAAAAAAATACACTTATGTGATGATACCTGTTTGTCATAGTAGGTCGCGTTTTTTGTCATGCATGTACATCCATGATGATTTTATGACAGAATCAAGATAGTCATACCTGTGTTGTCGTAGAAGTGTTCCATGACATTACCAAAATTATCATCACGGAAGTGTCCACTTCCATGACGATAAATCGCGTCACAGAAGTGCTTTCGTCAAGGGTGACCGACTCGTTGCATCCACCGTAACGGAATGCCGTTAAGCTATCGGGTCCAGTTTTGGATCCGATAACCCGTTAACAGCCCCGACCAATGGGGATTTTCCACGTGTAAAATCATCATTGGCCGGAGGAAACACGTCTCGGCTCACCGTTGGGACAGATGTCATCCACTCATTGGACACAAGGCGCCTATGGTACGTCGACACGTGGCACGGCCCAACAGAGGCCCATTCCTGTGAAAAGGCCGGCCCGTTTGACTCGGTCAAAAGGTGGCGGCCCGGCCCAATGAAAGCCTGTTAACGACATGTTCGCATATAGCACATATACAGCCCGCTAACTCACGGCCCATTCCAGCCTAACGGTATTAGGCCCAGTAATGTCATTTGGGCCGTCCAATATGATTCCAGCCCGTTGTAACTTCCGGTAACATCCCAAATTTCCAATTTGGAATCTTATACTTAGATCATTCATGCATATCATATTTTGTTGCATTTCATCTCGCGATCCTCGAAATTCAAAGTAACTCAAGGACCCACAGAGAGAGTTGGGGATTTCATCGTTTTCATATTTGAATTTTTCTCAAATATCAAAACAAGGATCATTTTGGTTTTAATTAATTTTCTCTTCAAAAATATTTCATATTAAAAATCTATGAGAGGAAATAATATGACTTCTCCAAAGTAAATGAAATATTCGAGGAAAAATATTAAAATCAAATAAATAATTTTATTTGGATCTTTATTGCAATTTTATTTGAAGTAGAAAAAAATATGCATAATTTAAAATTGCATTTTAGGCCAAAAAATGTTCATCCTGTTCTAAATATTTTATTTAGATGGTGAAAATTTGTTTTGGTATTTTTAGTTTTTTAATTTTATTTTCTAGGATTTGTTTTTGTTTTTTCGGCGAAATCTATTTTAAAAAAAGAGAGATCCCGCCCGACTGGGCCGGAGCAGGCCGGCCCACCTAGCGCGCCGCCTTGCCCCGCCGTGCACCGGTCGGACCCGAGAGTCCGACCCGAGCCGCCGCCGGCCGCCCCCTTGCCCAAGTTGCCGCCACCCCCGCCCCCTCTTAAATAGCCGTCCCGCCGCCACCTCGCCCCGCTTCCCGACGCCTCCGCCGCCCGCAAGCCGCCGCCACCGCGCCACCTTGCCGCCGCCGTCGCCTCGCCACCCCACCGCCGACCCGCGCCGCCCGGGAGCCCCGTCGCCGTAGCCGAGCCCCGCCCCGCCTCGTCGAAGGTATACGGCGCCGCCGCCATCATTCGGTTTTATTTTAAAACCGTTCATTTTTTAGAAACCCTAGATCCGGTTTTTTGATAGATTGGTTTTTTTTTCGGTTTAGCTAAATAGCGGACGTTCGTCGTATGTTCGTTTTAACGAACGAAGTCCATCCGTTAGCCGCGGATAGCGAACGTTCGTTCGTTAGCCTGTTCGTTAGTTTTCTTTTTCCAGGGTTTTTCCGCGATTATTTTTTATCGCGATTTCTGCCCTGATCTTTGTTTTAGTTTATCTTCTCGGTTGTTTATCAAAATCAGGCGATTCAAATGCCCATATCTTCGTCTCGAAGCCCTCTTTTTGTTTAACCAACTTGAACAAGATTTTGTTACTGTAAAATTTGACTTTAGTCCTGATTTGTAAATGGATCTTGTTTCTTTCGCAGTTTGAGTTTCGTTGTTTCGTTTGATTTGATGCTTTTTGCAAGCCGGAGTTCTTAAGTTGAACTTTCTTGTTAGATCTCTTATTTGAGTTTTACCCGTACTTCTAGTTGAGTGCTTATGTATGCATTTGTTTGTTTGCGATAGAGTACCCGGAGTGCGAAGCGTGCTACTATGAGTCTCAGGGTTTCACGGATCATCAGCAAGGCAAGTAACACTTTGATCATACCTCCTTACTACCCAGTTTTTATTGCATTAGATTAACCCTCAAACATTGCATGGTTAGGAGCTGATTAATATGTGGGTTTTGGGAAGTAGATTGAGGTAGAACCTATTGCCCTGTTTATGCTCAGGATTGCTATGCTATGCTCGTAGACGTGGTTTGGGTGAGTGTATCCATGACATATGTGAGTGTTGTTACTTAATGGTTAACTTAAGGTGGCTATTAAATACACATTTGGGTGGATTGCTTGAGGCACCCTGCAGTACCCAGTGGTTGTCAGGGAACCTGGAGAATCCAGTGTTGTCCTAGGATATCCCGGAGTACCCGTGTGATCATCCTACGGTCCGCCACCCAGGCTCAAAGGGATCATAAGATTATTCATGCTAGAAACTTCCGTGTGCAGCCACAAGCTATTATGGGCTCTAGCATAGTTGAGTATGTTGCATGACCTCTTTCAGTGCTGGGCTAGCAGATGTAGGGGAAAGTAGGTGTAACTGTCCACCCAGAGTAAAGAGTTATTGTTTCAGAAAGACTGTGTCTTGAATCTCCACCATGGATGTATTCAGGTCTTGTGGGGAAAAGTGCGCAAACCTCTGCAGAGTGTACAAACTAATCATGGTTAGCCATGTCCCCGGTTATGGACATCTTGAGTATCTGGTTCTTGGATTATCATGTTGATATCATCACTCTAAATTAATTTGTTGGTTTTAATGATGATGCTTAATTGGGATTGAGTTGGAGGAACCTTCTCAATGTTTAACAACCACCATGATAGTTAAATAAAATTTATTACTTTGTTGTAGGAAAAATTGGCTTTATGCCAAACTGTAACCATAGAACTTTCCACCAGCCTAATATGCATGTAGTGATAGCATTCATTCTGTTCATTACTCTATGTGTTACATTGCCATCATATTCCATGTGCTGACCCGTTTCGGTCTGCAACGTTTCATGTTGCAGACTTTTCAGACGACGAGTAAGGTGCCATAGGTCGTTGTCTTTCACTCAGCTATGCCGTTGGAGTTGATGGACTCACTGTCGGATGTTGGGTTCCGGCAGACCCTTAAGGTTCAAACGCTGGGGTGCGCACGAAGATCTCTCCCCTACCAATCTACGTCCAATCGCCTTGTGAGATCTAAGCTGAAAACAATGAACAAC
Source organism: Triticum aestivum (assembly GCF_018294505.1). Classification (NCBI taxonomy): domain Eukaryota; kingdom Viridiplantae; phylum Streptophyta; class Magnoliopsida; order Poales; family Poaceae; genus Triticum; species Triticum aestivum. Next base: position 382,701,991 of record NC_057813.1, read on the forward strand.
ACAAGGGACACAAGATTTATACTGGTTCGGGCCACCATCGTGGTGTAATACCCTACTCTAGTGTGTGGTGTGGTGGATTGCCTCAGGGGCTGATGATGAACAGTACAGGGGAAGAACTGCCTCGCGAGAGGTGTTCTTGAGCTGGTGCGATGAACTGCTTGGGTGAGTTCGATCACCTCTCTCTCTCTAATGAGCACTCGATCTGTTCTCCCCTTCTCAGTGGTGGCTAGTCCTATTTATAGAGGCCCTGGTCCTCTTCCCAAATATTGAGCGGGAATGGCGCCAACAACGGCCATTTCAAAGGGGAACATCTAGTACAAGTTATCCTGACTAAAGTTGGTCTTCGGCTGCCAAAAGCACTGGTGATGACGCCGTCTTGGGCTCCACGGTGACCTCCATCCTGCCGCTCCGCTGGTCTTGGTCTCGTTGCACTGAAATGGCAACCTTTGCCTAATGCCTCGGTACTACACGTCTGTGCTTGCCCCCTTTGCACCAAAGAGGAAACAAGGACACTGCGCCTGCCGGCGCCCGCCAGGCCTCGATCGTCATGGCTTGCGTCACGAGCACCTCGCGAGGTACCCTGCCTTGATCTCTCCGCCTCCTCGTGAGCCTACCTGGCGAGGCCGTTCCTGAGGAAGCCGAGCACCTCGCAAGGTACCCTGCCTTGATCTCTCCGCCTCCTCGCGAGCCTACCTGGCGAGGCCGTTCCTGAGGAAGCCTTGCGTCGTCTACCCCGCGAGGCTTGGCCCCTCACGGGGGTCTTGAGTCTTGTGCTTATGAAGATGGGACGTGCTGGGCCACCACTTGAGCCACGCCACAGGCCGCAGGCAGGCAAGTCTGGGGACCCCCGTTCCCAGAACGTCGACAGTAGCCCCCGGGCCCAAGGCGCGCTCGGACTTGTCTTAGCGGAGAAGCGAAGGGGCAAGTGCGGAGCACCGCGGGCCCCATCAGCCTGCGGCCTTGGATGCCGCGTGGCGGTTGATTGGACGTGGGCGTATCCGCTTCCCCACGCTGCTTCGGCAACCGCTTGACTTGACAAGTCCCTGCATGCAGAAACGGGTCATGATTACTTGCGATCGTGGAGGCCGACGGCTGGCTTCCTGCCGGTTATAAATGCGGGAGGGGGCAAGCCTCTGCTGTACATCTCCCTCCTTGCTCCCTTCTTTCTCCCCATCCCAGCTACTCGCCATCTCCCATGGCACCACCGAAGAGGTTCTCGGCCGCAGAGAAGGGAAAGGCTCGCCGGGAAGGGCCTGACTCTCCCCCGCCCAAGCGCGGCCGAGGTCGTCCATGCAAGCATCCCGTGGCCCCCGCAGTGGCTTCCCGCGGTCGCAGCGGCGATCCCCTGCGCAGTGATGGGCACCTGGTTGTTGAGGGAACGTGCACCGTGGCTGCACGGCCTCCCAGGCCACGCTTCCACTCGGCGGAGGTGCTGCCGGAGTTCGTCGTGTGGTCGGCGGACCCAACCAGCACCTGGATCCAGCTTCCCCGCTTCTTTGCAGGTGAACTTCCGGCCGGCACTCCGGGCAGCCTCTGGCTTCAAGCGGACGATTGCTGCAGCAGGGCCTCCTGGGCTTCGCTGGAGGTCTCCGTCGGCGGGAATGTGGCCCTGACCCACGGCTGGCAAATGTTTACCCGCGCGCATGGCCTGAGCTAGCGGTGCACCCTACACTTCAAGTTTGATGGCGACGCCACCCTCTACGTGAGGGTGTTCGGAGAAGACGGTCGCAGCGCTGGGTGCTGCCCCGTAGGCGATGACTACGATCGGGTACCCAGCCCCGGCGATGATCGGGATGAAGATGATGGCAGGCGCGTGGTCGGCGGCGTTCGTGGCTCGCCAAGCTCCGGCGGTTCTCCTTCGGACAGCAGCTCCTCCAGCGGTGGCCGCGACCAGCCTCCATGCTGTCGCGCTCGCCTTGAGGGGGGTAGCGGGTCAGTCCGCCGTCGTGCCTCGGTGAAGCGTGAGGAGGAGTCTGACTAAGCTCCGGAGGCAGTACTAGCCCTCGCCGCGAGTTGATGCCGAGCAAGTCGTGCCTATTTTGTTTTTCTCCCTTCCCTGCACAAAGAGAAAGTAGTGTAGTGTCCCGTGGGGGCCTTCTGGACTGTTGCTGTTAATTATCATGCTATTTCTGCTATTTCTGTGTTGTGTTTTGGTGTCACATGCCCGAGTGCAGTAATTACTTAGCTCGGGGAATCTTGTCGCAGTCTTCGGTTCCCGAGGCTCAGGCCTCGTTGTGCGCTTCGTGCCCTGCAAGGATTAGTCAGGAGTGGCAACTTCCGGTCTCGGTCGCGGAGGCGACCGACTCAGGTCCTGTGTTCGTGTCGCGATGCCCGTGGGGCACGGACTGGGAGGGGTGCTCCCATAGTGGACTTGGATAGGAGAGCCTCACACGACTGGGGCAGAAAACACTCATGAGGGCGCCCGCGTAGCCCCCTCGTGAGACTTGCACGAGAGAAAACGAGGCAAATAGGCGAAAAAGACAGAGAGTCACAAGTCAAGGACGGCAACAACTCCAATAAAACTTCAAATAGGGGTGAACAAGCCAACTGCAGAAAGCAAATGAAAAAGCCGCGTCCGGCACCTAATCTAGTCTTCGACGTCTTCTCACCAGCGCGAAGCTAAGTGCTGCCACTGGGCGTGGGCGGCCTCGGGGGCTCTCCGGAGACTCCGGGGCGTGTACAGCCCCAACTCATTATTACGTGAGAGTGTCACAAGCGGCGAGCTTCACATGCATTGGCCTTCTTCACAGGCTTCGGGCCTTTCTCGGGGAAATGAGCTTCACAGGCGTTGCCTTCTTCACAGGCACCGGGCCTTTCTTGGTTCATCTAGCTTCACAGGAGCCGGGCCTTCTTTACAGGCTCTGGGCCCCTTCTTCAAGGGTAGAACTTCTAGAGGTGCTAGATGTTCCACGCGTTCGGGATGGACACCCCCTCCTAAGTCTCCAAGCGTGCGGCGCCAGGCCTAGAGACATGAACAACCTTGAATGGGCCCTCCCACATGGGTGAGAGCTTGTGCAGCCCCTCCCTGGAGAGCACCCATCTGAGCATGAGGTCACCTACCTCGAGGGTCCTGGGGCGGATGCTGTGGAAATGGTACCGCCACAGTGCTTGCTGGTATCTCGCAGCCCGAAGCGCAACCTCTCGACGATGTTCCTCCCCAAGCACGAGGTCCACCCCCCCGCATGGCGTCCTGCTGTGCTTCGTCGAAAGCCAGGACCCGTGCGGAGCGGTGCCTGACCTCATGAGGAAGGACCGCCTTAGCACCGTAGACAAGGAAGAATGGGGTTTCACCGGTTGACTTGGTAGCGGTAGTACGGATGGACCATAGCATAGACTGAAGCTCGTCGTGCCAGCCCCTGCCGCAGTCCTCCAGCTTCTTCTTGAAGGTCCGAGTTTTGAGGCCTTTCAGGACCTCTGCGTTGACGCGCTCAGCTTGGCCGTTGCTCCGAGGGTGTGCCACCGAAGCGTAGCATATCTGCGTTCCAAGGTTAGCACAATATGTTTTGAAGAGATTGCTGGTGAACTGCGAACCATTGTCGGTGATGATGCGATTGGGTACCCCAAACTGGCTCACGAGGCCCCTGATGAACTTGACTGCTGAGCCAGCCGGGATGGTGCGGACAACTTCCACTTCTGCCCACTTGGTGAATTTGTCAATGGCGACGTAGAGGTAGCGGTAGCCCCCCGGCGCCCGAGGAAATGGGCCAAGGATGTCCAGTCCCCAAACAGCGAACGGCCACGAGAGGGGAATGGTCTGAAGGCCCTGAGCTAGCTGGTGAATCTGCTTGGCGTGGAAGTCGTTGAGTGCCGTTGGCCAATAGAAACCGATGTGAAACGCCTTGCCGACGAGTGTGCGCGAAGACGAGTGGTGCCCGCAGTCTCCACCGTGAATATCTACCAGTAGCTCTTTTCCTTGCTCCCTGGGGATGCAAAGTAGAGTAACATCATTCGACCGCTTCCGGTAGAGCTCTCCATCTTGGATGCATTAGGCCGTGGCCTGCCGCGCCACGCGTTCCGCGTCCTCCTCCTTTTCCGGCAAGATCCCTCGCACCAAGTAATCCTTGAACTCCATGGTCCAACATCCCTCCTGAGGCTCCAGCGCGAGGAGCAGGCGTGCCGTGAGGTCGGGCCACAGGCCGGGGCTCCCGAGGCAGGCGGTTGTGGGAGCTCCTCCTGAGGCTGTGATGTGCTTGATAGTGATGGTGCCGCTGAAGGTTTAAAGAGTCGTTCTTCGAAGACGCCATGCTCCTGGGGAAACCTCCTGGACGCCCTTTTGGCTACGTCATCAGCATCTTGATTGGTGCCGTGAGGCACATGCTGCAGCTCCAGCCACCAAAACTGTTTCTCCATCCTGCGGACCTCCGCGAGATATGCTTCCATGTGTTCGTCCTTCAGCTCGTATACCTTGTTGGAGAAGTTGACGAGGAGTTGTGAATCACCCTTGATGGTGAGGCGCTTTACCCCCAAGGCGACTGCAGCTTTCAAGCCCGCTATTAGGCCCTCGTATTCTGCTATGTTGTTGGAGACCTTTTCTCCATGCTGGAAGCAAAGTTGAACGACATAGTAGAGCTTGTCCTATGTAGGAGATATGAGCACTGCGCCAGCCCCCGCGCCATGTCGGGAGAATGCCCCGTCGAAGTACATGACCCAGCCGTCCGGTGCTTCGCTTCCCGGGGAAAGTGACCGGTCCTCGCCCGCTTTGAGCCCCGGTGCCTCTGCCCATTCTGCCACGAAATCGGCAAGTGCAGCTCCTTTGATGACTCTGGTCATGCTGAATTCCAGCTGAAACGCTTGCAACTCGATGTTCCATTCAACAACTCTTCCAGCTGAGTTGGGGCTCCTGAGTACCCTTTCCAAGGGGTATGCTGAGACGACCTTGATGGGATGGCCTTGGAAGTAGTGCCGCAGCTTGCGTGAAGCCACTAATAGCGCGAGGAGGAGTTTTTGGGGCATGGGGTACCGCGCCCTCGCGTCCCGTAACACAGTGTTGACGAAGTACACAGGGTGCCCGACGAGGTTGAGGGTGCTGGTGCAGCCCACGTCTTTCGAAGGTTGAGGCGCCTCCTGAGAGGATGGAGCCCCTAGCGCTTGGTCACCTGGCGAGGCCTCCTCCACTTCGGGTGCGCCCCCCCTGCTGAGGCTGATCCTTATCTGCTGCAGTCGTGTTCTTCGCGAGGCTTTCTTGGCTTTGCTCTGCTTCGGCCGGGGCGGCGGCCGGCACAGCCTTGGCCCGGCGCTCCTCTAACCGCCACCAGGGTTGCGCTGGCGGAGTAGGGGGTGGCTGCAAGGTAAAGCACCAAGGGCTCCCGAGGGCGCGGAGCTACCATCAACGGAGGGCTGGTAAGGTACTTCTTGAGATCTTGGAATGCCTTGCCGGCCTCTTCAGTCCACTCAAACGGGCCCTTCTTCTTCATCAGCTTGAAGAAGGGTAGTGCCCGCTCCCCCAGCTTGGAGATGAAGCGTCCCAACGCGGTTACACGCCCGGTGAGCTTCTGCATTTCTCTTAGGGTCTTCGGCGGACTCATGTCTTCGACCACCTTGACCTTTTCTGGGTTAGCCTTGATGCCCCTGTGGGACACGAGGAAGCCCAAGAGCTTGCCCGAGGGGACTCCAAATACGCACTTCTCCGGATTGAGCCGCAGATCCACTTCACGGAGGCTCGCGGAGGTTTCTTCCAGGTCCTGTATCAGGGTTTTTGCCTCCCGAGACTTCACCACAATGTCGTCCACGTAAGCTTCAGCGTTTCTCTCGAGCTGCCGGCCCAAGGCGATGTGCATCAGCCGTTGAAAGGTCGCGCCTGCGTTGCGCAACCCAAATGGCATGCAGGTATAGCAGTACACTCCACACGGGGTCAGGAAGGCTGTTTTCTCCACGTCTTCTACCGCCATCTTGATCTGGTGATAGCCCGAGAAGGCATCCAGGAAGCACAATAGGTCACACTCGGCGGTGGAGTCGACGATCTGGTCGATGCGAGGAAGCGGGAATGGATCCTGCGGGCAGGCCTTGTTGAGGTTGGTGAAGTCGACACACATGTGTTCCTTTCCTCCCTTTTTTGGCACAATAACGGGGTTGGCCAGCCATCCAGGATAGCGGACCTCGCGAATGAAACCCGCTACCTCCAATTTGCGGGTTCCTTGGATGATGAAGGCCTGCTTTTCAGTGGACTGTCGCCTTGCCTTCTGCTTCACGGGGCGTACGTTGGGGCACATGTTGAGATGATGCTCAATCACATCCCTTGGGACCCCTGCCAGCTTATCAGGTTCCCACGCAAACACCTCCTTGTTTGCGCGCAGGAACTTCACCAAGGCCTCCTCCTGCTCAGGGTCGAGGTTGGCGCCTATGGTGAAGGTGGCGCCAGTGGATCCGTCCTCGTCGACCGGTACCTGCTTGGTCTCCGCCTTGTCTTGGGTGAATAGCCGCTTCTTCTTAGCCGGCGCCACCGCGGCCGTCTTGAAAACAAGCTTGAGCGCCTGCAGCGCATCCCTTGTGTCTCCGAACACGGTAAGGACGCCGCTGCTCTCGGGCATCTTCACGAGGTTGTACGCCGGGTGAGTCGCTGCCATGAACTGGGCCAAGGCTGGGTAACCGACGATGGCGTTGTACGGGAGGATGATGGGGGCGATGTCGAAGTCGATTAGCTCCGCGCGGAAGTTGTCGTGGGTGCCGAAGGTCACCGGCAGGCGGATCTGCCCCAGGGAGCTGGTGGAACCACCTCTGACGCTAGAGAAGGGCCTGCTGGGTTGAAGCTGCTCTAGCGGCACGTGGAGGACACTGAAGGCCCCACCGAGAGCATGTTGAGGCCAGCGCCACCGCCGATGAGGGTCCTGGTGACGGCCACCTGGCAGATGGTGGGGGTGCATAGCATCGAGAGTGCGCCCGAACAGGCGGTGTTGGAGGGGTGATCATCCGAGCTGAAGGTCAAATCGGCCTTGGGTGCCACCCAGCCCGGGTGGGTTTCACGGTGCTTGAGGACGGCCCCGATCTGGCGGACGAACGACTTGACGTGGCGGCTCGAAGGTCGTGCCTGCGAATTGCCCAGGATGGCTGCAACGACTGGGGGTGCCGGCGTAGCATGATGGGCGAGCAAGAGGTTGCGCAACTCCTCCCAGGAGGCCACAGAAACCGCTAGCAGGTGGAGCAGCCACATGCGCGGGACGCCGGTGAGGGCCATGGGCAGCCAGTTCGCCATGACCTTGTCGTCGCCTGCGGCCTTGAGGACGGCTTCTTCATATGCCAGCAGGAAGGCCAGTGGGTCGGCCGCGCTTTCGTAGCGCGGCGGCATGTCCGGCTTGAACTTTCTCAGCCACTGCACCTGTTGCAAGGCGGGGGCCAGGGCTCGGAGCCCCCTGGTTTCCGCGCCAGCGTCGACAGCCGGAGCGGGCGGTGCGTTGTTCGCCATGAGGGCAGAGGGTGGTGTTGACGGGGAACGGGACGACGGAAGGGAGAGCTCCGGCGCACCCCTACCTGGCACGCCAAATGTCGGATGTTGGGTTCCGGCAGACCCTTAAGGTTCAAACTCTTGGGTGCGCACGAAGATCTCTTCCCTACCAATCTACGTCCAATCGCCTCGTGAGATCTAAGCTGAAAACACTGAACAACACAAGGGACACAAGATTTATACTGGTTCAGGCCACCGTTTTGGTGTAATACCCTACTCCAGTGTGTGGTGTGGTGGATTGCCTCAGGGGCTGATGATGAACAGTACAGGGGAAGAACAGCCTCGCGAGAGGTGTTCTTGAGCTGGTGCGATGAACTGCTTGGGTGAGTTTGATCGCCTCTCTCTCTCTAATGAGCACTCGAACTGTTCTCCCCTCCTTGGTGGTGGCTAGTCCTATTTATAGAGGCCCTGGTCCTCTTCCCAAATATTGAGCGGGAAGGGTGCCAACAACGGCCATTTTGAAAGGGAGCATCTAGTACAAGTTATCCTGACTAAAGTTGGTCTTCGGCTGCCAAAAGCACTGGTGATGACGCTGTCTTGGGATCCACGGTGACCTCCATCCTGCCGCTCCGCTGGTCTTGGTCTCGTTGCACTAAAATGGCAACCTTTTCCTGATGCCTCGGTACTCCACGTCTGTGATTGCCCCCTTTGCATCAAAGAGGAAACAAGGACACTGCACAGGTCGGCGCCCTCCTGGCCTCGATCGTCATGGCTTGCATCACGAGCACCTCGCAAGGTACCCTGCCTTGATCTCTTCGCCTCCTCGCGAGCCTACCTGGCGAGGCCGTTCCTGAGGAAGCCTTGCGCCCTCCGCCGCGCGAGGCTTGGCCCCTCGCGAGGGTCTTGAGTCTTGTGCTGATGAAGATGGGCCGTGCTGGGCCACCACTTGAGCCACGCCGTAGGCTGCAGGCAGGCAAGTCTGGGGACCCCCGTTCCCAGAACGCCGACACTCACTTTATCTTCCAAGCCTTCCGCTGTTATCGTTTTTAGATGGCCTTAAGCCATATTATTGTAATAAGTTCTCTTTTTGAGATATTCGATGTAATAAGTGTGTGATTGCTATTCTGTTATAAATCTTCGAGTACTGTGCGTGTCAGCATTACCGATCCAGGGATTACACTGATGCAGAGAGATCAGACTGTTTGAGGTCTGGTCGCTACAAGATGGTATCAGAGCACACGCTGATTGTAGGACACGACCACTAAGCTTCACCGGGACCTACATCGCCACTTTACTAGAAGAGGAGCATTGGATGATTCGAGTTCAAGTTCCAGGAAGGACGTTCATGCCTTCTTGCTACGTCTTGAGCTTGCGTTGGTTTTCTTTGAAGAGGAAAAGGTGATGCAATAATAGTAGCGTAAGTATTCCCCTCAGTTTTTGAGAAGCAAGGTATCAATCCAGTAGCAGGCTCCTCAAAAGTCCCACGCACCTACACAAACAAACAAGAACTCACAGCCAACACAATAAAGGGGTTGTCAATCCCTTCAAGGCCACTTGCAAAAGTAAGATCTGATAGAGATAATATGGTAAGATAAATATTTTTGGTATTTTATGATATAGATTGGAAAAGTAAAAGATGCAAATAAAAGTAGATTGAAAGCTTATATGATAAGAGATAGACCCGGGGGCCATAGGTTTCACTAGTGGCTTCTCTCAAGATAGCATAAGTATTACGGTGGGTGAACATATTATTGTTGAGCAATTGATAGAAAATCGAATAATTATGAGATTATCTAGGCATGATCATGTATATAGCCATCACGTCCGTAACAAGTAGACCGACTCCTGCCTACATCTACTACTATTACTCCACACATCGACCGCTATCCAGCATGCATCTAGAGTGTTAAGTTCATAAAGAACAGAGTAACACATTAAGAAAGATGACATAATGTAGAGGGATAAACTCATGCAATATGATATAAGCCCCATCTTTTTATCCTCGATGGCAACAATACAATACGTGCCTTGCTGCCCTGCTGTCACTGGGAAAGGACACCGCAAGATTGAACCCAAAGCTAAACACTTCTCCCATTGCAAGAAAGATCAATCTAGTAGGCCAAACCAAACTGATAATTCGAAGAGACTTGTAAAGATAACTTAATCACACATAAAAGAATTCAGAGGAGATTCAAATATTTCTCATAGATAAACTTGATCATAAACCCACAATTCATCAGATCTCGACAAACACACCGCAAAAAGAGTTACATCGAATAGATCTCCAAGAAGATCGAGGGGAACTTTGTATTGAGATTCAAAGAGAGAGAAGAAGCCATCTAGCTAATAACTATGCACCCGAAGGTCTGTGGTAAACTACTCACAACTCATCGGAGAGGCCTTGGAGTTGATGTAGAGGCCCTCTGTGATCGATTCCCCCTCCGGCGGAGCGTCGGCGAAGGCTCTAAGATGGGATCTCCCGGATACGGAAGGTTACGGCGGTGGAAATAGTTTTTCGTGGTCGCTTCTGATGTTTTCGGGGTACATGGGTATATATAGGAGGAAGAAGTAGGTCGGTGGATGCTCGAGGGGCCCACGAGGGTGGGGTGCACGCCCAACCCTAGGGGGCGCGCCCGGCACCCTCGTGGCCGCCTCGCTTGTTCCAAAAAGATCACTCCCGAAGGTTTATTCCGTTTGGACTCCGTTTGATATTCCTTTTCTTCGAAACACTGAAATAGGCAAAAAAACAGCAATTCGGGCTGGGCCTCCGGTTAGTAGGTTAGTCCCAAAAATGATATAAAAGTGTAAAGTAAAGCCCATAAACATCCAAAACGGGTGATATAATAGCATGGAACAATCAAAATATATAGATACGTTGGAGACTTATCACCAGTCACTGAGCCCATAGAGTTTTCCTTTGATGCACCAACCTGGACTCTAGGAAAGAGCACGGCGGCCCACATCACCATGGGACGCATTGGAGAAGTTTACCACAAGGATCTCAAGGGTACTATCTACCAGATTTGTGGGTGCCGAGATGAGCAATGGGAGATGATCAGCACCAGGAGGGATAGATCCATTGCAGCTTTCATACAGGAGTTAAATCAGCACATTCGTGCCAGGAGAACCAGATGTGCGCAGGCATGATGGATCTGAAGCAGGCAATGACTAGGATCACAGAGCTGGAGGAAGAACTCAAGTCTACACGCGATGGATATGAGGAGGAAATGATGATACTCATGGAGAAGAATGACAATTTGACAAGGAAGCTAGGAGTATTCATGCCCTAATGCAGCTACTACTTCAGAATCAGAACCAGGGGAACAACAACAACAACAACCCACCACCACCACCTGTTGATCACTTAGCCCGCTTCTTAAGGCTGAATCCACCGGTGTTCTCCAGTAGCATCGAGCCGATTGTTGCAGATGATTGGCTCCGCAAGATTGGAAGGGAGTTGACCACTGTAGGATGCACAGATGCAGAGAGAGTGCGTTTCACCGCACATCAACTTGATGGACCCGCAGCATCATGGTGGGAGAATTTCACAGCCGCTTACCCCATCGACACTGTTACATGGGACCAGTTTCAGCAGGCTTTCCACACTGCCCATGTTTCAGTAGGAGCAATGGCCATGAAGAAGTGCGAATTTCGCAACTTGCGCCAAGGAGGACGCATAGTGGGCCAGTATGTGGATGATTTTAGTAAGTTAGCACGTTATGCCTCGGACGACGTTGCTACAGATGCAGCTAAGCAGGAGAAGTTTCTGGAAGGACTGAATGATGAGCTGAGCATGCAATTGATGGTGGCAACCTTCAACAACTACCAGGAGTTGGTAGACAGAGCTCTCATGATTGAAGGGAAGCAGCAGCAGATTGGCAACCGCAAGAGGAAGTATGGACAAGGGAAGTACAATTCAGGAGCTCAGCAGAGGCCCCGTTTTACCCTGAACTCGGGAGGACACATTCACCATAACCATGGAGGCCATAATCCCAATGGAGGAAGTTCGCATAACCATAGTGGCCCCAAGAATGGGAATGGGAATAGAGGAAGCAACGACCAGAACCTTTCCAACCCAGCAATGCCCGCCAAGAAGGATCTAAGTCACATTACTTGTTTCAAGTGCGGGAAGAATGGACATTACGCCACAGAGTGTTCTGAAGCTAAGAATGGAAATGGCAATGGAAGCTCTGGGAAGAAGCCCAACCCTTTCAACAGGGGACAAGTGAACCACGTTAATGTGGAGGAGGTTGAAGCGCAACCAGATGCAGTAATAGGTAAGTTTTTGGTTAAGTCATTTACTGCAATCATTCTTTTTGATACTCATGCATCGCTTTCATACATATCAAGGGGATTTGTGGATAAGTATAAGTTGCCCACCAAAGTTCTTAGAACAACGATGTTAGTAAGTTCGCCAGGAGCCGAACATATGGTAAGCCAAGGATGTTTTCAGATGCCATTGACCATTGGTAGGCATGTTTTCCCCTTAGACCTGATAATTCTGGAGTCGCAAGGTTTGGATGTGATTTTGGGTATGGATTGGCTATCGATGTATGGAGGGAACATCGATTGCGCCAGTAAGTCGATTTTGCTCACCACCCCAGAAGGAAGAAGGATTAAGTATGTATCCCAGCATGTGCCGAAGAGGACTCAAGTGAATTACTTATCAGGAGTTGTACTGGAGGAAGTACCAGTGGTGAAGGATTTCCCTGATGTATTTCCAGAAGAGTTGCCAGGCATGCCACCGGATAGATATATTGAGTTTTTGATTGAGCCTTTGCCAGGCACAGGGCCAATATCTAAGAGAGCATACAGGATGCCCGCTAAGGATTTGGAGGAAATTAAGAAGCAGATTAAGGAGTTACTGGATGAAGGTTATATTCACCCAAGTTTGTCACCTTGGGGATCCCCAGTGCTTCTAGTGGAGAAGAAGGATGGATCGTTGAGGATGGTTGTTTATTATCGTGGATTGAATGAAGTGACGATCAAGAACAAGTACCCACTGCCGATGATCAATGATATGTTTGACCAGTTGCAAGGAGCTAAAGTATTTTCCAAGATAGATTTGCGATCAGGATACCACCAGCCAAAGATTCGAGAGTAGGATATACCTAAGACATCTTTTACCAAAAGGTATGGGCTAGTCTACCGTTATGTCATTCGGTCTGACTAACGCCCCTGCCTATTTAATGAACATGATGAACAAGGTGTTTATGGAGTTTTTGGATAAGTTCGCCGTGGTGTTCATTAATGACATATTGGTCTACTCGAAGAATGAAGAGGAGCATAAGGAGCATTTGCATTTGGTACTTGGGAAGCTCAGAGAACATCAGTTATATGCTAAATTCAGTAAGTGTGAGTTTTGGTTGAAGGAAGTTGGATTCCTCGGACATGTTATATCCGGAGAAGGAATAGCAGTAGACCCCACCAAGGTTGTCACTGTGACAAATTGGGAAGCACCCACGTCAGTTGGAGAGATCCGAAGTTTTCTTGGACTCGCAGGATACTACAGGAGGTTCATTGAGAATTTCTCTAAGATTGCAAAGCCGATGACGGAGTTGTTGAAGAAGGACACCAAGTTCAAATGGACTGAGGAATGTGAGGCTAGTTTTCAGGAGTTGAAGAAACGTCTGGTTACAGCTCCAGTGTTGATTCTTCTAGATCAACGCAAGGATTATCAAGTGTATTGCGACGCTTCTCATCGAGTACTTGGAGTAGTGCTTATGTAGGAGGGAAGAGTTGTTTCATATGCCTCACGACAGCTTAAACCCCATGAGTTGAATTATGCTACACACGATTTGGAGTTAGCAACCATAGTGCATGCGTTGAAGACATGGAGACATTTTCTCATCGGAAACCATTGTGAGGTGTACACGGATCAGAAGAGTTTGAAGTCTATCTTCACGGAGAAGGAGTTAAATATCAGGCAGAGGAGATGGTTGGAGCTCATCAAGGATTATGATATGAGGTTGCACTATCATCCGGGAAAGGCTAACGTAGTAGCCGATGCGTTGAGCCGCAAGAGTCATGTCAATACACTCATGACCGGAGAATTACCCAAGGAGTTAGCAGAGGATCTTCGCGAGCTAAGTTTGGAAATAGTTTCGAGAGGATATGTAGAAGCCTTGGAAATTCAGTCTACTTTGATGGATAAGATCAGAGAAGCCCAAAAGACGGACAAGGAGTTTGCCGAGGAAAAAGAAAGGATGAGCAAAGGAAAAGCTAATGGATTTCGTGAGGATGAGCATGATACCTTATGGTTTGAGGACCGCGTATATGTGCCTAATGACCCGGAGATCCTGAAGTTGATTCTGCAGGAGGCCCATGATTCACCGTATTCGATTCACCCAAGAAACACCAAGATGTATCTGGATTTGAAGGACAGTTTCTGGTGGATCAGAATGAAGAAGGATATTGCGGAATATGTAGCAGTTTGTGGTGTATGTCAGAGAGTGAAGGCAAAGCATCAGAAGCCAGCAAGATTGCTACAACCATTGCCGATACCCGAATGGAAGTGGGATAAGCTAGGCATGGATTTTATCACGGGATTGCCCAGGACACGTTCAGGCTATGACTCGATATGGGTTGTAGTTGATCGGTTGACGAAAGTAGCTCATTTTATCCCAGTGAAGACTACTTACACCAGTGCTAAGTTGGCAAAAAATATACATGACCAGGATCGTATGTCTGCATGGAGTTCCGAGGACTATTGTATCAGATAGAGGAACCCAGTTTACCTCAAAGTTCTGGATTCAGTTGCATGAGACTTTCAGAACCAGGCTAGAATTTAGTACAACCTTTCATCCACAGACAGATAGACAGACCGAGAGAGTCAATCAGATTCTGGAGGACATGTTGAGAGCTTGTGCGCTAGATTATGGATCTAGTTGGGACGACAATTTTCCATATCTAGAGTTCTCTTACAACAACAACTATCAAGCCAGTTTGAAGATGGCCCCTTTCGAAGCTTTGTATGGAAGGAGATGCAGGACACCGTTGTTATGGGATGAAGTTGGAGACCGTCGGTTGTTTGGACCAGATTTGATCAAGGAGTCTGAAGAGAAGGTTAAGTTGATTCGCGATAGACTCAAGATAGCCCAGTCCAGGCAGAAGAGCTATGCGGATTCTAAATGCAAGGAGACAAATTACAAAGTTGGAGACAGAGTGTATCTTCGTGTGTCCCCTCTACGAGGAGTCAAACGTTTTGGAGTCAAGGGAAAGTTAGCCCCGAGAATTGTAGGACCATACAAAGTTTTGGAACGTATGGGAGAAGTTGCTTACAAGCTGGAATTGCCAGAAGGATTATCAGGAGTTCATGATGTGTTCCACGTTTCCCAGCTGAAGAAGTGCCACGCACAGATGGCCGATATTCCTCTGAGAGATACGGTGCCCCTGGAAGCAATTCAGTTGGATAGTGATCTGACTTATGAGGAAAAACCAGTCAAGATTCTCGAGTTTGCCAGCCGAGTCACGCACAGCAAGGTTATCAAGTTCTGCAAAGTTCAGTGGAGCCACCATACCGAGGATGAAGCCACCTGTGAACGAGAGGAAGACCTACGGAAGGACCACCCGCACCTATTTTCTAGCCAACCCGAATCTCGAGGGCGAGATTCATCTTAAGGGGGTAGGTTTGTAACATCTCAAATTTCCAATTTGGAATGTTATACTTAGATCATTCATGCATATCATATTTTATTACATTCCGTCTCGCGGTCCTCGAAATTCTAGGTAACTCAAGGACCCACGAAGAGAGTTGGGGATTTCATCGTTTTCATATTTGAATTTTTCTCAAATATCAAAACAATGATCATTTTGGTTTTAATTAATTTTCTCTTCCAAAATATTTCATATTAAAAATCTATGAGAGGAGATAATATGACTTCTCCAAAATAAATGAAATATTCAAGGAAAAATATTAAAATCCAATAAATAGTTTTATTTGGATTTTTATTGCAATTTTATTTGAAGTAGAAAAAATATGCATAATTTAAAATTGCATTTTAGGCCAAGAAAATGTTCATCCTGTTCTAAATATTTTCTTTAGATGGTGAAAATTTGTTTTGGTATTTTTAGATTTTTATTTTATTTTCTAGGATTTGTTTTTTTTTGTTTTTCGGCGAAATCTATTTAAAAAAAAGAGATCCCGCCCGACTGGGTCGGAGCCCAGCCGAGCAGGCCGGCCCGCCAAGCGCGTCGCCTCGCCCCGCCGTGCACCGGTCGGAGTCGGGAGTCCGACCCCGAGCCGCCGCCGGCCGCCCCCTTGTCCAAGTTGCCGCCAACCCCGCCCCCTCTTAAATAGCCGCCCCGCCGCCGCCTCTTGCCACCTCGCTCCGCCACCCGATGCCTCCACCCCTGCCTGCCGAGCGCCCCGCCGCCCGCAAGCCGCCGTCGCCGCGCCACCTCGCCGCCGCCCTCGCCTCGCCACCCCACTGCCGACCCGCGCCGCCCCGGAGCCCCGCCACCGTAGCTGAGCCCCGTTGGAGCCGCCCCGCCTCGCTGGAGGTATACACCGCCGCCGCCGCCGTCGTTCAGTTTTATTTTAAAACCGTTCAGTTTTTTTAGAAACCCTAGATCCGATTTTTCTGTTAGATCGGTTCGTTTTTTTCCAGTTTAGCCAAATAGCGGACGGTCGGCCGTACGTTAGTTTTAACGAACGAAGTCCATCCATTAGCCGCAGATAGCGAACGTTCGTTTGTTAGCCTGTTCGTCAGTTTTCTTTTTCCAGGGTTTTTCCATGATTATTTTCGATCACGATTTTTGTCTTGATCTTCATTTTAGTTTATCTTCTCGCTCATTTATTGGAATCAGGTGATTCAAGCGCCCAGATTTTTGTCTCGAAGCCCTCTTTCTATTTAACCAACTTGAACAAGATTTTGTTACTGTAAAATTTGACTTTAGTCCAGATTTGTAAACAGATCTTGTTTCTTTCGCAGTTTGAGTTTCATTGTTTCGTTTGATTTGATTCATTTTGCAAACCAGAGTTCTTAAGTTGAACTTTCTGGTTAGATCTCTTATTTGAGTTTTACACATGCTTCTAGTTGAGTGCTTATGTATGTATTTGTTGTTTGCGATAGAGTACCCGGAGTGCGAAGCGTGCTACTACGAGTCTCTAGGTTTCACGGATCATCAGCAAGGCAAGTAACACTTTGATCATACCTCTTTAATACCCAGTTTTTATTGCATTAGATCAACCCTCAAACATTGCATGGTTAGGAGATGATTAATATGTGGGTTTTGGGAAGTAGATTGAGGTAGAACCTATTGCCATATTTATTATCAAATCTTTGGGAGTTACTTCTACGTTATGCTCAGGATTTCTATGCTCGTAGACATGGTTTGGGTGAGTGTATCCATGACAGATGTGAGTGTTGTTACTTAATGGTTAACTTAAGGTGGCTACTTAAATACACTTCTGGGTGGATTGCTTGAGGCACCCTGGAGTACCCAGTGGTTGTCAGGGCACCTGGAGAATCCAGTGTTGTCCTAGGATATCCCAGAGTACCCGTGTGATCATCCTATGGTCCGTCACCCAGGCTCAAAGGGATCATAAGATTATTCATGATAGAAACTTCCGTGTGCAGCCACAAGCTATTATGGGCTCTAGCATAGTTGAGTATGTTGCATGACCTCTTTCAGTGGTGGGCTAGCAGATGTAGGGGAAAGTAGGTGTAACTGTCGACCCAAAGTAAAGAGTTATTATTTCAGAAAGACTGTGTCTCGAATCTCCGACCATGGATGTATTCGGGTCTTGTGGGGAAAAGTGCGCAAACCTCTGTAGAGTGTACAAAATAATCATGGTTAGCCATGTCCCCGGTTATGGACATCTTGAGTATTTGGTTCTTGGATTATCATGTTGATCTCATCACTCTAAATTAATTTGTTGGGTTTAATGATGATGCTTAATTGGGATTGAGTTGGAGGAACCTTCTCAATGTTTAACAACCACCATGATAGTTAAACAAAATTTATTCCTTTGTTGTAGGAAAAAATTGACTTTATGCAAAATTGTAACCATAGAACTTTCCACCAGCCTAATATGCATGTAGTGATAGCATTCATTCTGTTCATAACTCTATGTGTTACATTGCCAGCATATTCCATGTGCTGACCCGTTTCGGGCTGCAACGTTTCATGTTGCAGACTTTTCAGACGACAAGTAAGGTGCCATAGGTCATTGTCTTCCACTCAGCTATGCCGTTGGAGTTGATGGACTCACTTTATCTTCCAAGCCTTCCGCTGTTATCGATTTTAGATGGCCTTAAGCCATATTATTGTAATAAGTTCTCTTTTTGAGACATTCGATGTAATAAGTGTGTGATTGCTACTCTATTATAAATCCTCGAGTACTGTATGTGTCAGCATTACCGATCCAGGGATGACACTGATGCATAGAGATCAGACTGTTTGAGGTCTGGTCGCTACATCCAGCCCATGTATGGCCCATGACGTCTTTCGGCCCATACGAGTCCCTTTGTAACTCTTGGCCCATTAACAGCCGTGGTGAAACCGGCCTGTAATGAACAGTGTATCACTTTATACCCATTTGCGGCCCATTATTCCATTGGGTCGTTTCTAGTCCGTGTTACCTTTCGGCCTTCTCAGGGCCCATTTATTCTTGGGCTCATTTCCAGCATTCGGTTACTGACGGCCCGTTACTGGCCTTTTCTACTTGTGGGCCAAATTCAGCCCGTAGATACAGTCGGCCCGTTTGTGGCCCGTTAATATGTTGGGCCATTTTCATAGCATCATCAAATACGGCAAATTAACGACCCATTATGGTCAGCCCATAAAACGTACGATCTCCACTCTAGCCTGTTTACGACCCATTAAAGGCTCGTACAAGGCCCATAGATGAGTCGGCCCGTAGAAGGCCCATGGATCCTACGGGACGTAGAAGGCCCATGGATCCGATGGCCCATTGAAGGCCCATGGATCCGACGGCCCATTTAAGGCCCATGGATCCGACGACCCATAGAAGGCCATGGATCGTCCGTCCCATAGATGGCCCATCGATCGTACGACCCATGGAGGGCCATGGTCACTACAACATTTGGGCGAGTTGGCCCCTGTTTGAACGATATAGCATATTCAAAGAATTATCCTACTCTATACTATCACCTCTAAAAACATACACAATACAACAAAGAGACCAAGGCATAGAAACATAGAATAATCCTACACTATACAATAAAGAAATTATAGCCGATTATACCCACTGGGCATTATGGTTCGGCACCGGTGATAATAAAGCATACACAAACAGCAAATTACATACACTGGGCAAATACAACTCATACATCATGGACGCACATCAACTTAACTCCATTTGAACTATAATCTGTTCAGAAAATAGGATTGGCCAGATTCAGATAGCACAAATTTTAGTCTGCAAAATCTCCAATTCCTTCGTGGTTACCTTAGTGTCTTGTCTCATTTTTTGACTCCTGCATCTAATATCTGCATGTCCAGTCTCAACTTTTTGATTGTATGTTGAGAATCATGTACATGTTCTCTTGCCACCTCTAGTTGATGCTCAAGAACATCAGCACATTCCAATTCCAATCCATAATCATTCGTTAATGGCATGCCGCACTGCTCGCAGATCTTTGTGTTGATGTCACTTCATCCTGAAATGTTTCTGTAAGTACACATGACTAGGGCAAAAATATAGTTACAACAGCGAAGCGAGCAAGACACTATTTTGTACTACAAGGCAAAACAGGACTAACAATAATGTTACACGTCATGAAGCATAAGCAGGTGATATTTTAAAAATTATAAAAAAGATAGTCTATGCAGCCTGCATACAGAAATCTCTCTTAGCTCACTAGAGGAGCATGATGTTGGGGCCCAATCCAAAACACAGACAAGTTACAAATTTAGACAGCATGTTGCGTATAAGTAAGCAAGCAGTTGGCCATTCTGTAGCTCAATTAAACTCTTGGGGAGCATAATGAACAGCAGAGGGTTTCATACAAACATACTACAGCAAGCAGAACTATGCAATCATTAGCCTAGTACAAACTAGATTGTGAGCCTCATGCAATAATAGTTGGTTAATAGACTTCAAAGCTTCAAGCAAACTTCGGCAGAGTAATTAAATGGTAAGGCCTTTAATTATGTCAACTAATAGTTATACAAGTACCCAACATCAGGCATCATTCTTTGGGCATCTCATTAACTGAGGACAAATAAAGCAATTGAAAAGAGCAAATTAACTATGCCTGAAACAAACAAGGAATTGAACTGTTGAGTTGGATATAGTGAATTACCTTAACAGGTTGAAGAGGCTCAACGCAGCTCCTACTTCCCTTGCAAGGCTCCTTCCTAACATTTTGTACTTGGAAATCCTCAATCTTATCTTCATTGCACCCCCTCTGCAAGGTGACACAAACTAGTTACTCGTCTCCTCGGAAGATTAATATGCATACTTTCTAGTCTGTGAACACAAAAGGATGAGATTATAACAAAACAACACTACATAATGAAACATGCCGCATCTCTTGCACTTGCACACAATGAAATGAGCATTTACTATGTCTACACTATGTAAAAACTAGGCATACCTTCGAACTGGATCTCCAGGTAAACTTGGAGAGCCTACTTTAGCGTATAGCCAAACCTTTATGTCACCTATGAGTTAGACAAGGCCCCACTACAACAGCCCTTAGTGTTTAAATTGTTGACAAGCTCTGTTAGAGTGTTAGGTCAAGAACAACAAGTAATCAAAGCAAACAGTCCTAGTATGGCTGGTTGATGGAAACAAGCAATTGAACAGATGTGTGAGCAAATCTTACATATCAAGAAAAGAAGCAAAGGAGGCTTAAAGACCATCACTTGACTGACCAGATTTAAGGGGCATTTAAACATCATGTGCAACGTATGAACTAACATAAACATTGCATATTCCAGATTGTACAATGGAATGCACATGTATTAGGTTATGCCATGTATGATGATGCCTAAATGTACACTATAGCAGGCAGGAGTGATTCATCATTGCACACACAATTGGATTGCAGGTTAAGGGCCAGTTCGATTCTGCCTTTTCAGGGCTTATTGTCAAAATAAGCCATAAAAGATGTAAAGAAGTCATTTTTGAGTTATGGGCTTGGGCTTAACTAATTTCGCTTTGGAGGGGCGTGTTTCGAGTAGAACCTCGCTAAAAATTGTAGGGAAGGGGAATAGTGAAATGACTATGTTGTCTGCCTATATTACACTCAAAATGCAACTGCTGATGTTCGTGTCACACCTGACCCTCAAGTAAAAACAAACAGGAAAGCGTTCATTGCCCTGCCCGCTTGCATCTCCTCTCCCCTTTCCCTCTACCTCGATCCCCTGCCTGTAGCACTAGGGTTCCTACATCGAGCCGTCACCACTGGTCCCATCTGGCTTGGTCCTCGATGATGCTTTGTCCAGCTAGGCTACATGGCCGGCGGGTAGGGGCAAATCACCCTGGCTGCTCCTCCCTCTGGCGCCGCCCCTCATTCTCATGGTCTCCAGTAGCTGCTCCACTGTGGTTCGTCCAACGCACTACTCCAGCGGGCGCGGCACAACTACGGCTGATGCCACACTATGGCAGAAGGCACCTTATTCCCCCTCCCCTCCTCCCAGGCCATGGCCTTGAGGTGCTGTTGAAGGATGAGCTCATCCAACAAGGTGAGGATCTCCTCTGATTTTTTGCCAAATTTTCATTCTGATCCACTATACGATGAATTGCCATGAGCTGCTTCTGCTGCTGCTATATGATGATTTGCTATGAGCTGCTGCTGCTATATGATGAATTGCTACGAGCTGCTGCTGCTATATGATGAATTGCTATGAGCTGCTGCTGCTATATGATGAATTGCTATGAGCTGTTGGTGCTGCTATATGATGAGTTGCTATAAGCTCCTCCTGCTGATGCTATATGCTGAATTGCTATGAGCTGCTCCTGCTGCTACTATATGATGAATTCCTATGAGTTGCTCCTGCTACTGCTATATGATGAATTGCTATGAGCTGCTCCTGCTGCTGCTATGTGATGAATTGCTATGAGCTGCTGGTGGTATATGATGAATTGCACACTGCTATTGTTGTATGATGAGTTGCTACGAGCTGCTGCTGCTCCTATATGATGCTTTCAGGTGGTATTGCTATATGATAATAACCAGCCACTTGGACCATTGATTTTTAATAAATAATTGTTCTTCATTTAAATGTGGGTCATGCGTTCTTTGTTTAAATTAGGCAATGGAATCTCTATGGAAAACATTGACCAAAGTAGATTGTGCCAAGTAGATGGTATCTTTGTATTTGCATTTTGAGCAAATAGTGATGGTCTCTTTTCCTACCATATTAATTACTGCACTGGGTTCAATTTGTGATGTTTGCAAGTCAAATTAATTTTCATATGGGCAGCAAAATGAAAAAATATAATGCAATCTAGACTTTTCACTGATCATACCAAAGATAAGCTGAAAACGCAATGAAAAGAACTGGTTGGCTTAATACATGTAGCTTATATTCACAGGTGCTTATTTTCTTAGGATAACTCGTAATATCTGTCCCTAAGAAACTTGGCCAATAGAACTGACATACAAATAACATGTCACAATGATTGCAATGGAGGAGTGACGTACCATAGCACACTGTATAGGCTGACCGCTGCCTCTCCTTTTTTTGCGATGTTCCATGAAATTGCCACATACATCTTGTACTTTTTCATTGTGTAACCTTATCTGCAAGTTGACACGGCTAATTTCAGACATCTCTACATGATACTACATTGCATATCCCTTGCGCATATTTAAACCACCAATAGTGCGTAGCATAAACTAGCCATGACTCTGTGTGCTGGACTAGCACGCACTCTAAGGGAGCCTAATGTAGTGCACTGGAATTCCTACGTGACACCTATGATTTTGTGTAATGTACTGCCTCTATTCCTAAATATATGTCTTTGTAGAGATTCCAGTATGTACCACATACAGATGTATATAGATGCATTTTCGAGTGTAAATTCACTCATTTTGCTCCGTATGTAGCCCATAGTGGAATCTCTAGAAAGAATTATATTTAGGAACGGAGGAACGAGGTAGTATCATGTATGACATCTACATATCTAATTTAGCAGCCAGTAGTAGAAATCATTGGCTGCACAAAGGGATTTCTGGTCAAAAATCCTAGCAAAGCACGCTGGAAGGCACAGAACAATACAAGAGAGAGAGAGAGACACACACTTACACGATCATAGCAATGCCTCAGTCCAGGATCTTGGTTGGCCAAGCTGTTAGATCCAGAAGAAACATCGTCCTTGTAGTTTTTGCCAGTTGCATAACAGGTAACAGCGACCTATTAGTATATTTGAAGTACATCGGGCAGGTGATGCTAGACGGGTTTAAAGGTGACAAGTACCTAGGCCGTGGCGGGTGCTTGGCATCTCTCTAGACGGTGGGAATCAGGTTAGAAACGTCAAGGGTGATGATGCTGCGCTGGCTGTCGGGGTCCGGTAAGGAGATCTAGAACCGTCAAGTAGGGTGTTTGTGGAGCGGCTCCAGTAGGGTGGACTACGGTGTGGGCGAAGCAGATCTGTGGTCGTGGATGAGGGCGTAGGTGAAGCTGCTCTGGTGGTTGGGTTCAGGATGGTGTCGACGATGCGGATCTGCAACCGTGGACCGGGCGTCAGAAGCTGCTCCGATGGTTGGGTTAGGGATGGTGTCGACGATGCGGATCTGCGGCCGTGGATGGGGCGTCAGAAGCTACTCCGGTGGTTGGGTTAAGGATGGTGTCGACGATGCGGATCTGCGGCCATGGACGGGGCGTCAGAAGCTGCTCCGGTAGGTTGGATGAGGGTGCGAGGAAGCGGATCTAAGGCCGTGGACTTGTGAGTTGGCAAAGCGGCCCCGGTAGGGTTGAGAATGGTATAGGCGAAGCTACTCCGGTAGGGTTGACGATGGTGTCGGCGAAGCGGCTCCAGTAGGGTTGAGGAAGGTGTCAGCGAAGAGGATCAGAAGCCGTCGACGGGGGAGTCGGTGGGGCAGCTCCGGGGGTGTGGCCTAAGCGTCTCCGGTGGGGAGTATGAATGAGCCGATGCAGATGCGCGGCGGTTGACGAGAGTACCGGCGAAGCAGATCCGGCGTCGTGGACAAGGCCGACACTTAATGGGTCATGGTACAATGGTGGATGAGCAGTCTACTTGTTTCTAGGGGAGGTGGGAGGGGTAGATGTGGCCACAGAAGCAGATCCGGCGAGGTGGATGCCGCTGGCAGTGAGTGGGCTATGGTACGCCGGTGGATGAGCAGTCTAGGGTTTTGAGAGGGAAGGGGAGAAAGGCCGATGAAGTACGGACGGCGTGATGTAAGATGCTCTGGTGCTGTGAGTTAGTCGTTTTTGCGGGAGGGGGAGAGGAAATGGGGGTGTCGTGTAGTGGGGGGAACTGGAAGTTACCAAAGCAGCCCCGACCTATTATGTAGATGAGGGCGGTATTGTAACTGTTGGTCTCCGTGCACCAAGGACAAAAGGGGAATTTTGCATGCTAAAGACTAAGGTGGCGGAAATTTTAGAAGGAGGCGGGAGATTTTGCCGCCCGCGGGATCGTTAGTATCCAGTTTCAACTAATTTTGGACCGTGCTAGCGGGAAGGTCATGCTAGATTGTGTACACGGGGCACACGTCAGCAGTTAATAACTGGTGTGAAGTCCACCCCGGAAAAAAGACAATAACTCGGGATGATGCGTTGATAACTTGGACGTTCACACGGGCGTGGCCAATCATACGGGTGTAGTGGCGCGTTCACAAAAAAGGGATCAAACGCTCAGCCTATGTATTTCTCGTCTAAATAGATAATTTAGTGCCATTGGTTATTTACTTTAAACATAATGCATTGACGTGTTAGTGTAGAGGCGCGCAAAAAGAAATGGATATTGTAGTCCGCTACTTAAAAGTGTTACCTCATATGATTACATAGCCTCCATTTCATAAATTGCGTACCCGTTGAATTCATATATGAATATTACATATATTACTTCAAAATAGAAACTTAAATCATCCATGACTAATGAATTTGAATGCAAGAGTAACAATGGTGCATGTACATGATAGCTACATTGGTTGTTTGAAGAAACATCACTGTAACTTTGGCATGCACAAGTGAAAAGGTTTATTTAAATAGAAAAAATGTGATATGTGAGTGTCCAATCTTTATAGTGTTGAATCGATATTGTACCTTTGGCCACGATACGAAGTAGATATTGATTTATGTTCAAGTGATGCACGTCCACGATTGCTAGATAGTGATACGTGAATGAATTGTGCAGTCTCTCTCACGCGCATACATATCTCATTTCCCTATGGTCATCGGAATCACACACGCGCACTTCGTGTATTTCTCTCCCTCCGTCAAGGTTAAATTCGTCGTTCTACCCCGTCCTACAAGTCTCTCACACAGAAACACACACGCTCTCTCTGTCTAACACGCCCACCCCTTTAATTCCGCCCACCCACAGCCACTAATGCCTCAAAGTATAATAATGTCTCTCACACATATGCCTAAGGTTAACTCGAGTTCCGGAACCATATGAATACGTACAATGGGATTCTAACAGAGCACCTTTAGTTTTGAGATTTCTCTCTCTCTCTCTCTCCCTCTCTCTCTCTCACACACACACACACGCGCACACATTGTTTCTTGCTTCATTTTTCCGGCACTTGCATGCACACCGTTTGTTTATCTTCGTGATGCTTTAAGTATGCCTCGCACAAATACTATCTACCTATCCCTTAATATAGCTAGATATGTGTCACACAAACTCCTTCTCCCTACTAGCAAGATGCCCATGCGTTGCACGGAACATCAAGATGCATTTGTATGAGTAGTTTATCTTGTGGGAGAAAAGGATGAACGAGGGAATGCCTTATTTGCAAATGCGGAGAGGGGTGTGGGTATCATTTTGCAAAATTGCCATAGTTTCCTTCCTATCTGTCGGATATAAATTGGATGGCCTATATTGCAGGATGGCAGGAACACCATCATCACCAACTCTGTTTTTTATAAGAGTAGAGATATGTGAGTGTCACTCCCCCCCCCACACACACACCCACCCACACACCCACACTTCCCAACACCGAAGGAGTAGGGTGACACCTCGATCTTGATACTAATCTATCGACTGGCTTCTCTCTCAAACACACACACACACACACACACACACACTACCCGACACCGAAGGAGTAGGGTGGCACCTCGATCTTGATAGTAATCTATCTAATCCTCTTTTAAACACACGCGCACACACACATACACACACACTCGCTAGTTGTGCCTCTGTGCCTACCGCGCACACTCTCGATACGTCTTTCTCTCCCTCCCCCTCCCCCACCCCAACAATGAAAGCATAAGGGTGACAACTCGGTCTGATCATAATCTGTCAATTGGTTTCTCTCTCAAACATTGTGTCTCTGTGCCTCGCTTAGTAGCCCCCTCGATAAGTAGACTTCTCACGCGCGCACAACTGTAGTGACGATGATGCTGAACCCAGTGTGCCTTGTTTTTACCGGCCTCATGTGATAGTTTTCACCCTGTTTTCTATTAATTAAAAAGGCAACCTTTTCTTTGTTACTACTAGTGAATCTGAAATCATTCGGGGCAGACATAAAACATATCACTTCAACCCAATTATCGCAGCAACTATTTTAAAAGAAACTAGCTAGCTGACGTGCGTTGCACGGAACATCAAGATGCATTTGTGTGAGTAGTTTATCTTTAAAGGCTGAACGAGGGAAGGCCTTATTTGCGAACGTGGAGAGGCGTGTGGGTATATTATTGCAAAATTGCCATAGTTTCTTTCCTATCCGTTAGATATAAATCTAACGGCCTATATTGTAGGATGGCGCGCACACCATCATCACCAACTCTGTTTTCTACTCCCTGCGTTCCTAAATACTCCCTCCGTCCAAAAATACTTGTCATCAAAATGGATAAAAAGAGATGTATCTAAAACTAAAATACGTCTAGATACATTTCCTTTTATCCGTTTTGATGACAAGTATTTCCGGATGGAGGGAGTAGTTGTCTTTTTAGAGATTTCAACAAGTGACTATGACCGGACCTTACCAACATACTCAAAAAAGTAGTCCATAATTTTGATGTTACCCTCTTTTATTGGCGGTGCAGTGCCATCTGGATACCTCATAAATAAATCAAGGAGAAATCTGACCGCGTCCAATCGGGTGTGTCTGTGGTAGAAAGTTGATGGTCGCCGTAGTTCAGCTGACCCGCATGTCATGCACACGAAGGCAGAGGAGCGGTGGGCCCAAGAGGGATGATGCGCACATTGGGGGGATGAGGATCCCCTGACGCGAACAATCCTACCATTCTGTCACTGACATGTGGGAGCCCCAAGAGTGGGTCCCACCTGTCAGCGAAGGAAAGGCAGGGCAAGGCAATGATAGCCACGTCAAACGATCCATGTCCATGTCGGGGGACGTCGTGCCGTGGGTTGGAGCGGTGTCGTGGGAATTGCGTCTGGGTGTGGCAGTGGTAGAAGCAAGAAACGTGATGGTCGCCGTGGTTCAACTTCCATGGACAAGCTGTCATGTTTGCTGACACATGTATATCAAAACTAGAGTGTTTATATTTCAAGCAGGTGAACAAGTATTATATCTACTACTTTGGATCCATTGCAACGCACGGGCCAGCACATTGGTAGTAGTAGTGTCTATCTCTATCTCTAGAGGCCTTCCCTTGTTCATCCTTTTCTCTCACAAGATAAACTACTCATACAAATGCATCTTGATGTTTCGTGGAACGCACGAGGATGTTTCCTTGGGGGTCTCTCCAGCGCGGCGTGGCCGTAGTTGCAAGTTGACGCCCCTTGAGATGCCGACATTGAGGGGCACTCGGATTTCCTCCGATGAGCAGGTAAGATGAGTTTGATCACATAGTAAATGCATTCTAAAGACTACTTCCGTGTCCATTTCCTAATTCTCCGACTGCCCACTGTTTCACAGGTTAGGCTCGGTGCGAGTGGAGATTGGCTTGCATATGTACGGGAGGGTACCAACATCATTTTGCACAACATTTACAACGGTGACACCGTTCCTGTAGAACCTTTGTCCAACATTGGGATCAGCTATGCAACGGGCCACCGGTTGAATTGGTACGATGGAACCATGATGAGATTGAATAAGATAGCACGAACCTTGCACATGGCGGTCAAAGGCGGACCATGCTGTCCGTGGCCGATTTGTTGTCGTACGAGTACGAATACGCTGTGCTCCTTTCTAACTGCATCTTCGTGGTGACAAACCAGGGAACTTATTTCATATGGGACACATCCTACGATATACTCCCTCTCTCCCAATTTATTTGTTTTGAATCTTTTCATTTTATAAGTTTTAAATTCAAATTTAGAGCTCCCCATCACATGTTGAGATTACAATGTCCATTAAATCGTTGCATGCATGTATAGTAAAGAAACAAATCTCGAGTTTGGCACAAGTTCGTGCAGCGGTAGCACCACAAGGCCTGGCGCAGGAGTTACATTTCCCTCTTCAGCGCCTTACTACACCTGCCTTTGAGTCAATAACATGTGGACCCGATAGGTTATGGTCCATGTGTAATGCTCCGAAGGCAGAGGGGCGGTGGGGCCGAGAGGGGTGAGCCACAGGTCAGGGGACGTGTGGTGTCATGGGTTCGAGCGGTGTTGTGGGAATCTCATCTGGCTGTGGTAGAAACTTGATGCTCGCCGCATTTCTGGTGGCCCACATGTCATGCACACAAAGGCAGAGGGGCGGTGCGGCCAAGAGGGGTGAGGCGCACGTCAAGGGACGTGGTGCCGTGGGTTGGAGCGGCGTCGTGGGAATCGTGAGTGGAAGTCGATGAAACGTGATGGTCATCGTAGTTGAACTTCCATGGACAAGCTTACATGCCTACGGACACATGCATTGCATAGCGATCACTCGAAGGAGTAGTAGAGAAAGTTATATATGCGGATAAATAGTTCCTTATAGTCAAGTGGACCCATGCTACTACTTTGTTCCAAAGACATGCACACCATCGAAATAGTCCATCTATATCAATATACACCGAGAGGGAATAACTTTTTTACAAGAGAGGAAATAGCTCATCCATCCATAATGCCCTCCTGCTAGTGCAGCCTTTTCTTCTTCTTCTTATTCTTCTTCTTGTTCTCATTTTCTGTGGGAGACGGCTTCGCAACAAGCTCTTTGGACCTTGCAGCTATCTCGAAACTCACACGGGCATCGAGGGTAGCATATTTTATCCGCTCGTACGTCAAGGGATAATTCTCCCATCTAGACGACCTTAATGCCACCGTCTCTTCACCCTTCTAAAGATTTGTACCGAGCACAAATTTTGCTATGTCGAATAGGGATGGTGTCTGTTTATCACAATCTTCTACAGGAATTTTGATTCTGGTTTGTAGGTCAGTGATGCTTTTCATATCAAGGTTGTACGGCTCCAGCTTCTGTTCGTCCCCTTTGATGGCTGCCCCACAGAAGTATACGTCCTCCCGAGACAAGAAATTGTGAAGCTCGCCTGGTATGGAGGGCACATGTATGTTGTGGTACACCAAAACATCATCTTCGAGGCACAACTGAAGGATGGCGGCGCGTTGGATCTTCCCAGTGGCACGCTCCATGTACTCTGCGCCGAGACCGATGACCCTCGTCTCTACCTTTTCGAGGGAGTTGGATACATTGTTGATCCACTGCCAAACAACCCTTGGGTGGACGGTGACGGTGGCAACTATGCTCATGAGCCTTCGACGAGGACATGTTGGATGCTAAAAACCCGCATCTCGATCTCTTTCGCCATTTGGAACCGTTGGAATGGAGGGCTATGGTTTGGATAATTAGGATTAGAAGGCTAGTCTAAATGAAGTAGTAGATGATTATTTAAAGAGATTAAAACAATGTGAACGCAGTGGGGTTTGGATGCAAATGAAGATGAAGGAGAGGTGAAGAAGCCGAGGAAAATCGGTTCCCGATGGAGAAGTAAATGGGAGAAGTGGCGTGCAGGCAGTTGATTAGACGGCTAGGTAGACTAAACGAAAAGGCTATGCAGGTAGACTGAGGAGTCGTACCTGTTCGTGTACGTGCCCATCCTTCCTGATAGGTGGGACCTATGCAAACAGATTAAAAAAATGTGTCATAGCCGGTTCAGATGGATATTGGCGCTTGAGTGGGAGACACAACATTCTATGGTTAAGGAATGCTCCCTCCGTCTAGGTGAGTAAGACACCTTATGAAAATCAGGTTTTCTCAAAACCTTTAGGCGTGGAGCATTAACTTCATGCTCGATCCCCTCCCAGCCTCGTTAGCTAGTGTTCTGTTCCTCTGCTGCCGTGTTCTACCTTTCCATTTTTCCTCTTCTCAAGTGTGGAACAATCTACATGCCATCCTTGATGCACCAGAACGACCACTGCATGCATCATGGTAGGGCATTGATTGGGCCTGCTTGGAGAGCTGAAAAGGCATCCTTATAACTACGTATTAATTGCTGATTTTGCTTCCATTTGTAACAGTGCCATGGTTGGAAGTTTTGCTCGTCCCGGTGCTCTTTCTCGTCCAATCTACAGCCACCTAGGTTGCGCTCACCTAGACGGAGGGAGTACACGGTTATCCTCATCAAAGGCCCATCTTCGCGCTTCCGCATGCACGAGAATTTGGTTCTGCTTGCAATATGGATGATACATGGAGGATGAAGTGAACAGGCATGCTAGCACGGGAGACCTATTTCCGCTATACAATACTGGAGTACTCATGTTCCTACTACTAGTAGTATTAGTACAACTGTGGTACACTTGATGGTCAAAATACTATTCATCTGGTCCTCACAGTGAAGTGACAACACCCTGTGCCTGACACTAGTCCAGGCGGCGTGTTCTGGTTACCAAAGTCAGCCTCACCCTGTGCACTATGCAGTCTGTCAACGCAGATGTACAACACATTGGCATGACTCGCCTCGTCTCCATCTCCCCTCCCATAGCACCACTCCATCTCCATCACCATCTCCGTCTCCATCTCACTGTGCGACCATGTACCGCCGCCTCGCTCGCCTCCCCCAGTACCACTATTCCCTCGCTAGCCACTCCAGCACCGACAACCTTCTCCCCCATAAATCAAGCCCCCCAAAACCCCCACCTTCCAAACTCCACCATCACCGAACGCGAACCGCACAGCATCCATATGAGCCGCGATTGGAGAAATCTCCCCAGTGACATCCTCGACCTCTGTTGTTCGTGTATGGATATGTTGAGCGCCCTGCGGCTGGCTGCATGCTCGAGGGACATGCACACAGCCATCATCGAAGCGAGGCCTAAGCTTTTCAAGACACCCTGCTTGCTGCTATCTGGTCTTGCGAGATTGGCTCACCATGATACGGAGGCGTACATGATGCCCGTCGACTTCAATCCGATCTCCATTAGCCGAAATTTCTTTGCAGGTATGTAGTGGGTCGCCGTACATCATTTCCCTCCACTTCAATCCGATCACCATCACCCGAAACTTCTTGGCAGGTATGTACTGGGTCGACATGAACTCCCACTCGATGGCTGCCTTTAGAGAAGACGGTAAAAAGTTGGTGCTCGTGAACTTCAAGACCTCCCATGATATTATCCTTCCTCCGTTGGATTATATAGAGTTTTACCATCGCGGTCCAAGTCATCTAGATTACTACCAAGTGCCCACACGACATGCGAATTATGCAGACTTCAAGCTAATTGCCTTGTTCAACCGCAGACTCGCCTATCTTTACGCCGGTGCCTTCTTTAGCTGGAGACAACTCAGCTCACAGTGGATCATCATCAAAGCTGATACACACTTCTGTGATGCTATTGAACACAATGGCATCATCTACGCAATCGACAAAGCAGATGGCACCATGTATTGCTGGGACGGCGCGTGTAAGTTGTTTCCATCTCATGTTAATGATGACGCCATGACACTGTTTGAACTTTTTGTGATGATTGGCATATCCCCTTTTGAGCAGAATTTGAGTAGAACAATGGCAATGTATTAGAGACGCTGTAAATCAGCTATATTTGGAATGAGTTAATTCATGCGATTGTGACCATGTCATTGCAGCCAATTTGTACCCCTGAATAATCAAGCTGTTAGGAATATATGGATATTCTCCTTATTTTTACAGTAATCTATATACTACTACTAAATATGAGTATGTATAAATGTCCATGTTAGTTTATTCATTTTCATGATGTAGAAACATGCACCACACTGCTGGTTTCATCTAACCATACATTAGGGAAGTAAATGTGCATATGGAGAACTCTATATTGGAAGTAGTGAAATCATGTAATGCTTACCATGTGTACATACCTATATTCGCCCTTCAGCAATCAATGGCTAGAATAATATCCTCACAAAAATTTTGCCCGCAAAACACGAGTATATAACAATGCATGGTTTGTTAGTTACCTTGAAGAATTTGTTTGTGAGGACAAAACATGATTACATAACATGCATGACATGGTAGTTGCCTATGAAGAATCGATTGCGAGATAACATGAGTATAACCATGCATGGCACTTCTATATTTTTGAACCCAGTATACATTTCCCTCTATTTTCCTCCCAGTTCCAACAGGGACATATCAATGTTGTTTCTTGCATAATCCTACTCATACTCTGAACAATGTTGATCTTACATTAACAATGCCTGTCCTTTTTGATATGATGCGGTGTCCCTACAGTTACTGCCCTTTGTAATCACACCACCTTTGCCAAAAACAGGGAAGCACAACTGGTTCCTCACTCGATCAGACGATGGCAAAAGACTGATGATCATTTGGACACATGAGCCGGAAAAGTTATATTACAAAAAAAACCATTGTATACAAGCACCGTGAAATACGTGAGTATCCGAACAGTGGTTTTTACGTCTATGAGCAGGATACCAGCTTGTTGGGGCCTTCAGTATTTTTTAGTTGGAGGCAGGTAAACAGCCTTGGTTCACACTCTCTGTTTCTCGGACTCAATTATTCGATTAACCAGGAGACCACCGTTGGCAAGGACCTTGATGGCAGGGAGGCTCTGTTTGCTATGGAAAACTGTGTCTACACGGCGAGCCCTAGGAGTTCGGGAGCAAACTCCCCTGATTGTCAATGATACGGCCTGCAACCAAAAGAAGGTGAGAATGACAAAGGCATCTGGATTAACTTTGATCCTTGGATGTCTCAATTACGATAGGCAGTGATGTGGTTCAAGCCTTCAGGTTACTAGGTAATTGGGCTGTTGCATCGAAAGGGTGGAGTACTGGTGTCTCCGGATCACTGGTAGCTGAAGCGGGGCTGCAAATTATGATGGTGTTGGATCATCTCTTCGAATGACTTTGTTTTCTTTGCTGCTGGTTCTAGATGGATAGTTCTTTCTTTTGTTATGCATATTCCTTGTCATTTGGTCATCCTCGTCTATGTCACTCTTACTATGTAATAGTTGCCTCTGTTTAGAATGTCATTCTCGTCTGGATCAAGAGAGTCTGAGCGCTGTAGATGGGTCCGTTTTGGTGGTGTAGCAAGATTTCTTATGAACTATCATGTATTGATGTTTATGTCAGTAGTAGTCACTAGTCTGTGTTTGAATGTTGTATATATCGTTTTTTTTCGAACTGTTTATTGTCTCGAACTACTGGTGGGCTAGATGAGGGCATCACCATTCTCTAGTGTTCAGAGTATATCTCCTTTTTTCAAGTTATATAATTTGAGCTTAGTGTCTTTTCGATGATGTACACTTGTTTGGGCTAGTGAGGTGTCGTTGAATATGGGCCGA
Source organism: Triticum aestivum (assembly GCF_018294505.1). Lineage (NCBI taxonomy): Eukaryota > Viridiplantae > Streptophyta > Magnoliopsida > Poales > Poaceae > Triticum > Triticum aestivum. The sequence goes on from NC_057813.1 coordinate 382,735,155, forward strand.
GTAGTAACACAATGCCAAACAGGTCAATTATGACTGTCGGTGTCAAAACCGGCGGATCTCGGGTAGGGGGTCCCGAACTATGCGTCTAGGTGGATGGTAACAGGAGACAAGGGACACGATGTTTTTACTCAGGTTCGGGCCCTCTCGATGGAGGTAAAACCCTACTCCTGCTTGATTGATATTGATGATATGGGTAGTACAAGAGTAGATCTACCACGAGATCAAGGAGGCTAAACCCTAGAAGCTAGCCTATGGTATGATTGTTGTTCGTCCTACGGACTAAAACCCTCCGGTTTATATAGACACCGGAGAGGGCTAGGGTTACACAGAGTCGGTTACAATGGTAGGAGATCTACATATCCGTATCGCGAAGCTTGCCTTCCACGCCAAGGAAAGTCCCATCCGGACACGGGACGAAGTCTTCAATCTTCTATCTTCATAGTCTTGGAGTCCGGCCAATGATGATAGTTCGGCTGTCCGGACACCCCCCTAGTCCAGGACTCCCTCAGTAGCCCCTAAACCATTGGCAAAGAGCTGGCAACCAACGCATCGTTGGACTAAGTCCTGAGCGTCTGCCCGGGCCGTCGGCCAATAAAATCTTGTACGGAAGGCCTTGCCTACAAGGGCCCGGGCTGCAGCGTGGTGCCCGCCGAGTCCGGCGTGAATTTCAGCCAGAAGATTTCGCCCTTCCTCTTCGGAGATGCACCTTTGAAGGAGTCCCGTTGTGCTTTTCTTATAAAGCTCTCCCTCGTGGACCTTGTAGGCTTTAGATCGCCGTACTATGCAGCGGGCCTCGTTTTGGTCTTCGGGAAGGTCCTGCCTGGTTAAGTAGGCTAGGAATGGTTCCTTCCACGGGGCAATGACTGCCATTATTTCATGGGCTGAAGGTGTTATTTCATTGGCAGAGCCACCGATGGTGTCAGAGTGTTCGGTGTTGGGCGGTGCGGTTGGTTCCGGGTTGTTGTTTTCGGACTCCCCTTCCCATAATACAGATGGCTTGAAAAGCCGCTCCAGGAAGATGTTGGGAGGGACGGCGTCGCGCTTTGCGCCGATGCGTGCCAACACGTCGGCCGCCTGGTTATTATCCCGGGCTATATGGTGGAATTCGAGTCCTTCGAACCGAGCTGACATTTTTAAGACGGCGTTACGGTATGCTGCCATTTTCGGATCCTTGGCGTCAAAGTCTCCATTTATTTGGGATATTGAGAGGTTTGAATCCCCGCGGACCTCTAGGTGTTGAATGCCCATGGAGATTGCCATCCGGAGACCATGTAGAAGGGCCTCGTATTCGGCTGCATTGTTGGAGTCCGTGTACATTATCTGGAGTACGTATTGGACTGTGTCTCCGGTTGGGGACGTCAGGACGACGCCAGCCCCCAGGCCGGCCAACATTTTGGAGCCGTCGAAGTGCATGATCCAATTGGAGTATGCGCCGTACTCTTTAGGGAGTTCGGCTTCGGTCCATTCAGCGATGAAGTCGGCCAAAGCTTGCGAGTTGATAGCTCGCCGTGGTTTGTAGGTTATGTCGAATGGTAGGAGCTCGATGGCCCATTTTGCAATCCTGCCCATCGTGTCGCGGTTGTTTATAATGTCGTTAAGAGGTACTTCGGAGGCTACTGTTATCGAACACTCTTGAAAGTAGAGTCGCAGCTACCGGGATGCCATGAACACCGCGTACGCTATCTTTTGATAATGTGGATACCGGGACTTGCATGGAGTTAGAACAGTGGATACGTAGTACACTGGTTTTTGAAGGGGGAATTTGTGTCCTTCCATTTCTCGTTCGACGACGTGCACCGCGCTTACAACTTGATTTGTTGCCGCGATATATAATAACATTGGTTCGCCCAAGTTGGGCGCGGACAGGACCGGATTTGTTGCCAATATGGCCTTTATTTCTTCGAGTCCGGCCGTGGCGGCATCCGTCCATTCGAAGTGTTCGGTGCGCCAGAGGAGGCGATAAAGGGGTAATGCCTTTTCTCCCAAGCGGGAGATGAAGCGGCTTAGAGCCGCCACGCATCCGGTCAATTTTTGTATTTGCTTGAGGTCCTTTGGGATATCCAATTGTGACAGAGCTCGGATCTTGGCTGGGTTTGCTTCAATTCCTCCACCGGATACAATGAAGCCCAAGGGCTTTCCGGCTGGTACGCCGAAAACGCATTTTTCCGGGTTGAGCTTAATGTCATATGCTCGAAGGTTGTCAAATGTGAGCCTCAAATCGTCTACTAGAGTTTCGACATGTTTAGACTTGACGACCACATCGTCTACGTATGCCTCCACTGTTTTGTCGATCTGGGTTGCCAGACATGTCTGAATCATGCGCTGATATGTTGCGCCGGCGTTTTTGAGCCCGAAGGGCATTGTGTTGAAGCAGAATGGTCTATATGGAGTAATGAATGCCGTTGCGGCTTGGTCTGGCTCCGCCATCTTGATTTGGTGGTATCCGGAGTATGCATCGAGGAAGCACAATAAATCGTGCCCTGCGGTAGCATCGATAATTTGATCGATGCAGGGAAGCAGGAAAGGATCCTTTGGACAAGCCTTGTTAAGGTCCTTGAAATCGACACACAGGCGCCAGGATTTGTCCTTCTTTGGTACCATTACCAGGTTTGCTAGCCAGTCCGGATGTTTTATGTCTCTGATGAATCCGGCTTCTAATAGTTTGGCTAGCTCCTCTCCCATTGCCTGTCTTTTGGGCTCGGAAAATCGCCGAAGAGCCTGTTTGACTGGCTTGAATCCTTTTAGGATATTTAGGCTGTGTTCTGCCAACCGGCGTGGGATTCCTGGCATGTCTGAAGGGTGCCAGGCAAAGATGTCCTAATTTTCCCGAAAGAATTCTCGTAGTGCAGCGTCGACATCAGGATTTAATTGTGCCCCAATGGAGGCCGTCTTTGTAGGGTCCGTTGGATGGACTTGGAATTTGACTATTTCATCCGCTGGCTTGAAAGAGGTGGACTTGGATCTCTTATCGAGTATCACATCGTCCCTGTTCACCTTGGAGCGCAGCGCAGTGAGTTCCTCGGCCGCTAGGGCTTCGGATAGTGCCTCTAGGGCTAGTGCGACTGTCTTGTTTTCGGCGCGGAGTGCTATGTCCGGATCACTGGCAAGAGTGATGATTCCATTGGGCTCGGGCATTTTGAGCTTCATGTACCCGTAATGGGGTATAGCTTGAAAAATTGTGAATGCCTCTCGCTCTAATAAAGCGTGATATCCGCTGCTGAACGGGGCCACTTGGAACGTGACCTCCTCGGACCTGTAATTGTCCGGCGAGCCGAACACCACATCTAGTGTAATTTTCCTGTGCAGCGTGCTTCCCGACTGGGGATTATTCCTCTAAAGGTTGTGCTGCTTCGCTCAATGCGGCTCTAGTCTATTTCCATTTTGTGAAGGGTTTCCTCGTAGATGAGGTTTAATCCGCTGCCGCATTCATGAGTACCTTAGTAAGGCGAAAGCCGTCCACTATTGGACTGAGGACCAATGCGGCTGGTGCTCGGGCTGTTCGGAAATTAGGTTCGTCACTGGCATTAATGGTAATAGCCGTGTCGCTCCATGGATTTATTGTTGCTACTTGGTAGAATTTGGCGAGGCTGCGGAGTGTTCGTTTCCGCATATTATTTGATGTGAAAGTCTCGAATACTGTTAATACCGTACTGGTATTGCTGGGATAGTTCTCTGGGGCTAGAAGATCCTCGCCACTTTTGGCCACCTGCCGCAGTATCCAACATGCTCGAAGGCTATGCGTTGGAGTGGCGCCCTCTGCACTATGGATTTTGCAGGGTCCGCTGAGTCATCCCTCCAGTACGGTTCCGTGCCCTTTAGGGGTTTTTTTGCTTTTTGGTTTTTAACCCAGGTGCTTGAATATGATGCACCCTTTTATTTCGGACTAGGGTTGTGTTCAGAGCCGGATTGTCCCAAAATTTGGTTTCGGTTTTCTAGGTACTCTCCATCGCACAGTACTTTCGTATTATGGATGCCAAGTCGGCGAAGCATGTAATTTCACGACGACTTATGGCGTTCATGATTCCCTTGTCCGTGCAATTATTGCAGAAGATTGCAAATGCGCTTTCCTCACGACAGCCCTTTATCCTGTCCATAACCAGGAGGAATCTGGCCCAGTAATGGTGTACTGTTTCAGTGGGCTCTTGCCGGATTCGGGATAAATCGCTTATGTTTGGGTGGGCGGGTGGAATTAAATTCGAAACCCCGTCCAATCTAAGACTCAAGGGCCGAAAAATTTCCGAACTTGGAAGCTTGGGTCGTTGGATGTTGTCCAACGAATCCGGCCCGCTACCTGACTTTAGGTTCAGTGCTTGATTGACGTTCGTCCCTCCGCAGGAATCCGGCATGGAGGGGTCGGGAATTCGGACATAGCTTGTCCTTAATGTAGGAGGAGAGTCGCCGTGCTTATCCTCCACCACAGCAACATGGTGGGAAGCCTGGGGAGAGTTAATCTCTCTCAGATCGGTTTTAAGCCCAATCAGATCGTAGTCTGTAGTGACTCCCAGGGCGGCGATGCGATCCAAGAGCTCGTTTAAGGAGGAGAGATCCATCGGATCTAGCTGCTCGGCGAGTTCCGAGTTGACGTGAAGATTGTTTTTGATGACCCGAGAGGTCATCATCGGCGAGGCGACTGAACAAGCGGTCATAAGAAAACCGCCTAGCCGGATAGTTTGGCCGATGGCCAAAGCTCCTTCGGCGACGGTGCCGTCTTTAAAGACGGGACGAGGCATCCTTCCTGATCGCGACGACACAGAGGAACTCTCAATGAAAGCACCAATGCCGATGTCAAAACCGGCGGATCTCGGGTAGGGGGTCCCGTACTGTGCGTCTAGGCGGATGGTAACAGGAGACAAGGGACACGATGTCTTCACCCAGGTTCGGGCCCTCTCGATGGAGGTAAAACCCTACTCCTGCTTGATTGATATTGATGATATGGGTAGTACAAGATTAGATCTACCACGAGATCAAGCAGGCTAAACCCTAGAAGCTAGCCTATGGTATGATTGTTGTTCGTCCTACGGACTAAAACCCTCCGGTTTATATAGACATCGGAGAGGGCTAGGGTTACACAGAGTCGGTTAGAATGGTAGGAGATCTACATATCCGTATTGCCAAGCTTGCCTTCCACGCCAAGGAAAGTCCCATCCGGACACGGGACGAAGTCTTCAATCTTCTATCTTCATAGTCTTGGAGTCCGGCCAATGATGATAGTTCGGCTGTCCGGACACCCCCTAGTCCAGGACTCCCTCAATGACTCTCAGGCCGGGCTCTCAAAAGATCCTCAAAAAAAGGTCGGGCTCTCCAAAAAAGAAAGAATAAGGACTCTTAGGCCGACATGTGGGCGCCGCCGGTGTTTTCATGCGCTTGCGCACCAAGAGCATATTGGTGCGTGTTCGGAATTCATGCTACCTTTTCATCCCCAATCTCCCGCCCCTCCCTCACCTCTGGAATCTCCATTCCTACTCCAATCCCCCCAAATCCCCCTCTTGTACTCCCTGTACTCAAGCGCACTATCATCTCGCTGGTCAACGCAGATCTCTGATCCGGAGATCCTGAGGTCCGTCCTGCCTTCGGTCGCTGCATGCTGTCGATCAAAAGTGGCATGGCGGCGATTGACGACCAGTTTGCCGGCAAAGTGCTGATTGTAGCCATCAACGGCGATCGGCCTCCCATCTCGCCGAACGACCTTGTCAAAGCTCTTGGCATTACACACGGCATCCAATAAGTGACTTGCTCATCAAAGTCTGTCCGCCACCGGCTGATTTCTTCATCAGGTTCCGGACAACTTTCGACTGCAGCCGTGTGTTCAAATCTTCCCGGCATTTGTTCTGTGATGACGCGCTGGTGAGCTTTGATCGGTGGCACCCAAGATGGGTCTTGGTGCCCTCTGACCTTGAGTTTTTAACAAAGCTTACCTTCCACGACATGCCTCGACGTGCTTGGAACAGCGAGTCCATGAATGAGCTTATCAACGACCTTGGAGGTGAGCTCGTAAGTATGTTTGTTCCTCCAGACAGCTGGGCTCTGACGGTTATGGCATGGATGAAGAAGCCGTCCACCATACCGAAGGTGATTGGTGTTATGATACCGGTGCAGGAACCAGGGTTGTACTATTCGTCGCCACCAAGGCCGTCGCGGACCACGTTAGGGTTGTACCTGTATCGAGTGTTCGTGCATGTCGAAGAAGTGGTCAATCCATCAATCGAAGTCCTGCCGCCGCCGCTGGTGCCAGGGTCCGTCAATGATGTCCATTACATGAGTCAACTCCAGACTTTCCCCGTGTTGCTCGGAATGATGGATGGCACAGGGCCTACTCCATCGCGTGGCGGAGGCCAGTGCTTCTTTGGGAGAAGAGGCAGGGCTAGCTACATGGATGTGCTCTAATTGAGGTAACAACTGAATCTTGTCAGATACTAGTTAAATCCAAGCTATGGGTGTGAAGCACTGATATGACAGTACATTTGATTGTGACCTGTTCTAATTTTGTACCTGAAATTTTTTTAGAAAGGGATGTCCGTCAACTTAATGTGCTAGCAGAACTTATTATGTTGTCTGTCTGTTTTCTTTGCATAGCATTGAAGATATTTCCCCGTCATTGATAAAGACGATGAACCGTTATGTACAACTTCGTTGGTTTCAACATAGCCCTACCCGTAGTGATCCACTGTTTCCATCCTGATTGTGCCGCCTGCGTGAAATTTTTGTATGCAAGTTCAGTGGGCTATGATGTTCTATATGATTGTGTCAACTATATAAGTTTTTACTAAGCATCAGCAATGGGTCTCTCTCTCTCTCTCACTCACACACACACACACACACACGTGCGCACACACACACACACTAACACGCACGAGCGGGACCCGTTGAATTATTTATTTGCTCGTGACAGCTTTTAATTAGGTTCCACTGTAATCTAACTTTTTTCTTAAGTTATTAATTGAGCCCAGTGATTTCAAAAAGTTGTACAGAAGCCTTGTTTGGGCCTTTCCGGCATCGCCGAATGTGGGCTGAGTAGCCATGTTAGGTTGTACTATACTACACAGGCCTTTTTTTCAACATCAGCAATGCAACTAGGCCGACAGTTGTACACAATATCCGGATCAACTTGTTATTCTCCGCCCCGCTAGGCTGCAAACTTTCCTAGGAGGTATGCATTAGGCGTAACAAGAAAATGGACTTTAAGAAATAATAAATGGGATGTAACTATAATAACTAGGCAGTAACTATAAAAAATGCACCAAACGCATAATTAGTTTAAAAAATATATTATTTTTGGAATTTGAAAATTTTAATTTCATTAGTTGTTGCGCGCGCAATATTTTGTTGGATTTTAACGTAATACAACTTTATTTTGAAATTATATCTAAACTGACTAGAAATTTCGGATAAAAATATTTCGGATCCCATCAAAATGTGGGAATTTTTTTTGGATCTTGTTTTGAGCGGTTGTTTGAAATTATTAATCGTTGTCCTAGCTAGAAGTTGGGGTGTACTTTTAACACAATGTAAATGGGCTGTAGTAAATTCCATTAGAATTAAAAAATGGGTTGTACATTCTTACAAATCGCAAATGGGCTATATGTTCTCTGGCACACACTTGTGGGCCTTCTAAGTTGACGCGTCCCCTAAAAAAACTAACTTGACGCATATGCAAGCTTTGTCAGCAACACACGATTCTAGCAGATGTGGCTATTGGATGTCCATCCAACGGATGTCGTGCTTCTTCTTCAATCTCGGATATTCTTGCTTCAGCAGCCTAAAAAATGATTCCTCCCCCTGACATCCGGGACGCACCGTTTCGGAGGCTGGCCTGTGGGCCTACTAAGTTGACGTGTACCAAGGGCTTTGTCAACTTAGTCAATATAAACGATTCTAGCTGCAGTGACCGTACGATGTCCATCCAACGGCCGTAGTGCTTCTTCAACCTCTGGTCTTCTTACTCCAGCTGCCCAAAGCAGTGCCGGTCGTGCCGCGTGCTCCTGCCTCCCGTGGCCGGCTGTGATGTCGAGGAGGCCTCACCGCCCCGTACTACTCCCACCGTTGGCCAGGCCATCCCTCTACTCACCCACACCCCCTGTTATTCTGCGGCGAAGGCAGCCTCACACCGCAGCCGAACCAGTGAACCCTCATACTCCTCTCCGTGCGGGCTTCCGCTGCTGCATCTTCCCAGGCTCCACGTCGTCCCCTTCCTACGCCTCGCTATCGTCCACCGCCCTGGTGCTCTCGGCGCGGTGTGGTCAACATGGTCAACGGCCGACTTCCATTGGAAGAGTACTGTACATGGAAAGGCTGACAGCTGGGTCCACGGCGGCTGTAAGGAAGTGCCTCCTTATTACGTGCAAAATAATTATTCCTCCACCTGACAACAGGGACCCACCGGACGGGCCACCTTATTTCGCGAAAAAAACATTCCCTCCCCCCTCCCCCGACTGCTGGGACCCACCGGACGGGCCACCGTATTTCACAAAAAAACGTTCCCCCCGTTGTCAGCTCAGACCCATCGGAAGTGCCTCCTTATTACGCACGAAAAAATGAATACCCCCCCGGCTAGCTGGGATCCACCTTGGTGGGAGGCTGACTTGTGGGCCTACTAAGTTGACGGGGACGGAGGGCTTTGTCAAATTAGTCAATATGAACGATTCTAGCTCCAGTGACCATACGATGTCCATCCAACGGATATAGTGCTTCTTCAGCCTCTGGTCTTCTTGCTCCAGCCGCCCAAAGCAGCGTCGGTCGTGCCGCATGCTCCTGCCTCCCATGGCTGGCTGTGCTGCCACGAAGGCCTCACCGCCCCCTACTGTTCCCACCGCAAGCCAGGCCCTGCGGCGACGACAGCCTCACACCGCAGCCGAACCATTGAACCCTTGTACTCCTCTCCGCGCGGTCTTCCATTGCCACGTCTTCCCCGGCTCCGCGTCATCCCCTTCCTAGGCCTCGCCGCCGTCCACCGCCCTGGTGCTCTCGACACGGCGTGGTCAACGTGGTCAAGGAACGACTTCCATCGGACGTGGACTGTATGTGGAGAGGCTGACAGCTGGGTCCATGTCCGCAGGAAGGAAGTGCCTCCTTATTACGCGGAAAATAATGATTCCTCCACCTGACAGTAGGGACCCACCGGACGGGCCACCATATTTCGTGAAAAAAACGTTTCCCCCCTAACTTCTAGGACCTACCAGCTACATCTTCGCACGCAACAAAGTGCGTCCATATTACAGGCAAAAAAATGATTCGCCCCCTGACTGTTGGGACCCACCAGCTACATCTCCGCACGCAAGGAAGTGCCTAACAGTCGGGACCCACCTGGTCGAAGCGTACATAGCGTTGTCATTCTGATTGCGAACGTGTACATACATACTGGTCGATGTAGAGGCGCGCACGTGTCGTAGTTGAGGCGCGCGCGTAGCATATACATGTACGTACAACGGCCAGGGTGCAAGAAAGTAAATACGGCTACATACGTACATACGGGCAGGGTCTCGAACGCTTACTCGCGCATACATATAGCCAGGGCTCGTGTACATGGCTGGGTCGGAACGGAGAAACAACATCGTCGTCGTGTTCATGGGGAGCCAACCGGCTGGGTCAGAATGGAATGCGTCATCGTGTTCATCAGGAGGGCTTGGACGAAACAGACGATGAAAATGTGGCCTGGCGTACCGCAGAACAGAGGAAACGGCGTTGTGTTCGACCGGCCACGTTCGAAACAGGATCCTGTTCATCGGGAGGGGTCTGGCGTACCGCAAAACGGAGGAAACGGACTTGTGTTGGACCTCCTACGGTCGAAACGGGGTCCTGTTGATCGGGAGGGGTGTGGCGTACTGCAAAACGGACAAAACAGACTTGTGTTGGAGCGCTACGTTCGAAACAGGGGTCATGTTCATCGGGAGGGGTGTGGCATACTGCAAAACGGGACTCCATGGGATACTGTTCATCTCCACCGTCGACCTCCTCTAGCCTCCATGGTCTACTGTTCATCCACCGTCGACCTCCTCCAGCCTCCACCTGCGACTGTTCATCCATGGGCTCCTGTTCATCCAGCCTCCACCGCGCGCTACTCCACCGGCTACTGTTCAACCACCCCTCTCGACGGGCTCCTGTTCAACCACCCCTCCACGGGCTACTGTTCATCCACCCCTCCACCGTCTACTGTTCATCCAGCCCTCCACGGGGTTGTCCTGTTCATCCAGCCCTTCACGGGGTCCTATTCATCCAGCCCCAACCGGCTCAATCGATCAGGGTCCTGTTCATCCAGAGGCAACACCACGGGGTCCTGTTCATCCACCCCCACCGCTCACTATTCATCCAACCCCCCTCCTCCCCCACAACACTCACTATTCATCTAGAGGCAGCATCAATCGGCTTCAGTTAGCAGCAGTAGCGAAGGAATCGCTCGATCGGGTTCAGTTAACAGCCATCGATCGATCGCTCGGGTTCAGTAACGCGTAGCCTGGAGTGCAATCGCTCGGGTTCAGTTAGAGCCCAACGCCTCGCACACACGTGCGTACGTGTGCGAGAGAAATGCGCATCGCTCAGCCCCGACCATCCACCGTAACCGGGAACACCCCGATATTTTCCTCGCCCTCGCTTCTATCATGATTTTTTGTCATAGAAGTAGGAGCCCACCACATCTATGATGATACCGGGTTTTGTCACAATTATCGTCATAGAAGTGTCGTAAGTATGACAGAAAAAATTTCGTTCGGCCCAAAATGTCACGGATGTGTCTTTTTTTTTGTAGTGGTAGAGGTGCCAGAGCTCAAAGCAAAAATTGAGAGATAAATTTTTTCAGAGGCATACTTTTCCCGTCAACAAAAACGACCGGGTAATCCCAACACTTTCCATGCTAGATATATCATATGCGGTTCCCAAACAGAAAATAAAGTTTATTCCCTTTTCCACCATTCTTTCACAATCCATGGCTAGCCGTATCCACGGGTGCCCTTCATACCAACACTTTCCAAGGAATTTATTATTTGACAACATAAAGTAAATTTCTTTTTTATTTCAGGACTGGGCATCCCTAATACCTTTGTCGTACTCTCGTGCAATGACAAGTGAACAAACACTCATCTTGAGAATAACACATCTAGCATGGAAAATATTGGCCACCCCCTGCCGCTTCATGAGCGGTACGAGCACACAAAAAGGAAATTATTTTGAAATTTTAGAGATGGCACATACAAATTTGCTTAGAACGGCATGGGAATACCGCATATAGGTAGGTTTAGTGGAGTCATATGGCAAAACTGGTTTTAAGGATTTTGGATGCACAAGTAGTATTCCTACTTAGTACAAGCGAAGGCTAGCAAAAAGGTTGAGAAGCATCCAACCAAGAAGCAAAAAATCTCATAACTGAGCATTAAGCATAACTAACACCGAATAGTGCACCACAAGTACGATGTAATTTCATTGCATAACTATTGACTTTCATGCTTGAATAGGGAATCACGAACATTAACATCAATATTCTTACTAAAGCATAATTACTCACCAACATGACTCACGTATCACTATCATCATATCTCAAAACTATTACAAAGAATCAAGTTTAATTTGTCCAATGATCTTCATGAAAGTTTTTTATTATATCCCTCTTGAATATCTATCACTTTGGGACTAATTTCATATGTTGCTTTTGATAAGCTCAAAACAAATTTAAGTGAAGAACATGAGCATAAAAATTCTCTTCTCTCAAAAAAATAATATAAGTGAAGCATGAGAGAAAATTACAAACTACTCCAAGAAGATATAAGTGAAGCACTAGAGCAAAACAAAAACTACTCCAAAAAGATATAAGTGAAGATCGAGCGAGTAGTTAAGTAAATAGGTAGCTATGTGAAGACTCTCTCTTATTTAAAAATTTCAGATCTAAGTATTTAATTAAAAGGCAAGAAAAATAAAACAAAATAACATTCAAAGAATAGCACATGTGACGAAGCAAAAACATAGGATCAACCGATACTACCCGATAATTGTTGAAGAAAAAGGTGGGATGCTTACCGGGGCATCCCCAAGCTTAGATGCTTGAGAATTCTTGAAATATTATCTTGGGATGCCTTGGGCATCCCCAAGCTTGAGATTTTATGTCTCCTTAATTCCTTTTATATTACGGTTTTCCTAAATCTCAAAAACTTCATCCACACAAAACTCAATAGGAACTCGTGAGATAAGTTAGTATAAATCAATGCAAAAACCTTATCGTTCTCTACTATAGAAAATCACTAAAATAATTATTTAACATTGCATACTAAATGCCTCTGCATATTTAATACTCCTATCCTCAAATAGAATCATTAAACAAACAAACACTTGCAAACAATGCAAACATAACAGCAATCTGCCAAAACAGGATAGCCTGTAAAGCATGCACGAGTATCAATACTTATTTAACTACAAAATTATGAAAATTACCAAACTTTAGAAAATTTATGAAAGCTTATTGTGAAAAAAGTTTCAACATTTTATCACATTCTGAATTTTATCAGAAATTTTTGCAATAGCGACAAACTTTCTGTTTTGAAACAGCAACATGTAGACTTGCAAAATAAGCATGGCAAAGGCTATACTTGACATTTTATTGAAATAAAATATGCAAAACATTATTATAAATAACAGAAAGCAAATCCTAACAAAATAAAATGATGCTCCAAGCAAAACTCATATCATGTGACGAATGAAAACATAGCTCCAAGTGAGATTACCTATAATGTTGGTGACGAAAGAGGGGATGCCTTCCGGGGCATCCCCAAGCTTAGTTGCTTGGATCTTTCTTGAATATTACCTTGGGGTGCCTTGGGCATCCCCAAGCTTAGGGTCTTGTCACTCCGTATTCTCATCATATCGATGTCTTACCCAAAACTTGAAAACTTCAATCACACAAAACTTAACGGAACTTCATGAGATAGGTTAGTATGATAAAGACAAATCATTCACTTTGGTACTATCAAGATAATATTCATAATTGTTTCCACACAATTCCTACTGTAGCATATAATTTCTATAATTTATATTGAGAAATATAAGCCATAGAAATTAGGAAACAAGCAAACTATGCATTGAGAACAGAATCTGTCAAAAACAGAACAGTCTGAAGTAGTCTGTACTCCAACCATACTTCTGTTAATCCAAAAGTTCTGAAACTTTAGGACAACTTAGATAATTTGTATATCTATCACCTGTAAAAAAATTCAGATCAAAAGCCCATTCTAGTGAATTTTCAAAATTTTCTGGACTACCCGCAAAAGTTTCTCTTTTTGCATAGATTCAAGTAAACTATCATCCACACTATCCCCAAGGTTTTACTTGGCACTTTATTAAAATAAAAGCATAAAACATGATTACTACAATAGCTTAATCATGTTAACACACAAAAACAGTAGGGGTAGATGATGTGGACACAACTATCATAAAAATGTCTACAAAATTTACACGACAAATTTAAAAACAGGAACGGACGAGGTCAAAGAGTCATCAAGAGAGGGTACTTGGAGATGGAAGATGAAGATGCATGTACGTTCAATTCACAAGAGGAAATACTCATGCATGTGCCTTGTCATCCATCCATCATGCATGTCATCCATCCATCAAGCATGCAGCATGGGCCACAAGTTGCACCAGACCATGATCGTTGAACTTTGCTCCGAGGATAAAAAAAGGGATAATTGTATTTATACCCTTAGTTGTGTTCCCCTCAACCGAATTTCCCCTAGTTTTTTAAACACGTGGTCTTGCCCGACCCACTTTGTCATCTTGTGCTTTTGCCCTTTGACCGTTTGACTGTAACTTTGAAAACTTCATAACTAATTCATACTAAACCAAAAAAATGCAAATAAGATACCAAAATGTTTGGAAAAACATCACCTGTATGTCAATGTCACTTGCATTCATGAAAAAAGTGTTGGTAAGTGTCCATCCGAGTTTTAGCTCTTATCATACCACCATGAACAGGAAAGTCTAAAAAACTACAAAAAAATCAAGAAAAATTTGGTGTCAAAGAATTGTAAATGTTTTAAGTGCTTGCCAAGTTTCATGAGGGAATGACATTCGTGGAAGTTGTGGCAAAAAAAACAGTCTATTTTTGAGTGTTGACTATTTTTTTGCCACGACTTCCACGAATGCCATTCCCTAATGAAACTTGGCAAGCACTTAAAACATGTACAATTCTTTCGCACCAAATTTTTCTTGAACTTTTTGAAGTTTTTTAGACTTTCCTATTCATGCTGTTATGATAAGAGATAAAACTCGGATGGGCACTTACCAACACTTTTGTCATGAATGAAAGTGACATTGACATACAGGTGATGTTTTTTCAAACATTTTGGTATCTTATTTGCATTTTTCTGATTTAGTATGAATTAGTTATGAAATTTTCAAAGTTACGGTCAAAGGGCAAAAGCACAAGATGACAAAGTGGGTCGGGCAAGACCATGTCTTTTCAAAAACTAGGGGAAATTCGGTTGAGAGGGACACAACTAAGGGTATAAATACAATTATCCCAAAAAACAACTATGTACGTGGGTCTTTGGATGGAGCGTCGTGTAACATTGGGTCACCAAATAATAGACCAACAAGCCGTGTACGCTCTATACAGGCTTAGGATTACCCATCGCACCAACAGTCAGAGGCGGAGTCAGAGGCTGCGGCCGTCCATAGTAAATACTTAGCATCTTTTAGGGTTTAGACTCGAGTTTTTTAGAGAAGTTTAGCTATTGCTACTTTTATTTTTCTTCACTCGTAGAGGCTAGTGCGACTGTCAAGACATCCTATCGGAACCCCATCTTGTGAGATTTATTCAATCTAGCATATTCGCAATTTTGAGATTGCTTGGCTATTATTTCCTTGCATGTTCTTCGATTTGCTTGCAGAAAAAATCCTTCGTGGATAGGTCGATCATGCCGTTGGCTCGGTCGATAACACCGTGGAGTTGGTTCACCGATTGCCATGGATATCAGTTGTGTATGGTTCTCCATGTACGGTTGGTAGCCGGATCGTGAGGGTCAAGTCCCACCCAAAATCATAGTTATCTCCCTCTTATCGAAAGATTGGGCCCCAATTCTCGTCAAGTGGTATCAGTTTTCAGGTTCATAGGTGAGAGATTTCCAGTTTCATTAGATTAGATTGTTTTCTGTCCTACAACCCACAAAAATCCAACAAAAATAGATTAGTTCATCTGCTACACCTATCTTTTTAGCCTTTAGCAATTTTTACATATAGTATTTGTATAGTTGAATTTTGGTTGTATTCATCTAATACTAGTGCTGGTTTAGATTAGTTAGGGAGAAAATTATCTACTAGATCGATCTGGTTTTTGTCCACCCTAAAGAAATCCCTTCCGCTCAGCAGAAAAAACAGAACAAGATTGCACTGGATTATTCCTGTTTTGCCGATTCTTGCATGCGGTCAGAGTTCACATCCTTCTCGTCCGCCGCTTCCCTCGCGTACTAGTTCTTTTTTTTTGCCGGCCGCACGCGTCCTGCGCCTGGTCTACCGCGTACGCCGTCTTGCATCTACACTTGACATCAGACAACAGCCCACTTGTGTCTGCTAGACCGCATCGTTGTGTCTGCCATAGTGCGTTGCTACTCGATCACTGTTTGGAGTTATCTGGCCACATCATTCCATCAATATCTTATCTCAATTGTACGTTTTCTTTTCTCATGTTCTCTTCATACGTGTGTATACACGTTGGTAACTGGCTTGGTCATAGGAAAAAGTAAGAAAAAAATGGAAGTGCAGAAAAAAGAGAAAAAGGTGAAAAAAAGAAAAAGTAAGAAAAAAAGTTCAGGCCAGTTAGCATCTTTTGGAATATATCTTACTGTCCACAACCTTTACTTTGTTCATATACTTGATATCCGCTAGACAATTTTTCTGCTTTTGGTTTGCCATTTATATCGCACTTATATCTAGATATTTAGATCATTCATATTTTCATCGGCTTACACTCATTTGATTCAGTATCTGGGCTTAGATTATTTTATCTCTTACTAGTCAACTGCCAGCACTATTTAGGAGTTTGAGCAATTATTCAATTTGCATTGCTTTTTGCTAAATTGTGTCACTGATATTGTGAGTTGAGAAGCCTTTGCCAAGCTACACTTTTTCCTACCAATAAGTACAGGTCCCGGTTCTGCTGATTCCTAGTTATCGCTCCATCCAATCTTCATCGGTCGTTTGAAGCCAACACCAATGCACTGATCACCACTTGTTGCATTGGTAAGAACAAGTAAGAATTTGATACTAAGCTTGAGTGTGAGCGAATTTTTCTCTCTCTCTGCCACGTCCTACTGGTTGATAGGGTTTATACACTGTGTTTTTTCTCTTTCGCTAACAATGGCACATGATCAACTCACACTTGAGGGCCTCACTACAGACGTGAAAGTCACCAGCGAGCGACTAGCCCAACTTGAGGGTGCTCAAATTGCGTCCGAAGAGAGGCTCAAGGCCATAGAGGATGCACAGGGTGTTGCGAACACATAGCTAAAGGACATCTTGTCACATCTGGACGAGTTGGGGACTGCACCTCCCATCAACAACAATGTTGATCCTCGCAAATCCACAGGTGGCACCGCTATTTCGCGAGCTCGGCGTGTGTCTATAGGTCATCCACAACATCTAGCTACTGCCATTGATGCCGCCACCATAAACCAGCACCAACGCATTCCTCCCCGTGTCAACGATGAATATGGGGATAACTACGCGGATTATTCCGGTGACATCGAGGACGACCAAGCGGTCAACCACCACAATGACCATTCTCATCAACAACTGCGTTTCAACCGTCAAGGTAAGGCACGAGGTCCACCCAGGTATGACAATCGAGATTATGACCACTCTAGTGCTAAAATTAAATTTACTATGCCTACTTTCAATGGTAAATATAATCCAGATGTTTATCTTGATTGGCAACTTTCTGTTGAACAAAAAATTGCATGTCATGATGTTCCCGAGAACCATAGAGTTAGGGCAGCCACTAGTGACTTTACAAACTTTGCTTCTATTTGGTGGAGTGAGTATTGTCGTGTTAATGCGAACAATATACCTTCTACTTGGGATGATTTAAAATGAGCTATGCGAAAATGTTATGTTCCTTCATATTATGATGTGATAAGCTCAATGAATTGCAACGTTTAAAACAAGGTAGTAGTTCCGTAGAGGATTATTATCAAGAATTGCAAATTGGCTTAGTGCGATGTCGATTAGTTGAAACCGAAGATGCTATGATTGCTAGACTTTTAGGTGGTTTGAATCGTGATATTCATGATATATTGAACTATAAGGAGTACAATTCTATTACACGTTTGTTTCATTTTGCTTGTAAAGCCTAAGGGAAGTACATGGACGACATAACAAGGGACGAAGCAACTTTTCTACAGGTTGTCACTCATCCTGGACATACTCTCCAACTATCCCACCTACTACTGAGGCCACACCGCATATCTCGAACAATGGTGCACTTCCAACAAGTTCGAAATCAGCTCAAAAATCAACAAGTTCAAAGTTGAGAAAGCTAAATCAATGGATCATACTACACAGAGGTTTGCTATCAATTTTGGAATTTTTCCGTTGAGTGTCTTAACTTTTGAGTTGAACACACCGTATGGGCATATAATTAGTTTGCATCCCCATAATTCATGTATAGACTCTATGTGGGATAAGATTTATCATGATATTACTTATGGCATAAAACTTTTGCTTGCCCCTCGTGAGCCACTTTCGAAAGAGAATATACATGTTGCATCTATTTCTGTTATGCCCTGTGATGACTTTCAGGTATACAAAAGTCACAAACGACTTTGTTTTCAAGAAAGGGAGGATGATGTGGCACAATAATGTCTCCAAATTTACACGGAAAATTAAAAAACAAGAAAGGACGAGGTCAAAGAGTCATCAAGAGAGGGTACTTGGAGATGGAAGATGAAGATGCATGTACGTTCAATTCACAAGAGGAAACACACATGCATGCGCCTTGTCATCCATCCATCATGCATGTCATCCATCCATCAAGCATGCAACATGGGCCACAAGTTGCACCAGACCATGAGCATTGGACTTTGCTCCCAGGATAAAAAACAACTATGTACGTGGGTCTCTGGATGGAGCGTCGTGTAACAATGTGCCACCAAATAATAGACCAGCAAGCCGTGTACGCTCCATACGGGATCAGGATTACCCATCGCACCAACAGTCAGAGGCGGCGACCGTCCATAATAAATACTTAGCATCTTTTAGAGTTTAGACTCGGGTTTTGTTTAGAGAAGTTTAGCTATTGCTACTTTTATTTGTCTTCGCTCGTAGTGGCTAGTGCGACCGTCAAGACATCCTATCGGAACCCCATCTTGTGAGATTTATTCCATCTAGCTATTCGCAATTTTGAGATTGCTTGGCTATTACTTTCTTGCATGTTCTTGAATTTGCTTGCAGAAAAAATCCTTCATGGATAGGTCGATCGCGTCGTTGGCTCGTTCGATAACATCGTGGAGTTGGTTTAGCGATTGCTGTGGATATTAGTCGTGTATGGTTCTCCCTGTATGGTTGGTAGCCGGATCATGAGGGTCAAGTCCCACCCAAGATCATAGTTATCTCCCTCTCATCAAAAGATCGGGCCCAGTTCTCATCAGTAAATGTTGGGTTGTCTCCCAACAAGCGCTTTTTTAAAGCCTTTTAGCTAGGCATGGATATTTCAATGATGCTCGCATAAAAGATAAGAATTGAAACACAAAGAGAGCATCATGAAGCATATATCACACATTTAAGCCTAACCCACTTCCTATGTTTGGGGATTTTGTGAGCAAGTAATCCATGAGAACAAGAACCAACTAGCATAGGAAGGCAAAAACAAGCACAACTTCAAAACAATCAACACACAGAGAAGAAACTTGATATTATTGAGATATGTAAGAGCATATGTTCCTCTCTCATAATAATTTTCATAAACATCATGAATGGTTTCAACAATGTAACCATCACATACAGCACTCTTTTAATGATGCAGAAGCATAGAAGATTTATTACTCTTTATGGCATACATGTCATCATAATAATCATCATAGATAGCAACTTTATTGTCATAGTCAATTGAAACCTCTTCCAAAATAGTGGATGTATCACTAAATAAAGTCATGACCTCTCCAAATCCACAATCATCATTGTAATCATCACAAATAAGAGGCATGCTATCATCATAATAAATTTTCTTATCGAAAGTAGAAGGAATCAAAGGATCATATTCATTATGCAAAGCATCCCCAAGCTTAGGACAAGCATTACTTCTAGCAAATAAATCTTCAAACATTTCATACTCATTAAACATAGCATCCCCAAGTTTGTGGTTTTGCATATCATCACAATCATTCTTATCAATAGCATGAATGGCACCAATAGTATAGCAAACATTATTATCATATTCTTCCAATCAAGTGCTAAAACAATTTTCAAGATCATAAGAGATGTCATTGTCTTCCCAATCATAATCATTACAAGTAGTAGGCATCACAAAATCATACTCAATATCATCATCCTCCATCAACATATTTGATTCACTTTCATGAGGCACAATGATGATAGGAGCAATATTACTTGGGAGAGTTACCTTTTTACCTATACGTCTCCTTCTTTTCCTTTTCTTCTTCACCACCTCGCGTATGGGTTTAATCATGAGCTTTTCCGAGCTTCTTGTTGGAGAGATTGATTGGATAGGAAGCTCCTCCTCGTTACCTGATTCATCATGATAAACACTAGGAAGGTATTGGGAAATATTTTCCCTTTCATTAGTGCTCTCTTCATATTCTATTTGTTTTCTTATCTTTAGATAGTTGGCAATATAAGGATTCTCAATGCAATTTACCGCACAAAACATATAAATTTCCTCTAGATCAAAATCAAGAAATCTATTGAGATTCAATTTTGGAATACCCTCAGTTATACGTTTCATTTCTTCATACCCCAAAACAAGACTAAGCTCTTTATGATGCTCAAGGGTAATCAAGTTATCACAATTTTTGGATATGATTTGATCATGAAACAATTTGCATTGGAGATTTATCTGACCACGTTCATTGCAAAGTTCACAAGGATGGCGAGAAAAATTAAATCTTTCGGCACAATCATCTAGCCTCTCTTGCAACTTTTTTGTTTCTAAATATTTATGCTTCTTACAAAATCTATCTTACCTTTTTGGTGTGCATTAGCACTCCCAATTCACTCCGCAAAAATTGACATTCATATAGGAGACATCATTATCATGACTAATGCAATCATCATTAACATCATGGATATTCAAAGTATTCATACTAGCAATATTGCAAACATGCCCGTCATCCAACGATTTTATGCCATAAATTTTGTTGAATTTTTTTCTAGCAATTGAGCACAATTATCAGAATCCTTATTCTCAAGATAGACATTATAAAGATAAAGGACAACCTGAGGTAACCCAGTCTCCATTTTTTTGTAGTTTTCTATTATAAAACCGAACTAGAGATAAAACAAGAAACTAAAAGATTCAATTGCAAGATCTAAAGATATACCTTCATGCACTCACCTCCCCGGCAATGGCGCCAGAAAAGAGCTTGATGTCTACTACACAACTTGTTCTTGTAGACTCGTGTTGGGCCTCCAAGCGCAGATTTTGTAGGATAGTAGCAAATTTCCCTCAAGTGGATGACTTAAGGTTTATTAATCCGTGGGAGGCATAGGATGAAGATGGTCTCTCTCAAACAACCCTGCAACCAAATAACAAAAAGTCTCTTGTGTCCCCAAAACACCCAATACAATGGCAAATTGTATAGGTGCACTAGTTCGGCGAAGAGATGGTGATAAAAGTGTGATATGGATGGTAGAAATATATTTTTATAATCTGAATAAATAAAAACAGTAATGTAGCAATCGATAAAAGTGAGCACAAATGGTATTGCAATGCTTAAAAATGAGGCCTAGGGTCCGTACTTTCGCTAGTGCAATCTCTCAACAATGCTAATATAATTGGATCATATAACCATCCCTCAAAGTGCGATGAAGAATCACTCCAAAGTTCCTATCTAGCGGAGAACATAAGAAGAAATTGTTTGTAGGGTACGAAACCACCTCGAAGCTATTCTTTCTGATTAATCTATCCAAGAGTTCATACTAAAATAACACCAAATAATTTCAGATTCATAATACTCAATCCAACACAAAGAACCTCAAAGAGTGCCCCAAGATTTCTACTTGAGAAACAAAGACAAGAACGTGCATCAACCACTATGCATAGATTACTGAGGGAGTCCTGGATTAAGGGGTCCTCGGCCGTTCGGACTGTTGACATGGGCCGGACTGATGGGCTATGAAGATACAAGATAGAAGACTTCTTCCCGTGTACGGATGGGACTCTCCTTTGCGTGGATGGCAAGCTTGGTGTTCGAACATGTAGATTCCTTTCTCTGTAACCGACTTTGTACAACCCTAGTCCCCTCCGGTGTCTATATAAACCGGAGGGTTTAGTCCATAGAGGACAATCATAATCATATAGGCTAGACTTCTAGGGTTTTAGCCATTACGATCTTTTGGTAGATCAACTCTTGTAATACTCATATTCATCAAGATCAATCAAGCAGGAAGTAGGGTATTACCTCCATAGAGAGGGCCCGAACCTGGGTAAACATCGTGTCCCCCGCCTCCTGTTACCATCGACCTTAGACGCATAGTTCGGGACCCCCTACCCGAGATCCGCCGGTTTTGACACCGGTATTGGTGCTTTCATTGAGAGTTCCGTTGCGTCGTCACCAAAAGGTTTGATGGCTACATCAATCATCTACAACAATGCAGTCCAGGGGGAGGTTTTTCTCCCCGGACAGATCTTCGTATTGGGAGGCTTCGCACTGCAGGCCAACTCGCTTGGCCATCTAGAGCAGATCGGCAGCTACGCCCCTGGCCATCAGGTCAGGTTTGGAAGCTTGAATTATGTTCCAATATCCGCGGAGACTTGATCGTCACCAGATTCGAGCCCACGACAGCCGCTCCCTGCCACCGCTATGAACATGACCTAAATCTATCATCGGATCGTGCCTAGGAGATAGCGCCTGTAACTGCTCTGGCCCTAGATCCGGAGCAGATTGCGCTGTCCGAGGACGGGAAGCTCAACCCCGCCGCGGAAGCCACAGACTCAGCGGCGTTAGGGCCGCACACAGATCCAACCTCGAGCGGGGCTTGTGTCACCGGAACCTCGGATTCGTCTCCGGCCATAGGTTCCGAACCGCATGCATCCGCGCCCGTCGAACCTAATCCGGCGCCGATTGTTGAGTTCAGCTCCGTGGACATCTTCCGACACTCACCTCCGGAGACTCTCAGCCAAACTATACCCGGTTTGGATTGGAGGCTGATGAAGGAGAATTCCGTTTCCCACCCACCACCCACTGCATAGCCACTATCGAAGACTTAACCGACATACTTGATCACGACTCCGAAGACAACGACGGTACGGACGACGATGCCGGAGAGGAGCAGGCATGAAAACCACTGCTTACAGGGCACTGGACAGCCACCTTCTCGTATGACGTATACATGGTGGATACACCCAAAGAGAACAATGGCGACAATGAGAAGGATCCAGTTGAGGATAAACCTCCTGAGATACAGCCAAAGCGCGAACGTCAGCGGCGCCGCTCTAAACCACTGTAACGCCCTGGATTCATTGCGCCAGGTGTCCGCCGTTTTTGCCATGTCATTTGCTTGCATGTTGCATTCTGCCAAGTCATCATGTGCATCTCATTTTGCATACATGTTCGTCTCATGCATCCGAGCATTTTCCCCGTTGTCGTTTTGCAATCCGGCACTCCTATGTCATCCGGCGTCCCATTCTTGTCTCTTTTCATGAGCGGGTGTTAAACATTCTCGGAATGGACCGAGGTTTGCCAAGCGGCCTTGGTACACCACCGGTAGACCGCTTGTCAAGTTTCGTGCCATTTGGAGTCCGTTTGATACTCCAACGTTTAACCGGGTAGCCGCAAAGGCCTCTTCTGTGTGTAGCCCAACACCCTTCCAAAATGGCCCAATAACCCATCCAAACCCCCTCCATGTTCTCGGTTGCCTCTCACGCCGCGCGCCCTATGCCGCCCTCCGCGCCGTTCGCCGCCGCCGTTCACCCACCACCGCGCCGCCTCTGCCAGATCCGACCGCGGTAAGGCCGGATCCGGTGCCCCTCCTCTCCAGCCATCATCTTCCCTGGCTCCGGCGAGATCCGCCACCACCTCGCCCGTTGACTTTTCCCCAAGGTGCTAATTTCCACCAAGTCCCTGAGATATTTTACCTTCTGGTGCATACTTTGACATGCCATATCTCCATGAACGTAGCTCCGTTTCATGCATATAATATACCGAAGTGTTCATCATGATATGCTCTACATTTCATTCTAGTATACCATGCTTGTTTGAGTTCATATTGATGCCTTAATCGTCGTTTCAAGAGTGCTATATGATGTTAACTGCTGTCCATTAAAAGAACTTGCTTTTTTGTCTTTTTCATTGCATTTTGTGTGCGCATCCTATGAGCTTGATGTCTACATGAGTTTTGAGCTACATCATGCCATCTTCACGGTGGTGCAATCCACGTATTTTTGTGAGTCTTATAGTGAGTGCGTCGAGATCGTGAAGTAGGGTACTTGCTGTTGCTGTTTTGCTAGTCTGAATCTGCTATATCATGATGCTATGTAAACCTGCTGCTACAAGTCATTCTGTGCATAATCTGGAGATGTTCACTAAGAATATTTTGTTATACATGTCATGCTCTATCCGTCCATGTCCCTGGTTGCATTTATAGCCTGCTGTAGCTTGTTGTAATCTTGCTCTCAAATTGCTAAAAAATGTTGTTGTCAGCCTGTTGACATTAAGTTCAGTTTTGCCATGACTTTTGCTAGTGATCCATGCACCCTATGAACTTTCTATTACCATGCTTAGCTTCATAAACATGTATTATTACTGTTTATCACCTTGTGATGCCATGTATTGCTCTGTGGTGAGTGGTTCAAGCTCACCAACATGCCTACTTATTGTTGTTCCTGCCATGTATGAATCTGTCACATCATTTGCCATGTTTGCATGGATGCTACCTTCTTTTCTGTTGATCTTTGGAATAAGTTCAGTAAGGGAGTTTTGTTAGTTGTCTTTAGTAATAGCATGCCATGACTTTGTTTGCCATGTTAAGTTCCTGTAGCATGTTGTTTGATAGCTCTAAACATTGCAACCTGATGTTATTTCTGCTAAGTCTGAAACTGTTATTATTTGCAATCTTGCCATGTCCTTTTGAGCATGTTATATTGTTTTCTGGAGAAAGCTCAGTGTTCATGTTTTGTCATGCTTTACCTTTACTTCATTCGCTTGCCTTTTTTTCATGTTGAGATGCTGTAGCATATTGTTTTGATGCTTGCTATACGCCTAGTTGCTGTTTTGGACAGCTTGTCCTTTAAACTTGTTTCATGTGTATGTGTTGAACCGTTGCTCCGTTTTGAGTGTGCTTTATATGAAACTTGCTTAGTTTTGTATGTAGTTTCATGTTACCTTGTTGAATCCATGTTTTGAGAGTGTTTGCTTGATGTTTGAATGCATTTTGCATCAATGTCATGTTTAACTTGTTTTGCTCATATCTTCTAGGCCGTAGCTCCGAACTAAATGAACTTTATATGTAACTTGACTAGAATTTCGTGTAGAGCATCTTGGTGCATCTTAACTTGCTGTTTAACAACTTCAACTTAATGTTTATTCAGATCTGGACCAATTTCGAAATTTGCATATGAGGACTTACCGGATTTGTTATATGTTGTTTCTGGCCTCATTTAAACTTGCTTTGATGTGTTGTTCTTGTTTGGATCATCTCTTGCCATGAGTAGCCTCATCTAGCTTTGTCATGCATCATACTTGGTTGAGCATCATATCATGTTCATGTGTTGTGTGCTTCTTCTCGATAGTTCCCGTTTCGTTGCGATCGTGAGGATTCGTTCGTCTACGCTTGGTTCGTCTTCATGGCTTCATCTTCTTCATGGACTCGTTCTCCTTCATTGCGGGATTTCAGGCAAGATGACCGTCACCTTGTATCTCACTACTATCATTGCTATGCTAGTTGCTTCATTCTATCGCTTTGCTGCGATACCTATCACTTGTTCTTCAAGGCTCCCAATTTGCCATGTCAGCCTCTAACCTTTTTCCACCCTTCCTAGCAAACCGTTGTTTGGCTATGTTACCGCTTTGCTCAGCCCCTCTTATAGCGTTGTTAGTTGCAGGTGAAGTTGAAGATTGCTCCATGATGGACAGGATTATGGTTGGGATATCACAATATCTCTTATTTAATTAATGCATATATATATACTTAGTAAAGGGTGGAAGACTCGGCCTTATGACTAGTATTTTGTTCCACTCTTGCCGCCCTAGTTTCCGTCATACCGGTGTTATATTCCTTGATTTTGCGTTCCTTACGTGGTTGGCTGATTAATGGGACCCCTTGACAATTCGCTTTGAATAAAACTCCTCCAGCAAGGCCCAACCTTGGTTTTACCATTTGCCTCACCACCACCTATACTTTTCCCTTGGGAGTCGCTCTCTCGAGGGTCATCTTTATTTTAGCCCCCCCGGGCCAGTGCTTCTCTAAGTGCTGGTCTGAACCGAGCTGCCTGCGGGGCCACCTCGAGGAAACTTGAGGTCTGGTTTTACTCGTAGCTAGTCTCATCCGGTGTTGCCCTGAGAACGAGATATGTGCAGCTCCTATCGGGATTGTCGGCACATCGGGCGGCTTTGCTGGTCTTGTTTTACCATTGTCGAAATGTCTTGTAAACCGGGATTTCGAGACTGATCGGGTCTTCCTGGGAGAAGGAATATCCTTCGTTGACCGTGAGAGCTTGTGATGGGCTAAGTTGGGACACCCCTACAGGGTATAAACTTTTGAGAGCCATGCCCGCGGTTATGTGGCAGATGGGAATTTGTTAATATTCGGTTGTAGATAACTTGACACCTGATTTGAAATTAAACGCATCAACCGCGTGTGTAGCCATGATGGTCTCTTCTCGGCGGAGTCCGGGAAGTGAACACGGTTTTGAGTTATGTTTGACGTAAGTAGGAGTTCAGGATCACCTCTTGATCATTGCTAGCTTCACGACCGTTTCGTTTGCTTCTCTTCTCGCTCTCATTTGCATATGTTAGCCACCATATATGCTTAGTCACTGCTGCAACCTCACCATTTTACCCCTTCCTTTCCCATTAAGCTTTCCTAGTCTTGATACCCATGGTAATGGGATTGCTGAGTCCTCGTGGCTCACAGATTACTACAACAACAGTTGCAGGTACATGTTATGCAATGATCATGACGCGAGAGCGATGTTTGCTTGTTTTGGAGTTGAGGGAGTCCCGGACTAGGGGTTGTCCGGATAGCCGAACTATCATCATCGGCCGGACTCCAAGACTATGAAGATACAAGATTGAAGACTTCGTCCTGTGTCTGGATGGGACTTTCCTTGGCGTGGAAGGCAAGCTTGGCGATACGGATATGTAGATCTCCTACCTTTGTAACCGACTCTGTGTAACCCTAGCCCTCTCCGGTGTCTATATAAACCGGATGGCTTTAGTCCATAGGACGAACAACAATCATGCCATAGGCTAGCTTCTAGGGTTTAGCCTCCTTGATCTCGTGGTAGATCTACTCTTGTAACCCACATCATCAATATTAATCAAGCAGGACGTAGGGTTTTACCTCCATCAAGAGGGCCCGAACCTGGGTAAAAACATCGTGTCCCTCGTCTCCTGTTACCATCCGCCTAGACGCACAGTTCGGGACCCCCTACCCGAGATCCGCCGGTTTTGACACCGACATTGGTGCTTTCATTGAGAGTTCCTCTATGTCGTCACCGATAGGCTCGATGGCTTCTTCGATCATCAACGACGATGCAGTCCAGGGTGAGACCTTCCTCCCCGGACAGATCTTTGTATTCGGCGGCTTCGCATTGCGGGCCAATTCGCTTGGCCAGCTAGAGCAGATCGAAGGCTACGCCCCTGGCGTCAGGTCAGATTTGGAAGTTTGAACTTCACGGCTGACATCCGCGGGGACTTGATCCTCGACGGATTCGAGCCACAGCCGAGCATGCCGTACTGTCACGGTGGGCATGATTTAGCTCTGCAGCCGGACAGTACCCTGGAGGCCGCACTCGAACCCGCTCCGATCTTCGACTCAGAGCCGGCTGCGCAGACCAAGGATGGATGGCTAGACACCACCTCGGGGCTGCAACCTCTACGGCGATAGAGCCGAACATCGATCTTGTCCCCCATGAAGCTCGTGACTCCAAGGTGCCGGACTCCTTGCCGGACTCCGGACCTTCCGCGCCCCCTCCAGTCGAATCCGATTGGGCGCCGATCATGGAGTTCACCGCGGCGGACATCTTTCAACACTCACCTTTTGGCGACATCTTGAGTTCGCTAAAGTACCTCTCGTTATCAGGAGAGGCCTGGCCGGACTGCGGCCAGGACGGTTGGGATGCGGACAACAAAGAAATTCAAAGCCCACCCACCACCCACTTGGTAGCCACTGTCGACGACCTAACCGACATGCTAGATTACGACTTTGAGGACATCGACGGTATGGACGATGATGCCGGAGACGACCAAGAACCAGCGCCCACCGGGCATTGGAAAGCCACCTCCTCATACGACATATACATGGTGGATATCCCAAAGGATGGGAACGGCGAAGGAATAGAGGAGGATGACCCCTCGAAGAAACAGCCCAAGCGCCAGCGTCAGCGGTGCCGCTCTAAATCCCGCCATAGCAAGAATGAGGACTCCGGCACCGGAGACAATAATACACCGGATAGCGCCGAAGACAACCCACTCCAGCAAGATCCAGCACAGGAGGAAGGGGACGCTAGCCCTCATGAGAGAGCGGCCGAAGAAGAGGTAGAGGACTATATGCCTCCCTCCGGAGACGAGGCAAGCCTCGACGACGACGAATTCGTCGTGCCTGAGGATCCCGTCGAACAGGAGCGTTTCAAACGCAGGCTTATGGCCACGGCAAACAGCCTCAAGAAAAAGCAGCAGTAGCTTTGAGCTGATCAAGATCTGCTAGCCGACGGATGGACCGAAGTCCTCGCGGCCGAGGAGCATGAACTCGAACGCCCCTCCAAAAGCTACCCCAAACGTAAGCTGCTCCCCCAATTAGAGGTGGAGGCATATGATCCCGCTTCACCAGGAGACAATACGGCTGATCGACCACCCCGTGGTCACGACAGAGAGGCCTCAAGGCCCTTCACTAGGCCCGTACCCCGGCATCGCTCGAAAAGCACAAGGGCACAGGGGAACACTCCGGACCTACGAGACATATTGGAGGATAAGGCAAGACAATCAAGATCGATCTATGGATCATGTGGGCGCCCCACGATACGTGACGATCACCGTCACCCCGGACACAGTAAGTTCGGCCGGGCCGAACACAACAGACAAAGCTCTTTTGAGCTCCGTCGCGATATCGCCCAGTACAGAGGCGCCGCACACCCACTGTGCTTCACAGATGAGGTAATGGATCATCAAATCCTAGAAGGGTTTAAACCCGTCAATATTGAATCTTATGATGGCACAACAGACCCCGCGGTCTGGATCGAGGACTATCTCCTCCACATCCACATGGCCCGCGGAGACGATCTCCACGCCATCAAATATCTCCCACTCAAGCTTAAAGGACCAGCCCGGCACTGGCTTAACAGCTTGCCAGCAGAGTCAATCGGGAGTTGGGAGGACCTAGAAGCCGCATTCCTCAATAACTTCCAAGGCACGTACGTGCGACCACCAGATGCAGATGACCTAAGACACATAATTCAGCAGCCAGACGAATCGGCCAAACAATTCTGGACACGGTTCTTAACCAAGAAAACCCAAATCATCGACTGCCCGGATGCCGAGGCCCTCGCGGCCTTCAAGCATAACATCCGCGACGAGTGGCTTGCCCGGCACCTAGGACAGGAAAAGCCGAAATCCATGGCAGCCCTTACATCACTCATGACCCGCTTCTGTGCGGGTGAGGACAACTGGCTAGCACGCAGCAACAACCTCAACAAAAATTCTGGCAGTCCGGATATCAAGGATCGTAGTGGCAGGTCGCGTCGCTACAAAAACAAACGCCGCATTAACGGCGATAACAGTGAGGATACGACAGTCAATGCCGGATTCAGAGGCTCTAAACCCGGTCAACGGAAAAAGCCATTCAAAAGAACAACTCAGGATCCGTCCAATTTGGACCAAATTCTCGACCGCTTGTGCCAGATACATGGCGCCCCTGAAAAGCCAGCTAACCACACCAATAGGGACTGTTGGGTATTCAAGCAGGCAGGCAAGTTAATTGCCGAAAACAGCGACAAGGGGCTACATAGCGACGACGAGGAAGAGACCCGACCGCCGAACAATAGAGGACAGAAGGGTTTCCCCCCACAGGTGCGGACGGTGAACATGATATATGCCACGCACATACCCAAAAGGGAGCGGAAGCGTGCACTCAGGGATGTATACGCGATGGAGCCAGTTGCCCCGAAGTTCAATCCATGGTCCTCTTGCCCTATCACCTTTGACCGAAGGGACCACCCCACCAGCATTCGCCATGGTGGGTTCGCCGCATTGGTTCTAGACCCAATCGTCGATGGATTTCATCTCACCAGAGTCCTGATGGACGGCGGTAGCAGCCTAAACCTGCTTTATGAGGACATGGTGCGCAAAATGGGCATAGACCCCTCAAGGATTAAACCTACCAAGACGACCTTTAAAGGCATCATACCAGGTGTAGAAGCCAATTGTACAGGCTCAGTTACACTGGAAGTGGTCTTCGGATCCCCGGATAACTTCCGAAGCGAGGAGTTATTCTTCGACATAGTCCCGTTCCGCAGCGGCTATCATGCCTTGCTCGGACGTACCGCGTTCACAAAGTTCAACGCGGTGCCGCACTACGCATACCTCAAGCTCAAGATGCCAGGCCCTAGAGGAGTCATCACGGTCAACGGAAACACTGAACGCTCCCTCCGAACGGAGGAACATACTGTGGCTCTCGCGGCAGAAGTACAAAGCAGCCTTTTAAGGCAATTCTCGAGTCCGGCTGCTAAGCGGCCGCACACAGCTAAGCGTGCCCGGAGTAACCTACAACACGACCACATGGCACATTCCGAGCACGCGTAGCAGTGTGGCCCCAACCCCAGCCCCTGTAAAACATTAAGACAGACCCTTCGCGTACTCCATTACGCTATGAAGATACCATGGGCATGGGGCAAGGGGCTCGACCATGATAAGCCCAGACTGCGGCTCAACCGCACCAGGGGCTCTTAAGTGTGTCGTTTCTTTTTATTTTCCTTTTTACCTACAGGACTCCGTTCGTCAGAGGCCCTGTCCGGCAGCAGACATGCCGAACCCACGATGCAACAGCCAGGGAAGAAGAAAGGCTACAACAAAAATCCAGGTGGTCTCCATTATTAGCATTAAATCTGTTTTATGCATTATTCCATAGCCTACCCCTGGAGGGGGACATGTTAAACAGTCCCATCCCTTGCTTACCGCACCACTTGTATCGTCCTGCACTTACAGCAGTTTTTATTGAATACAGCAATGCATCACATTTTTGCTTTTAATTGCATTTCTTTCTTACACATATGTTCATCTATGACATGTTGCATCCGTACATTTTGGTATGGCTAAATACACCAGGGGCTTATGTTTCCCGCGTTATGGTGTGATAAGTCCGAACACTTCCACAAGGGCGGCACCCCGAACTTATAGCATTATATGCATCGGCTCCGAATCATGTTCTTGGGTCAATAGTTGGGTTTGCCCGGCTCCCATGTTTTTGTACCTTATGTTCCGTTTTATCGGCTAAGGTAGCACTCGGAGAACCACTGCGATTGCGCCCCAGTTGAGCTGGGTTAACGCCTCAGTGGAGAAAGCTAAAACTGACCGTCATGATGAGGCGAGAGCTGGTCGCTGTTCGAGAGGTTCTTTGCAAGTCCCTAAAGACTTATGCCGCTTCAAGCGAGGAGCCGGATTCTGTCCGGCCAAGGCGTGGATGGCGCCCCAAATTCGGCCTTCCGAAAACTAGGGGCTTCACCGAAATTTAAAATTATAGAATTCTATGGCTAAGTGAGAGTGTTCAAGCATTATCAGTCCGGTTGCCTTGTTCGTTGTGTTGAGCGCCTCCCTAGATGGACCCAAAAATGGGAACAAGAGCGCTCGAGTTTATCCCGAACACCCCAGCACTCGTGGCATGGGGGCTGAAGCCAACGACTTGCCATCTCTCAGATTTGATAAACAGCCGCACAGAAGGTAATATTTTAAATTAACAAGCGTTGCTTAGCGCATATGAACTAAGTCTTCAGCGCACAGGATAACAAAATGCGAGTCTACTCAAATATTACATCTTTGGAGCACTCACCCGCAATAGTGCGGGCGCCCTTCAGCACACTCCTATAATACATCTCGGGCGTGCGATGCTCCTTGCCCTCTGGTGGGGGGTCCGTCACAAGCTTCTCGGCATCCATCTTGCCCCAGTGCACCTTTGCGCGGGCAAGGGCCCGACGCACACCCTCAATACAGGCGGAGTGCTTGATAACTTCAACCCACGGGCACGCATCCACCAGCCGCCGCACCAGGCCGAAGTAGCTCCCAGGCATAGTCTCCTTAGGCCACAGCCGAACTATGAGGCCCTTCATGGCCTGTTCGGCTGCCTTGTGGAGCTCGACCAGCTGCTTCAGCTGGTCGCTAAGGGGCCCCGGATGTCCGGCCTCAGCATACTGAGACCAGAAGACCTTCTCCGTTGAGCTCCCCTCCTCGGCCCGGTAGAATGCGGCAGCATCGGACACGCTGCAGGGAAGATCTGCGAACGCTCCTGGAGAGCTCCGAATTCGGGTAAGTGACAGGTAATTAACACTCACATGCTTACTTTGCATGAAAAATGCCTTACTCGCTGCTATTTTCTTCATCGCCTCTATCTCCTGGAGGGCCTTGTAGGCTTCGGCCTTAGCGGCTTTGGCACTCTAAAGAGTCGTTGCAAGCTCAGACTCTCGAGTCTTCGAGTCACACTCCAGGCTCTCATGTTTCCTCACGAGATCCTGGAGCTCTTGCTGTACCTCCGCCACCCGCGCCTCCTGTTTCTCGCGCTCGGTGCGCTCCGCAGCCGCATTGCGTTCGGCCGCGGCCACCGCCTCCTTCAGGGTCGCCACCTCGTTAGTGGCCCCTGCAATACCCCAGTTATCCTTGTAATTTTTCTTGCAACCAAAATCCTTTTCTGTAAGGTACAATTTTCATAAGGTATTACTCACCTTCTTTTTCCTCGAGCTGCTTCTTGGCAAGGCCGAGCTCGTTCTCGGACCGCTCGAGGTCTTCCTTCAAAGTCTTGACCTCTGCAGTCAGTGCGGCAGAGGTCAGCAGCACAGCCTGCAATCTCATATTGACATATTTTCATGACTCCTGCGATTATCTTTCTAAAGATCCTCAGTCCGGCTTTTCTTTCCAAACACCAAACCGGGCATCAGGGGCTACTGTCTATGCGGTACCATTTTACATATATTGAAATTCTTACCTCAAAGCATGTTAGAAGGCTGCTGCAGGCTTCGGTCAGCCCGCTCTTGGCGAGTTGAACCTTCTAAATCACTGCACTCATAACAGTGCGGTGTTCCTCTTCGATGGAGGCGCCGTTGAGCACCTCCAGCAAATTATCCAGCACCTCCGGTTGGACGGAGGCAGCCGGCGTCGCGGTCTTGCCCTTCTTCTGAAGGGGTCGCCCGTCGGACTCCGGAGCCACTATGGGTTCCGGGGCTGAGTCCGGTGCAAAGTCCGGGAGGTTGTCCTGTGACACCTCCGGGGCCCTCTCCTCCTGGTGGGTCCCTTCCTGGGACCCCACCTCGGCATCGTCCGCATCACGGGGGGTGGAGGCAGTCGGAAGAGAATCCATATCCGACGCCCCTAAGGACCCGCTCGACGAAGTGGGGAGATCATCCTTAGGCGGACTGCAGGGTTGTATGCGGCATTAGAAAGACATAATGTGGCGGAAAACGAAAACCTTGAAGTTATTCGGGAGTCCGGATACTTACGATCTCGCCAGAGGCTTGGCCCTTGGACGCCAGTCCTCGTCATCGTCACTGGCGTTGGTAGAACAATCCGGGGGAAGAGTTTTTCCCCTCTTGGACCCTTCGGCCTCCCTTGTTGGGGAGGCCTTCCTTTTCTTCCCTCCCCCTGCTGGGGGAGAGGCTTTCTTCTTCTCCTTGCCTTGGTGGGAGGAGTCGGCCTCGGATTCATCGTCCGATAGCACCTGAAAACGGGAACTCTTCCGAGTCCCCGTGGCCTTCTTCTTGGCCTTCTTCTCCGGCACCACGTGGGGTGCCGGAGCCAGCAGCCCCGTTAGGCGGGCGTCAGCTAGGTCCTCTAGCAATGGGGCCGGACAGATAGCCTGTGCGGCCTTCTTCAGCCAGTCCTGTCAAAGGAAAGGGAGTTTAGATCCCGCATAGAGTCAAACTATGAATAACAAGCGTCCCGTAAAGGACAATATCACTTACCTCGTCAGCTGGACGCTGCGAGCTGAATCCGCGATCTTCGGTAGCGGATGCGGGAGCCTCGGCGCCCTTGAACAGCACCTTCCAGACCTCTTCGTATGTAGTGTCGAAGAGCCCATTCAAAGTCTGGTGTTGCGCCGGATCGAACTCCCACATATTGAAGCCCCGTCGTTGGCATGGGAGAATCTGGCGGATGAGCATGACCTGGACTACGTTGACAAGCTTGAGCTTCTTGTCCACCAGCTTTTGGACGTAGGCTTGGAGTCCGGTCAGCTCCTCTGAATCGCCCCAAATCCGGCCTCTCTCTTTCCAGGAAGTGAGCCGTGTGGGGATGCCGGATCTGAATACGGGGGCCGCTGCCTATTCGGGATCACGCGGCTCGGTGATGTAGAACCACCCCGATTGCCACCCCTTGATGGTTTCCACAAAGGTGCCCTCCAGCCACGTAACGTGGGACATCCTGCCCACCATGGCGCCTCTGCACTCCGCTTGGCTGCAATTCACAACCTTCGGCTTGACACTGAATGTCTTGAGCCACAAGCAGAAGTGGGGCTGGATGCAGAGGAAGGCCTCGCACACGATGATAAATGCCGAGATGTTGAGGATAAAATTCAGGGCCAGATCATGGAAATCTAGGCCGTAGTAGAACATGAGCCCCCGGACAAAGGGATGAAGTGGGAAGCCCAGTCCGCGGAGGAAATGGGGAAGGAATACTACGCTCTCATGGGGCCTGGGGGTGGGGATGAGCTCTCCCTCTTCGGGGAGCCGATGCACGATGTCGCTGGACAAGTATCCGGCGCTGCGCAGCTTCTGGATATGCCCCTCTGTGACAGAGGAGGCCATCCACTTGCCTCCCGCTCCGGACATATTTGGAGAAGGTTGAGGTGAGATATGCGGGCTTGGGCGCTAGAGCTCGAGTTCGCAGAGATGGATAAGCCAAGGAGGAAGAAGGCGCAGGTAAAAGGATTGGATCTTTATCCCCTTATATGGGCGGACGGAAACATGCGGCCCCACCGGCCTGATAAAACTCGCTTATCTCCCAAGCACCGCAATCAATGGCGCGGTTGGGTTACCCACGTCCGTATTGATGGGAATCCCGGAATAAGGGGAATACGATCTCTACTTTGACAAGATGTGCCAAGGAAACCGCCTCGCTAAACGCGCTGAGATGGAACAATAAAAACAATTTGAAGGCTTGGTACTGGTGTGATGTTACGCCACAAAATACGTCAGCAGATTGAACTTGTGTAATATTATTCTCTCTATGGTTGTATGTGGAATTTATTTTGCAGAGCCGGACACTATCCTGGTGTTCACAATCTTCTATAAATTATTTAGAGGAGGAACCCGCCTTGCAATGCCGAAGACAACATGCGCGCCGGACTCATCGTCATTGAAGCCTAGTTCAGGGGCTACTGAGGGAGTCCCGGACTAGGGGGTGTCCGGATAGCCGAACTATCATCATCGGCCAGACTCCAAGACTATGAAGATACAAGATTGAAGACTTCGTCCCGTGTCCGGATGGGACTTTCCTTGGCGTGGAAGGCAAGCTTGGCGATACGGATATGTAGATCTCCTACCTTTGTAACCGACTCTGTGTAACCCTAGCCCTCTCCGGTGTCTATATAAACCAGATGGCTTTAGTCCATAGGACGAACACAATCATACCATAGGCTAGCTTCTAGGGTTTAGCCTCCTTGATCTCGTGGTAGATCTACTCTTGTAACCCACATCATCAATATTAATCAAGCAGGACGTAGGGTTTTACCTCCATCAAGAGGGCCTGAACCTGGGTAAAAACATCGTGTCCCTCGTCTCCTGTTACCATCCGCCTAGACGCACAGTTCGGGACCTCCTACCCGAGATCCGCTGGTTTTGACACCGACATGAGTTCTTCTGCTACTTCTTCTTCGATCAGGGGATAGGTTCCAGGTCGGCAGCCTGGGCTAGCAGGGTGGATGTCATTTGAGTTTTTGTTTGTGTTTCATCCGTAGTCGGATGTTGCTCTTATGTATGATAATGTTGTATTCGTGTGGCATTGTATGCCTTATGTATGTTTCCCTATCTATTATGTAATGTTGATGTAATATATCCACCTTGCAAAAGCGTCTTCAAGATGCGCTTCTATCCTTGGTGGGACCTTCGAGTTCCTTTAGGATAGTGTCGCATCTTGGGCATGACAAGTTGGTATCAGAGCCTCGACCGACCCTAGGAGCCCCCTTGATTGATTGTGTAGTTTGGCCGTTGTCGAGTCTAGAAGAAAACTGTTTTCAGAGTCTAGTTATATCGGAGAGTAGGAATTCTTTTTACTCGTCAGCCTCTTCGTCGCTCTGGTGAGGAATCTTGATGTACGTGTATTGAATTACTCCTCTTCCCATTCAAATTTTTCTTTAGGATCCCGTGGTTAGTTTCGTGAGTTATCCATCCTCTTTTGTCCGGTGCATCTCTCGTCAAGTCAACTCGAACCTCTTTTTCTTTCGCGAGATCAATCCTCATATCTTCCTCGGACGTCGTTGTTTTTCCCTATCTGAAGTTGACTTTCTTTTTCCCACCCGCCCACCCCTTTTTCTTCTTGGAGCTGGAGCCTGTAATCGAGTATCCATCCTACTCGTGCGAAGTCTTTGCTTTCTTTCCTCAATGATTTCAACCGGTGTTTTCTCTTCAAGATATTCGTCGGTTCCCCCTTCTAAATTGCCTTTGTTTTCCCGCCCTCCCACCCTCTTCTTCCCGGAGCCTGAGTCTGTTTCGAGCATCAATTTCATTCGTGCGGAGCCTCTTCAGTCTTTCGTTAATTGTTTAAACTGGTGAATTCTCGTTTTGTTCGACATTCTTCATCTCTTTTTCTTATCCGGTGGACTCAATTCAAGTTTTTCGGGTTGATCATATTTTTTCCTTCGAACTAATGTTTCCTCTTGTCCGTTCGCCTTCCACCAGTTTATCCTTCCGAAGTGCTCAATACATCTCAGGAGATTCGTCTATGTTCGAATTAATTCGAGGGTGTCACCTCATTCAAATATTTCATTTGTTTCGGTGCATCATCTATCTGTTCAACATCCCTTTCCAACGGTGTTTTCTTTTAGTGGGCCCTAACCTACAGGTCTTTTCCAAGGATCTTACCTGACTCTTCTAATTCTCCCGGAGTTATTCTCAAATTCTTTTCAAGGTGACGTAAGAATGGATCCCATCAGTCACATGCCTTCTCCAAGATCTCTTTCAAATCATTTTCATTGTTGCCTCAACCTATTCGCTTTTTCGTTCACCCGGAGTGCCTTCATAAATTTTGGTGGTGTTTCTCGTCGTCATTTGAAGACCGAAGAAGAGTTTTTTCCTCTAAATCTTGTTTGTTCTATCGAAGTTTCGTGGTTCTAGCTTAATGCTATCCTCTCGAATTATTCCACTTGTTAGATATTTATTTCTGACCCATCCGGTGTATGTCAGGAGTTGTTTTTTTCCATTTCTTTTCACCGGAGGCCATCATTCCAGTTATCGTTCTCTATTTATCCCGGCGCATCTGTCAAGTATTCTTTATCAGCTCATGATCTCTTTGTCCTTTTGCATCTAAATCCGCTCAAGCATATTGGTTCTTCTAATTCTTCCCGGTGATTCATTCTCTTTCGTCAGTCATTTACGAATTCTTACGGTGGTTCGGTCAAGATTCTTTTTCCTTGATTATCATTTTAATTCATTCGTTCTTTCCAATCCTACCGGTGGTTCATGAAGACCTTCTCAAGTTTGCGATATGTCACTTCTCAATCCTTTTCAAGAAGAATAAGTAGTATGCAAAATCCATTGCTTGTCATCAATTTAATTTGATGAAGGATAAACATACAATAAATCTTATTCTTATTTCATCCAAGTGAGTAATCCCTTCCTTCGGAGTTTGTTCTGGATGAATAAATTCTAGTTCCAAATGTTTTCATCATTTCTTTTCCGGAGTTCAAATTTCCTCGGTCATTTCGTTGGCACCTCCACCGAAATCATCGCAAAGCTTTAATCTTACTCTTTCATCCTTCATTTTATCTCATCATCCTTTTGTCACTGGAGTTCTTCATGGTGATTCTTCATGATTTAATTCATTCTTCAAGGGTTCATCAAGTGTCTTGTTGGTGGAGTTCAAGTATTTTTTCTTTTCGCGTCTCGAAGTGCAATTAATTCTCCGTATTCTTCTGAAGTGGAGTTTTGCATTTTCTTTGTTCCGCTCAGGTATTCAAACTTTTGGTTGTGGTATAATTTCACCTCAAGTTTTGAGTTGTTTTTGATAAGTCCACATCAAGCTTATTCTTTCCTTGTTGATTTTCTCAACAACTCCGTTTAAACCTTCCTTCTAAAGATGCTTTCAATTTCATTTGTGGCACAAGTTGTCATTTTCTTCTCCGTTCTTTTCATTCAACTCTTTCAATTCTTTCCGGAGGTTTTGTGTCATGTCTTCATCAAGTATCATTCCATCTCAAGCTCGTGTTTTATTCCTCCATGTTTTAGCCGGAGTGCTGCCTAAATCCTTTCAGTCTTATTCGTTTCTTATCTCGTTCTAACCGGAGTGGTTTCATAGTCTATCTAATTCCGTGAGCTTTCGATTCTCGTCATTCTCGTCATTCCTCTCTTCTTCTCGAGTGCTCTCGATTCTTTGATTCTTCTCTTGAGTTCTTGTTTCACCTCATCCCTTTTCCCTTCCGTCTTGGTCCTAAGATCTCGGGACGAGATCTCTTGTTAGTAGAGGAGAGTTGTAACGCCCCGGATTCGTTGCGCCAGGTGTCCGCCGTCGTTGCCATGTCATTTTCTTGCATGTTGCATTTTGCCATGTCATCATGTGCATCTCATTTTGCATACGTGTTCGTCTCATGCATCCGAGCATTTTCCCCGTTGTCCGTTTTGCAATCCGGCACTCCTATGTCATCCGGCGTCCCCTTCTTGTCTCTTTTCATGACCGGGTGTTAAACATTCTCGGAATGGACTGAGGTTTGCCAAGAGGCCTTGGTACACCACCGGTAGACCGCCTGTCAAGTTTCATGCCATTTGGAGTCCGTTTCATACTCCAACGGTTAACCGGGTAACCGCAAAGGTCTCTTTTGTGTGCAGCCCAACACCCTTCCAAAATGGCCCAATAACCCATCCAAACCCCCTCCATGCTCTCGGTCGTTCGATCACGATTGTGTGGGCGAAAACCGCTCCTCATTTGGACTCTCCTAGCTCCCTCTACCTATATAAATACCTCCCCCTCCGAATTTTCGGGTCCAAACCCTAGTCCCTTCTCCACCGCGCCGCCGGACATGTCCATCCGCGCCGAACATGTCCGCTGGACACGTCGCACGGACCAACCACGGGCAGCCGCGCCACTCCGCCGCCGCCTGGATCCACTCCTCAGCCGCCACGTGGGCGCCCGGCGCCCCGCGCCTCCCACCGGCCCGCGAGGCCCATGCCTGGCCCACGGGGCTCGTTCCCTCGCCGCCGCCCGAGGTGCCCCGCGCCGCCGCCCGAGCGTCCGCGCGCCCCGCCGCCGTCCTTCGTCGCTGCGCCGCCCGCCGCCCTCGGCCGCCCCGCCGGCGTGCCTCCCCGCCGACCTCGCCGGCGCGCCCCGCCTCTCGCGTCGCGCGCCCTGATCCGCCCTCCGCCCTCCGCGCCGTCCGCCGCCGCCGTTCACCCACCACCGCGCCGCCCCAGCCAGATCCGGCCGCGTTAAGGCCGGATCCGGCGCCCCTCCTCTCCGGCCATCTTCTTCCCTGGCTCCGGCGAGATCCGCCGCCACCTCGCCTGTTGACTTTTCCCCGAGGTGCTAATTTCCACCAAGTCCCTGAGATATTTTACCTTCTGGTGCATACTTTGACATGCCATATCTCCATGAACGTAGCTCCGTTTCATGCATACAATATACCGAAGTGTTCATCATGATATGCTCTTCATTTCATTCCATTATACCATGCTTGTTTGAGTTCATATTGATGCCCTAATCAACATTTCAAGAGTGATATATGATGTTAACTACTGTCTGTTAACAGAACTTGTTGTTTTGTCTTTTTCATTGCATTTTGTGTGTGCATCCTATGAGCTTGATGTCTACATGAGTTTTGAGCTACATCATGCCATATTCACGGTGGTGCAATCCATGTATTTTCGTGAGTCTTGTAGTGAATGCGTCGAGCTCGTGAAGTAGGGTACTTGTTGTTGCTGTTTTGCTAGTCTGAATCTGCTATATCATGATGCTATGTAAACCTGCTGCTACAAGTCATTCTGTGCATAATCTGGAGATGTTCACTAAGAATGTTTTGTTATACATGTCATGCTCTATCCATCCAAGCCCCTGGTTGCATTTATAGCCTGCTGTAGCTTGTTGTAATCTTGCTCACAAATTGCTAAAAAAATGTTGTTGTCAGCCTGTTAACATTAAGTTCAGTTTTGCCATGAGCTTTGCTAGTGATACATGCACCCTATGAACTTTCTATTACCATGCTTAGCTTCATAAACATGTATTATTACTTTTTATCACCTTGTCATGTCATGTATTGCTCTGTGGTGAGTGGTTCAAGCTCACCAACATGCCTACTTATTGTTGTTCCTGCCATGTATGAATCTGTCACATCATTTGCCATGTTTGCATGGATGCTACCATCTTTTCTGTTGATCTTTGGAATAAGTTCAGTAAGGGAGTTTTGTTAGTTGTCTTTAGTAATAGCATGCCATGCCTTTGTTTGCCATGTAAAGTTCTTGTAGCATGTTGTTTGATAGCTCTAAACATTGCAACCTGATGTTATTTCTGCTAAGTCTGAAATTGTTATTATTTGCAATCTTGCCATGTCCTTTTGAGCACGTTATATTGTTTTCTGGAGAAAGCTCAGTGTTCATGTTTTGTCATGCTTTACCTTTACTTCATTCCCATGCCTTGTTTTTCACGTTGAGATGTTGTAGCATATTGGTTTGATGCTTGCTATATGCCTAGTTGCTGTTTTGGATAGCTTGTCCTTTAAACTTGTTTCATGTGTATGTGTTGAACCGTTGCTCCGTTTTGAGTGTGCTCTATATGAAACTTGCTTAGTTTTGTATGTAGTTTCATGTTACCTTGTTGCATCCATGTTTTGAGAGTGTTCACTTGATGTTTGAATGCATTTTGCTTCAATGTCATGTTTAACTTGTTTTGCTCATATCTTCTAGGCCGTAGCTCCGAACTAAATGAACTTTATATGTAACTTGACTAGAATTTCGTGTAGAGCATCTTGGTGCATCTTAACTTGCTGTTTAACAACTTCAACTCAATGTTTGTTCAGATATGGACCAATTTCGAAATTTGCATATGAGGACTTACCGGATTTGTTATATGTTGTTTCCGGCCTCATTTAAACTTGCTTTGATGTGTTGTTCTTGTTTGCATCATCTCTTGCCATGAGTAGCCTCATCTAGCTTTGTCATGCATCATACTTGGTTGAGCATCATGTCATGTTCATGTGTTGTGTGCTTCTTCTCGATAGTTCCCGTTTCGTTGCGATCATGAGGATTCGTTCGTCTACGCTTGGTTCGTCTTCATGGCTTCATCTTCTTCATGGACTCGTTCTTCTTCCTTGCGGGATTTCAGGCAAGATGACCGTCACCTTGGATCTCACTACTATCATTGCTATGCTAGTTGCTTTGTTCTATCGCTTTGTCGCGATACCTATCACTTGTTCTTCAAGCCTCCCAATTTGCCATGTCAGCCTCTAACCTTTTTCCACCCTTCCTAGCAAACCGTTGTTTGGCTATGTTACCGCTTTGCTCAGCCCCTCTTATAGCGTTGTTAGTTGCAGGTGAAGTTGAAGATTGCTCCATGATGGACAGGATTATGGTTGGGATATCACAATATCTCTTATTTAATTAATGCATCTATATACTTGGTAAAGGGTGGAAGACTCGGCCTTATGCCTGGTGTTTTGTTCCACTCTTGCACCCTAGTTTCCGTCATACCGGTGTTATGCTCCTTGATTTTGCGTTCCTTACGTGGTTGGGTGATTTATGGGACCCCCTTGACAGTTCGCTTTGAATAAAACTCCTCCAGCAAGGCCCAACCTTGGTTTTACCATTTGCCTCACCACCACCTATACTTTTCCCTTGGGAGTCGCTCTCTCGAGGGTCATCTTTATTTTAGCCCCCCCGGGCCAGTGCTTCTCTAAGTGCTGGTCTGAACCGAGCTGCCTGCGAGGCCACCTCGGGGAAACTTGAGGTCTGGTTTTACTCGTAGCTAGTCTCATCCGGTGTTGCCCTGAGAACGAGATATGTGCAGCTCCTATCAGGATTGTCGGCACATCGGGCGGCTTTGTTGGTCTTGTTTTACCATTGTCGAAATGTCTTGTAAACCGGGATTCTGAGACTGATTGGGTCTTCCTGGGAGAAGGAATATCCTTTGTTGACCGTGAGAGTTTGTGATGGGCTAAGTTGGGACACCCCTACAGGCTATAAACTTTTGAGAGCCATGCCCGCGGTTATGTGGTAGATGGGAATTTGTTAATATCCGGTTGTAGATAACTTGACACCTGATTCGAATTAAAACGCATCAACCGCGTGTGTAGCCATGATGGTCTCTTCTCGGCGGAGTCCGGGAAGTGAACACGGTTTTGAGTTATGTTTGACGTAAGTAGGAGTTCAGGATCACCTCTTGATCATTGCTAGCTTCACGACCGTTTCGTTTTCTTCTCTTCTCGCTCTCATTTGGATATGTTAGCCACCATATATGCTTAGTCGCTGCTGCAACCTCACCATTTTACCCCTTCCTTTCCCATTAAGCTTTGCTAGTCTTGATACCCATGGTAATGGGATTGCTGAGTCCTCGTGGCTCACAGATTACTACAACAACAGTTGCAGGTATGCGATGATCATGACGCGAGAGCGATGTTTGCTTGTTTTGGAGTTCTTCTGCTGCTTCTTCTTTGATCAGGGGATAGGTTCCAGGTCGGCAGCCTGGGCTAGCAGGGTGGATGTCGTTTGAGTTTCTGTTTGTGTTTCATCCGTAGTCGGATGTTGCTCTTATGTATGATAATGTTGTATTCGTGTGGCATTGTATGCCTTATGTATGTTTCCCTATCTATTATGTAATGTTGATGTAATGATATCCACCTAGCAAAAGCGTCTTCAAGATGCACTTCTATCCTTGGTGGGACCTTCGAGTTCCTTTAGGATAGGGTCACATCTTGGGGGTGACAACCACACCATGGAAAAAGCAACAATACCGGCACAGGAGAAAATAATACTCCAGACGATGACGAAGACAATGAAGACCCCGTTGAGCCAACCTCCGAACAGGACGAACGGGAAAATGGGCGAGTTATCCCTGATGAACAGGCCATGAATGAAGACTTGGAGGACAGCAACTACCTTCCGCTCTCCGAGGACGAGGTGAGCCTCGGCAACAAAGACTTTATCGTGCCTGAGGAGCCCGTCAATCAGGAGCGCTTTAAGCGCCAGCTCATAGCCACTCCAAGGAGCCTGAAAAAGAAGCAACAGCAGCAGCTTCAAGCTGATCAAGATCTGCTCAACGATAGATGGACTAATGTCCTAGCAGCCGAAGAATACGGCCTCGAGCGCCCAACCAAAAGTTACCCGAAGCGCAAATTGCTACCCCAATTTGATGACGAGGCACTGGAGCCTGTCCTACCAGCACATAATGCGGCTGACCGACCACCACGTGGCCTGGACAAAGCGGCAACTCAAGCCGAACACCATCCTGCACTACCTCGCCATAAAAACAGAGACACAACAGCTTAGGGATACACATATGACCTACGACATGACCTGGAAAATAGAGCAGGTCAGACTAGATCGATCTATGGATCACAGG
Source organism: Triticum aestivum (assembly GCF_018294505.1). NCBI lineage: Eukaryota > Viridiplantae > Streptophyta > Magnoliopsida > Poales > Poaceae > Triticum > Triticum aestivum. The sequence continues at coordinate 382,778,468 of NC_057813.1, forward strand.
GGCGTGCCCCGATGCACGACGATGGCCATCCAGCCGGACATGACAAACATAACCACGCCCGGACCGAAGACCACAGACGAACTCCATCCGAACTAGGTCGCGACTTGGCCCGATATAGAGGCACCGCACACCCCCTTTGCTTCACTAATGATGTAATGGAACACGAATTCCTGGAAGGGTTTAAACTCATGAATATCGAGTCATATGATGGGACAACAGACCCCGCAGTATGGATTGAGTACTTTCTTCTCCATATTCATATGGCCCGTGGTGATGATCTTCATGCCATAAAATACCTCCCACTAAAACTCAAGGGACCAGCTCGGCGCTTGTTGGGGATATAACTATTGAGTATAAACCGCCCAGGAGGGGCCGGTTTACCCTCAACCATAGCGAAGCCCATGAAGACTCAGAAGATGGTGTTTTACTATGAAGCTTAGAGGGCCGGAGCCCGAAGGCGGATTAGGGCCCATGATAGCAAACCGCCATGGTTATGTAACTTGTGTTGTAAGTTAGGAAAGGAGAGACCGAGCCAGACCCTTGTATGAGTCGGTCTCGGGACTCTGTAGACCGGCCGGGCATCAACCTGTGTATATAAAGGGATGACCCGGCGGTGGTTCAAGGACAGACAACAACTCGAGGCTCAGGCAAAGCGTATCCGCTCCCTGATCATCGAAACCCAATCAATTCCATCACAACTAGACGTAGGCTTTTACCTTCATCGAAGGGGCCGAACTAGTATAAACTCCCGTGTCCCTTGTCCGATTTAACCCCTTCAAGCTAACCCGTAGAAATGGCTCCACGACTAAGTCCTTTCTTAAGGACATCTTACGTGTTAATTCCATGACAGTTGGCTCCCACCGTGGGGCTATCGCACGGTGGTTTCGAGTTCTTGAAGGGCAGCTATGAAGGACTTAAGGGGTACGTGGTCAGCCGGATGACCAAGAGTCGTCGCGGCAAGCTCTACATCAACGACGAAGGGTGGGGCCCCGAGGCCGGCTCAATCGAGTACGGGTACCGGGTCCCCTTTGGCAGAATTCATGTCTTCATCGGCAAGATCAGTGAACCGGGCCCTGAGCCGGACATCTGCACCGACCTCGTCGAAACGGCTCAGCGTGCGAGTCCAGCCCGGGTTAAGCCTGCCATGAAGCATGCGTTCGTAGGATGTGTCCATGAGATCGATCTGAACCGGTGTCTGAACGCGAGATGGCCGTCTATTCCGACGGCGAGTCATCCACTGGCGAAACCGAGTCCTTGTACCAAATTCATAACGGTGTGTTCGAAGGATATTCTGATGACAACAGTATTTCGGACCTCCTTGAACCGCCAAGTCGGGTTTCTATTCACATGGCCGGAACACAGCCCACTTTGCAGTCTTCATCTACAGCGGCAATGAATACCGGATCAGCAGCCGCGGCAGGAGTCCCGGCGCGCCGACCGGCTCAAGTCCTCTCCGGTTTGATGGATGCCTGGTCGACTTTGTTAACCACAGCAGTCACCCCGGAGACGCGGGATCAGCACAATGCGGACATTGCAAAGCTAAAGGGCCAGATAACGCAGGCTAAGGACGACCTGGCAACTGAGGATGCTAGGATGGCTGAAGAACGGGCCGCTTTGGATGCCCAGTGATAGCAGATACACGCGCAGAATTATCGGCTCATGCTGGATCGGACCGCATCATAGGACGTAATGCAAAGGAAGTACCGGTCTCGTCTACCGCCGATCTATGAAGGATTGAACCTCTTTCAAACGCCAGGAGCTGGGCCGAGCAATCCGGCAGCTGCATACTGGACTGATGCGCCTAGGACAGCTCCGGATCAACTACGAATAACAGAACCACCCCAGCGAACAGATAACCTGCCGCAATACATGTCTACACCGCCGGGTCACTTCGCGAGCCCTTTGGATAACATGATTGACGCAGCATCACGCCTGGCAGCCATTCCGATGGAGGGCGATTCACTGGCAGCAATTGAAACGCGGCGGGCTAGGGACCTTCTTCAAACCATCATGGTACAGCAGCAGGCTTATTCTTATAGCCGAGATATAATTCATTCAACCCCTCGTCCGAGCCCAAGCTATAGCAGGCACATGGATGAATCGGAAGTGTCTAGCAGTGCTCACCGTCGTAATGCTCAAGACGTGGTGGACAATGGCAGAGCACGAAGGGAGGCCGCTTTGGGTCGTCATCAACCCGCCCCGGTTCAGCCAGCGGCGTCAGTAGACCGAGGCACCGGGCTTGCCTTCAGTTCCTGGGGAGTGCCGTGTCTTATTCCGGCTCTCCGTAATGTGCATCTGCCCAAAGATTTCAAGGGTCCACATAAAGTGCCTAATTATACTGTGGATCAGCCACCTGAGGCGTAGGTTGAAAGTTATGAGATGGCAATGGAGATGCTAGATATGGATGAAGTAGCTTGCGCAAAGTACTTCACGATGATGTTGGAAGGGACGACCCGTACTTGGTTGAAAATTTTGCCAGCTAACTCCATCGAGTCGTGGGATCAGCTGAAGGCCCGGTTTATGGCCAATTGCAAAGACACGTGCAAACAGCCCATGTCCATTGTGGACCTGGATGCTTGTGTTCAAGGGGAGAACGAGTCAACAACTCATTGGGTACACCGGGTATCAGAAGTTTTGCATTCGTTCGACCGGATTAACGCTGGTCAAGCGATCATAACGCTGGAGCGCAATTGCCGGTTGAAGTCACTGAAGATGAAGTTGGGACGGCTCAAGCGCCACTGCAACGACATGGGAACCCTCATGGCAGCCTTGGTCAAGTATGGCGATTCTGATAATACCAAGGATCCCGATTCTGATGATGAGAAACCGGAGAAGGGAAAGAAGAATGGCGGTGCAAAGGGACAGCAGCACCACCAAGGAGGCCATGGGAATAACGGTAAGCGTAAAGAGGATTCAGATTTTGTGGCTAACGCTAATGTGCAGCGTCGTAAGGGTAAACCGCCCCAGCGCGGTAGCAGAATGAATCTGGAGCGCTTGTTGAATCAGCCCTGCCCAAAGCATGGGACCAAGGAGGTTCCTGCAATGCATCTCTGGAAGGATTGTAACATTATGAAGGAGTTCAAAAACTCTGATGTTTTCCGGTATGATCAGGGTCCATCAGGCGGTTCAGGTCCAGGTTTTCATGGTGGCGGCAGCTCAAACTCTGGATTTCAGAAAATCGGGGCAACCAGAACAACCAAGGTGGTAATAACCAGCAGAGTAATCAAGGAAATCAGCAGCAGTCGGGTTACCAGAGTCACCCAAAGCAGTTGAATGGTGGCCAGTATCATGTGTTCACCACTAGTTTGTGCAAGCGTGATCAGAAGCTCCACAAGAGGGCAGTCAATGTTGTTGAACCGGCAGTACCACGTTATCTACGGTGGTCTGAACAACCTATTGTGTGGAGTAGGGAGGATCATCCGCCCCCGGGTTGACCAATCCGGGGTCACCTGGCTTTGGTGGTGGCGCCTCAGGTAGGAGGTTATAAGTTCACCAAGGTACTCATGGATGGAGGAAGCAGTATCAACATTCTGTATTATGAGACCTTCCATCGCATGGGGTTGACAGACAAGAGTCTTAAACCGTCCAACATTGTTTTTTCATGGTGTGGTACCAGGAAAATCGGCATAATCCTGTAGGTAGATTGCTTTGGAAGTTGTGTTTGGTGATGAACATGACTCCCCGGTCTGAGACATTGACCTTTGAAGTAGTGAGAATCCAGAGCCCATACCACGAACTGTTTGGGCGACCGGCTTATGCAAAATTCATGGCGAGGCCTTGTTATATTTACTTGCAGCTCAAGATGCCGGGTCATAAAGGGACTATTACGGTTCACGGAAGTCGAAAAATTGCTTTGGATTGCGAGCAAGGTGATGCGACCTATGCTGAGTCGGTTTGTGCTACAGAGGAGCTAAAGTTTTATAAGGAAAATGCTGTTCCGACAGATATGACCCCTCTGAAGAAGCCCACCACTGAGCATGACCCAACCCTGCATTTCAAACCAACTGACGAGACTAAACTTGTTGACTTCGTGCCTGGCGATTCGTCCAAGCAATTCAGCATCAGCACAAATCTGGATCCAAAATAGGAAAGCGCGCTCATCGAGTTCATCCGTGAGAACCGGGACATTTTTGCATGGAAGCCTTCTGACATGCCAGGTGTACCGAGGGAACTCGCTGAGCACACTCTTAATATTGATCCCAGGTTTAAACCGGTCAAGCAGTTTCTTCGTCGCTTTAATGAGGAAAGGCGCAAGGCAATTGGTGAAGAGGTAGCCCGGCTGTTAGCTGCTGGGTTTATCATTGAAGTGTTTCATCCTGAATGGCTGGCTAATCCGGTTCTTGTTCTTAAGAAAAATGGCACTTGGCGTATGTGTGTGGACTACACGGACTTGAATAAAGCTTGTCCGGCCGATCCCTTTGCTCTCCCGCGTATTGATCAGATAATTGATGCGACGGCGGGTTGTGAGCGCCTGAGTTTTTTGGATGTTATTCAGGTTATCATCAGATCAAGATGGCAGTTAAGGACCAGGAGAAGACAGCTTTCATCACTCCCTTTGGAGCCTTCTGCTATGTTTCTATGCCCTTTGGGCTCAAGAGTGCCCAGGCAACTTATCAGCGTTGTGTGCAGAATTGTCTTCACGCGCAGATTGGGCGTAATGTTCATGCCTATGTGGATGACATTGTGGTAAAATCCAGGAAGAAGGAAACACTGATAGATGACCTCAAGGAAACGTTTGACAATCTTCGGGTTTACAAAATGAAGCTTAATCTGGATAAATGTGTTTTTGGTGTTCCGGCAGGCAAGCTCTTAGGTTTTCTGGTATCCAACAGGGGCATTGAGGCTAATCCGGAAAAAATCAGGCGATTTACATCCTTGGCTAAAACCGAAGTGTATCAATGATGTTCAGCGTCTGCGGGTTCAGATTGCAGCCCTTAACCGGTTTATCAGCCGTTTGGGAGTGAAGGCAATTCCTTTGTATCAGATGTTGAAAAGACAGACGACTTCGTATGGAGTGACGCAGCCAATGCGGCTTTTGAGAGTTAAAGCGGCAGTTGGTTTGAACTGCCGGTTCTTGCAGCTCCGGTTGATAATGAGCCCTTGCTGTATAAGTGGCTGCCAATGCCGACGGTCAGTGTAGCAATTGTGGTTGAGCGTAAGGAGGCTAGGAAAGGAATATCCGGTTCAACCGACCTGTAACTACATCAGTGAAGTCACTGATCGAGTCAAAACAACGCTATCACATTGGCAGAAGTTGGTGTATGGGGTTTTTATGGCAAGTCGAAAAACTCAAGCAATACTTTCAAGGCCATCCCAGCATAGTGGTTAGTTCTGCTCCTTTGGGTGATATAATTCAAAACAGGGAAGTGACTAGCCGGGTTGCCAAGTGGGCAATTGAGCTTGCTCCACACAGTTTGAAGTATGTGCCTCGAACAGCCATCAAATCTTAGGCCCTTGTGGACTTTATCAATGATTGGACCGAGTTGCAAGCACCAGAAGACCAAACCGGATAATACATACTGGACTATTCATTTTTGATGGATCCAGGCAGTTGGAGGGCTCGGGGCTGGAGTTGTCCTTATCCCCTCGAGGGGATAAAATTTGCTATGTTCTCCGCTTGATGTTTCCCTGTACTAACAATGCAGTTGAGTACGAAGCTTTATTCCATGGTGTCCGTATGGCTAAAGAGATGAACTTAAGTCGAGTTCGTTGTTTTGGAGATTCTGATCTGGTGGCTCGACAAGTTTCTGGTACTTGGGATTCTAAGGATACACTCATGGCGGCTTACAGACGTGAGGTGGATATTGTGGCTGGTCACTTCAAAGGGTATCAAGTTGAGCATATCGATCGGCGTAAAAACGAAGCAGCGGACGCTTTAAGCCGGCTTGGATCTCAGCGTAAACCGGTACCTCCCAATACCTTTTCAGATATCTTGCATAACCCATCTGTTAAGTTGCTTACAGAAGAGGATTTGGCTGTTCCTGATCCGGATGCTCAATTGTTAGCCGCTTTGCACGTTGTACCGGATTGGACGGTTCCATATCTGGCGTATATGAACCGGGGCGAGTTACCAGATGATGAAGTCCTGGCTCGACAGATAGTCCGGTGATCCAAGTCCATGGTTGTTCACAATGGCAAGTTACAACGCTGTAGCGTTTCACGCGTATTTCAGCGTTGTGTTTCTCCAGAAGAAGGCCAAGAGATCTTACGGGAAATTCATCAAGGAGATTGTGGTCATCATGTTGGTTCAAAGTCCCTGGTTGCAAAAGCTTTTCGTCATGGGTTCTACTGGTTGACAGCTCATACTGATGCGGAGGATCTGGTAAAGCGATGTGATGCCTGTCAAAAATTCTCACGCATAGCTCATGTTCCGGCTCAAGAACTATGGATGATTCCTATCACTTGGCCTTTTGCTACTTGGGGGCTTGATATGGTGGGGCCCTTTAAGCGTTCCAAGGATAAGAAGACTCACCTGTTGGTGGCAGTTGATAAATTCACCAAGTGGGTTGCAGCGGAGCCTGTCAGCAAGTGTGATGCAGCTACGGCGGTTCAATTTCTCAAAAAGATTATCTTCTGCTTTGGCTTTCCACACAGTATTATCACGGAAAATGGTACAAACCTTTCCAAAGGTGAGATGGAGGATTTCTGTCAGAGAGAGCACATCCGGCTTGACTTAGCATCTGTGGCACGCCCTCAATCCAACGGTCAAGCGGAGCGAGCCAATCAAGAAATTTTGAAGGGTCTTAAACCCCGGCTCATGATTCCCTTAAAGCGAACGCCGGGTTGTTGGGTGGAAGAATTGCCTTCTATGTTATGGAGCATCAACATCACCCCCAATCGATCAACAGGTTACACACCTTTCTTCATGGTATACGGGGAAGAGGCAGTCCTACCAAGTGATATTCGTCATGACTCGCCCCGGGTTGCTAATTATGTTGAAGCGGACAACGAGCAAGCACGCCAAGAGGCGCTAGACCTGTTAGATGAGAAACGGGACATGGCTCTGGCTCGATCGGTGGTTTATCAACAAGACATGCGGCGTTATCACATCCGCCGGGTTAGGACAAAAACCTTTCAGGAAGGCGACTTGGTGCTCCGGCTCATCCAGGATCAGACCGACATGCACAAGTTATCCCCGCCTTGGGAGGGGCCCTTTGTGGTCAGCAAAAATCTGCACAACGGATCATACTACCTCATTGACGTTCGAGACAACTCACGCAGCTCTGAGGAGGAGACCCGGCGGCCGTGGAACATAGCTCTCCTACGGCCTTACTACACTTGAGCCATAGGCTTTTCTTATGTACATATTTTGACAATGTATATATTATGATCAATAAATAAACCAGCATCCTTGCTATAAGTAGGGCCACTGCTGTTTTTCTCATATATCCTTTGAGTTACATGGGGGCTTCAGCTGACAAAGCGGAGTACTAGCTATTAAACCGGCTATCACGCCACAACATAGCTTGGGAGCTTCACACCCAAGGGGCCAAAGAGAGTCTGGATGCTATGCACAGCTCAAACATAGGCACCCAATGAGCACAGCTCATCACGTTACTTGGGGGCTCCTTGTGTCAAATACCAAGGAGTTTGAAAGGAACCTTGTAGCTGGGTAACGACCCACGGCTTGGAAGCCTGGTATATTTACCTAAAACCCCGGGTTAACCTTCCTTCATCAAGTAAGACACTCCTATCCAGGCAATCCTGGCATGACCCTCCAAACGTTTTACAGTTACTCTCATTGAGACCCTGAACTTGTCAAAGTTAAAACGGTGATTGGTTAGTTGGAGGTCCATCTTAAAAGGCTCTGTTAAATGGTTCAACTCAGCGGCCTGGCAGCCCATGAAAAGCCTCAAATTTGGGCCTGGCAGCCCTTGAAAAGCCTCGACTAAACGGTTTTATTTGCGTTTGTCACTTCTCTTTGGATAAATTTTATGTTAAACCGGTTTCTTTGACCTGGTATGATTTATCAGTCATCTTATTAGCCCGGTGTTCCTTAAACCGGCTTGGTTTTCAACTACAAGTTGACAGACCTTATTATCAAACAGGAGTTTGTTAACTCGGCCTGGCTTTGACTACTTGTCGCCAGTTTTGATCAGTTGGTGTTTATCATCACCCGGTATGACTTATTATACGCTATCAGTACGTAATGGAGTTATACAAGAATTATAGATATGGGTCTTCACCCTTATTACAATCAAAGTTGGTAAACCAACTAAAGTGATATTACATCACAGGTATGAGTCATTTCATATTTCTTACGGTTTGATTATCAATCAGGCCTTATATTGGGCATTATGACCCGTCCGGTGGTAAACCCCCAGGACAATTTCTTTTTATACAGACATAGGGATTGCATATTATGATATATGAACCAACATTGAAATTATCATGGCGGATCACATAAAGTATCTCCCACTACACGATGGCAGCAAATCAAAGTATTTTTGCTACCCTATTACAAGGCACTTAACGGACCAAAATATGGAATTGTTTTAAACCAGACAGTTTCTGATGTATCAACCGGATGGTCGGGTCAAGCTTCATCGCCATGTTGATGTGAAGTAGATGGGTCATCTGGCGTCGGTTCAGCCTCCTCCTCCCCATCCAATGGCTGGAAGTCAATAGTGGTCCAGTCAATCCGGGTTAAGGCCTGAAAGACAACCTCTTCACTTATAAGCTCAGTCGGCTCAACGCCAGGGGCGTAAGTGTGCTTACGGATTGGAGGAATAAGATTTTGCACTTCTAGAATGACAGCCTCAACCCGTTTGTTGTTAGCATCATAGAAGGATCGGTGAACCGTCAAGTTAGCTTCTTCTGCCAACTGACTCGCCAAAGAACGCATCTCCCTCATCACACGTTTGAGGGCTTCGTTATCAAACACTACCCCGTTTTCTTGTTCACTGGGGAAGCCCTTGGCTATATCAACCGGATCAAGATCAACTATCCATGCTTTGGCTCGAGTAAGTGCTAACAAAGCGCCAGCCCTGGCAGCGGATCGCTTCACCTCTTCTATCTGTGCTGGCGTCATAGATAACCTGGCCAGTGTGTCCTTGATCAGTGTTGGGGCCGCACTGTCATAGGAAGATGCGCAGATAACCCATTGGGCACCTGTATACAGCTGTTCAATCAGTGTATAAGCGGCCTTTAGTTTCCTCCGCATATCAGAGCCCAGATGAGCAATGCGGCTACCTACAGCGGTTTAAGAATTTCATGTTAAACCGAAAAAATTTCAAAGCTAGACATTCACAAAGCCTTGGCAAAAGGTACTTACCAAATATTGTAGAAGTCATGGCATTAACTTGGCGCTTCAATCCACTAAGTTCTTCCGCCACCGGTTTAAGAGCTGATTCACTGTCTTCCGCCCGCTTCAGCAATCCAACCTTTTCGGTGTCCCAGTTGGCCCTTTCAGACTTGAACCACTCTTTGAGCTGCTCCATGGTGGTTAAGGCGGTTTTTAACTCATCTTTTGCCTTGGTGGTTTCTGCTTGTTGGGATTTAAGATTCTCTTGAAGATCCGCAATTTGAGAGACTTGTTGATTTATCTCAGTCTGCAAGAGTCAGAAGAGCGTGTCAACATCTTCTTTGAAAGTCCCAAGCATATCACTAGTTATACACTTGGCACCTGGGGGCTAATGTGTGTTTGCTCAAAAAATACACAAGGAAAATTAACATAGTACGGTACGGAATATAAAAGTCTCGGTTTCACTTTCTAAGACAAACCGGCCCTTGGGGCCTACAATAAAGGAGTGGACAGAATAAGGATGATGTTTTGAAAATTACCTCATAGCGCTCCTTCATCAGATTTACCAAACCGGCTTCATAATCCTGGCTGGTGTAAAGTCGGTTCAAGAATCCCGAGTGAAGGTCTTGAGCAGAAAGATCCACTAAGTCTGACAAATCAGTCTTTCCTTTTCCCTTGCTCATAGCAGCAAATCCTTCCTTGGCAGTGTGCTTTGATAGAGCAACCGGATTGCCAGGGGCGGTATAGGCAGTACCAGTAACAACAACATCATCATCTTTGGCTGGGCTTGATGGATTGACTTTCTTCTTAACTGGGCTTGGCACTATGGCAGCAGGGCTCGGCGGTCTAATAGCAGGGCTTGGCGGATCAGCAGTTGAATCACGCTGCTCAACAATTGGACTTGGAGGGGCATGAGGGTGTGATGTATCAACATGTATCTCCGGTTCAATGTCTGGCGGGTTAGCATCAGCGCCTGGGTTTTGCAGAGCAGAGCTGTCTAAGGCAATCTCTGTATTTTCGCCATCATTCTCTGGGGTCTTCTCCGGATCAACATCGTCAGTAGGGTCACTGGTCTTGGCTTTCTTACTTAATCGGGCCTTGGCACTACAACATCAAAAGTTAGAATATGATAAACCGACACATGAAGAAACAAATTGAGGAACAATGTACTTACCCAGCGACGGTCTTGAGGGGAGGCAGCTGAGTGGTTGATGAACCACCAGACGAGTTGGAAGATGCCTGATAATTCGAGTCAGACGGATTGAGTGGGCATCGGAAGAAACCCTTCAAAGGATAAAATTTGTCAGGAGAACAAGTCACCTCTGGACGATGTTTCCGGGTTGCTGTATCTGCTAGACCGGCCAAAGTGATTTGCTGGCCACTGTGCCGGGTTGTGCGACGCTCTGCAGCTTGCTATGTCTTCAAAGAAAATTTTGGATCCAAATGAGCAAGGGGGTGAGAGTGTGTTACTTTCCAAACTGTACGGTGAACTCTTTGAACCGGTACAAGATCTGAATCAGAAGAAAGAGTGATTACCTCAACATGGTCTGTGTGGCTGGCATCAGCATCATCCTGGGAATAATCATTGTCAATAAGATTTACGAAAAAGGAACCAAGTGAGTCAAGTTCTACCTTTGCGTCTGATTCCTCATCTTCTGGCGGATCAGAAGACTCGGTGGTTTTCTTCTTGGCAATTTTCTTGGTGACCTTGCTGTTTCATGAGGAGCCCTGGCCGGTTTAGTCCGCTTCCAGAAGGAGCTGTTAGCCTGAGATTAAGACAAGAAAAGGTTAGCACATAGTTAACACAGAGGCGAATCAATAAAGTATTAAGATGAACTTTACCGCTCGCGGTTTATTGGAGACGCAAAAAGGTGGCAACCCGGTTTGGCTGCATGCAGAGATCGTTTCATCAAGCATCTTCTTCACAGATTCAGTAACTTCAAGGTTTGTGGTTACTACTTCATGATATCGTTGAGGGTCTTTGACGTTGCCAGTATATTCGTGCATCAATCCGGGGCGGCGGCTTAAAGGCAAAATGCCCCAAGAAACCCAGTAGCGGACGGGATCAATACCAGTCAAACCGTTGGCCATGAGAGCCCGGAGCTTGGCGAGTTGAGGTGCAAAGTTTCTCCGTTCTGCGGCGGATAAGCGTGAAGGTAATGGGTGACCGTTGCTAAGCCGGTGAGGCGATAACCCGGCAAAGGATTTTCTCCATCAGGGGCAGTGTTCCGGCAATAAAACCAAGTTTGGTTCCAATCTTTAGGATGGCTATGATGTTTTGCATGAGGGAAGTCAACTTATTTCCTTTTCTGAATTGAAACGCCACCAAGCTCTGTGTTGGGACCATCCGAGAATTCTGTACCGCGGTTCAAATGAAAAAAAAACCGGAACAACTCCACAGATGGCTCTTCTTGAAGGTAGACTTCGCAGAATACTTGAAAGTTGCATATATTGGATACGGAGTTCGCTCCAATATCTTGTGGATGGAGTTGGAAGTTTGCGAGGACATCCCAGAAATTTTTTGATCCGGGCGGGCTGAATCCCCGGTCTAAATGTTGCATAAATACAATCACTTCTCCATCTTGACATTCAGGTGGGCATTCAGAGGCCGGAACTCGCCAATGAAGGACCCTTTTTGAGGCTAAAACGCCAATGGTGACATTTCCGTTGATTTGTGTTTCCGTGATCCGGGATGGAACCCAATTGCAAGCAGAGAATTGTTTGGTCATCTCGGAAGGGGAACTGAAAGGAAAAATAAAAGCCGGTTTACAATTAACGGTTTAAGTGTACTATTCAGTGTTAAAACGGAAAATTGACGTGCAAGTTCAGTTGGCGATTTAAGAGAGGGCTAATGATATATGGCGGATTGGTTATCAATGGTTAAACCGCCCGTAGGAAGAAGGGCCAGGATTCAAAAGATCTGCTAAGTGTTACAAAAACAGGTTTCACAATATCACAATATAATTTTGGATCTACCATGGATAACTAAAGAAAATTTTCCTGAAACCCTACAATGGCGCTAAGAGGAACAGAGAAGATCCAGACACAGTCTGTTTGGAGAAGCAAGAAGCCATGGGATGGTGGACTATTAAAATGAATCTAGCCGCAAATCAAAACTAGCAGATGCATATATGTACCCTCAGTAAAAGGACTAAAGAGAAGGCTGCAGAAGAGCTGAGGAACGGCGGCGGACATGGATGAACTCGAAAACCCTAATGAAGATCTAGGGTACAGGGAAAATGAACTTACAAGGGCCACTTGGCGGCGGAGGAACGCGATAGGGTCTATGGAACAAACAGGATGATGCAGCGGCCTTGGTCGGTGCAGATTCGAAGATCGACGGCGGCGGCGGCGCTAGGGTTCTTCGGGTCGCGAGGAAGAAGATGAGAAGAAAGGGAAGGAAATGAAAGTACCTATCGGGCTTATTTATAACAGGGAAGGGAGATAAGTGACAGGCGCGAAAAGTGAGGAGTCCAAAGCAGCAAGTGGTGCAGCTGTCGCCTCGATTTCCGGGATGACATTAAATGAAGGGAATATTTTTTATTCGTTTTTTACAAAGATGACATCATGATGATCCATTGCTGTATCCAGAGGATGATGTCACAGCGGATTAACAAAGTTTATAAAAGAAGACATCGTGGCGTTTTACAAGAAACGAAGGAAGATATTCACAAGATTTTTTCTAAGTACTGAAAATTGACATGAACAGGTTCAAATCACTCTGGGGCCTAATGTTGGGGATATAACTATTGAGTATAAACCGCCCGGGAGGGGCCGGTTACCATAGCGAAGCCCATGAAGACTCAGAAGATGGCGTTTTACTATGAAGCTTAGAGGGCCGGAGCCCGAAGGCGGATTAGGGCCCATGATAGCAAACCGCCATGGTTATGTAACTTGTGTTGTAAGTTAGGAAAGGAGAGACGGAGCTGGACCCTTGTATGAGTCGGTCTTGGGACTCTGTAGACCGATTGGGCGTCAACCTGTGTATATAAAGGGACGACCCGACGGCGGTTCAAGGATAGACAACAACTCGAGGCTCAGGCAAAGCGTATCCGCTCCCTGATCATCGAAACCCAATCAATTCCATCACAACTAGACGTAGGCTTTTACCTTCATCGAAGGGGCCGAACTAGTATAAACTCACGTGTCCCTTGTCCGGTTTAACCCCTTCAAGCTAACCCATAGCGATGGCTCCACGACTAAGTCCTTTCTTAAGGACATCTGACGTGTTAATTCCACGACAGCACTCGTTGAACATTCTGCCCGAAAACTCCATTGGCAGCTGGGAGGACTTGGAAGATGCCTTCCTCGACAACTTCCAAGGTACATATGTCCGACCTCCGGATGCCGATGACTTAAGTCACATAGTTCAACAGCCCAGAGAGTCAGCGAGGAAATTCTGGACTAGGTTCTTAACTAAAAAGAACCAGATCATCAAATGTCCAGTTGCCGAAGCCCTAGCGGCCTTTAAACATAGCATCCGTGACGAATGGCTTGCCCAACATCTCGTCCAAGAAAAGCCAAAGTCTATGCCAGCCCTCACGACGCTTATGACCCGCTTCTGCGCGGGCGAGAATAGCTGGCTAGCATGTCGCAATAACAATGCAAGCAAACCTGGCACTTCTGAGGCCAGAAATAGCAACGGCAAGCCCCAACGCAACAGACACAAGCATTGAAACAACGGTGACAACACCGAGGACACGACGGTCAACGCTGGATTTAGTGGCTCTATGTCCGGTCAGCGGAAGAAGCCATATAAAAGAAACAATTCAGGCCCGTCCAGCTTGGACCGCATACTCGACCGTCCATGTCAAGTCCATGGTACTCCTGATAAACCAGCCAATCATACCAACAAAGAGTGTTGGGTTTTTAAACAGGCTGGCAAGCTAAATGCCGAGAACAAGGAGAAGCGGTTGCAAAGCGAGGACGATGATGAGGAGCCCCGACCATCGAACACAGGGGACAGAAGAAGTTCCACCTCCCCCCCCAAGTTAAAATGGTGAACATGATATACGCTACCCATATCCCCAAGAGGGAGCGCAAGCGCACGCTCAGGGACGTCTACGCGATAGAGCCAGTCACCCCATCCAACCAGTATCTGTCATGGCGGTTCAGCCGCACTAGTCCTCAACCCAATCATTGATGGGTTCCTTCTGACGCGAGTCCTCATGCACGGTGGCAGCAGCCTGAACCTGCTCTATCGGGATACAGTGCACAAAATGGGTATCGATCCCTCAAGGATCAAGCCCACAAAAACCACCTTTAAAGGTGTCATACCAGGTGTAGAGGCCCGTTGTACGGCTGCGATCAAACTGGAGGTGGTCTTCGGATCTCCGGATAACTTCCAAAGCAAAGAGTTGATCTTTGATATTGTCCCCTTCTGTAGTGGCTATCACGCACTGCTCGGACGAACCGCATTCGTTCGATTCAATGCGGTGCCACACTATGCTTATCTCAAGCTCAAGATGCCCGGACCACGCGGTGTCATAACAGTCAATGGAAACACAGAACGCTTGAGGGAGTCCTAGATTAGGGGGTCCTCGGACAGACGGACTATATGCTTATGCCGGACTGTTGGACTATGAAGATACAAGATTGAAGACTTCGTCCCGTGTCCGGGTGGGACTCTCCTTTGCGTGGAAGGCAAGCTTGGCAATTCGGATATGTAGATTTCCTTCTCTGTAACTGACTCTGTGTAACCCTAGCCCCCTCCGGTGTCTATAAACCGGAGGGTTTAGTCCGTAGGACAACAACAATCAAAATCATGGACTAGCTTCTAGGGTTTAGCCTCTACGATCTCGTGGTAGATCAACTCTTGTAATACTCATATCATCAAGATCAATCAAGCAGGAAGTAGGGTATTACCTCCATAGAGAGGGCCCGAACCTGGGTAAACATTGTGTCCCCCGCCTCCTGTTACCATTAGCCTTAGACACATAGTTCGGGACCCCCTACCAAGATCCGGCGGTTTTGACACCGACATTGGTGCTTTCATTGAGAGTTCCACTGTGTCATCACCATAAGGCTTGATGGCTCCTTCAATCGTCTACAGCAATGCAATCCATGGTGAGGTTTTCCTCCCCGGACAGATCTTCGTATTCGGCGGCTTCGCACTGCGGGCCAACTCACTTGGCCATCTAGAGCAGATTGATATCTACGCCCCTAGCCATCAGGTCAGGTTTGGAAGTTTGAACTATAGTGCCGATATCCGCGGAGACTTGATCTTCGACGGATTCGAGCCCATGACAAGTGCACCCAACAGTCACGATGAGCATGACTTAGATCTGTCATCAGACGTTGTTCAGGAGATCACACCTGCAGCCGCCCTGGCTTTAAATCCTGAGCAGATCGTGCCATCCGAGGACGGGTGGATGGACCCCGCCACGGAGGCCGCACACTCAGCGGCGATAGAGCTGAACACAGATCTCACTTCCAAGGAGGTCTGTGTCTTCGAACCCTCGGACTCGTCTCCGGCCATGTGCTCCGAACCGCGTGCATTCGTGCCCACCAAACCTGACTGGGCACCAATCATGGAGGTTAGCTCTGCGGATATCTTTCAGCACTCGCCCTTGGGCGACGTGCTAAACTCATTAAAATCTCTCTCCCTATCAGGAGACTCTTTGCCGAACTATGTCCGGCTTGAGTGGGAAGCGGACGACGAAGAAATTTGTTACCCAGCCACCACCCACTTAATAGCCACTATCGACGACTTAACCGACATGCTTGATTTCGAATCCGAAGACATCGATGGTATGGACGACGATGCCGGAGAAGAACAGCCACCTCATCATATGATATATATATGGTGGACACACCCAAAGAAAGCAATGGTGATGAGGCAACAGAGGATAATCCCCTTGAGAAGCAATCTAAGCGCCGATGTCAGCGGTGCCGCTCTAAGCCCCACCATAGCATAAATAGCGATACTGGCACAAGAGACAATAGCACTCCGGATGATGCCGAAGACGAAAACAATCCTGCCCAGCCAAGCTTCGAGCAAGCCGGACGGGAGGATGGGCAAGATAGCCCCGATGAACAGGCAATGGATGGAGACTCGAAGGACAATTACATGCCCCTCTCCGTAGACGAGGTGAGCCTCGGCGATGAAGAATTTATCGTGCCTGAGGATCCCGTCGAGCAGGAGCGCTTCAAGCGTCGGCTTATAGCCACTGCAAAGAGCCTGAAGAAAAAACAACAGCAGCTTCAAGCTAATCAAGATCTGCTAACTGATAGATGGACCGAGGTCCTAGCAGCCGAGGAATATGGACTCGAGCGCCCAACCAAAAGCTACCCGAGGCGTAGGTTGTTACCTCAATTCGAGGATGAGGCACTAGTGCCTACACTACCAGCGCAGGATGCGGCTAACCGACCACCTCGTGGCCGAGACAAAGCGGCATATCAGCCCAAACACCAGCCCGCACCCCGTCGCCAAACAAATAAAAACACGAAGGCCGGGGCTACACGCATGACCTACGAGACGAATTGAAAAACAAAGTAGGACAGTCAAGATCGATCTACTGATCGCGGGGGCGTGCCCCAACACGTGACGATGACCGCCACGCCGGATATACTAAATACAAATCTGTCCAGGCCGAATACAGCAGACCAGACTCGTTGGAACTGCGTCGCGACGTAGCCTGGCATAGAGGCGCTGCACACCCCCTATGCTTCACTGACAAAGTAATGGAGCATGAGTTCCTAGAAGGGTTTAAACCCGTGAACATCGAACCATATGATGGAACAACAGACCCCGCGGTATGGATCGAAGATTTCCTTCTCCACATTCATATGGCCCGCGGCGATGATCTACATGACGTCAAGTACCTCCCACTAAAACTCAAGGGACCGGCTCGGCATTCGCTGAATAGTCTGCCGGCAAACTCCATTGGTAGTTGGGAGAACCTGGAAGACGCATTCCTTGACAAGTTCCAGGGCACTTATGTGCGACCATCGGACGTTGATGACTTAAGTCACATAACCCAACAGCCCGGAGAGTCAGCCAGGAAATTCTGGACTTGGTTCTTAACTAAAAAGAACCAAATTGTCGACTCTCCGGATGCCGAAGCCCTAGCGGCCTTTAAGCATAACATCCGTGATGAGTGGCTTACCCGACACCTTGGCCAAGAGAAGCCGAAATCCATGGCAGCCCTTACAACACTCATGACCCGCTTCTGTGCGGGCGAGGACAGCTGGCTAGCTCGTAGCAACATCGTCTCAAGCAAGCCTGGGACTTCTGAACTAAGAGGTAACAACGGCAAGCCCAGACAAAGCAAATACAAGCGTCGTAATAATGGAGACAACGCCGAAGACACGACCGTCAATGCTGGATTCAGCGGCTCTACTACTGGTCAAAGGAAGAAACAATTCAAAAGAAACAGTCCGGACACGTCTAGTTTGGACCGTATACTTGACCGTCCATGCCAAATTCATGGCACCCCAGGAACACCAACCAATCATACCAACAGAGAATGCTGGGTCTTCAAACAAACCGGCAGGTCAGGTGCCGAAAAGAAGGAGAAGGGGTCGCAAAGCGATGACGACGACGAGGAGCCCCGGCCACCGAACACAGGAGGGCAAAAGAAGTTTCCCCCGCAAATCAAAAAGGTGAACATGATAAACGCTACCCATATTCCCAAGCGGGAGCAGAGGCGCACACTTAGGGATGTCGACGCAACGGAGCCAGTCGCACCAAAATATAACCTATGGTCGTCCGGCCCGATCACCTTTGACCGTACGGATCGTCCGGCCAATACCAGTCAAGGCAATTCAGCCGCACTAGTCCATGACGCAATAATTGACGATTCCACCTCACAAGAGTCCTTATGGACGGAGGCAGTGATAAGTCTCCAACGTATCTATAATTTTTGATTGTTCCATGCTATTATATTACCTCTTTTGGATGTTTATGGGCTTTATTTTACACATTTATATAAATTTTGGGACTAACCTACTAACCGGAAGCCCAGCCCATATTGCTGTTTTTTTTGCCTATTTCAGTATTTCGAAGAAAAGGAATATCAAACGGAGTCCAAACAGAATGAAACCTTCGGGAGCGTTATTTTTGGAACAAATCTGATCTGGAGAGCTTGGAGTGCAAGTCAAGAAGCCTCCGAGGGCCCCACAAGATAGGAGGGTGCGCCCCCCTGTAGGGCGTGCCCCCCTGTCTCGTGGGCCCCTCGGGCGGCCACCGACGTACTTCTTCCTCCTATATATACCTACGTACCCCGAAAACATCCAGGAGCACCACGAAACACAATTTCTACCGCCGTAACCTTCTGTATCCGCGAGATCCCATCTTGGAGCCCTTGTCGGCACTCTGCCGGAGGGGGAAGCAACCACGGAGGGCCTCTACATCAACATCCTTGCCCCTCCGATGAGCTGTGAGTAGTTTACCACAGACCTACGGGTCCATAGTTATTAGCTAGATGGCTTCTTCTCTCTTTTTGGATCTCAATACAATGTTCTCCCCCTCTCTTGTGGAGATCTATTCGATGTAAACTCTTTTTGCGGTGTGTTTGTCGAGATCCGATGAATTGTGGGTTTATGATCAAGTTTATCTATGAATAATATTTGAATCTTCTCTGAATTCTTTGATGTATGATTGAGTTATCTTTGCAAGTCTCTTCGAATTATCAGTTTGGTTTGGCCTACTAGATTGGTCTTTCTTGCCATGGGAGAAGTGCTTAGCTTTGGGTTCAATCTTGTGGTGTGCTTACCCAGTGACAGAAAGGGTTGCAAAACACGTATTGTATTGTTGCCATCGAGGATAACAAGATGGGGTTTATATCATATTGCATGTGTTTATCCCTCTACATCATGTCATATTGCTTAATGCGTTACTCTTTTCTTATGAACTTAATACTCTAGATGCAGGCAGGAGTCGGTCGATGTGTGGAGTAATAGTAGTATATGCAGGCAGGAGTCGGTCTACTTGTTATGGACGTGATGCATATATACATGATCATGCCTAGATAATCTCATAACTATGCGCTTTTCTATCAATTGCTCGACAGTAATTTGTTCACCCACCGTAATACTTATGCTATCTTGAGAGAAGCCTCTAGTGAAACCTATGGCCCCCGGGTCTATCTCTTATCATATTTTCTTTCCATCTACCTTTATTTGCATCTTTACTTTTTGCATATATATCTTAAAATACCAAAAATATATCTATCTTATCATATTATCTTTATTAGATCTCACTTTCGCAAGTGGCCATGAAGGGATTGACAACCCCTTTATTGCGTTGATTGCGAGTTCTCAGTTTGTTTGTGTAGGTGCCTGGGACTTTTGAGGAGCCTCCTACTGGATTGATACCTTGGTTCTCAAAACTGAGGGAAATACTTACGCTACACTTTGCTGCATCACCCTCCCCTCTTCGAGGAAAACCAACGCAAGCTCAAGACATAGCAAGAAGGATTTCTGGCGCCGTTGCCGGGGAGGTCTTCGCTCAAGTCAAGACATACCAAGTAGCCATCACAAACCCATCTCCCTCGCATTTACATTATTTGCCACTTGCCTCTCGTTTTCCTCTCCCCCACTTCACCCTTGCCGTTTTACTCGCCCTCTCTTTCCCAATCTTCCTCTCTCCTTTCTGTTTGCCTTCCCGTTGCCATGGCCGAATCAAAAAGAACTAAGGGTTTTCTCCCGAGCTCTAGTTCCTTGGACAATCCATCTATCCTCTCTAAGCTCATGAATAATGATGCTATGGAAAGACCCACTGTGGTCACCAATGAGAACTTAGATAATTTTGATGAGGATGACTCTGGAATTTTTCGCTATTTACTTGATGAGTCTTTAAAAGATGCTTGGGATAGGTTATTAAGGATTCGTGCTAGCTATGTGCCTCAATATCAAATTGAAGATTACTTATTGGCTTGCCCGCTTCCTTTAAACAAGTTTTAGATTCTATTTTTGAAGGAAGTTTTCTTGAAAGGGATGCTATAGATACTTATGAAAAAATGAAAACCATATTTGGACACCCTATGAATGATAAGGTTGAATCTACTACTCTCTTGTGCTTTTATCAAAATGAAATTATTAAAGAGATGAAATCTAGTGTAGAGGCAAACTTCCGTAACGTGCTTAATCTTACCTCTTCCATTAATGGCCATGTGCTTACCCTAAATAGAAGAATGAATGCCATAGAGAAGAGATCATCCTCTCCGAGTGCCAAAGATGGCACTCGTTAGATCTATCTTTGCTTTTATGCCTAGCTAGGGGCGTTAAACGATAGCGCTAGTTGGGAGACAACCCAATTTTCTTTATGTTTTTAGTTTTTGCTCCTGTTTAGTAATAAATCTTGCATCTACCTTCTGTTTAGA
The DNA here is from genome assembly GCF_018294505.1 of Triticum aestivum. Taxonomy (NCBI): domain Eukaryota; kingdom Viridiplantae; phylum Streptophyta; class Magnoliopsida; order Poales; family Poaceae; genus Triticum; species Triticum aestivum. The sequence goes on from NC_057813.1 coordinate 382,799,036, forward strand.
TGTGTTTTTATCTTTTAATTAGTGTTAGTGCCAAGTAGAACCTATAGGATAACCTACGATGATAGTTGATTTGATTCTGCTGAAAAACAGAAACTTTGCGCACACGAATATAATTTTGTTAAATCACAGGAACGTGCTTTTGCGTTTATTCTTTTTGATGATGTTCAATAAAGAAATTTTCCAGGACTTCCTATTTTGGTAGAATTTTTAGAGTTCCAGAAGTTTGCGTTAGTTACAGATTGCTACAGACTGTTCTGTTTTTGACAGATTCTGTTTTTCGTGTGTTGTTTGCTTATTTGAATGCATCAATGGCTAGTAATTCAGTCTATGAACCATAAAGAAGTTGGAATACAGTAGGTTTAACACCAAAATAAAAAAATAATGAGTTCATGGCAGTACCTTATGTGGTGGTTTTGTTTTCTTTCACTAACGGAGCTTATAAGATTTCCTGTTGAGTTTTGTGTTGTGAAGTTTTCAAGTTTTGGGTAAAGCTTTTATGGACTATGGAATAAGGAGTGGCAAGAGACTAAGCTTGGGGATTCCCAAGGCACCCCAAGATATTCAAGAATAGCCAAAAGCCTAAGCTTGGGGATGCCCCGGGAAGGCATCCCCTCTTTCGTCTTCGTTCATTGGTAACTTTACTTGGAGCTATATTTTTATTCGCCACATGATATGTGTCTTGCTTGGAGCATCATGTATTATATTAGTCTTTGCTTTTTAGTTTACCACAATCATCCTTTCTGTACACACCTTTTGGGAGAAGCCTATTTGATTAGAATTTGCTAGAATACTCTATGTGCTTCACTTATATCTTTTGAGCTTGATAGTTTTTGCTCTAGTGCTTCACTTATATCTTTTAGAGCACGGTGGTGTCTTAATTTTGAAGAAATTTCTAGTCTCTCATGCTTTACTTATATTATTTTGAGAGTATTTTAGAACAGCATGGTATTTGCTATGATCATAAAGTTGGTCCTAGAATGATGAGCATCCAAGTTGGGTATAATAAAAACTATCATAGAAAGTGAATTGGATGCTATGATCAATTTGATGCTTGATAATTGTTTTGAGATATGGAGGTAGTGATATTAAAGTCATGCTAGTTGGGTGATTACGAATTTAAAGAATGCTTGTGTTGAAGCTTGTGATTCCCGTAGCATGCACGTATGGTGAACCACTTTGTGATGAAGTTGGAGCACAATTTTATTTATTGATTGTCTTCCTTATGAGTGGCGGTCGGGGACGAGCGATGGTCTTTTCCTACCAATCTATCCCCCTAGGAGCATGCGCGTAGTACTTTGGTTTTTGATGACTTCTAAATTTTTGCAACAAGTATATGAGTTCTTTTGATTAATGTTGAGTCCATCGATTATACACACTCTTTCACCCTTCCACCATTGCTAGCCTCTCTTGTATCGTGCAATTTTCGCCGGTACCATACACCCACCATACTCCTTCCTCAAAACAGCCACCATACCTACCTATTATGGCATTTCCATAGCCATTCCGAGATATATTGCCATGCAACATTCCACCATTCCGTTCATATGACACGCATTACTTTTGTCATATTGCTTTTTGCATGATCATGTAGTTGACATTGTATTTGTGGCAAGGCCACTTTCATAATTTTCATACATGTCGCTCTTGATTCATTGCATATCCCGGTACACCGCCGGAGCCATTCATATAGAGTCATATCTTGTTCTAGCTTTGAGTTGTAAATCCATAAAGTGTGATGATCTTCATTATTAGAGCATTGTCCTAGTGAGGAAAGGATGATGAAGACTATGATTCCCCCACAAGTCGGGATGAGACTTCGGACTTTACAAACAAAAAAAGAGAAAGGCCAAAGAAAAAAAAAGAAAAAAAATGAGAGAAAAAGAGAGAAGGGACAATGCTACTATCTCTTTTTCCACACTTGTGCTTCAAAATAGCACCATGATCTTCATGTTAGAGAGTCTCATATGTTGTCACTTTCATATAGTAGTGGGAATTTTTCATTATATAACTTGGCTTGTCTATTCCAATGATGGGCCTCCTCAAAAGTGCCCTAGGTCTTCGTGAGCAAGCAAGTTGGATGCACCCCACTTAGTTTCTTTTGTTGAGCTTTCAGATATTTATAGCTCTAGTGCATCCGTTGCATGGCAATCCCTACTCACTCACATTGATATCCATTAATGGGCATCTCCATAGCCCGTTGATACGCCTAGTTGATGTGAGACTATCTTCTCCTTTTTGTCTTCTCCACAACCACCCTTCTATTCCACATATAGTGCTATGTCCATGGCTCACGCTCATGTATTGCGTGAAAGTTGAAAAAGTTTGAGATTATTAAAGTATGAAACAATTGCTTGGCTTGTCATCGGGGTTGTGCATGATTAAATACTTTGTGTGATGAAGATAGAGCATAGCTAGTCTATATGATTTTGTAGGGATAACTTTCTTTAGCCATGTTATTTTGAGAAGACATGATTACTTTGACTAGTATGCTTGAAGTATTACTATTTCTTATGTCAATATGAACTTTTATTTTGTATTCATTTGGATCTGAACATTCATGCCACAATAAAGAAAATTACATTATGAATTATGCTAGGTAGCATTCCACATCAAAAATTCTCTTTTTATCATTTACCTACTGGAGCACGAGCAGGAATTAAGCTTGGGGATGCTTGATACGTCTCCAACGTATCTATAATTTTTGATTGTTCCATGCTATTATATTACCTCTTTTGGATGTTTATGGGCTTTATTTTACACATTTATATCATTTTTGGGACTAACCTACTAACCGGGGGCCCTGCCCATATTGCTGTTTTTTTGCCGATTTCAGTATTTCGAAGAAAAGGAATATCAAACGGAGTCCAAACGGAATGAAACCTTCGGGAGCGTTATTTTTGGAACAATTTTGATCCTGAGAGCTTGGAGTGTAAGTCAAGAAGCCTCCGAGGGCCCCATGAGATAGGAGGGCGCCCCCCTGTAGGGCGCGCCCCCTGTCTTGTGGGCCCCTCGGGCGGCCACCGACGTACTTCTTCCTCCTATATATACCTACGTACCCCGAAAACATCAAGGAGCACCACGAAACACAATTTCCACCGCCGTAACCTTCTGTATCCGCGAGATCCCATCTTAGAGCCCTTACCGGCACTCTGCCGGAGGGGGAAGCAACCACGGAGGGCCTCTACATCAACATCCTTGCCCCTCCAATGAGTTGTGAGTAGTTTACCACAGACCTACGGGTCCATAGTTATTAGCTAGATGGCTTCTTCTCTCCTTTTGGATATCAATACAATGTCCTCCCCCTCTCTTGTGGAGATCTATTCGATGTAAACTCTTTTTGCGGTGTGTTTGTCGAGATTTGATGAATTGTGGGTTTATGATCAAGTTTATCTATGAATAATATTTGAATCTTCTCTGAATTCTTTGATGTATGATTGAGTTATCTTTGCAAGTCTCTTCGAATTATCAGTTTGGTTTGGCCTACTAGATTGGTCTTTCTTGCCATGGGAGAAGTGCTTAGCTTTGAGTTCAATCTTGCGGTGTTCTTACCCAGTGACAGAAAGGGTTGCAAGACACGTATTGTATTGTTGCCATCGAGGATAACAAGATGGGGTTTATATCATATTGCATGTGTTTATCCCTCTACATCATGTCATCTTGCTTAATGCGTTACTCTGTTCTTATGAACTTAATACTCTAGATGCAGGCAGGAGTCGGTCGATGTGCGGACTAATAGTAGTATATGCAGGCAGGAGTCGGTCTACTTGTTATGGACGTGATGCCTATATACATGATCATGCCTAGATAATCTCATAACTATGCGCTTTTCTATCAATTGCTCGACAGTAATTTGTTCACCCACCGTAATACTTATGCTATCTTGAGAGAAGCCTCTAGTGAAACTTATGGCCCCCGGGTCTATCTCTTATCATATTTGCTTTCCATCTACCTTTATTTGCATCTTTACTTTTTGCATCTATATCATAAAATACCAAAAATATATCTATCTTATCAGATTATCTTTATTAGATATCACTTTCGCAAGTGGCCGTGAAGGGATTGACAACCCCTTTATTGCGTTGGTTGCGAGTTCTCAGTTTGTTTGTGTAGGTGCGTGGGACTTTTGAGGAGCCTCCTACTGGATTGATACCTTGGTTCTCAAAACTGAGGGAAATACTTACGCTACACTTTGCTGCATCACCCTCTCCTCTTCGAGGAAAACCAACGCAAGCTCAAGACGTAGCAGGCAGCAGCCTGAACCTGCTGTATCAGGACACAGTGCGCAAGATGGGTATCGATCCTTAAATGATCAAACCCACTAAAACCACCTTCAAAGGTGTTATATCAGGTATGGACGCCCGTTGTACAGGCTCCATCACTCTCGAGGTAGTCTTTGGACCACCGGATAACTACCACAATGAAGAGTTAATCTTTGACATCGTCCCTTTTCGCACCAACTGTCATGCATTGCTCGGACGAACCGCGTTTGCTCGATCCAACGCGGTGCCACATTATGCCTAGCTTAAGCTCAAGATGCCCGGTCCACGCGGCGTCATAACAGTTAATGGAAAGGCCAAACGCTCCCTCTGTTCCGAAGAGTACACCGTTGCCTTAAAAGTAGAAGCACAGAGTGGCGTCATTCAATCGAACCTTGAGTCGACAACCAAGCTTCCGGACACCATCAAAGGAGTCTGAACTACTTCGCGACAGGATAGCCCTTCTCGTCAAGAGCTCAATTAAACACTCCGACAGTAGATAGAGGCAAAGCTAGGATAGGCCACACAATGCGGCTTAACCGCTCCGTGGCACACAAATGTTTTTTGCCTTTTCTTTGCAGGTCCACTTTTGTGTAGGCCATGACTGGCGACATGGCGACCAGACCCATGAACGGACGAATATACCAAGATGGGAAACAACTCGAATGCATAAGGGAATCCTTAGATATTCCCCTTGATGACCATCCGATTACAACCCGAATCCGCTCACAGCCTCCCCTGCCTGGTCTCAGCAGGTTCCGAAGTCATATTTCTTTTTATCACATTACCTGTACTCGTACGCATCGACGTATTATTCGATTACAATATGTGGCTTCATATAACGCTTATTTTCTGTTGTTTCTTATTGACACTCTTTGTCAATTGGCATCCGTACACTACAATATGCCTTCATATGCCAGGGGCCTCATTGTACCCATAATACAGCAATAAAGTCCGAACACCTTCACGGTCGTTCGGCACCCCAAACTTATAGCATTATATGCATCGGCTCCGAATCATGTCTTTGGTAAATAGTTGGGTTGCCCGGCTCCTGTGCTTGCCATGCTACGTTCCGCTATATCGGCTAGGGTAGTAAAGGGAGAACTACTGTGATTGCGTCCCGATTCTTCCGGACGAGCGGCTCAGTAGAGAAAGCCGGAAACTGATTGTCATGATACGGCGACAGCTGGTCAGCTGTTCGAGAGGTTACAAAATATTTAAGGATTTCTTCCGCATTATGAGATAACTAATGCAGCATGCGATGGATCGGCTTTTCTTCCGATCAGGTGCTTATAGAGCCCCTAGTGCGGCCTTCTGAACACCAGGGGCTGCGCCTACCTTTCTTTTGTCAAACTCCTATGGCTAAGTGAGTGTGATAAAGCCTTATAGTCCGATTGCCTGGTTTGTTGTGCTGAACACCTCCTTCAAGGACCCAAAACTGGGGTAAAGAGTGCTCAGGTTTATCCCGAACACCCCCGTATTTTCTACGTGGGGGCAGAAGCTGACGACTGGCCAACTCTCAGGATTAATATATAAAACGGCCGCACAAGAGGTAAAACTTTCAAATAACAGGCATTATATCATTTAAATGACCTTGTTCAACACTACATGGATTAGCATGAATGTATCCAGGGGAATATAATATCCTTGGCACATTGCTCCGCCACAAGGCGGGATCCTTTCAGGACACTATCGTAATATAACTCGCGATTGCGGTGCTCTTTCCTCGCAGGCGGTCCTTCAGTCATCAGCTTTTCAGCATCCATCTTTGCCCAGTGCACCTTCGCGCGGGCGAAGGCCATTTGCGCACCCTCCATACAGATCAACCGCTTGATGACTTCAAGTCGAGGGCAGGCACTTACCAGCCACTTCACGAGCCCAAAGTAGCTGCTGGAAATCGGCTCGGCAGGCCATAGCCGGATAATTAAATCCTTCATGGCTAGTTTGGCCGCCTTATGCAGTTTGATCAGCTGCTTCAGTTGATTGGCAAAGGGCACTGGATACTTTGGCGCCAGATACTGCGACCAGAAGAGCTTCTCCACAGTGCTCCTCTCTTCAGCTTGGTAGAATTGTGCGGCATCAGATATGCTGCACGGTAGTTCTGCAAATACCCCTGGAGAAATCCGAATTCAAATTAGTAACATGATTTCCTCCCTTCAGATATTTGCTTTGCATCGAAAAAGCCTTACCCGCCGCGATCTTCCTCGCCTCCTGGATTTCCTACAGGGCGCCTTGGGCTTCCCCCGGGGCATCACGTGTGGCTTGACGAGCCTTGGTGAGTTCAGATTCTTTCTCCATTAAACTTTGCTCCAAGGTCTTGCATTTCTTCACAGCCTCTTGGAGCTCTTGCTCAGCTTCAATAACCCTGGCCTCGTGCTTTTCATGAAGAGCCTGCTCTGCGGCTGCCTTCTTCTCGGCCTCGGCCACAGCCTTCTTAAGAGCCTCGACTTCGGCCATCGCCCCTAGAGCACATCATGAAAATATTTTCATCATACTCAATTATTCATTCGCGCTAAACGCGAACAAGGTTTTTTGCATACTTTGGTTATCCTCCAACTGCTTTTTCAATTGGCCAAGTTCTTCTTTGGCCCGCTCCAGACTTTGCTTTAGTCCGGAGACTTCCGCAGTATGAGAGGCAGCAGTGGCTACAGACGCCTGCTTATAAAAAAAGAGGGAGAGGTGCCATAAGGTGAGTCTCCTGCAGACATGTATTTGATCCTCTGTCCGGTTCTTTCTTTCAAACACCGAACAGTGTATCAGGGGCTACTACCTATACTATAACATTCTTCGAAACCTCACAAACATACCTCAAAGCAAGTTATAAGGATGATGCAGGCTTCATTCAGCCCGCTCTTAGCGGACTGAATCTTCTCAATCACTGCACCCATAAGGGCATGGTGTTCTTCAATGATGGAGGCGCTCTTCAGCGCTGCTGATAAGGTACCCGGCACCTCTGGTTGGGCAGAGGTTGCCGGTGAAACAGGCGCACCCCCTCCTGTCGAGGGAGGCTGCCTTCCTGATTCCGGAGCCATATCGGTCTCCCGAATTGTGTTCGGCTGACGGCCGAATTCGAGATAGCCCCCACCATCAGTGTCCATGGGAGCCTTTTCTCCCGTATGTCCGGCCACCGAAGTGTGACCCCCTGGCGCCGCCTTGACGGTCTTTTCACCCCCTCCTTGGCATGGGTCCCTCTGGGATGATGCCTCAGTGTCATTCATGTGTTTTGTGGGGGGGGGCCTTCGGGGGTGTCTCGCTGTCCATAGCATCCGAGCCCAGTAAATCCTCCGATGAGGATTGTTCGGTGCGGGACTTCGTCGGGCAGCAAAAAAGTGTGGCTCAATGATTAAATGTCATACAGTAGTGAGTCTGGTTGCGCAAATGTGTCCGGATTTAATATACTCACGGTTTCACCAGGGGCTGGACCCTGGGATCCCACTCCGGGCTGCTGTCGGTAGCGGTGGCAGATTCCTCCGGAAGGGGAGTTTTTCCCTTCTTAGGTGACTCAGCCTCCAAGTGTGTGGAGGCCGTCCTTTTCTTTCTTCCCCTCGCTGGGGGGATTGGTTTTCCTACTCTTCCTCATCCTCCTTGGAGGAAGAGCTGGCCTCAGAGTCTTCGGATATTGTGTCCGAAGTGCCTCGGCAACGATGGCCGCCCCGGGTCTCTTTAACCTCTTTCTCAGTTTTCTTCTTCGGCGCCTTGTAAGGCGCCGGGACCAGCATCTTCGTCAGAAGTGGGCCGGCTGGTTCTTCTGGCAGTAGGGCCGGGCAGTAGATCCGCCCTGCCTTCTTCGTCCAGCCCTAGGAGAGTTGTGGGAAAATGCATTGAGCATTTCCCTTGGATTATATAGATAAAGCATGTGACTTGCCAACATACGGAGACTTACCGAACTCGCAGGTCGGGACAGTTGATACCCGCGGTCCTCGGCTGATTCCGGCCATGATTTGCCGGACTTAAAAAGCACTTTCCAGACGTCTTCGTGCGATGGGTCGAAGAACCCTAGTAGGGTCTGGTGCTTGGCTGGGCCGTACTCCCATATATGGCAAGACCTGTGTTGGCAAGGGAGAATCCGGCGAACTAACATCACCTGGACTACATTGACAAATTTGATATTCTTTTCTTCCATACCCTTGACGCGCATCTGGAGCACCGACAACTCGTCGAGCAAAGACCAGTTCAGGCCCTTCTTGGGCCAGGACGTAAGCCGCAGTGGAGCTCCGGATCAGAATTCAGGAGCTGCGGCCCATTTTGTGCCGCATGGCTCAGTGACATAGAACCACTGTTGTTTCCACCCTTTGACGGAATCATTGAAAGTACCTGATAGCCATGTGACGTTGGGCATCTTGCTCACCATGGCCCCTCCGCACTCAGCGTGCTCGCCGCTCACTACCTTGGGCTTCACATTGAAAATCTTCAACCATAAGCCGAAGTGTGGCGAGATGCGGAGAAAGGCCTCGCACACGACAATGAATGTCGAGATGTTGAGGAAGGAATTGGGGGATAGATCATGAAAATCGATCCCGTAGTAATACATAATGCCGCGAACGAATGGGTGGAGGAGAAACCCTAGCCCGCGGACAAAGTTAGGGAGGAATACAACCCTCTCGTGGGGTTCCGAAGTAGGGACGATCTATCCCGCTGTTGGGAGACGATGGCTGATTTTCTTGGCCAGATACCCGGCCTCCCGAAGTTTCTTGATATCCTTCTCCCGGACGGTAGAGGCCATCAACTTGCCTCCCGCTCTAGATCTCGAGAGTTTCGGAGGGCCTTGGGGGGCGGAGAAGGCGAACACTTGGGCGCTGGAGCTCAAGCGAGAGAGAATGGATGAGCAGAGGAAAAAGAAGGTGTGGGTGAAAAAGGGGAGTCCTTATCTCCTTATAAAGGCAGCAGGGATCATGCGCCTCCCCACTTGCAATGGAAACTCGTTTATCCCCCAAGCGTCGTGATTAATGGCGCGGTTGGGTTACCCACACCCGTATTGATGAGTATCCCGTGATAAGGGGACACGATCTCTGCTTCGACAAGACGTGCCAATGAAACCGCCTCGCAAGGTGTGCAGTAGCAGGTTGAGAAAAACGGCTCAAATAATGACCGGGCCGCGGTGTGATGACACGCCAGGTAAAAGTTGTCAGCAGATTAGATTTGTGGGATATTGTACTCTCTACGGTGGTATGTGGAATTTGTTTTGCAGAGCCGGACACGATTCTTGTGTTCCAAATCTTCTTTGGAGTATTCGGAGAAGGAACCCGCATTGCAATGCCGAAGACAATCTGCATGCTGGACTCGTCGTCATTGAAGCCTGGTTCAGAGGCTACTGAGGGAGTCCTAGATTAGGGGGTCCTCGGACAGCCGGACTATATGCTTATGCCGTACTGTTGGACTATGAAGATACAAGATTAAAGACTTCGTCTCATGTCCGGGCGGGACTCTCCTTTGCGTGGAAGGCAAGCTTGGCAATTCGGATATGTAGATTTCCTTCTCTGTAACCGACTCTGTGTAACCCTAGCCCCCTCCGGTGTCTATATAAACCGGAGGGTTTAGTCCGTAGGACAACAACAATCGGAATCATAGGCTAGCTTCTAGGGTTTAGCCTCTATGATCTCGTGGTAGATCAACTCTTGTAATACTCATATCATCAAGATCAATCAAGCAGGAAGTAGGGTATTACCACCATAGAGAGGGCCCGAACCTGGGTAAACATCGTGTCCCCCGCCTCTTGTTACCATCAACCTTAGACGCATAGTTTGGGACCCTCTACCCGAGATCCGCCGGTTTTGACACCGACATTGGTGCTTTCATTGAGAGTTCCGATGCGTCGTCACCAAAAGGTTTGATGGCTCCATCAATCATCTACAACAATGCAGTCCAGGGGGAGGTTTTTCTCCCTGGACAGATCTTTGTAGTCGGCAGCTTTGCACTGCAGGCCAACTCGCTTGGCCATCTAGAGCAGATCGGCAGCTACGCCCCTGGCCATCAGGTCAGGTTTGGAAGCTTGAATTATGTTCCGATATCCGCGAAGACTTGATCGTCGCCGGATTCGAGCCCATGATAGCCGCTCCCTGCCACCGCTATGAACATGACCTAAATCTGCCATCGGACCATGCCCAAGAGATAGCGCCTGTAACTGCTCTGGCCCTAGATCCGGAGCAGATTGCGCTGTCCGAGGATGGGAAGCTCAACCCCTCCGCGGAAGCCGCAAACTCAGCGGCGTTAGGGCCGCACACAGATCCAACCTCGAGCGGGGCTTGTGTCGGAACCTTGGATTCGTCTCCGGCCATAGGTTCCGAACCGCGTGCATCCGCACCCGTCGAACCTGATCCGACACCGATCGTTGAGTTCAGCTCCGTGGACATCTTCCGACACTCACCTACAGAGACTCTCAGCCGAACTATATCCGGTTTGGATTGGAGGCTGATGAAGGAGAATTCCATTTCCCACCCACCACCCACTGCATAGCCACTATCGAAGACTTAACCAACATGCTCGATTACGACTCCAAAGACATCGGCGATACGGACGATGATGCCGGAGAGGAGCAGGCACGAAAACCACTGCTTACAGGGCGCTGGACAGCCACCTCCTCGTATGACATATACATGGTGGATACACCAAAAGAGAACAACAGCGACAATGAGAAGGATCCAGTTGAGGATAAATCTCCTGAGATATAGCCAAAGCGCGAACATCAGCAGCGTCGCTCTAAACCGCACCATCGAAAAAGCAACAATACCGACACAGGAGAAAATAGTACTCCAGACGATGTCGAAGACAATGAAGACCCCGTTGAGCCAACCTCCGAATAGGATGAACGGGAAGATGGGCGAGTTAGCCCTGATGAACAGGCCATGAATGAAGACTCGGAGGACAGCAACTACCTTCCGCTCTTCGAGGACGAGGTAAGCCTCGGCGACGAAGACTTTATCGTGCATGAGGAGCCCGTCGATCAGGAGCGCTTTAAGCGCCGGCTAATAGCCACTACAAGGAGCCTAAAAAAGAAGCAGCGGCAGCTTCAAGCTGATCAAGATCTGCTCAATGATAGATGGACTAATGTCCTAGCAGTCGAAGAATACGGCCTCAAGCGCCCAACCAAAAGTTACCTGAAGCGCAATTTGCTACCCCAATTCGATGATGAGGCACTGGAGCCCGTCCTACCAGCGCATAATGCGGCTGACCGACCACCACGTGGCCGGGACAAAGCGGCAACTCAAGCCGAACACTAGCCCGCACTACCTCGCTGTAAAAACAGAGACACAATGGCTCGGGGATACACATATGACCTACGGCATGACTTGGAAAACAGAGCAGGTCAGACCAGATCGATCTATGGATCGCAGGGGCATGCCCCGATGCGCGACGATGGCCATCCGGCCGGATGTGACAAACATAACCACACCCGGACCAAAGACCGCAGATGAACTCCATCCGAACTAGGTCGCGACTTGGCCAGATATAGAGGTGCCGCACACCCCGTTTGCTTCACTGATGAAGTAATGGTACATGAATTCCCGGAAGGGTCTAAACCCGTGAACATCGAGTCATATGATGGGACAACAGACCCCGCGGTATGGATTGAGGACTTTCTTCTCCATATTCATATGGCCCACGGTGATGATCTTCATGCCATCAAATACCTCCCGCTAAAACTCAAGGGACCAGCTCGGCACTGGTTGAACAGTCTGCCCAGGAACTCCATTGGCAGCTGGGAGGACTTGGAAGATGCCTTCCTCGATAACTTCCAAGGTACATATGTCCGACCTCCATATGCCGATGACTTAAGTCACATAGTTCAACAGCCCGGAGAGTCAGCCAGGAAATTCTGGACTAGGTTCTTAACTAAAAAGAACCAGATCGTCGACTATCCGGTTGCCGAAGCCCTAGCGGCCTTTAAACATAGCATCCGTGACGAATGGCTTGCCCGACATCTCGGCCAAGAAAAGCCAAAGTCTATGCCAGCCCTCACGACGCTTATGACCCGCTTCTGCACGGGCGAGGATAGCTGGCTAGCCCGTAGCAATAACAACGCAAGCAAACCTCGCACTTCTGAGGCCAGAAATAGCAACGGCAAGCCCCGACGCAACAAACACAAGCTTCAAAACAACGGTGACAACACCGAGGACACGACGATAAACACTGGATTCAGTGGCTCTAAGTCCGGTCAGTGGAAGAAGCCATATAAAAGAAACAGTCCGGGCCCATCCAGCTTGGACCGCATACTCGACCGTCCATGTCAAGTCCACGGTACTCCTGATAAACCAGCCAATCGTACCAACAGAGAGTGTTGGGTTTTTAAACAGGCCGGCAAGCTAAATGCCGAGAACAAGGAGAAGGGGTCGCAAAGCGGGGACGATGATGAGGAGCCCCGGCACCGAACACAGGGGACAGAAGAAGTCCCCCCCCCCAAGTTAAAACGGTGAACATGATATACTCTACCCATATCCCCAAGAGGGAGCGCAAGCACGCGCTTAGGGACATCTACGCGATAGAGCCAATCGCCCCAAAGTTCAACCCATGGTCATCCTGCCCGATCACCTTTGATCACATGGACCACCCAACTAGTATCCGTCATGGCGGTTCAGCCGCACTAGTCCTCGACCCAATCATTGATGGGTTCCATCTAACGCGAGTCCTCATGGATGGTGGCAGCAGCCTGAACCTGCTCTATCAGGATATAGTGTGCAAAATGGGTATCGATCCCTCAAGGACCAGCCCACGAAAACCACCTTTAAAGGTGTCATACCAGGTGTAGAGGCCCGTTTTCCGGCCTCTATCACACTGGAGGTCGTCTTCGGATCTCCGGAAAACTTCCGAAGTGAAGAGTTGATCTTCGATATCGTCCCCTTCTACAGTGGCTATCACGCACTCCTCGTACAAACCGCATTCGTTCGATTCAATGAGGTGCCACACTATGCTTATCTCAAGCTCAAGATGCCCGGACCACGCGGTGTCATAACAGTCAATGAAAACACGGAACGCTTGAGGGAGTCCTGGATTAGGGGGTCCTCGGACAGCCGGACTATATGCTTATGCCGGACTGTTGGACTATGAAGATACAAGATTGAAGACTTCGTCCCGTGTCCGGGTGGGACTCTCCTTTGCGTGGAAGGCAAGCTTGGCAATTCGGATATGTAGATTTCCTTCTCTGTAACCGACTCTGTGTAACCCTAGCTGTCAGGACCCCGACTCAATGCCACATCGATCTAGCATGTAACACCTCATATCACTTTGCAGCCTCACGCACAGTATCCCCACGGGTGTCGCCTTACCTTTGCCCGGGACTGTTTGCGTCTTTTGGCACACGTATATGATAGTGTCGCTAGCATCCATATGATAAGGAGCCCGGGCTGACATGGCTAGTCGTAAACCCAAAGTGGCACAAACTTACAGGGACAGGCATACATGACCCAACAACGAACGTGTCGGTCATCAGCGAGTGAATCCAGGCTGTAGCACTGGGCTAGCAGGACTCCGGTGAACCGGGCTGTAGCGGGCTAACAGGACTCCGGAATTCATCGCGTGACATTTCCCTGAGGGGACAGACACAGGAACGAAGAAGGACACATGCCGGCCAGCCTAAGTGTTCCGGAGCAGTAGCAAGCTACCATGGCTCAGTGGAAACACTAGGAGACATTTCCCGGTAAGAGAGGCTACTAAGGATAAACAACTAGATAGTCAGATCCCACACATACCAAGCATTTCAATAACATACACACAATATGCTCGATATGTGCAAATACAACATGGCATCACAACATGACTCTACAACTCAAGTATTTTATTCAATAGGCTCCGAGGAGCGAGATATTACAAACATGGGTCTCATGACCCAGCATTCAGAGCACACAAGTCAAGCACAAGCGGAAGCTTAACATGTCTGAGTACAGACATCTACAAATGAAAAAGGCTGAGAAGCCTGACTATCTACCAGATCCTGCCGAGGGCACAAGATCGTAGCTGAGGTAACAAGCTAAACGTCAAAGTCCATGCGGTACTACTAGCGAGACTGAAGTCTCTCTGCAAAAACATAAATTAAGCAACGTGAGTACAAATGTACCCAGCAAGACTTACATCAGATCTAACTACATATGCATCAGTATCAACAAAGGGGATGGTGGGGTTTAACTGCAGCAAGCCAGCTTTGACTCGGTGGCTATCCTGAACTACGACTGCAAGTAACTCTTTTGAGGTGGCGCACACGAGTCCACATATTCACCATATCAATACACCACTATGGATCCGCTCCCGTCTCCCTACGAGAACGCCATCCATAGCACTCACGCTTATCTTGCGTATTTTAGAGTATCCACTTTCACTTGTCTATGAACTGTACAGGCAACCCAGAAGTCCTTTACCGCGGACACGGCTATTCGAATAGATAATATTAACCCTGCAGGGGTGTACTTCTTCACACACGCTCTCACCACTTACCGCCGTTTACACGACATGTACTCGGCAACCTTCAAGCGGAAGCCCAGCGAGGGTGTCGGCCACGACCTGACTAACCACACAAGTCTCTCGTCCAGGTTTATCGCCTATTCGGGTTCCATCCGCAAGGAGATCCGGCGGGGTGTCGCTCACGGCCCCAAACGATGTGAGCAGGGTTCCCAAGCCCACCATCCGGGTGCCACTTGGTACACCGTGCCACTGTGCCTAGTCTGTCCCAAGCCCACCTGTACCGGGTGCCACTTGGTAGACTACTAACACTACCTACAAACACCAGAAACTAGTTGCAACTCCTGGACAGAGATCAAGTTGATTAATAAGTCGAGAGGGGCCGAGTTACCGGAACCCAATGTGTGGTAGTAACTGTTCATGGATCACAAACACAGAACTCAGTTCCTGAGGACGGCTGCAATGAGACAACCCACCATGTACTCCTACATGGCCTCTCACCGCTACCTTTACCAAATCGTGTTCACACACTTAGCTCACACACAGTAGGACATGTTCACACACCTCTGATTCATCCCCGATGAATCAGACCTGACTCAACTCTAAGCAGTAGCAGGCATGACAAACAAGCATGAATGAGTAGGCACAACAGGGCTCAAACAACTCCTACTCATGCTAGTGGGTTTCATCTATTTACTGTGGCAATGACAGGTCATGCAAAGGATAAAGGGGTTCAGCTACCGCAGCAAGTAACAGATGAATCGTGTTGTCCTAATGCAGTAAAAGAGAGCAGGAGCGAGAGAGTAGGATTGTATCGGAATGAACAAGGGGGTTTTGCTTGCCTGGCACTTCTGAAGATAGTATAGTTCTTCATCGGTGTCATCGATCTCATCGTCGGAACCACGTCTATCGAGAGGGAACAATACCGGCAACAGAGAGGAAACACAATCAATGCAATGCACATTATGATGCATGATCATGACATGGCAATATGATGTGGTTTGAGCTAATGCAACTAGCAGCAAGTTAAATGAAGTTGGTTTGAACCCTAAGTTCAAATTCAAACTCCATATGTGGAAATTCAAATGCCATTTATATGATTTCTGCTAAACAGCAGCTATAAGTTGTTCTAACATGCATGAAAATGGTACAGATGGATAGATTGGATTTTTCTGATCATTTTTCATATATAATTTATTTCATTCTGAGTTACGGTTGATTTTATATGATTTTTAGAAGTTTGCAACATTTTCTGGAATTTCCTATATAAGAATAAATCCAGAAAATAAGTTACTGCGTCAGCATGACATCATGATGATGTCAGCAGGTCAACTGACCCGGTCCAGGTCAAACCTGACCATTGGGGTCCACACGTCAGTGTCTTAACTAGTTAACAGGGCTGTTAGTGCTAATTAACTGGTTAAACTAATCAGCCCAGGTGTTGGGCCCACATGTAAGTGACTCGGGGAGGTCAAACCCGGTCAACCGGGTCAAACTCGCCGGAGTTGACCCGCGGCTCGTCGCCGGCGACGCCAGAGACGGCGGTGGGCGTCGGAAACGCTCCTCCGGCGACCAAATAAACGGCGGAGGGCATGAACGCGAAGCTCAGGCTCTCCCGCATCCAAAGCAACGAGTGGCAGCAGCTGGGGTGCACTGTGGCGATGGCAGCGGCAAGCTAGGCAGCGGCCGGAGTTCGGTGGTGCATGAGTGAAGGGCTATGGAGCACGGTGAGCCCAACTGGGGTTGTCTACGGGGTCCTGGAGTAACCAGGAGCACAACCGTGCGCGCGGGTGCGACTACCGCGAACTAAAACAACGGCGGCGAAGAGGACGCTGGCGGTGAGCTCACGGCATGGCGGAGATTGGAGCTAGCGAGCATAAACGAGAGAGGGAGGAGACGGGTTCGACGCGGAAACTCACAGAGAGGCTAATAGAGGGGTCGGCAGGCGCGGGGGCGGCCAGTGGGCAGCGGATCGACGCCGAGGATCTCCGGGAACCAAGGTTGAAGAAGACGTCGGGACGGCATTGTGGTGCTTCCCCGGTTGCTTGGCTCGGCGTGGATGAAGAAGACGATGAAGCGGAGCTCGAGGTCCCATCGGTAGGGAGTGGGGTGGCCGGTGGCCATGGCTACGGCGAGCGGTGGTCTCGGGTGTGCTCGGCGGCGCGAGGAAGAGAGGCCAGAGGAAGGGGGCGAGGAAGAGGAAGGAGGGGAAGTGAGAGGGGGTCGTCCTCATCTCCTGGGCGTGCAGGTGGACTCGGGGGAGGCTAGCCAGCACGAAGCAGGAGGTGGCGCGCTCGGCCACGTGCGAAGTCTCTCCCCCTGCCTACTGGCAGAGGTTGAAGATGACTGGCAAGTCGCAAGGTGGGCTGGGCCGGCCAGTGGGCCGCCAGGTAAGTGGCCCGTGGCCTTTCTCTCTGTCTCTCTTCTCTCTTATTTCTAATTTAGTTTCTGTTTTCTATTTTTCTGTAAATGTTGGGCTTTATTAAAAATAGTAAAATGTTTCCAAAAATCCTGCAAATAATTGTGGGCTCTTTTGGAATTATTCCTAACAGCCCACACTTAAGTTCAGAATTAATTGAGCACTTAAAATAATATATATCATTTAAATGCCCAATTGCAAATAATGTATGATTTAATTCAGTGACCAAATATGTCATGGAAAAATGTGCAACACCACTGGTTATGGTTTCTAGCATTATCCAGAAATGATGAACATTTTTGAAAGCCATTTGGACTTACTGAAAATATTTTAGGTGAACCTAGTGAATTCCTTTAATGCTAGGGTTTGGACAATCCCCATTTCAAGTTTCTTTCAAAGTTTAAACATGATGCACACATGAACTTAGCCTAGTACAATGCCAGAAGCTAGGGATGTGACAACTCACCCCTACTAAACAAGAATCTCGTCCCGAGATTCAGGCGTAGGGTAAGATGAAGGGGAAAACGCAACTAACGCAATCTTCACGATCCAGGTTGCACTTCAAATGAACGTTGATTCGATCACCATCATTGTCTCGAAGTCTTGCTCTGAGAACTCCAACTAACATGACAACGAGAGGGAAAGAAAGACTCTAGAAGGATCGATCTTATCGAAGGTCGAACAACTTAGGATCAACTCATGGAATGAGACATAGCAACATCTCTCGAGCTGAGACACGAAGCATACATCTGAAGGGATGGAGTGAAACGGATGACGAAGGTTCACTAGGTAGGCAATGATTCCACACTTAAGAGGGTGGTGAACGGTTGTCAATGTAGCGAGGAGTTGAGTTGCCATGATACGACAACGAGACACCTTAGGGATGGTGACTCGTAGATATATCCCCTTAGGTGGCAAAAAGAATTACCTTTGATTCAGAGATCATTGAAACTCTTTATACCAGCCTAAGGCAATTCTCGAGCGATCGTTTGGAGGGTTTCGGTAGAATGGCATACCCGGATTAGAATAGATGATGTGGATTACTTTGTTGAAAACAACTCAAGGGATGATTTTGCTTGCGCGTGCTCTCCAGAACTTGAGCATTTACATATTCATCAAGGTTTTACCAACAGCCATGTCAAGGATCCTGGCAACACAACATACCACGATGATGAATAGTGATGGATGATGCATATGCAAACGAAGATAACACCTTCTTAGATTTCACCTTAGCGAGGCCAAGGAAACAGAATCTGGATGATCGACCGAGAGACATTTAGCACTCCGCTTCTAATGTTCTCCTTGATGTGCTAGTGTATCCCATTCATATGGTTTGATATCTAGAACATCAAGTAAAGGTCGGACTTCGGGAACACAAAAAATCATAAGGCACAACTAGGGAGTAAATCCTACGAAGTCCTTATGGGAAGGTGGCCAACTTCTTCAATCAAGATATTACAATAACAGGTCTTCCGGCTGGGTGTGTTGGCCACGACATCCACTTTACCGGTTATCGCGGGACCAATATTATAGTTCTTGGGAAATGTTCCAACCATCACATCTGCCTGAGATTCAGATCTGGTTGGTGTCAGGATATTCCAGACTCATCAAGTCTAGGAAGGAAAATGAAAGTTTGCAACGCAAATCGACAAGATGACGTTGTGAGATTCTCGGGAAATGAACTACGATAGCAAGCTCCAAAACATGAGCTGGTTCTGCTACACACGTGTGAACACGCTGTCCCAGACAAACATGATCACATGATAGTCTTACAATAGAACACTACCGAGTTCTGGTAGGGAACCATCATCGGGGATATCGAAGTCTTGTGCATTACCATGGATTAGCACTTAACTCCTTTTCCTTGAACAAGTCAATCAGTGGCTTAGTGTGCTACGGAGTTCATATGGAATGAAGATGATCAGTCTAACAGACCATATAATACTTTGCACGTGCATGACTGACTTGGGATGATTCCAAAGGAGGTAAAACAAGCCTTCTCAAATTCATGGCGGCAACTGGCATCAAGTGCACATGAATTAGAGGGACTCACTTCTTTCGTCCAAACATATGCTTCACGAACGAGTCATGAAGATAATGATTATAAAAGTTTCCAATACTAGCTGGATGTTTAACATGAATCATGGGGAAGGTAAAAATGTTGTCGATGGGCTCAACAACATGTCATCCAGATTTCCATGAAGATGGAATTCCATAATTATGTGAACACGGTGATAGCATTGGTCAGACCTGAAAAATATAATGGTGTATGCTCGAGGAAACAACCACGAGTAAGACAACATTACGAATATCATTGGTTCTGATTTGATTTGACAATATCCCATACTCAATCAAAGTTTGGACAAGACAATACACCCAACAACTGATCACGGGGATCAGTTGATGAAGATATCATCTCTCTTCAACACACACACACAAGGATATCCCTTTGGAATGAACTGAGTCGGACAAGCTCTTATCTTCCAACTCTCCAAGTTATTATTTAGCTTAACCAACTAGCTCAGGGGTATCCAACATAGACTCTTGGAGAAGGGGTGGTTTACACGAAACCAACTTGATCACGAGCTCAACATAACAGTCAGGTGACAACCTGGTGATACTTCCGAGAAGATATTCAGAAAATCATGAACCACCGATATGTCACTAGGCTCGAGAACAATCTTGCTTTTCAGGGCAAGATGATATGATCAAATGAGCGAGGATTTGACAAAATCCTAACTCATCAATCGAGGAGTGCACCAGGAATATGGACTAGGTAGCACGATCAACCTTAGGATGGTGATTCAATAACCAACATGATAAGGATGTAATTATTGCCCTTTAACTACCAAGCAACGGAGTTGCTAGGAGTATAGATTTCACACATCACGATTCACTTGTCGACATTCCGGTTGCAACAACACGGGAACCGAGAAATGAATAATGATGGAGAGAGTATCACTGTATCAAGAGTTCATAGGATGGTGTGCAATTCCTATGTCTTTCTTGACATAAAGAGGGTAATACTCCAGGGTAGAACAGAACAAAAGGTGGATTTGCATTTTGATCTGCGGAACACAACTACTTTGACCCAATCCTAGATATGGATGAGGTTCTGGAGTTTGTTTCTCCTAGTCATTCCAGAATAGAATGGCTTGACAGACCACAAGAATAATAGGCATCGATAACACGAATGCATAACTAGTCCTGACTATCAATTGATAGACAGGGGTCAGAATACAACTACAGAGGGACAACTCAAAGGAACATATCACTTTCTGAGTTGTGGATGCATGGATTAGCATGTCGAACGAGTTCAACATATTTCTTCCGGATAACCCATGCAGAGAAGGTAGAACTGGCAGAATCACAATGTAGGATGGAGAACCCATTAAGAGCACTCTGGTTGTGATCTTTTGGTTCAAAAGAACTTCTGCCATAAGCAGTTCATGGTATTTGGAAGAAAGAAATACCACGGACCTCGAGGACTATCGCAAAGGTTACTAATAACCTAAAGGAACAAGCAAACACTATCAACATGAGGTAAGTAGGGTGAATCTCCAGTTCAAAACCCTAGGAATAGAATACCTACTACTAAGTGGCATCACGGGATGCTTTCGAGAATGATGACTAGGATCATCACACTGGAACACAAAACATGGCTAGATTACTAGGTGATACTCTAGACATCTAGGGTCATAATAATAGCTCCAACATATACGTCGAGGCAATAGAGTACCTCAACTCACCGTTAAGTGTGGTTAACCTGGCCAGAAAAGTCATCGAAAACAGAGGGAAGGATTTTGCAATTGCATCAGATTATTTAGAAACCTGGGATGACTCGGACAGCATAATGGCTGTAAATGCTCAAAATGATTTGAGACATCCTACAAAATGGTGGCATAACCACTCAGAAGCACAATATCAAGGTTTGGAGATCAACAATTAACATACGGAAGTAGTAGGAACTGAACTGAGACTTAAATCCAACAATCTTATAAGTCTACGGATTAGTAACACGTGATCCTGATAGAGAGAAGAGAAAGCCTAGTTCCTTCACCCCGTAGGAAAAAATAAGATGACTCAGATCAGAAGGGCATAAGGTAAAGGAGTAAAAAGAGCCTTACGTTCCATCCCACAATCAATTCCCTTATATAACTAAAGAATTTCTATACTCAACTTCGACCAGTTTGGCTTGGTAATCCTACAGGCAGTCAAGCTCTGATACCAAAGCTGTCAGGACCCCGACTCAATGCCACATCGATCTAGCATGTAACACCTCATATCACTTTGCGGCCTCACGCATGGTATCCCCACGGGTGTCGCCTTACCTTTGCCCGGGACCGTTTGCGTCTTTTGGCACACGTATATGATAGTGTCGCTAGCATCCATATGATAAGGAGCCCGGGCTGACATGGCTAGTCGTAAACCCAAAGTGGCACAAACTTACAGGGACAGGCATACATGACCCAACAACGAACGTGTCGGTCATCAGCGAGTGAATCCAGGCTGTAGCACTGGGCTAGCAGGACTCCGGTGAACCGGGCTGTAGCGGGCTAACAGGACTCCGGAATTCATCGCGTGACATTTCCCCGAGGGGACAGACACAGGAACGAAGAAGGACACATGCCGGCCAGCCTAAGTGTTCCGGAGCAGTAGCAGGCTACCATGGCTTAGTGGAAACACTAGGAGACATTTCCCGGTAAGAGAGGCTACTAAGGATAAACAACTAGATAGTCAGATCCCACACATACCAAGCATTTCAATAACATACACACAATATGCTCGATATGTGCAAATACAAAATGGCATCACAACATGACTCTACAACTCAAGTATTTTATTCAATAGGCTCCGAGGAGCGAGATATTACAAACATGGGTCTCATGACCCAGCATTCAGAGCACACAAGTCAAGCACAAGCGGAAGCTTAACATGTCTGAGTACAGACATCTACAAATGAAAAAGGCTGAGAAGCCTGACTATCTACCAGATCCTGCCGAGGGCACAAGATCGTAGCTGAGGTAACAAGCTAAACGTCGAAGTCCACGCGGTACTACTAGCGAGACTGAAGTCTCTCTGCAAAAACATAAATTAAGCAACGTGAGTACAAATGTACCCAGCAAGACTTACATCAGAACTAACTACATATGCATCATTATCAACAAAGGGGTGGTGGGGTTTAACTGCAGCAAGCCAGCTTTGACTCGGTGGCTATCCTGAACTACGACTGCAAGTAACTCTTTTGAGGTGGCGCACACGAGTCCACATATTCACCATATCAATACACCACTATGGATCCGCTCCCGTCTCCCTACGAGAACGCCATCCATAGCACTCACGCTTATCTTGCGTATTTTAGAGTATCCACTTTCACTTGTCTATGAACTGTACAGGCAACCCAGAAGTCCTTTACCGCGGACACGGCTATTCAAATAGATAATGTTAACCCTGCAGGGGTGTACTTCTTCACACACGCTCTCACCACTTACCGCCGTTTACACGACATGTACTCGGCAACCTTCAAGCGGAAGCCCAGCGAGGGTGTCGGCCACGACCTGACTAACCACACAAGTCTCTCGTCCAGGTTTATCGCCTATTCGGGTTCCATCCGCAAGGAGATCCGGCCGGGGTGTCGCTCACGGCCCCAAACGATGTGAGCAGGGTTCCCAAGCCCACCATCCGGGTGCCACTTGGTACACCGTGCCACTGTTCCTAGTCTGTCACAAGCCCACCTATACCGGGTGCCACTTGGTAGACTACTAACACTACCTACAAACATCAGAAACTAGTTGCAACTCCTGGACAGAGATCAAGTTGATTAATAAGCCGAGAGGGGCCGAGTTACCGGAACCCAATGTGTGGTAGTAACTGTTCATGGATCACAAACACAGAACTCAGTTCCTGAGGACGGCTGCAATGAGACAACCCACCATGTACTCCTACATGGCCTCTCACCGCTACCTTTACCAAATCGTGTTCACACACTTAGCTCTCAACAGTAGGACATGTTCACACACCTCCGATTCATCCCCGATGAATCAGACCTGACTCAACTCTAAGCAGTAGCAGGCATGACAAACAAGAATGAATGAGTAGGCACAATAGGGCTCAAACAACTCCTACTCATGCTAGTGGGTTTCATCTATTTACTGTGGCAATGACAGGTCATGCAAAGGATAAAGGGGTTCAGCTACCGCAGCAAGTAACAGATGAATCGATGTTATCCTAATGCAGTAAAAGAGAGCAGGAGCGAGAGAGTAGGATTGTATCGGAATGAACAAGGGGGGTTTGCTTGCCTGGCACTTCTGAAGATAGTATAGTTCTTCATCGGTGTCATCAAACTCATCGTCGGAACCACGTCTATCGAGAGGGAACAATTACCGGCAACAGAGAGGAAACACAATCAATGCAATGCACATTATGATGCATGATCATGACATGGCAACATGCTGGTGTTTTGAGCTAATGCAGCTAGCAACAAAGTTAAATGAAGTTGGTTTGAACCCTAAGTTCAAATCCAAACTCCATATGTGAAATTCAAATGCCATTTATATGATTTCTTCTAAACAGCAGCTATAAGTTGTTCTAACATGCATGAAAATGGTACAGATGGATAGATTGGATTTTTCTGATCATTTTTCATATATAATTTATTTCATTCTGAGTTACGGTTGATTTTATATGATTTTTAGAAGTTTGCAACATTTTCTGGAATTTCCTATATAAGAATAAATCCAGAAAATAAGTTACTGCGTCAGCATGACATCATGATGATGTCAGTAGGTCAACTGACCCGGTCCAGGTCAAACCTGACCATTGGGGTCCACACGTCAGTGTCTTAACTAGTTAACAGGGCTGTTAGTGCTAATTAACTGGTTAAACTAATTAGCCCAGGCGTTGGGCCCACATGTAAGTGACTCGGGGAGGTCAAACCCGGTCAACCGGGTCAAACTCGCCGGAGTTGACCCGCGGCTCATCGCCGGCGATGCCAGAGACGGCGGTGGGCGTCGGAAACGCTCCTCCAGCGACCAAATAAACGGCGGAGGGCATGAACGCGAAGCTCAGGCTCTCCCGCATCCAAAGCAACAAGCGGCAGCAGCTGGGGTGCACTGTGGCGGTGGCAGCGGCAAGCTAGGCGGCGGCCGGAGTTCGGTGGTGCATGAGCACAGGGCTACGGAGCACGGGGAGCCCAACTGGGGTTGTCTACGGGTTCCTGGAGTAACTAGGAGCACAACCGTGTGCGCGGGTGCGACTACCGCAAACTAAAACGACGGCGGCGAAGAGGACGCCGGCGGTGAGCTCACGGCATGGCGGAGATCGGAGCTAGCGAGCATAAACAAGAGAGGGAGGAGACGGGTTCGACGCGGAAACTCACAGAGAAGCTAATGGAGGGGTCGGCAGGCGCGGGGGCGGCCGGTGGGCAGCGAATCGACACCGAGGATCTCCGGGAACCAAGGTTGAAGAAGACGTGGGGACGGTGTTGTGGTGCTTCCCCGGTTGCTTGGCTCGGCGTGGATGAAGAAGACGACGAAGCAGAGCTCGAGGTCTCATCGGCAGGGAGTGGGGTGGCCGGTGGCCATTGCTACGGCGAGCGGTGGTCTCGGGTGTGCTCAGCGGCGCGAGGAAGAGAGGCCAGAGGAAGGGGCGAGGCAGAGGAAGGAGGGGAAAGTGAGAGGGGGTCGTCCTCATCTCCTGGGCGTGCAGGTGGACTCGGGGGAGGCTAGCCAGCGCGAAGCAGGAGGTGGCGCGCTCGGCCGCGTGCGAAGTCTCTCCCCCTACCTACTGGCAGAGGTTGAAGATGACTGGCAAGTCGCAAGGTGGGCTGGGCCGGCCAGTGGGCCGCCAGGTAAGTGGCCCGTGGCCTTTCTCTCTGTTTCTCTTCTCTCTTATTTCTAATTTAGTTTCTGTTTTCTATTTTTCTGTAAATATTGGGCTTTATTAAAAATAGTAAAACGTTTCCAAAAATCCTGCAAATAATTGTGGGCTCTTTTGGAATTATTCCTAACAGCCCACACTTAAGTTCAGAATTAATTGAGCACTTAAAATAATATATATCATTTAAATGCCCAATTGCAAATACTGTATGATTTAATTCAGTGACCAAATATGTCATGGAAAAATGTGCAACACCATTGGTTATGGTTTCTAGCATTATCTAGAAATGATGAACATTTTTGAAAGCTATTTGGACTTACTAAAAATATTTTAGGTGAACCTAGTGAATTCCTTTAATGCTAGGGTTTGGACAATCCCCATTTCAAGTTTGTTTCAAAGTTTAAACATGATGCACACATGAAGTTAGCCTAGTACAATGCCAGAAGCTAGGGATGTGACACTATCCCCCTCCGATGTCTATATAAACCGGAGGGTTTAGTCCATAGGACAACAACAATCAGAATCATAGGCTAGCTTCTAGGGTTTAGCCTCTACGATCTCGTGGTAGATCAAATCTTGTAATACTCATATCATCAAGATCAATCAAGCAGGAAGTAGGGTATTACCTCCTTAGGGAGGGCCCGAACCTGGGTAAACGTTGTGTCCCCCGCCTCCTGTTACCATTAGCCTTAGACGCATAGTTCGGGACCCCCTACCCCAGATCCGCCGGTTTTGACACCGACAACGCTCCCTCGGTACCAAGGAGCACACCGCCGCCGTCGCAGCAGAAGCACAGAGCGGCCTTTTTAGGCACAACATTAATTCGGCGGCCAAGCTCCCAGACACTATCAAATGAGTCTGAACTACTCTGCAGCAGGATAGTCCAGCTCGTCAAGAGCTTGACTAGCAATTCGGCCTCCATCCCAGTCCCGACCAAACGGCGGCATTCGTACCGCGCATACATAACTACGCACTCAAAATACCATGGGCATAGACGGAGGCATAGCTAGACCATGGTCCCTAATATGGCTCAACTACTCCTGGACCCACATACTTTCACTTTTCCTTTTTCTTTTCAGGTTTCTTTTTTCACAGGCCTTTCCTAGTGACCTGATTGTCGGACCTATCAAGGGACGGATACACATAGCAAGAATCATTGACGTATAAGGGAATTTCCGGGTGGTCTCTTTAAATGATCCTTATGCCTGCTTTAAGGACCCGCACGCAGATCTCCCTTGGTCATGGCATCTTAAATAGCCCTTTTGCTTATCGCACTATTTGTACAAAATATGCTTTGATGTATTAATCAAACTACAATGGAAAAAGGTTTGCGCCCCAATTTCTGTGGCATTAGCCTATTACTTCATTTTTCTTTTTCTTAACATTCGTGCCAATTGCACCCGTACACTCTGGTACGCCTTAATTCGCCAGGGGCTTCATTATGCCCTATAATACGGCAACAAAGTCTGAACACCTTCTTACAGTATAGTTCGGCACCCTGAACTTATAGCATTATATGCATCGGCTCCGAATCATGTCTATGGTTAATAGTTTGTTTGCCCGGCTCTTGTGCTTACTACCTTACGTTCTGCTATATCGGCTAGGGTAGTAAAGGGAGAACTACTGCGATTGTGTCCTGGTTCATCCGGATGAGCACCTCAGTAGAGAAAGCCAAAAACTGACTTCATGATGCGGCGAGAGCCGGTCAGCTGTTCGAGAGGTTACAAATCGTTAGCGATTTTTTCCGCATTATGCGATGAATCGGTTTTTATCTGATCAGGTGTTTACAGCACCCGAAGTTCGGACTTCCGAACACTAGGGGTTGGGCCTAAATTTCTATTGTCAAACTCCTATGGCTAAGTGAGGGTGATAAAGCCACATAGTCTGATTGCCTGGTTCGTTGCGCTAAACACCTCCTTTAAGGACCAAACTTTGGAATAAAGAGTGTTTAGATTCATCCCGAATACCCCCGTACTACCTATGTGGGGGCGGAAGCCGACGACTGGCCAACTCTCAGATTTAACAAAACGGTCGCACAGGAGGTTAAATTTTAAATAACAAGCATTATATTACATCAGGATCTTGTTTCATAGTACAGGACAGGGTAACATGAATGTATTCATTCAAAGATAACATCCTTAGCACATTGCTCCGCCACAAGGCGGGATCCGTCCAGGACATTGTCAAAATACAGCTCGGGCCTGCGGTGCTCCTTGCCTGCGAGCGGTCCCTCGCTCACAAGCTTCACAGTGTCCATCTTCACCCAATGCATCTTGACTCGGGCGAAGGCCATTCGCGTGCCTTCGATGCAGACCGACCGCTTGATGGCACCAAGCTGAGGACAGGCATTCACCAGCCGCTTCACGAGCCCGAAGTAACTGATGGGTATGGCTTCGGCAGGCTATAGCCAGATTATTAAATCCTTCATGACTAGTTCGGCCGCCCTGTGCAGTTCGACTAGCTATTTTAGCTAATCGCTAAAGAGTACCGGATGTTCTGGCACAAGGAATTGCAACCAAAACAGCTTCTCCATAGAGCTCCCCTCTTCGGCTCGGAAGAACTCCACAGCATCTGAAATGCTGCACGGCAGATCTGCAAACGCCCCTAGAGAACTCCAAATCCGGGTCAGTAAGAGGAACATTTTCTTCACATATTTGCTCTACATAATAAAGGCCTTACCCGTCGTGATTTTTCTGGCCTCCTGGATTTCCTGGAGGGCGCCCTAGACATCAACTCGGGCATCGTGTGCGCTTTGGCGGGCCTTGGCAAGTTCGAACTCTTGATCCGTAAGGGTGCACTTCAAGGACTCGCATTTCTACACGGTGTCCTGGAGCTCCTACTGGACCTCACTGACCCTGGCCTCATGCTTTTTGCGGGCGGCTTTTTCCTTGGCCACTCTCTCCTCGGCCTCGGCCAGAGCCTTCTTGAGGGTCTCCACCTCGGTCGTCGCTCCTGCAAATAAAATGGCACTTTAGTCAGCACAAATCATTTCATCTTTCCTGAATATATACAAGGTTACTGCGTACCTTGGCTGTTTTCCAGCTGTTTCTTCACACGGCCGAGCTCCTCCTCGGTTCGCTCCAGACTCTGCTTCAGTCCGGAGACCTCAGTAGTATGAGAGGTCGTAGCTAGCAGCAATGCCTGCTTTTTCACATAGACATGTCAGGTTAGTCTCCTGCGAAAATTATTTGATCCTTTCTTCGGCTTTTCTTTCCGAACACCGGACAGAGTCTCAGGGGCTATTGTCTATACTATGACATTCTTTATGCATAGTTGTGTTGCTTACCTCAAAGCCTATTAGAAGGCTTTTGCAGGCTTTGGTCAGTCCGCTCTTCACGGACTGGATCCTCTCAATCACCGTACCCATAAGGGTACGGTGTTCCTCAACTATGGAAGCGCCTCGCAGTGCTTCAGCAAATTAACCGGTGCCTCTAGATGGACAGAGGTCACCAGTGGAATAGGCGCACCTCCTTCTTTCGGAAGAGGCGGCTTACCTGATTCTGGAGCCGTATGGGTCTCCGGAATTATATTCGGCCGGGGGCCGAATTGGATATGGCCCCCATCGTCAGTATCCATGGGGGTTTGCTCCCCCATGTGTCCGGCAACCGAGGTTTAACCCTCCGGCACCGCCCTGACGGCCTCCTGAGTCTCTCCCTGGCCTGGGATCCTTTGGGACAACACCTCGGTGTTATCCATGGCCTGGGGACAGGAGGCCGCAGGAAGGGTCCCGCTGTCCATCGCCTCCGGGTCCAGCGAATCCCCTGACCATGAGGATAGCTCGAGGTTGGACCGAGCCAGACTGCAAATACATGATTCAACATGTTAATACTATGAAGTAGTAAGACCGGATATATGAATGTGTCCGGGTTTTTGAGTACTCACGATTTGGCCAGGGGCTTATCCCTGGGGCGCCATTCCGAGCTGCTGTCAGTGGCAGCTGTGGAGTTTTCCGGGAGGGAAGTTTTCCCCCTCTTGGATGCCTCGGCCTCCAGACGCGTGGAGGCCGTCCTTTTCTTTCTTCCCCCTCGGGGCGGGGGGGGGGGGGGGATGGCTCTCTTCTTCTTCCTCTTCTTCCTCGTCGTCCTCGGCGATGGAGGAATGAGTCGCGGCGTCTTCGGACGTCACGTCCGGAGTGCCCTTATTACAGAGACCACCTCTGGTCCCCTTGGCCTTCTTCTCCGGCGCTTGATAGGGCACCGGAACCAACATCTTCGTCAGAAGTGGGATTTTTGCGTCTTCGGGCAGCGGAGCCGGACAGTGAATCCGCTCCACCTTCTTTGTCCAGCCCTGAGAAAATCAATAGGGAGACTTAGGCTTCTTCCTCGAGTATGCAAGTAAAGGGTACACCTTGAAAACATCAAAAAACTCACCGGACTAGCAGGATGGGCTAAGTTGTGCCCACGGTCCTCGGTGGTAGCCGACCGCGTCTCGCTAGACTTGACAAGCACCTTCCAGATGTTTTCGTGCGTAGTGTCGAAGAACTGCAGCAAGGTCTGGTGCTTGGCCGGATTGTACTCCAATAAATGGCAAGTCCGGCCTTGGCACGGTAGGATCCGGCGAATAAGCATCACCTGGATCACATTGACGAGCTTGATATTCTTGTTTATTATGTTCTGTATGCGCGTGTGAAGCGCTGTCAGCTTGTCCGGCGAAGACTAGTCCAGGCCTTTCTATGGCCAGGAGGTGAGCCGCATTGGGGCTCCAGACCGAAATTCAGGAGCCGCGGCCCAGTTGGTGCCACGCGGCTTCGTGATATAGAACCACGATTTCTGCCACCCTTTGACAGTCTCCACAAAGGAGCCTTCCGGCCATATGACGTTGGGCATCTTGCTCACCATGGCGCCTCCGCACTCTGCGTGTTGGCCGCTCACCACCTTCGGCTTCACATTGAAGATTTTTAGCCATAATCCGAAGTGGGGTGGGATGCGGAGGAAAGCCTCGCACATGACAATGAATGCCGAGTTGTTGAGGATGGAGTTGGGGGCCAGATCATGGAAATCCAGCCCGTAGTAGAACATGAGTCCGCGGACGAATGGGTGGAGAGGAAATCCCAGCCCGCGGACAAAGTGGGAGAAGAATACCACCCTCTCATGGGGCTCTGGAGTGGGGATGATCTTCCGCTCGGCCGTGAGCCGGTGGGCGATTTCTTTGGCCAAATACCCTGCCTCCTGAAGCTTTGTAATGTCCTTCTCCTTGACGGAGGAGGCCAACCACTTGCCCTGCGCTCCGGATCAGGACATGGTGGGAGTGCTTTCTTGGGGCAGAACAGATGAGAACTTGGGCGCTGGAGCTCGAGAATGGGGGAGGCAGAGAGAGAGAGAAGGCGTGGGTGAAAAGGGTAAATCCTTATCTCTTTATAAAGACAGTGAATATCAAGCGCCTCCCCACTCGCCTTAAAATGCACCTATTCCCCAAGGGCCGTGCAAATGGCACGGTTAGTATACCCATGCCCGTATTAATGAGAATCTCGGATTAAGGGGACACGATCTCTCCTTTGACAAGACGTGCCAATGAAACCGCATCTCGAAATATGGAGCGGCAGGCTAAAAACGGTTCGAATAATGGCCGGGTGGCGACTGATAACCCACAAGTATAGGGGATCACAACAGTTTTCGAGGGTAGAGTATTCAACCCAAATTTATTGATTCGACACAAGGGGAGCCAAAGAATATTCTCAAGTATTAGCAGCTGAGTTGTCAATTCAACCACACCTGAAACTTAGTATCTGCAGCAAAGTGTTTAGTAGCAAAGTAATATGACAGTGGTAGTAACGGTAACAAAAGTAAAGACAGCAAAAGTAATGTTTTTGGTATTTTGTAGTGATTGTAACAGTAGCAACGGAAAAGTAAATAAGCGAGAACCAGTATATGGAAAACTCGTAGGCACCGGATTAGCGATGGATAATTATGCCGGATGTGGTTCATCATGTAGCAGTCATAACATAGGGTGACATAGAACTAGCTCCAGTTCATCAATGTAATGTAGGCATGTATTCCGTATATAGTCATACGTGCTTATGGAAAAGAACTTGCATGACATCTTTTGTCCTACCCTCCCGTGGCAGCGGGGTCCTATTGGAAACTAAGGGATATTAAGGCCTCCTTTTAATAGAGAACCGGAACAAAGCATTAGCACATAGTGAATACATGAACTCCTCAAACTATGGTCATCACCGGGAGTGGTCCCGATTATTGTCACTTCGGGGTTGCCGGATCATAACACATAGTAGGTGACTATAGACTTGCAAGATAGGATCAAGAACACACATATATTCATGAAAACATAATAGGTTCAGATCTGAAATCATGGCACTCGGGCCCTAGTGACAAGCATTAAGCATAGCAAAGTCATAGCAACATCAATCTCAGAACATAATGGATACTAGGGATCAAACCCTAACAAAACTAACTCGATTACATGATAAATCTCATCCAACCCATCACCGTCCAGCAAGCCTACGATGCAATTACTCATGCACAGCGGTGAGCATCATGAAATTGGTGATGGAAAATGGTTGATGATGACGACGGCGACGAGTCCCCCTCTCCGGAGCCCCGAACGGACTCCAGATCAGCCCTCCCGAGAGAGATTAGGGCTTGGCGGCGGCTCCGTATCGTAAAACGCGATGATTTCTTCTCTCTGATTTTTTTCTCCCCGAAAGCCAATATATGGAGTTGGAGTTGGCGTCAGAGGGCCACCAGGGGGCCCACGAGGTAGGGGGCGCGCCCAGGGGGGGGCGCCCCCCACCCTCGTGAGCAGGGTGTGGGCCCCCTGGTCTTCATCTTTTGCGAGGATTTTTCTTTATTTTTTCTAAGGTGTTCCGTGGAGTTTCAGGACATTCCGAGAATTTTTATTTTCTGCACAAAAAACAACACCATGGCAGTTCTGCTGAAAACAGCGTCAGTCCGGGTTAGTTCCATTCAAATCATACAAGTTAGAGTCCAAAACAAGGGCAAAAGTGTTTGGAAAAGTAGATACGACGGAGACGTATCAACTCCCCCAAGCTTAAACCCTTGCTTGTCCTCAAGCAATTCAGTTGACAAACTGAAAGAGAAAAAGAAAAACTTTTACAAACTCTGTTTGCTCTTGTTGTTGTAAACATGAAAAGCCAGCATTCAAGTTTCAGCAATTATTATGAACTAACCATACTCACAATGACACGTAGGTCTCACAATTACTCATATCAATAGCATAATCAGCTAGCGAGCCATAATAATAAAACTCGGATGACAACACTTTCTCAAAATAATCATAACATGATATAACAAAATGGTATCTCGCTAGCCCTTTCTGAGACCGCAAAACATAAATGCAGAGCACCTTTAAAGATCAAGGACTGACTAAACATTGTAATTCATGGTAAAAGAGATCCAGTCAAGTCATACCCAATATAAACCAATAATAATGAATGCAAACGACAGTGTGCTCTCCAGCGGGTGCTTTTTAATAAGAAGGGTGATGACTCAACATAAAAGTAAATAGATAGGCCCTTCGCAGAGGGAAGCAGGGATTTGTAGAGGTGCCAGAGCTCGGTTTTGAAATAGAGATAAATTATATTTTGAGCGGCATACTTTCATTGTCAACATAACAACTAAAAGACGACGATATCTTCCATGCTAAACAGATTATAGGCGGTTCCCAAACAGAATGGTAAAGTTTATACTCCCCTTCCTCCACAAGCATCAATCCATGGCTTGCTCGAAACAACGAGTGCCTCCAACATTCAACGGGTCCCAAGGGGAGTTTTGTTTGCAGTTATTTTGATTTAGTTTGCATAAAGCATGGGACTGGGCATCCCGGATACCAGCCATTTTCTCGTGAATGAGGAGCGGAGTCCACTCCTCTTGAGAATAACCCGCCTAACACGGAAGATAAGGGCAGCTCTAGTTGACATATGAGCTATTCGAGCATGCAAAACAGAATGTTTATTTGAAGGTTTAGAGTTTGGCACATACAAATTTACTTGGAACGGCAGGTAAATACCGCATATAGGTAGGTATAGTGGACTCATATGGAATAACTTTGGGGTTTAAGGAGTTTGGATGCACAAGCAGTATTCCCGCTTAGTACAGGTGAAGGCTAGCAAAAGACTGGGAAGCGACCAACTGAGAGAGCGACAACAGTCGTAAACATGCATTAAAATTAATTCACACCGAGTACAAGCATGAGTAGGATATAATCCACCATGAACATAAATATCATGAAGGCTATGTTGATTGGATTCAACTACATGCGTGAACATGTGCCAAGTCGAGTCACTCAATGCATTTAAAGGAGGATACCATCCCATCATACCACATCATAATCATTCTAATAGCATGTTGGCACGCAAGGTAAACCATTATAACTCATAGCTAATCAAGCATGGCACAAGCAACTATAATCTCTAAATGTCATTGCAAATATGTTTACTTCATAATAGCTGAATCAGGAACGATGAATCATCATATTTACAAAAACAAGAGAGGTCGAGTTCATACCAGCTTTTCTCTTCCCAATAAGTCCATCATATATCATCATTATTGCCTTTCACTTGCACGACCGAATGGTGTGTATAATAATAAGAGTGCACGTGCATTGGACTAAGCTGGAATCTGCAAGCGTTCAACTCAAGAGAGAAGACAAGTAATATGGGCTCTAAGTTAAATAAACAATCATGCATATAAGAGCCACTAAGCATTTTCAATATGGTCTTCTCGACCCCCAAAGAAAGGAAAAGAAATAAAAACTATTTACACGGGAAAGCTCCCAACAAGTAAAAGAAGAACGGGAAATATTTTTGGGTTTTCTTTTTAATTCTACTACAAGCATGAAAAGTAAACTAACCAATTTTTTTGGTTTTTCTTAAAGTTTATCAAACACACAAGAAGAAAGCAGAAAAAGAAATTTAAACTAGCATGGATAATACAATGAAAGAGTATGAGCACCGACATCTAGCAATGAGTGTGTGTGTGTGTGTGAACATAAATGTAATGTCGGTGGGAAATACATACTCCCCCAAGCTTAGGCTTTTGGCCTAAGTTGGTCTAATGCTAGGGATGGCCTGGCAGATACCCGTAGGTGTAGCTGGGGTCATAGTGTGACGAAGAAGACTCTGACTGCCACTGGCTGGCAGCCTCCTCTGGATCCCAAGAATAAACAGATAGTCGTGGAGGCTCATTTTGTGGCTCCGGCTCTGGGGGTGGTGCAGGGTTCCGATAGGCTTGAACAGCCGACCACGGAACGATGTGAGGTTCTGCAGACAAGTTAAACAAAGAAGGAGCAGGCAAAGTAATAGTCTCAGGGTGATGTTTATCAAAGTATAATTTATATTTGAGCTCCCCATCGCGACTCTTAACAAGAAAATCATGCGCCACCATACTCTTATAATCTAAATAAGCACGGGGCAGCGCTGTTCCTTATTTCTCCTCATGCCTAATAGGTATTTCAAAATGTTCAGCTAGGCGTGAAGCATAAATGCCTCCAAAGATGGGGCCCTTAGTGCGGTTCAAACTTAACCATCTAGCAACAATTCCACCCATACTAACAGAGTTATTGCGGTATAAACCATGGAGCAAAATAATAATATCAGGAATACTAAGGTTCCCACAGTTCCCGCGTCCAATCAAGCAACGACTAGCAAATAAGGCAAAGTAGCGTAAGACAGGATAATGTATGCTAGTGATCCTCGCGTCAGAAACCTTCCTGGTTTCTCCCACCGTGATAGTGTTAATAAAAGCTTCTACTTTGTTACGGTGGGGTCCATCTAAGGTACCCTCAAAGGGTATTCTGCAAACCTCGCAGAATTCAGCTAATGTCATCTCTTTAACAACGTCATATAAATGAAACTCTACTGTTGGAGGTGATTTCTTAGGGAAAAAGTAGAAGTTTTGCACAAAAGTATTTGTGAGTAAGAGATACTGATGACGTTGGTCGTGGAGGAAGTTGGTGAGGCTGGCGTTCTCAATCAATAAATAGAAATCTTCATAAATCCCAGCTCTCCTCAAGAAGTCATCGGAAGGCCATTCACAAGACCGGACCTCCGTGGCGCGAGGCAAATTAAATTTGGGCTTCTCCTCTTCTTCCTTTTGTTTTTCCTTAGAGCTTCGGCTCGACGATCCCCTCAAAAGTCTCTTCATTATTTCTGAAACAATCTGAAATTTTTAGTAACTTCAAATAAAAGTGAACCAACTTCAATAAAATTGATAGTAACAACTCCCATAAGTGCCTAGAGCCTATATCAAGCATTAGAACTACTTGGAACCATATAAATTTGACATGCAAGCTCAAGAACATGGTTACCTATGCAGCACAAATTTGCAATGAATAAAGCACTAGAACAAAAACTAATTGGACCAATGGAGGAGTCACATACCAAGGAACAGTCTCCCCAAGCAGTTTTGCGAGAGGTGCTTTGAGCAAGGAGATCAAAAATCACAGCAACGGGGGCTGGAACTCGTGCTTGAGTTGGTTTTTCGTGTTTGTGTGAGACAGAGGAAGAAGATGGGTGCAGGGATAAGTGGAGGAGGGCCACTGTGGGCCCACGAGGCAGGAGGGTGCGCCCAGGGGGGTAGGGCGCGCCCTCCACCCTCGTGGCCAGGTGGCAGCTCCCCCCGTGGTAATTTTTGCACAGTAAATTCTCAAATATTCCTGAAAAAATCATATAAAATTGGCATGACATTCTGAGGACTTTTATTTTCGGGATATTTTTATATTGCACGGATAAGTCAGGAGACAGACAGAAAAATATTATTTTACTTTATTTCTACTAAATAACAGAAAATATAAAGAGGGTACAAAAGGTTGTGCTTCTAGTTTCATCCATCTCGTGATCATCAAAATGAACCCACTAACAAGGTTGATCAAGTCTTGTTAACAAACTCATTCCGAATAATCACGGAACCGGAGAAATTTCGAATGACACTAAGTTACCTCAACGGGGATATGAAAATCCCCAACAATAAGAATATCATACTTTTTCTTGACAGTAGGGAGAGGAAATTCAAAACCTCCAAATATAATCGATGGGATTTTTCCAATAGAGTTGATACTATAAACTTGAGGTTGTTTCCTCGGAAAATGTACCATGTGCTCATTGCCATTAACATGAAAAGTGACATTGCCTTTGTTGCAATCAATAACAGCCCCTGCAGTATTAAGGAAAGGTCTTCCAAGAATAATAGACATACTATCATCCTCGGGAATATCAAGAATAACAAAGTCCATTAAAATAGTAACATTTGCAACCACAACAGGCACATCCTCACAAATACCGACAGGTATAGCAGTTGATTTATCAGCCATTTGCAAAGATATTTCAATAGGTGTCAACTTATTCAAGTCAAGTCTACGATATAAAGAGAGGCATAACACTGACACCGGCTCCAAGATCACATAAAGCAGTTTTAACATAACTTCTTTTAATGGAGCATGGTATAGTAGGTACTCCTGGATCTCCAAGTTTCTTTGGTATTCCACCCTTAAAAGTATAGTTAGCAAGCATGGTGGAAATTTCAGCTTCAGGTATCTTTGTTTTATTAGTAATAATATCCTTCATATACTTAGCATAAGGATTTGTTTTGAGCACATCAGTTAATCGCGTACGCAAAAAGATGGGTCTAATCATTTCAGCAAAGCGCTCAAAATCCTCATCATCCTTTTTCTTGGATGGTTTAGGAGGAAAAGGCATGGGTTTCTGAACCCATGGTTCCCTTTCTTTACCGTGTTTCCTAGCAACGAAGTCTCTTTTATCATAACATTGATTCCTTGATTGTGGATTATCAAGATCAACAGCAGGTTCAACTTCTACATTATTATCATTACTAGGTTGAGCATCGACATGAACATTATTATTAACATTATCACTAGGTTCATGTTCATCACCGGATTGTGTTTCAGCATCAGAAACAGAGATATCATTTGGATTCTCAGGTGGTTTAGCAATAGGTTCACTAGAAGTTTGCAGAGTCCTATCATTTTTCTTTTTCTTCCTTTTAGAAGAACTAGATACATCAATATTGTTTCTCTGAGAATCTTGCTCGATTCTCTTAGGGTGGCCTTCAAGATACAAAGGTTCCTGAGTCATTCTACCAGTTCTAGTAGCCACTCTAACAGCATAATCATTTTTCTTACTATTCATTTCATCAAGCGCTTCTTTCTGAGCTTTAAGTACTTGTTCTACTTGAGTGGTAACCATAGAAGCATGTTTTCTAACTAGTTTAAGTTCACCTCTAATATCAGCCATATAATCACCCAAGCGTTTAATCATAAAGGTATTATGTTTTAATTGTCTACCAAAATAAGCATTAAAGCCATCTTCCTTAAACATAAAGTCATCAAACTCATCCAAGCACTAACTAGCAATTTTAGTAGGAGGGACTTCAGCTTTATCATATCTATAGAGAGAATTTACCTTTACTACCTGTGTCGGGATATCGGGAGGTTCTTCATTAAATAAGTAATTGAGATCATATACTTCTTCAACAGGTGGTAAATTAAGACCATGTATTTCTTCAATAGGAGGTAAATTCTTAACATCTTTAGCTTTATTACCTTTTTCTTTCATAGATTTCTTTGCCTCTTGCATATCTTCGGGACTGAGAAATAGAACACCTCTCTTCTTCGGAGTTGGTTTAGGAATAGGCTCAGTAATTGGCTCAGGAGGTGGTTCAGGAGGTGCCCAATTATTTTCATTTGCCAACATATTATTCAATAGAATTTTAGCGTCATTCGGTGTTCTTTCCCTGAAAAGAGAACCAGCACAACTATCCAGGTAATATCTGGAAGCATTAGTTAGTCCATTATAAAAGATATCAAATATTTCAGGTTTCTTAAGAGGATGATCAGGCAAAGCATTAAGTAACTTGAGAAGCCTCCCCCAAGCTTGTGGGAGGCTCTCTTCTTCAATTTGCACAAAATTGTATATTTCCCTCAAAGCAGCTTGTTTCTTATGAGCAGGGAAATATTTAGCAGAGAAGTAATAAATCATATCCTGGGGACTTTGCACACAACCAGGATCAAGAGAATTATACCATATCTTAGCATCACCCTTTAACGAGAACGGAAATATTTTGAGTAAATAGAGGTAGCGCGATCTCTCATTATTTGTAAATAGGGAAGCTATATCATTTAACTTAGTAAGATGTGCCACAACAGTTTCAGATTCATAGCCATAAAAAGGATCAGATTCAACCAAGGTAACTATATCTGGATCAAAAGAAAAATCATAATAATCCTGATCAGGAACACAGATAGGTGAAGTAGCAAAAGCAGGGTCGGGTTTCATTCTACCTCTAAAAGATTCTTTACTCCATTTAACTAGCAACCTCTTAAGTTCACGTCTATCCTGGCAAGCAAAAATGGATGCAGAAGATTCAGCATCAAAAAGATAACCCTCAGGAATAGCAGGGATAGGTTCATCATCACTAACATCATCGTGTTCAGGTTCAATAATTTCTCTTTCTCTAGACCTAGCAATTTTCTCATCAAGAAATTCACCAAGTGGCACAGTAGTATTAAGCATAGAAGTAGTTTCATCATAAGTATCGTGCATAGCAGAAGTGGCATCATCAATAACATGTGACATATCAGAATCATTAGCAGTAGTAGGTTTAGGTGTCGCAGACTTACTCATAATAGAAGGAGAATCTAGTGCAAGGCTAGATGGCAGTCCCTTACCTCCCCTCGTAGTTGAGGGCAAAATAGTAGTTCGATCATCTTTCCAGTTCTTCATAGTGTCCAGCAGATATAAATCCCAAGTGACTCAAATAATAGAGCTACGCTCCCCGGCAATGGCGCCAGAAAAAGGTCTTGATAACCCACAAGTATAGGGGATCGCAACAGTTTTCGAGGGTAGAGTATTCAACCCAAATTTATTGATTCGACACAAGGGGAGCCAAAGAATATTCTCAAGTATTAGCAGCTGAGTTGTCAATTCAACCACACCTGAAACTTAGTATCTGCAGCAAAGTGTTTAGTAGCAAAGTAATATGATAGTGGTGGTAACGGTAACAAAAGTAAAGACAGCAAAAGTAATGTTTTTGGTATTTTGTAGTGATTGTAACAGTAGCAACGGAAAAGTAAATAAGTGTAAACCAGTATATGGAAAACTCGTAGGCACCGGATTAGCGATGGATAATTATGCCGGATGTGGTTCATCATGTAGCAGTCATAACATAGGGTGACACAGAACTAGCTCCAGTTCATCAATGTAATGTAGGCATGTATTCCGTATATAGTCATACATGCTTATGGAAAAGAACTTGCATGACATCTTTTGTCCTACCCTCCCGTGGCAGCGGGGTCCTATTGGAAACTAAGGGATATTAAGGCCTCCTTTTAATAGAGAACCGGAACAAAGCATTAGCACATAGTGAATACATGAACTCCTCAAACTACGGTCATCACCGGGAGTGGTCCCGATTATTGTCACTTCGGGGTTGCCGGATCATAACACATAGTAGGTGACTATAGACTTGCAAGATAGGATCAAGAACACACATATATTCATGAAAACATAATAGGTTCAGATCTGAAATCATGGCACTCGGGCCCTAGTGACAAGCATTAAGCATAGCAAAGTCATAGCAACATCAATCTCAGAACATAATGGATACTAGGGATCAAACCCTAACAAAACTAACTCGATTACATGATAAATCTCATCCAACCCATCACCGTCCAGCAAGCCTACGATGCAATTACTCACGCACGGCGGTGAGCATCATGAAATTGGTGATGGAGGATGGTTGATGATGACGACGGCGACAAATCCCCCTCTCTGGAGCCCCGAACAGACTCCAGATCATCCCTCCCGAGAGAGATTAGGGCTTGGCAGCGGCTCCGTATCGTAAAACGCGATGATTTCTTCTCTCTGATTTTTTGCCCCGAAAGCCAATATATGGAGTTGGAGTTGGCATAGGAGGGCCACCAGGGGGCCCACGAGGAAGGGGGGCGCGCCCCCCACCCTCGTGAGCAGGGTGTGGGCCCGTTGGTCTTCATCTTTTGCGAGGATTTTTCTTTATTTTTTCTAAGGTGTTCCGTGGAGTTTCAGGACATTCCGAGAATTTTTATTTTCTGCACAAAAAACAACACCATGGCAGTTCTGCTGAAACCTGTGTCAGTATGGGTTAGTTCCATTCAAATCATACAAGTTAGAGTCCAAAACAAGGGCAAAAGTGTTTGGAAAAGTAGATACGACGGAGACGTATCAGCGACGTCATGTCACGCTACAAAAAAGTTGTCATCGTTTTGGACTCATGAAATATTAGACTCTCTACGGTTGTGTGTGGTATTTGTTTTGCAGAGCCGGACACATTCTGTGTTCGAAGACTATTTTGGAGTATACGGAGAAGGAACCCGCCTTGCAATGTCGAAGACAATCTGCGCGCCGGACACCTCGTCATTGAAGCCTGGTTCAGGGGCTACTGAGGGAGTCCTGGATTAAGGGGTCCTCGGCCGTGTGGACTATTGACATGGGCCGGACTGATGAGCTATGAAGATACAAGACAAAAGACTTCTTCCCGTGTCCGGATGGGACTCTCCTTTGCGTGGATGGCAAGCTTGGCGTTCGGAGATTGTCGTGGAATTAACACGTCAGATGTCCTTATGAAAGGACTTAGTCGTGGAGCCATTGCTACGGGTTAGCTTGAAGGGGTTAAACCGGACAAGGGACACGAGAGTTTTATACTAGTCCGGCCCCTACGATGAAGGTAAAAGCCTACGTCTAGTTGTGATGGGATTGATTGGGTTTCGATGACCAGGGAGCAAACAAGCTTGCCTTAGTCTCGAGTTGTTGTTTCTTGTCCCTAAACCGCCGCCGGGTCGTCCCTTTATATACACAGGTTGACGCCCGGCCGGTCTACAGAGCCCCGAAGCCGACTCATACAAAGTGTCCGGCTCGGTCTCTCCTTTCCTAACTTACATTACAAGTTACATAGTCATGTCGGTTTACTATTATGGGCCCTAATCCGCCTTTGGGATTCGGGCCTCTAAGCTTCATTAGTAAATCGCCATCTTCTGGATCTTCATGGGCTTCAGTATAATTGAGGGTGAACCGGGCCCTCCTGGCCGGTTTACACTCAGTAACTATATCCCCAACATTAGGCCCCAGATTGATTTGAACATGTTCGTGTCAATCTTCAATACTTCAATGAAATCTTGTGAACATCTCCTTATATTCTCGTAAACCGCCATATTGTCTTCTCCTGTAAATTTTGTTAAACCGTCGTGACGTCATCTTCTAGATATAGCAACGGTCCATCATGACATCATCCCTGTATTAAAAGATTAAAAAGATTCCCCTCATTAATGGTCGTCCCGAAAATCGAGACGACAGGCGCGCCCACT
This sequence comes from Triticum aestivum, assembly GCF_018294505.1. Taxonomy (NCBI): domain Eukaryota; kingdom Viridiplantae; phylum Streptophyta; class Magnoliopsida; order Poales; family Poaceae; genus Triticum; species Triticum aestivum. Next base: position 382,840,301 of record NC_057813.1, read on the forward strand.
CTGCCGCTTTAGGCTCCTCGATTCTCGCGCCTGCCATTTATCCTTTCCTCTCTAAATAAAGCCTGAGGGTCCTTTTCTCTTTTTCCCCTTCTGTGCCTTCTTCTTCCTCGCGATGCCCAAGCTCTGAAGCTCCGCCGCCGCCCGCGACCCTTGAGAACTGCATCAACAAAGGCCGCTGCATCAACCTGAAACGGACCAGAAACTCGCCGCACCCCTCCGCAGTAAATCTGCAGTGGTAAGTTTCCTCTTTCCTTCATCTTTAGATCTGTGTTTAGGGTTTGTGAGTTCATCTGTACAGTTCTTCGTTCTTTCTCCTCAGTTCTTCGTTTCTCCTTCTGCCGCGGTAGTTTTGACCCAATAGCAGTGTAGATCTCGTGCGGTAGTTACTCCGCATTCGTTTTTAATAATAGCAGATCTTCCCTTTCTTCTATAGAGTACACAACCTTACTTGTTCTGCTTTAACGCCATTTATAAGTCGCGGTAATTTTTCTTTATTGAAGCATGGTAGATCCAAATAAATTTGGTTATTGTGTGAAACCTGTTTCTGTCAACACTTAGCATATTTTCGTCTGTCTCCTCCACCAAAGGGCGGTTTAAACCTTTAGTAGTCATTAATCCGGCACTTATCATTAGCCCTCGCTTAAACCGCCATCTTTGATTTGAATAGCAATTTCCGGTTTATCCCACACATATGCTTTGATAGAATCTTCCGGTTTAACATCAACGAATGCTCCTTGAACCGTCAATCGTAAACCGGCTTCCTTTTACCTTTACAGTTACTGTCCAAGATGACCAAGCAATTCGCCGCCTGTAACTGGGTTCCGTCCCGAATTACAGAAACTCATATCAATGGCTACGTCACAACTGGCGCTTTAGCCTCGAAGAATGTTCTTCACTGGCGTGTTCCTGGCCCTGAGTGCCCTCCTGAGCCTCAGGATGGCGAAGTTATTGTTTTTATGCAGCACTTAGATCGGGGCTTCAGCCCTCCCGGATCAAGAAAATTACGGGATGTCCTTGCAAGCCTTCAACTCCATCCGCAAGACATTGGTCCAAATTCCGTGTCAAACATATGCAATTTTCAAGTTTTTTGTGAAGTGTACCTTCAAGAAGAACCATCTGTCGAGTTGTTCCGGGATTTCTTTCACTTAAACCGCCGAACCGAGTTTTCTGATGGCCCTAACACAAAACTTGGCGGGGTATCAATCCAGAAAAGGAAAGAGGTTGATTTTCCACATGCATCCCACCATAGTCATCCCAAAGACTGGAACCAAACTTGGTTTTACTATCAGAACACAGCCCCTGCTGAAGAGAATCCCCTGCCAGGTTACCGCCCTCATCGGCTTAGCAATGTCCACCCGTTACCTAAGCGTTTGACCGCCAGAGAGAGACAAACTTATGCTCCTCAACTCGACAAGCTCCGGGCTCTCATGGCCAACGGATTAACTGGCGTTGATCTTGCTCGTTGTTGGGTTCAATGGCGCATCCTGCCTCTAAGTCGCCGCTCCAGATTGATGTATGAGTATACTGGCAACTCCAATGATCCTCAACGGTTCAATGAGATAGAGTTGACTGATGATGAAGTCACCGAATCAGTAAAGAAGATGTTAGACGAACCCCTCGCCGTATGCAGTCAAACCGGGTTGGCTCCTTTTTACACCGCCAACAAACCGCCAGCAGTAAGTTCTTGAACTTGTACTTTCTTGATATGCCTCCGCTTTAACACTGGTGCTAACAATCCTTTGTTTTAATCTTTGCAGATCAACAGCAATTTTTGGAAGAAGAAAACTTCAGAGAAAACAGTCAGAGCTCCTCGTGCTAAGAGCAAGGCTGTCAAGAAATCAAAAAAGAAGACCGGCGAAGCTGCTGATCCGCCTGAAGATGCTAAAGAGTCGGATCAAGAGGTAGAATTTGACTCTCTTGGCTCCTTTTTCATTCAACTTATTAACAATGATTATCATCAGGACGATGCGGAGGTCAGCCGTGCGGACCATGTTGAGGTAATCTCTCTTTCCTCCGGTTCAGATCTTGTGCCGGTTCAAAGATTTCGTCGTGCAGTTCGGAAAGTGAAACGCTCTCACCCTCTTGCTTATTTGGATCCAAAATTTTCTTTAAAGAAACAGCAACCTGAAGAGCGCCGCACAACCCGACATAGTGGCCAGCAAGTCACTTCTTCCGGTTTACCGGATACTCCAATCCGGAAGTGTCATCCAGAGGTTATTTGCTCTCCCGAAAAACGTTATCCTTTGAAGGGTTTCTTCCAATACCCACTTAATTCGTCTGATCTGAATTATCAGGCGTCTTCTAACTCGTCTGGCGGCTCATCAAACACACAGCTGCCTCCCCTCAAGACCGTTGATGGGTAAGTATATTGCTTTTTAATCTGCTTCTTCATGCATTGGTTTATCATACAGATCTTTATCTTGATGTTGCAGTGCTAAGGCTCGATTGAGCAAGAAAGCCAAGACCAGCGGTCCCTCTGACGATCTTGAACCGGAGAAGACCCCATATAATGCTGATGAAGATACTAATCATGTCATGGATGAATCCGCTCCACAAGATCGAGCTGCTGATGCCAATCCGCCAGATGCTGATCAAGAAACACATCTTGACATATCAAGTCCTCATGCCACAACTCCAAGTCCAATTGCTGATCCGCTGGGCTCAACTGCCAATCCGCCAAGCCCTGCTGCCAATCCGTCAAGCCCTACTTTCAAACCGCCAAGCCCGGTCAAAGAGAAGGTCAATTCGTCAAGCCCAGCTAAGGATGACGATGACGTTGTTGTCACTGGTACTGCCTATACCGCCCCTAGCAATCCGGTTGCTTTATCAAAGCACACTGCCAAGGACGAATTTGCTGCTATGAGCAAGGGGAAGGGAAAAACTGATTTGTCAGCCTATGTTGATCTTTCTGCTCAAGACCTTCATTCCGGATTCTTGAACCGGCTTTACACCAGTCGAGATTATGAAGCCGGTTTGGTAAACCTGATGAAGGAGCGCTATGAGGTAATTTTGAAAACACCATCTTTATTCTATCCACTCCTTGTATTATAGCCCCCAAGGGCCGGTTTGCTTTTGTAAAAGCAAACTGGGACTTGTATATTCCATATGATGTCTTATTGGCTTGCTGTACGCATGTTGTAGATCAAACACACATTAGCCCCCAAGTGCCAAGATTAAAACTTGTATTGATCCTTGGAACTTTAAACAATGAGTAGTGAAAAAGAAATCCACATTAGCCCCCAAGTGCCAAGTGTATAACTGGTTATATGCTTGGGACTTTGAGATTATTTACATGTTCTTCCTTTGTAACAGGCTGATATAAACCGCCAAGGCTCTCAAATCGCCGATCTGCAAGAGAACCTCAAGACCCAACAAACAGAGACATCCAAGGCCAAAGATGAACTGAGAACCGCTTTGGAAGCCATGGAGCAACTCATGGAAGGGTTCAAAACGGAACGTACCAACTGGGAGACAAAGAAAAATGCATTGCTGAAACAGGCAGAAGACGCCGAATCAGCTCTTAAACCGGTAGCAGAGGAACTCTCTGGGTTAAAGAGCCAAGTGAACACAATGACCTCTGCAGTGTTTGGTAAGCGTTTTGACCAAGACTTCTTGAATGACCATGTTGGTAGCTTGCCGGGTTAACATGAAATTCTTAAATCGTTGTAGGTAGCCGCATTGCTCATCTGGGCTCTGATATGCGGATGAAGCTGAAGGCCGCATACACTTTGATTGAACAATTATATACCGGTGCCCAACGAGTTATCTGCGCTAATTTATACATCAATCCGGCCCCTACCCTAATCAAGGATACGCTGGCAAAGTTATCCGTAACGCCGGCACACATAGAAGAGATGAACCGATCTGCTGCCAGGGTCGGCGCTTTGTTGGCACTTACCCGAGCCAAAGCGTGGATAGCCGATCTTGATCCGGCGGATATTGCCAAGGGCTTCCCTAGTGAGAAAGAGAATGGGGCAGAATTTGACAACGACGCCCTCAAGGTTGTGACAAGGGAGATGCGTCCTCTGGCGAGTCAATTGGCAGAAGAAGCAAATTTGACGGTTCACCGGTCTTTCTATGATGCCAACAACAGGCGGGTTGAGACTGTCGTGCCAAAAGTGCAGAATCTTATCCCGCCAATCTGTAAGCACATTTATGCCCCTGACGTTGATCCGGCTGAACTTATAAGTGAAGAGGCTGTCTTTCAGGCCTTAACCCGGATTGACTAGACCACCGCTGACTTCCAACCACTGGATGAGGAAGAAGAAGCTGAACCGACACCAGATGATCCGTCCACTTCACATCAACCTGGTGATGAGGCCTGATCTGGCAAGCTGACTGATGCTATCATGAACTTTGATCTGTGGAAAGAACAAATTCATATTTTGGGCCTTGTAGCACCTTGTAATAGGCTAGTGAAAATACTTTGATCTGCTACCATCGTGCAGTGGGACACACACTTTGCTTGATCCGCCATGCCGATTTTAATGCTAGCTTATATATCTTTATAATATTATGCAATCCCTGTGTCTGCATGAAAGAGAGTTGTCCTGGCGGTTTACCGCTGGACGGGTCATAGTGCCCAAGATAAAGCCTGGTTGGAAACCAAAGCGGAATGAATATGAAGTAACTCATACCTGTGATGTGTAATCACTTTAAGAAGTGTAGAAGCCCAAAATTGTGAGCTGTCAAGACCTTTACCCTATAATGATAGGATGAATAAGTCATGCCGGGTTAGAACAAACACCGGATGATCATACTGGTGACATATAGTCAAAGCTAGGCCGGGTTAATAAACACCGGTTTGATAAGATGGTCTCACAAGGTATAGCTGAAAGCCAAGCCGGGTTAACATTGTGACTAAAAAGCCACACCGGGTTAAAGAACACCGGTTTAAAACAAATTCTTCAAAAGAATGAAATCTTAGCAAGAAAAGACTAATAAAAAACCATGTAGGCAAGGCTTTTCAAGGGCTGCCAGGCCCAAATTCGAGGCTTTTCATGGGCTGCCAGGCCACTGAGTTAAACCATTTTGCAAAGCCTTTTAAGATGGGCCTCCAACTAACCAATCACAATTTTAACTTTGACAAGTTCAGGGTCTATGTAAGATTGACCTATCAAACGTTCGGCGGGTTATGCCAGGATTACCTGGATAGGAGTGGCTTACTTGATGAAGGTAGGTTAACCCGGGGTTTTAGGTGAATACACTAGGCTTCCAAGCTGTGGGTCGATACCCAATTACAAGGGTCCCTTCAAACTCTTTGTGGCTTATGCACAAAAGAGCCCCCAAGTAACTTTGTGAGCTGTGCTCAATGGGTGCCTATGTTTGAGCTGTTGAATAACATCGAGACTCTCTTTGGCCCCTTGGGTGTGAAGCTCCCAAGCTGTATTGTGGCATTATAGCCGGTTTAATGGACAAGGTGAGTCATTGCTTTGAGAGTAGAAGCCCCCTTGCAACCAAGAAATATTTTGGAAGAACGGCAGAGGTCCTGCTTGTAGCAAGGATGCTGGTTTATTATATTGATCATAATATATACATTGTCATAATATGTACATGAGGAAAGCCTATGGCTCAAGTGTAGTAAGGCTGAAGGAGAGCTATGTTCCATGGCCGCCGGGTCTCCTCCTCAGAACTGCGTGAGTCTTCCCAAACGTCAATGAGGTAGTAAGATCCGTTGTGCAAATTTTTGCTGATCACAAAGGGTCCTTCCCAAGGTGGGGATAACTTGTGCATATCAGTCTGATCCTGGATGAGCCGAAGCACTAGGTCGCCTTCTTGAAAGGTCCGTGTCTTAACCCGGTGGCTGTGATAATGCCGCAGGTCTTGTTGATAAACTGCCGAACGAGCCAAAGCCATGTCCCGTTTCTCATCTAACAGGTTCAACGCCTCTTGACGCGCTTGCTCATTGTCCGCTTCAACATAATTGGCAACCTGGGGCGAGTCATGACGAATATCACTTGGGAGGACAGCGTCAGCCCCGTAAACCATGAAGAAAGGTGTATAACCCGTGGATCAGTTTGGGGTGGTGTTGATACTCCATAACACAGAGGGCAGTTCTTCCACCCAACAACCCGGCATCCGCTTCAACGGAACCATAAGCCTAGGCTTAATGCCCTTCAAGATTTCTTGATTCGCCCTCTCGGCTTGACCATTGGACTGGGGATGAGCCACGGATGCTACATCAAGCCGGATGTGTTCTCGTTGGCAGAACTCCTCCATCTCACCTTTAGAAAGATTTGTGCCATTATCTGTGATGATGCTGTGAGGAAACCCAAAACGGAAAATAATCTTTTTCAGAAATTGAACCGTCGTGGCCGCATCACACTTACTGACAGGTTCCGCTTCAACCCATTTAGTGAACTTGTCAACAGCCACCAACAGGTGGGTCTTCTTATCCTGGGAGCGCTTAAAAGGCCCCACCATATCCAGCCCCCAAGTGGCAAACGGCCAAGTGATAGGGATCATCCGTAGCTCCTGAGCCGGAATATGAACTCGACGGGAAAATTACTGACAAGCATCACACCGCTTTACCAGATGCTCCGCATCAGCATGAGCTGTTAACCAATAGAACCCATGACGAAAAGCTTTAGCCACCAGGGATTTTGAACCGGCGTGGTGACCACAATCCCCTTCATGGATTTCACGCAGAATCTCTTGGCCTTCTTCAGGGAAAACACAGCATTGAAAAACGCCTGAAACACTGCAACGGTGTACTCGCCATTGTGAATAACCATGGACTTGGATCGCCGGATGATCTGCCTAGCGAAAACCTCATCATCTGGTAACTCGCCCCGGTTTAGATACACCAGATATGGAACCGTCCAATCCGGAGTAGTATGTAAAGCAGCCACCAACTGGGCCTCCGGATCAGGAACAGCTAAATCCTCCTCTGTAGGTAACTTGACAGACGGGTTATGCAGGATATCTAAAAAGGTATTGGGTGGTACCGGTTTACGCTGATATCCCAACCTGCTTCAAGCATCTGCTGCCTCTTTTTTGCACCGGTCAATATGCTCAACCTGATAACCCTTAAAGTGACCTGCCACAATATCCACCTCGCGTCTGTAAGCCACCATTAGTGGATCCTTAGAATCCCAAGTACCAGAGACTTGCTGAGCCACCAGATCAGAATCTCCGAAACAGCGAACCCAGCTTAAGTTCATTTCCTTAGCCACCCGGAGACCATGGAGTAAGGCCTCGTACTCAGCTGCATTGTTAGTACAAGGAAACATTAAGCGGAGAACATAACAAATTTTATCACCGCGAGGGGAAGTAAGAACAACTCCAGCCCCCGAGCTCTCCAATTGCCTGGATCCATCAAAGTGAATGGTCCAATATGTATTATCCGGTTTGTCCTCTGGTGCTTGTAACTCGGTCCAATCATTGATGAAGTCAACAAGTGCCTGTGACTTGATTGATATCCGAGGCATATACTTCAATCCGTGCGGGCTAAGCTCAATTGCCCACTTTGCGACCTGGCCAGTTGCCTCCCTGTTCTGAATGATATCGCCCAAAGGAGCTGAACTGACCACGGTAATGGGATGGCCTTGAAATTACTGCTTGAGCTTTCGACTTGCCATAAAAACCCCATAAACCAGCTTCTACCAATGCAGATATCGCTGCTTTGACTCGCTAAGCACTTCACTGATGTAGTAAACCGGTCGTTGAACCGGGTATTCCTTACCAGCCTCTTTGCACTCCACCACGATCGCCACGCTGACAGCACGGGCGTTAGCAGCCACATACAATAACAAGGGCTCTTTTTCAACCGGAGCAGCAAGTACCGGCGGTTCAACCAACTGCCGCTTTAAGTCCTCAAACGCCGCATCAGCCGGCTCACTCCAGACAAAATTGTCCGTCTTTTTCAACATCTGATACAAAGGAATTGCCTTTTCTCCCAAACGGCTAATAAACCGGCTAAGGGCGGCGATTCGACCCGCCAAACGCTGAACATCATTGATACACTTCGGTTTAGCCAAAGATGTAATCGCTTTGATTTTTTTCGGATTAGCCTCGATTCCTCTGTTGGACACCAGAAAGCCTAGGAGCTTGCCTGCCGGAACACCAAAAACACATTTATCTGGATTAAGCATCATTTTGTAAACCCGAAGATTATCAAATGTTTCCTTGAGATCATCTATCAAGGTTTCCTTCTTCCTGGATTTTACCACAATGCCATCCACATAGGCATGAACGTTACGCCCAATCTGCGTGTGAAGAAAATTTTGCACACAACGCTGATAAGTAGCCTGGGCACTTTTGAGCCCAAAAGGCATAGAAACATAGCAGAAGGCTCCAAAGGGAGTAATAAAGGTTTTCTTCTCCTGGTCCTTAACTGCCATCTTAATCTGATGATAACCTGAATAGGCATCCAAGAAACTCAGGCGCTCACAACCCGCCGTCGCATCAATAATCTGATCAATACGCGGGAGAGCAAAAGGATCTGCCGAACAAGCTTTGTTCAAATCTGTGTAGTCCACACACATACGCCAAGTGCCGTTTTTCTTAAGAACGAGCACCGGATTAGCCAACCACTCAGGGTGAAATACTTCGATGATAAAGCCAGCAGCCAACAGCCGGGCTACCTCTTCACCAATAGCCTTGCATCTTTCTTCGTTAAACCGCCGAAGAAATTGCTTGACTGGTTTAAACTTCGGATCAATATTGAGAGTGTGCTCGGCGAGCTCCCCCGGTACACCTGGCATGTCAGAAGGCTTCCATGCGAAGATGTCCCGGTTCTCACGGATGAACTCGATGAGCGCGCTTTCCTATTTCGGATCCAGATTGGTGCTGATGCTAAACTGTTTGGATGAGTCACCATGAACAAAGTCAACAAGTTTAGTCTCATCAGCCGGTTTGAACTTCAGGGTCGGGTCATGCTCAGTGGTGGGTTTTTTCAAAGGAGTCATCTGCCGGATCAACATTGTCCTTATAAAACTTCAGCTCCTCCGTAGCACAAACTGACTCAGCGTACGCCGCATCACCTTCCTCACAATCCAAAGTGATCTTTCGACTTCTATGTACTCTGATAGTTCCCTTGTGGCCCGGCATTTTGAGTTGTAAATAAATATAGCAGGGCCTTGCCATGAATTTTGCGTAAGCCGGCCTTCCAAATAGTGTGTGATACGGGCTCTGGATTTTCACCACTTCAAAGGTCAACTTTTTAGACCTGGAATCATGCTCATCTCCAAACACAACCTCCAAAGAGATCTTGCCAACAGGATATGCCGATTTACCTGGTACTACACTATGAAATACAGTGTTGGACGGTTTAAGATTTTTGTCTGTCAACCCCATACGACGAAAAGTCTCATAATACAGGATGTTGATACTGCTCCCTCCATCCATCAGGACTTTGGTAAACTTGTAAACTCCCACCTGAGGTGCCACTACCAAGGCCAGTTGACCTGGATTGTCAACCCGGGGCGGATGATCCTCCCTGCTCCACACAATGGGTTGCTCAGACCATCGTAAGTAACGCAGCACTGCCGGTTCAACATCATTAACTGCCCTTTTGTGAAGCTTCTGATCTCGCTTACACAGGCTGGTAGTGAACACATGATACTGCCCGCCATTCAACTGCTTGGGGTGACTTTGATAACCGGATTGCTGCTGATTCCCTTGATTATTCTGTTGGCCATTACCACTCTGGTTATGCTGGTTGCTCTGATTATTCTAAAATCCAAAGCTTGAACCGCCGCCACCATGAAAACCTGGACCTGAACCGCCCGAAGGACCCTGATCATATAGGAAAACATCGGAATTCTTGAACTCCTTCATGATATAACAATCTTTCCATAGATGTGTGGAAGGGGCCTCCTTGGTCCCATGCTTGGGACAGGGCTGGTTCATCAAACGTTCTAGATTCATCCCTCCACCGTGCTGGGGTGGTTTACCTTTACGACGCTGCATATTAGTGTTAGCCACAAGATCTGAATTATTCGCCTTGCGCTTACCATTATTCCCATGGCCTCCCTGGTTGTGATGCTGTCCCTTTGCACCACCGTTCTTCTTTCCCTTCTCCGGTTTCTCCTCATCAGAATCGGGATCCTTGGTATTATCAGAACCAGCATACTTGACCAAGGCTGCCATAAGGGTTCCCATGTCATTGCAGTGGCGCTTGAGCCGTACCAACTTCATCTTTAGTGACTTGAACCGCCAATTATGCTCCAGCGTTATGATCGCTTGACCAGCGTTAATCCGATCAGACGAGTGCAAAACCTATGAAACCCGGCGTACCCAATGAGTTGTTGACTCGTTCTCCCCTTGAACACAAGCATCCAGATCCACAATGGACATGGGTTGTTCGCACGTGTCTTTGAAATTGGCTATAAACCGGGCCTTCAACTGATCCCATGACTCGATGGAGTTAGCTGGTAAATTTTTCAACCAAGTATGGGTCGTTCCTTCCAACATCATCGTGAAGTACTTTGCACGGGCCGCTTCATCTACATCCAGCATCTCCATGGCCATCTCATAACTCTCGACCCATGCCTCAGGTGGCTGATCCGCCATGTAGTTAGGCACTTTACGTGGGCCCTTGAAATCTTTGGGCAGACGCACATTACGGAGGGTCGGAATAAGGCACGGCACTCCCCAGGAACTGAAGGCAAGCCCGGTGCCTCGGTCTATTGACGCAGCTGGCTGAACCGCGGCGGGTTGATGACGACCCAAAGCGGCCTCCCTTCATGCCCTGCAATGATCCACCACATCTTGAGCATTACGATGTCGCGCACTGCTAGACACTTCCGGTTCATCCATGTGCCTGCTATAGCTCGGGCTTGGATGAGGGGTTGAATGAATTCTATCCCGGCTATAAGAATAAGCTTGTTGCTGCACCACGGCGGTTTGAAGAAGGTCCCTAGCCCGTCGCGTTTCAATTGCTGCCAGTGAATCGCCCTCCATCGGAATGGCTGCCAGGCGCGATACTGCAGCAATCATGTTATCCAGAGGGCTCGAGAAGTGACCCGGCAGTGTGGACACGTGTTGCGGCGGGTTATCTATTTGCCGGGGCGGCTCTGTCATCCGTAGCTGATCCGAAGCTGCCCTAGCCGCATCAGTCCGATTTGCAGCAGCCGGATTGCTCGGCCCGACGCTCGGTGTTTGAAAGAGGTTCAATCCTTCGTAGACCGACGGCAGACGAGACCGGTATTTCCTTCGCATTATGTCCTCTGATGCGGTCCAATCCAGCATGAGCCGATAATTCTGCGCATGTATCTGTTGTGACTGGGCATCCAAAGTGGCCCGCTCTTCAGCCATCCTAGCATCCTCAGTTGCCAGGTCCTCCTTAGCATGTGTTATCTGGTCCTTCAATTTTGCAATGTCCGCATTATGCTGATGCCGTGTATCCGGGGTGACTGTTGTGGTCAACAAACTCGCCCAGGCATCCATCAAACCGGAGAGGACTTGAGCCGGTTGGCGCGCCGGGGTTCCTACCGCGGCTGCTGATCCGGTATTCACCGCCGTTGTAGATGAAGACTGCAAAGTGGGCTGTGTTCCGGCCATGTAAACAACAACCCGACTCGGCGGTTCAAGGAGGTCCGGAATATTGTTGCCATCGGAATATCCTTCGAACACACCATCATGAATCTTGTACAAGGACTCGGTTTTGCCAGTGGATGATTTGCCGTCATAATAAACGGCCGTCTTGCCTTCAGACACCGGTTCAGATCCGACCTCATGGACACATCCTACGAACGCACGCTTCACGGCAGGCTTAAACCGGGCTGGACTCGCACGCTGAGCCGTTTCGACGAGGTTGGTGCAGATGTCCGGCTCAGGGCCCGGTTCGCCGATCTTGCCGATGAAGACATGAATTCCGCCAAAGGGGACCCGGTACCCGTACTCGATTGAGCTGGCCTCGGGGCCCCATCCTTTATCGTCGATGTAAAGCTTGTCGCGATGACTCTTGGTCATCCGGCCGACCACGTACCCCTTGAGTCCTTCAAAGCTGCCCTTCAAGAACTCGAAACCATCGTGCAATAGGCCCACGGTGGGCGCCAACTGTCGTGGAATTAACACATCAGATGTCCTCATGAAAGGACTTAGTCGTGGAGCCATCGCTACAGGTTAGCTTGAAGGGGTTAAACCGGACAAGGGACATGGGAGTTTTATACTAGTTCGGCCCCTTCAATGAAGGTAAAAGCCTACGTCTAGTTGTGATGGGATTGATTGGGTTTCGATGACCAGGGAGCAAACAAGCTTGCCTGAGTCTCGAGTTGTTGTTTCTTGTCCCTGAACCGCCACCGGGTCGTCCCTTTATATACAAAGGTTGACGCCCGGCCGGTCTACAGAGCCCCGAAGCCGACTCATACAAAGTGTCCGGCTCGGTCTCTCCTTTCCTAACTTACATTACAAGTTACATAGTCATGTCGGTTTACTATCATGGGCCCTAATCCGCCTTTCGGCTTCGGGCCTCTAAGCTTCATTAGTAAAGCGCCATCTTCTAGATCTTCATGGGCTTCAGTATAATTGAGGGTGAACCGGGCCCTCCTGGCCGGTTTACACTCAGTAACTATATCCCCAACAGATATGTAGACTCCTTTCTTTGTAACTGACTTTGTACAACCCTAGCCCCTCCGGTGTCTATATAAACCGGAGGGTTTAGTCCATAGAGGACAATCATAATCATATAGGCTAGACTTCTAGGGTTTTAGCCATTACGATCTCGTGGTAGATCAACTCTTGTAATACTCATATTCATCAAGATCAATCAAGCAGGAAGTAGGGTATTACCTCCATAGAGAGGGCCCGAACCTGGGTAAACATCGTGTCCCCCACCTCCTATTACCATCGACCTTAGATGCACAGTTCGGGACCCCCTACCCGACATCCGCTGGTTTTGACACCGACAATTACCCCAATGTCACCTAGAGAATCCGTGAGTTGAGTGCCAAAACATATAGCAAGTCAATCAATAAGATACCCCATTGTCACCACAAGTATTCATAGCAAGACATACATAAAGTGTTCTCAAATCCATAAAAGTATTCAATTTGATAAAATGAAATCTCAAAGGGAAAACTCAATTCATCACAACAAGATAGAGAGGGGAAAACACCATATGATCCAACTATATTAACAAAGCCCACGACACATCAAGATCGTGTCATCTCAAGAACATGAGAGAGAGAGAGATTAAACACATAGCTACTGGTACAAACCCTCGGCCCCGAGGGTGGACTACTCCCTCCTCATCGTGGTGGCCACCGGGATGATGAAGATGGCCACCAGTGATGATTCCCCCCTCCAGCGGAGTGCCGAAACTAGGTCTAGATTGGTTTCTCGTGGCTACAGAGCCATGCGGTAGCAGAACTTCCGATCTAGGGTTCTCCTCAGGGTTTTGTGGAATATTTAAAAATTTATAGGGCAAAGAGGCGGTCCGGGAGGCCACCGAGGTGGGCACAACCCACCAGGGCACGCCTGGGCCCCCGGGCGCACCCAGGAGGGCTATGCCCCCCTCGGGGCACCCCTCTGGTACTTCTCTGGCCCATCCTGGGTGTTCTGGTCCATAAAAATTCTCCAAAAAGTTTCACGGTGTTTGGACTCCGTTTCATATTGATTTCCTGCCAAGTAAAAAACAAGGAAAAAACAGCAACTGTCACTAGGCACTATGTCAATAAGTTAGTCCCAAAAAATGATAAAAAGTTGCTATAAAATGATTGTAAACCATCCAAGAATGATAATATAACTGCATGGAACAATCAAAAATTATAGATACATTGGAGACGTATCATTCTTCACACTGACTGATACATCTCCAACGTATCTATAATGTTTATTGTTCCATGCTATTATGTTATCTGTTTTGGATGTTTTATATGCATTAATATGCTATTTTATATTATTTTTGGGACTAACCCATTAATCTAGAGCCCAGTGCCAGTTCTTGTTTTTTCCCTTTTTTTGAGTTTCGCAGAAAAGGAATACCAAACGGAGTCCAAACAGAATAAAACCTTCACGGTGATTTTTCTTGGACCCGAAGACAACCAGGAGACTTGGACATGAAGTCAGAAGAGCCACGAGGTGGCCACAAGGACGGAAGGCGCGCCCAGGGGGTAGGGCGTGCCCCCCACCATTGTGGGCCCCTCATGACTCCACTGACATATTTCTTTTGCCTATATATTCCCATATATCCCCAAACCTACAGGGGAGTCCACGAAAACACTTTTCCACTGCCGCAACCTTCTGTACCCGTGAGATCCCATCTAGGGGCCTTTTCCAGCATCTTGTCGGAGGTGGATTCAATCATGGATGGCTTCTACATCAACTACATTGCCCTTCTGATGAAGCGTGAGTAGTTTACCACAGACCTACGGGTCCATAGCTAGTAGCTAGATGGCTTTTTCTCTCTCTTTGATTCTCAATACCATGTTCTCCTCAATGTTCTTGAAGATCTATTCGATGTAATACTCTTTTGCGGTTGGTTTGCCGAGATCCGATGAATTGTGGATTTATGATCAGCTTATCTATGAATATTATTTGAATTTCCTCTAAGTTCGTATGTGCATGATTTGATATCTTTGTAATTATCTTCGAACTATCCTTTTGGTTTGGCTAACAAGATTGGTTTTTCTTACAATGGGAGAAGTGCTTAGCATTGGGTTCAATCTTGCAGTGTCCTTTCCCAATGACAGTAGGGGCATCAAGGCACATATTGTATTGTTGCCATCGAGGATAAAAAGATGGGATTTTCATCATATTGTTTGAGTTAATTTCTCTACATCATGTCATCTTGCTTAATGCGTTACTCCATTCTTATGAACTTAATACTCTAGATGCATGCTGGATAGCAGTCGATGTGTGGAGTAATAGTAGTAGATGCAGAATCGTTTCGGTCTTCTTGACACGGACGTGATGCCTATATTCATGATCATTGCCTTAGATATTGTCATAACTTTGCACTTTTCTATCAATTGATCGGCAGTAATTTGTTCACCCACCATAATATTTTCTATCTTGAGAGAAGCCTCTAGTCAAATCTATGGCCACCGGGTCTATTTTCCATCACATAAATTTCCGATCTATAATTTTAGTTTCCTATTTACTCTTTTTGCAATCTTTTACTTTTCGATCTATAAACCAAAAATACCAAAAATATTTATTTTACCGTTTATCTATCTCTATTAGATCTCACTTTTGCGAGTGACCATGAAAGGATTGACAACCCCTTTATCGCGTTGGGTGCAAGTTGTTGGATTGTTTGATTATTTATGCAAGTATTCGGTGACTTGTGTGTTGTCTCATACTGGATTGATACCTTGGTTCTCAAACTGAGGGAAATACTTAGCTCTACTTTGCTGCATCACCCTTCCCTCTTCAAGGGAAAAACCAACACAAGCTCAAGAAGTAGCACTGACCATGACATCCGACGAGCAGGAAGAGAGGTTCTCCGGCATACAAGCCGACTGGGTGGCCCATCGAGCCCGCCGAATACGATCTAGGCAACTGGCGCTCGACCTCCCTCGCCGCTCGAGGCCGTCAGTACCACGGGCGAGCCTGCAGGCTTGTGCGCGGAGGAGCATGTGGCCGCTCCAAGCCGGCGAGTGGTTCAGCAAGTCGCCGCTCCAAGCCAACTCATGGAGGAGCACGGTGGCACGGGCAAAGATGCTACCGTGGATGAGGCAGTGTCGTACCACTCCTCCCCGCCATCCGCCATCGCGCCATGCTGGCAGACAAAGTAGTCGGGATCATGGAGATCAACGAGGCGGCCAGCATGTCCGCGGCTGCCACCGACATCGAGGAAAAGTAGATCATGGGAGGTTGCCGCTGCTTGGGTCCCATGAAGGGCCCACCGGCGTGTCTTTCCCTCGTCGTAGTCCACCGTCGTCACCCACCCCAAAAACCAACCCTGATCCATGCTTCATGAAAGCGAAGGCCACTCCGATGAGCGGTTGCGAGACATAGGGAAGGTATGGGGGAGGCGGGGGCATTCTTCCCATGTAGCTGAAGCATATCCCTCCAGGGCATTCGGCAGTCCGACGAGTGGGCTACTGGACATGGGGAAGACATGTCAGCGGAGGGGCTGTGGAGGGTTGCGGAGGGGGTCGGGCTTCATTTTCCGAGGCTCATGGCCGACCGGAGATGGGAAACGGGCGCCGGCGGTCATTTTAGTCTAGGTTTAGAGTCCGGTCTAGTAGAAAAATGTCTAAATGTAAAGAATTTGATCTGTTTTGATGAAAAGCATTCTTTTTTATGTTAAAAATGTCAGGTTTGTTTAGGTTTGAATCAAATTTGTTCATTTTTTGTTGAATTTCATTTGAAATGTAACCGGGCATATGCGGATAGCTTCAGATGGTTGGCTCCCGCATCTATGTCCGCAGACTGGTGCCCTTGTCCGCAAATGGATGCGGGAACAAATTTGCGGATCAACGTTGGAGATGCCCTAAGAGAAGTGTTGGCTCCGCTTTATGGATACTGTAATAATCTCCATATTCTGCATTCCATGCAAGGACTATGGACAGTAGACACATGATACTTGAGGGCCTATGCTGGCAGTTTGGTTGTGAGAAGGGATTTTCGAAGCACGTGGATTCTAATAGGTCTATCTAGGGCACATCTAGATATGTCCTAGTTATTGCACATTTAAGTGACTCAACCAAACTAGAAAGAAAAGAAAAAAAGACAAAAAAAATGCTTGCACAAATCTTAGTGTAAAATGAATGACATAGGACTTAGATGTGCAATACTTAAAGCACATCTAGATTTGCTTTAGCAAAACTGATTTTAAAAGGCTCAACAATAGTATTTCCTTCATTCTCTTATATTAGACCACAAACTCAAATTACAGTTACCAAGGTGAAATTTAATGACCACTTTGAAAGCCAACTTTTGTTTCCGTTAACTGAGATCATTAATATGCCCGCATGCATGTAAGAAAGGAATGAGAAGGAAGTAGCAGTAGTGTCATTTTGGCTACATGCATGTAAGTATTAAACAAGTTGCTAGTACGAGGAAATATTCATTAATTTTTGCCTCAATCACTGTTAGTGGTCTTGTATAGATGCAAAAAAATGTTTTCAAGGGAATAGAGGGAGAATTTTATAGTTTTACAAACAAAAAGTAAATGCAACATATATTTTGTGAAATAAATGTATACAAACCCTGTAGTACTAGTATTTTTGCAGCCGTAATATGGTGGCCGGCAAATATAACCCCCAGTTTGGTCCTTGTATGGTGGGTACGAGGCCACAACCTGATGCATGTGCATGGAATGTTGAACAGAAGACTGGGTATAAAATTTATCGTTTGGTGTTTGAAGAGGAAAAAAAGATAATATCATCAAAAGTTATAGAACTTGTGTTTGATATTTAGTTTAGTGCTTAAACTTTAAAAATACGGATTTATAGTCATCCAACTTACGCTCTTGCGCAAACACGACCGCTTCATTCATATTTAGATGTATCCCACGCTTATGTGCCTCCCCCGCCTATGTGGCACACCAGCATGGCTATGGCCCTTTGTTGGAACAGCTCGCGCATGTGTTTTTTTGTCAGAGGCACCCCTTGTCTGTATATAATTAAGCAGAAGTTTTATCGTGTGGGACCCATTTCTTTGCATGAGGTGGTGGAAGAAATAGAAATGAGAATAACAAAACAGTTTATCTAATTCACATCTAGTTTTTTTTAAGAATGACACATCTAAGCTCTCTTAACCCTTGGATTTAACCTGCTGTGATTATTGTGCAGGGTTTGATTTGCGTCGCGCATGTCCCGCATTGCTCGCACGCACGTCGCTGTCACGCGGGCCATTGCTTTTTCTTTTGTTGGTCCGACCTCTTGTTGCACGGGCGGCCTGTTCTTTTTTGTTATTTTTGTATTTTCTGGGATGTGGTGTAACAATTCAAAAGGCTATCCATTTTTATGTGCCCATATACTGTACGCTAAAAACCTAAAAAAGATACAATGTACGATATAGCACTGGTCGGTTCACATCTCACTCTTTTTTGTCCGGTTCATGATTTTCTGTTAGTACGTGAAACACTTTTTGAAGTTTGCAAACATTTATTAAAATTCATGAATTTTCTTTTTGTGAATACTTATTCGGACTTTTGATTTTTAGAATTCATAAACATTTTAAAAAATTACTTGAATATTTTGAAATCAGATTTGTTAAATCTCATGAAGATTTTAACAATTCTTATCTAAGTTGTGGTTCATCCTATCTATTTTTGTCGCGCGCATCCTGCATCGTCGCAATGTCCAGTTGTCGGCCGGTTTTTTTAGGCCATTTCTGTTTGGCTTCTTTTTTTTGGCAAATTTATGGGTTTTTCTAGTCGATTGATATTGGTCTACTTTGTAGAAGCGGAAGAGCCTCTGTTCGTCGCCTCTATGATCACCTTCATTGTCGTGCTTCTTTGTGTCTTCTCATTTTTACTCTTTCTATTTCTCCTTTGTCTTTCATTATAGCCATTTTTTGTGCGATTTTTTTGCCCTAGTTGCAACTCCACCTTTAACATGTAACTGGGACCATTTCGACTCAGTTGCAAGTCACCTATTATTTTGTAATTGGGTCTGACTTTTTTTGTCATCAGTTGCAAGTCCATTCTCGACTCGCAACTGGGTTTGGTGTTTCTTCTATATTGCAACTAGGCCCGACTCTTTTTGTTACATTTGCAAGCCTACCCTAACCTTGCAACTAGGTCTGACTTCTTTTATACACCTCGGCAAGTCCATCATCAACTGACAACTAGGATAACTTTTTTGTCCCCTAGTTGGTCGGCATGCAACTAGGGGAGTGTGTGTTTGTCGGGGGTCTCCAGTTGCATGCCGTCCATCGACTCTTAACTAGGGGCGTGCTTGTGTTTGTCGAGGGTTTCCAGTAGCATGCCAACCATCGACTCGCAACTAGGGTGTGTGTGTGTGTGTGTGTGTGTGTGTGTGTGTGTTTGTCGAGGCCCCCAGTTGCACGCCGACCAACGACTCACAACTAGGGGTGTGTGTGTGTTTGTCAAGGGTCCCCAGTAGCAAGCCATACATCAACTCGCAACTAAGAGTGTGTGTGTTTGTCGAGGGTCCCCAGTTGCAAGCCGACCATCCACTCGCACTAAGGGTGTGTGTGTTTGTCGAAGGTCCCTAGTTGCATGCCGACCATCGACTCGCAACTAGGGGTGTGTCTGTGTTTGTCGAGGATCCCTAGTTGCATGTCAACCAACGAGTCACAACTAGGGGCGTGTGTGTTTTTCGGTGCCCTGGTTGCAAGCCGACCATTTACTCGCAACTAGGGGTGTGTGTGTTTGTCGAGGGTCCCCAGTTGCAAGCGTACAATTGGCTCTCAACTAGGGATGTGTGTGTTTGTCGGTGCCACCAGTTGCATCTCAACCATCGACTCGCAACTAAGGGTGTGTGTGTTTTTGTCGAGGGTCCCCAGTTGCATTCCGACCATTAAGTTGCTGCTAGGGGACTGTGCGTTTGTCGAGGGTCCCCAATTGCATTCCGACCATCCAGTCGCAACTAGGGTGTGTGTGAGTTTGTAGAGGCCCCTAGTTGCATGCCGACAAACGACTCACAACTAGGGATGTGTGTGTGTTTGTCGAGGGTCCTTAGTTGCAAGCCGACCATAGACTGACAACTAAAGGTGTGTGTGTGTGTGCGCGCGCGCGCGCGCGTGTGTGTGTGTGTGTGTGTGTGTGTGTGTGTGTGTTTGTGTGTGTGTGTGTATGTGTGTGTGTGTCGAGGGTCCCCGGTTGTAAGCCGACCATCGACTCACAACTAGGGGGGGTGTCGGTGCCCCCAGTTGCTTGTCAACCATCAACTCACAACTAGGGTGTGTGGGCGTGTCTTTGTCGAGGCCCCCAGTTGCACGCCGACCAATGACTCACAACTAAGGGTGTGTGTCTGTGTGTGTGTTTTTTTCGTGGCCCCAGTTGAATGTCGACCATCGACTCGCAACTAGGGGTGTGTGTGTGTGTGTGTGTGTGTGTGTGTGTGTTGTCGTGGCCCCTAGTTGCAACCCGACCATCAACTCGCAACTAAGAGGTGTATGTGTTTGTCGTGGGCCCCCAGTTGCATGTCAACCATCAACTCACAATTAAGTGTGTGTGTGTGTGTGTGTGTGTGTGTGTGTGTCGAGGGTCCCCAGTTGCATGTCAACCATAAACACGCAACTAGGGGAGTGTGCGTTTGTCGAGGGTCCCCAGTTGCATGTCGACCATCGACTCACAACTAGGGTGTGTGTGTGTTTGTCGAGGACCCCAGTTGTATGCCGACCATCGACTCACAACTAGGGATGAGTATGTGTTTTGTCGTGGCCCCCAGTTGCATACCGGCCATTGACTGCAACTAGGTGTCTGTGTGTGTTTTGTCATGGCCCCTAGTTGCATGCCTACCATCGACTCACAACTAAGAGTGTGTGTTTGTATAGGGTCCCCAGTTGCATGTCAACCATCGATTTGCAACTATGGGAGTGTGTGTTTGTCGAGGGTCCCTAGTTGCATGTCGACCATCGACTCGCAACTCGGGTGTGTGTGTGTTTGTCGAGGCCCCCCAGTTGCAAGCCGACCATCGACTCGCAACTAGGGTTGCGTGTGTGTTTTGTTGTGGCCCCTAGTTGCATGCCGGCTATCGACTCACAACTTAGGGTGTGTGTGTGTGTGTGTGTTTAGACATGGCCCCTAGTTGCATGCCGACCATCAACTCGCAACTAGAGGTGTGTGTGTGTGTTTTGTCATGGCCCTAGTTGCAACCCGACCCTTTTCGTCGTAGTTGCAAATCCAACTACACCCCTAACATGCAATTGGGGGGAGGGCATCTTTTTGTGTCCCAGTTGCAAGTCCACCCTTCATAAGCAACTGATCGTGTGTTGCAATCTTCTGCAGACTTGATCCCGGTTCATTTCCTTGTCATGCGCGTCACACGATCGTGTGTGTCATTCTAACCAAGTTGTCGACCCGTTCTATCAAGGCACGTTTTTGGAAGGCCCATGCTTTCTTTTCTATCACGGCCTCTGTTTGTATTTTCCTGGTTGTTTTTCATGCGATTTTGTTTGTATGTTTGTTGTTGGACCGCTCTTTTGTAGAAGAGGAAGGGGGGAGGGGGGATCTGTTTGCTGCCTCATGTTTTATCAACTCCATTGAGCGACCGTCCTTTTGTCCCAGTTGTGACTTCATCCCACACATGCAACCAGGGGTCGCTTTTTTTTGTCCTAGTTACAAGTACATCCTTGGTACGCAATTGGGCCCTACCCGTTTTTTCAAATTGTCAGTCCATCCTCGGCAGGCAAGTAGGGGAGGAGGGGAGGGAGGGGCCGACCAATTTTTGTCCCAGTTGAAATATTTTAAATTTGTGAAGAAATATTTAAAATCAAGAACATTTTTTTTGAATTCATGAACACCATTTGAATTTGTGAACACTTTATAAATTCACAAACAATTATTAAAATTCGTGAGCAATTTTAGTATTCGGGAGCGTTTATTGAATTGGTGATTTTTTTAATCACGGTCTTTTTTCTTTTTTTAATTTGTGAAGTATTTTTGAATTCATGAACTTTTTTCAAATGTGCAAACATTCTTCTGTGTGTTTCGTTGCCTAGACTTTTTTGTTTTTCTCATTCAATCTTTCTTTAAATGTTCATCGTGCACTAGCCATTGCGATCGGGAGTTTCATTCCCTGCCTGACTTTTTTCATCGTAGTAACAAAGTATGTACATAGTAATGTTTAATAAGGCTTAGACAGACCTATAACAAAAAAAAGTCTTATTAAGCCATATTAAACATTCCCTTAAACCTTTTAAATGGAAGCATTCCCTGCCTGTCTAAGCCTTATTAAAAAAAGCCTTATTAAACATTCCCTGCCTGTCTAAGCCCTATTAAGCCTTTTAAATGTTCATCGTAGTAACGCACGCACTAGCCATTGCCAACCATTGCACCAAGTATGTACATAGTAATGCCTATAAAGAGAAACACTTGGTCTTACAATGGAAGCATTTTTTCCTTGATTCCATTTTTTCCAGGGTTCTGCCAGAAATCCGGTTTCCGAACAATCTTGGTTTTTTTGCTATTTTTTTCAAATGAAATTCAATTAAGAAAACCGCGTCCAAATGTATAATGTGTAAGAGGAGATAGGTTGCAGTAAACGTATGCTTCGGTAGCAGGGACGTATTCATGTCATATAGGCAATACAGGATACATCAGGCGCAGGTTGTTAGGAGTCTTTTCCCCTACTCTGATCAAGTCAACTAACAACCTGCGGATAATACACGTACAACGCACGCCAACTACATCATCGTGACACATATGTCACGTTACACAACTAGCCTATCATCTAACATCCTCCCTCAATCTCAATATGTGAAGGTTTAGATTGTTCTTGAAGGCTTGAAGTTGTCGAGCTTGCAAGGGTTTTTTGAAGCCATCAGCAACTTGATCTCCAGTTGGAATGAACCGTACTTCCAACAACTTTTGTGCAACTCTTTCTCGAACAAAGTGATAGTCAATTTCTATATGCTTTGTTCTTGCATGGAATACAGGATTTGCGAAAAGATAAGTTGCTCCAAGATTGTCACACCATAGTTGTGAAACATGTGATCTCCCAATACCCAATTCATTGAGTAGTGTTTCTATCCACATTACCTCAGCAGTTGCATTTGCCAGAGATTTATATTCAGCTTCTGTACTTGACCGAGACACAGTTGATTGCTTCTTTGCATTCCAGGATATGAGGTTTGAGCCAAGGAAGATAGCAAAGCCGCCAGTAGACTGCCTATCATCAGGGCATCCGGCCCAATCTGCATCTGAAAAAGCACTTACTGCTGTTGAGGAGGACTTACACAATTTTAGTCCTGTTTCAACACTTCCTTGAAGATACCTCAAAATTCTCTTTACAGCTGTCCAATGTACTGTGGTAGGAGCATGTAGAAACTGATAAACCTTATTAACAGAGAAGGAAATATCTGGTCTTGTTAAAGTTAAATACTGGAGTGCACCAACCACACTTCTGTATTTTGTCCCTTCCTCTGGACTCAATAACACTCCTTCATGCAAAGACAACTTATCAGTTGTAGACATGGGTGTGTTAGAGGGTTTGCAGCCTTTCATACCTACACGCTTGATTACATCTCTGGCATACTTTTCTTGAGTCAACACTATACCATCATGTACCTTTTTAACCTCAATACCTAGGAAGTAATGTAACTCTCCTAGATCCTTAAGAGCAAACTCATGTTTTAACTGTTTTAGCAATGCTGAGGTGGCCTCTTGAGATGAACTAGCAACAATTATGTCATCAGCATAAATTAACATGCATATCATCACCTTTCCTTTTTTAAAGAAGAACAAGGAAGTATCTCCCTTGGAAGCTCGAAACCCAAGTTGTTGCAGCTTTGCACTTAGCCTTGAATACCAAGCTCTGGGGGCTTGTTTAAGATCATACAGAGCTTTGTCCAGTTTGCACACATGATTTGGTTTTGAACCATCTTCAAACCCAGGTGGTTGTTTCATATAGACTTCCTCTTCGAGAACGCCGTGTAAGAACGCATTTTGTACATCCAATTGGCGAAGATTCCATCCCCTGGAGACAGCAACAGACAAAACAAGTCTGATAGTAGCAGCTTTAACAACTGGACTAAAAGTGTCCTCATAATCAATGTTGTATCGTTGTTTAAAGCCTTTGGCTACCAACCTAGCTTTGTATCTCTCTATTGTGCCATCAGGTCTTTTCTTGATTTTATAAACCCATTTGCAATCTATAACATTCCTCCCTTGCTTGTAAGGAACTAAGTGCCACGTTTGATTTTTTATGAGTGCATCATACTCAATATTCATAGCATTTTTCCAACTTACGTTGTTTAGAGCTTCAGTTAGGTTCTGTGGTTCTCCAGTAGATGCAAAATTTGCAAATTTAAAGTTTCTTTCATACCTGACCGTCCCATCTTTGTACGTTGTGGGCTTTAAAATACCTTTCTGTGATCTTGTTGTTACTCGCTGTGGTGCAGAATCGATGGCCACAGAGGATCCCGAT
This sequence comes from Triticum aestivum, assembly GCF_018294505.1. NCBI lineage: Eukaryota > Viridiplantae > Streptophyta > Magnoliopsida > Poales > Poaceae > Triticum > Triticum aestivum. The sequence continues at coordinate 382,864,255 of NC_057813.1, forward strand.
CCGCCACCTCGTACTGGGTCCAACCTGCCCGTCCCAGGCGAATCTCCCTCGTCTGTCGCACGCCTGGGCTGGCTTGGATCCCGCGCCTGTGGGCCTGGTGAAAGCGACCCGCTGTCGCTGGACAGCGCGTGGTCCACGGACCGACCGCCATCATTGCTTCGGGCGACAGGCGCCCTGTCCCCACTCGGCACGCGACGGCTGTCACATGCAGCCGGTGAATCCACCGCGCCACCCGACCGAACGACAGACCAGCCGACGTGTCATTCGCTGAGTGGCCACCCGCAGAATCTGGGGAAGGCGGCGTCTGCGGCGCCTTCAGATCCTCCTCGGGATCGCTTTCCGCGCCAGAACCGTCAGGTTCAGAATTAGCAGGCGGATCCACCTCGTGTCCTGCGCCTGGCTGAGCAGCATCCTGTTGCTGCTTATAATCACGGTGATTTGGGGCTGCATTTTTTTATTGCTACCACCATTAGTAAGGCTATCACATAAATGATCATCAGCAATATTCTCACCCCCTTGATCAGTTGGGTTCAAGAGTTCTAGAGGTAACAAAAGTATTTCAGAATGTAATCTTGCTCCGGCATTGGGATGTAAAGTAGAGAAAGGAAAGACATTTTCATCAAAAACTACATCCCTCGAAATATAGACACGTCCTGTAGAGATATCGAGACATTTGAAACCTTTGTGAAGATTACTATACCCAAGGAAGGCGCACTGTTTGGATCGAAATTGGAGCTTGTGCTTATTATATGGCCGAAGGTTAGGCCAACAAGCGCAACCAAAGATTCTGAGGGCTGAGTAGTTGGGTTTTTCATGATATAATCATTCAAGAGGGATTTCAAAGTTGATAACTTTACTAGGTAGACGGTTGATCAAATATGTGGCGGCAATGAAAGCTTCATCCCAAAACTTTAGAGGCATGCAAGCTTGGGCAAGAAGAGATAAACCAACCTCAACTATATGCCGGTGTTTACGTTCTGCTGAGCCATTTTGTTGATGAGCATAAGGACAAGAGACATGATAAGAGATGCCAATTTTTGTGAAGAAGGAGTTGAGTTTTTCATACTCCCCACCCCAATCTGTTTGAAGAGCAAGGATTTTGCGATTGAACTGCCTTTCAACAAGGTTTTGGAAGTCATGAAATTTTTGGAAAACTTCAGACTTATGTTTAATGAGATAAATCCAAGTGAACTTGCTAAAGTCATCTATAAATCTCACATAATTTTTTTTTCTCCCTACTGTTTCAACAGCAGGACCCCAAACATCGGAGAAGACAAGTTCTAAAGGAAACTTTGATTCACTTATTGACTTTGGATATGGTAGCTGGTGACTTTTGCCTTTTTGGCAAGCGTCACATACAAACTCATTGTTGAAAGAAATATCACATGGGAGGTTATTGTTGCTAACAATTTTCCTAACAATGACTGAAGAAGGATGACCTAAACGCCGGTGCCATCTATCTAAAGATATCTTGATGGCACTTAGCACTTGCTTCTTGGCGTTTCCCCCCACGTGTTTGATAGGATAGAGACCTCGTCTACCCTTGCCTCGAAGTAGAACCTTCCTCGTTCCCTGTTCCTTGACAAGAAAAAATCGAGGATGAATTTCAATGAAAGTGTTGTTGTCGGTGGCAAGCCGACTGGCTGAGATTAAGCTTTTATCAGCTTCAGGGACATGAAGAATTTTCTTTAGGTGAAGATCGCGATCAGGGGTGTGTATAGCTGAATAACCAACATGTTGTATAGCCATACCTGAACCGGATGTAGTGTGGATCTGCTCGCCGCTGGTGTACCTGTCGTGCACCGTCAATTTCTCCAAGTCGCCGGTGATGTGGTCGGTGGCGCCGCTATCCAGGTACCAATTTGTGTCTACCCCATACTGAGGCGTCACCATGTTGGCGGACTTCTCTTCTTCTCCCTGGTATGACTCGTCATAGCGCTCCCAGCACTTCCAGGCCGGGTGGCCTGGCTTGCCACAGATCTGGCACACCACCTTGGGTGCAGAGGCAGAGTTGTTGTAGTTGCCCCTGCCACCTCCGCCGCGGCCGTTTTGCTTGGTGTAGGGACGGTCGCGATCACCACCAGAGTTGTCGCTGCCTTGCCTGCCGCAGCCACGGTCACCACCGCCACGGCCACGCCCGCGTGTTGCTGCATTTGCCGAAGACTGCGATCCCCCATGGCGGAGGTTCATCCATGTCTCGAAGCTGACGAGCTGCGAGTACAGCTCTGGCACGGTGACTGGCTCCACTCGGGAGCACATGGCGGAGACCACAGGGTCGAACTCTTCTTCAAGCCCGGCCAGGATGTGGGAGATGACGTCCTCCTCATCCACCCTCTTTCCTACTGCGGCAAGTTCATCACAGAGGGTTCGGATCTTGCCAACGTACTTGGTGATGGAGCTGTTTCCTTTCTGAAGATTGGCGAGGGCAATCTGGACATTCACAGTGACGGCACGGGTCTGCGAGGCCAGCATCCCCTGAACCGTGTTCCATAGCTTCGCCGAGGTGTGGCAGGTGGCAACCTGAATTGCCATCTCACGGGGCAGCGTTGTCAGAAGATATGAGAAAACTTGCTGATCTTGTGCGTACTAGGTTTGGAACTCCAGGTTGGGCGCCTTCTTCTTGGTCTTCCCATCGGAGTCCGTGACCTCCAGCTCCATGGGTGGCACTGGATGATCGACATTGAGGTAATTCTGCATCTGAGCACCTCGAATGGTAGACAGAACCGTCGCCCGCCATAGTGCCTGGTTTCCCTTGGTGAGTTTCTCTGAGGCGACGTGAGCGAATGGAGAGGATGGGAAGGTATTTGAAGATGTTGCCATGGATGAGCTCGAGAGGGGCTCTGATTACCATGTAAGAGGAGATAGGTTGCGGTAAATGTATGCTTCGGTAGCAGGGACGTATTCATGTTATATAGGCAATACAAAATACATCAGGCGCAGGTTGTTAGGAGTCTTTTCCCCTACTCCAAGCTACATAGGATGAGGATCAACTCAACTAACAACCTGCGGATAATACACGTACAACGCACGCCAACTACATCATCGTGACACATATGTCACGTTACACAACTAGCCTATCATCTAACATAATGTTTAACCCATAACGTATAAAAAGTTTCCACAAGCGATATTTTTTTAATTTCCTTTTTTCTGAATGGGCAAGAAAATATAGGTTTCAAAATATCTCAGCAATACCAGTTTCCCCCCTGAAATTTCAAAAAGAATTTTGAATTCAAATATTTTTAATGTCTAAATATATTTAGTTTAACAAATACTTTTAATAAGTGCTTCCTATTACAGTAGTCAGCTCAACTCCTCTTATAGAAGGACGCAAGTTCAATTCAGTATTGCAGCACTGAGACCATTTTTTAAATTGACATGAATAACATAAAATATATATTTCACAATACATGGAATAGAATCACATACCCTACCACTAAGCTGACTACGTTATCATGTTATTGTATGCATACAATAGATATATATTTGACATAGTTTTTTTGTTTAAATTAAAAATTCTCGTCCAATAACAAAATTTTCCTATGACCACCGAAATTTCCATTAATAGATCAGTTATCATAAATTCGGTCCGGGATAAGAAACCTAAGTACGAGTCTTTGTCCAAATGTAAAATTAAGTGTTTCTGTTTATAGACACTAACAGGTACTTGGTGTAGTGATTAGCTCCTGCGCTTCGACGCTTAAGGTAGATCGATTCGTCGGGCCCCTTTTCTCTGCCAAATAATCCATGCCCTCGGGTTAATGACATCTGGTTGACCCACTGTCCACTCATAGGTGGGCCCTGTGTAGATCTCTATTCTTAATGGAGCAGTTGGTGAATAGTCTCCATGGTTTATTTTCGCTGGTTTTTTTCATCTCTCCTCCCACCACCCCTCCCATCCTGGTCCATCGGTTTATTTTTCTCTCCACTCTTTATTACAATCAGGACTTTCCTAACATATAACAAATCATGAATCTAACTTTCTTAAATTATTCATATCAATCGATTCCTTTTATTGGTTCAATTTGTCTTAGGAAACAAATAACACATTTTTAAGAAACAAATAATAGATTTGAATCTAACTTTCCTAACTTATCTAAATCAATCGATTTCTCTCATTAGCGAAATTTGTTTTAGGAAACAAATAACAAACACGTCACAAACTTTCCTCCCAATAAATAGTTTCTTAACATTTGAAAACTTTCCTAATCAGACACGTCACAAACGGGCAGGTACTGATATCATGTTACCAAACAATAAAACCCCATTTGCATAGAAATCAGTTCAAAATCCTAACTTTCCTAAATTTTTACCTTTCCTTGATAACATCCAATATTTCCTATGTTTTCCACCTATTGAAGGAAATCACTCCGCCATCGATATTAGCATTTTTTGGAATGAGATCTCCGGGTTATGATTTTTTTGCGATTCTTTCCAATTGTGACCTCTCCTTCCGCTCCGGCTCCTTCTCGCAGAATCACCTCCACCATAGCCAACTGATGCCACCCTAGACCTCTTGCCTCTCCACACCTTCTCCGCCACCTCCTCCTCGTACTCCATTGACAATCCCTCCGCCACGTTTGTCCACGGCGGTGTCGAGGGCATGGCGCAACAGCGTACCAGTGGTAGAGCAGCGCATAGCAGCAGGAAGAAGCACGCAGCAGGCGAGGCGAGCGACCGACGGTGGAGGGCAGAGATGTGGACGGCATGGCTGAGGGGGCGGCCAGCAGAAGATGGCCGCAACAGGAGGCGGTGCGAGGCAGGGGCGCGACAGCGGGGCGAGCGAAGGGATAGGCGGCAGCAGATGGGGCGAGCGCAGCCAGTGAGAGTGTGACATGCGGCCAGGGTGTGCGTCGCGCGGGGCACAGTGGTGCAGTGGCTGTGGCGAGCGTGATGGCAATGGCAGGCGTGACGGACGTGGTGTGGCACGTGCGTGGGCATGGAGAACCAGAGAGGGAGTGGCCCCGCGGGCGCGGAAAGAAGAGCTGAAGGCTCAGGCATGGGCGCACATAGGAGCGGGCATGTGCCACGGGGTCAATCCGAGGAGCTCAGTGGCTACCCCTGCAATGGCCATGGCGGACGGCGGTTCTCGGGCACGGCGAAATACCTAGCGAGAGAAAACGAGAGGGGAAACTAGGGAAAGGCAAGAGGAGATCACGGCGGTGTCAATGGCACCCTAGGGGAAGACAGGGGAGCTCGGGGCGGCGCGGATCGAACCGCAATGTCGCGATGGCCGAAGGTTGAGGAAGACGGCAACGACGTCGATTTGGGGGTGCTGGACTTGATCTCGTTGGCGCAGACGAAATAGCGGAGGCATTCGGAGCTCCTCGACAAGCTCCTGGCCAGCAGGGAGGGTAGTGGCCGTGTGGACGGGGTCGGTCATGGTGGCCGTGGCATCTGACTTTGTCCAGATCAACGGGATCGAGCGAGCGAGGAGGAGAAGTGGATCTGGGAGGGGCATCGAGGAGGAGTGAGGCCATGGGGGCAGGGGAGGTAGGGCGTCACCCTTATCCATTCCCCTTCGATGCCGGCGAGGTGGTCGGGTGGGAGCCCGGCTTTGTAGCGACGGGCTCGGAGAACAGGAGAAGACGACCGTGCGGGGACTGGACCACTAGGCCGGTTCGGTGGCAAGGCCCGGGGTAGGGGGAATCCCCTTTTTCATCGTCCTTTTGGTTTTTAATGTATCCTAATCCGTTTCTCCTTTTTAACATTGTTTTCTATTTATTCTTATATCAAGTAAATGGATTTTGTTAATTGTGAAACTATGCACGCAATTCGAGCACAATATTTTTAGGTGTCACAAAAAGTTTGGGGCCAAAAGGAAATACATAAAATTAGGTTTATATTTAACTGGTTATTTTAACTACTGTTGGACCTCTTATTAATTTGACAAGATTTAATTTTTGGGTCAAATAATGTTGGGATCAACATGTCAAAGATTAGTGGAATTTATGGAATATGGTGAACATTTTAGTTTTACTGTTTGACAAAATAATTTATTTGACTTTATTTTAAATTTGAATTGGGCTTTGATTTTTATCAAGTGGCAGTTTGGCTTAGCAAGCCTGATGACATGGCATCATTAGGGGGAGGTCACTGTAGCTAACGACTTGAGGTGTTACATCATCTTCTCATTTCTGAAATTTCATTGTTAAATAATTGGGGAATATATCACACTATCCATTAGTTCAGTCAAGCTCACCACAAGTCCACACATTATTGCCAATTGAGTAAGTCTTATTGGCGGGGAGAATAGGCTATGTGTGTGTGTGTTAGAGAGAGAGAGAGGAAGAGAGAGTGAGGAAGAGGGAGGGGGGAGAGTGTGTGTGTGAGAATTTGATGATAAAAAAGGTCGCCAATGTCGTAATATTAAACTCTTAAAGTTAATATGGCCCCGTTGCAACGCATGGGCGTTCTTTTAGTACACCTATTTACTTGGTAAGCCTAACCAATTGTTGGTATTTCATTGACTAGTGGCCCCACAACTAAATCACACAGTTAGACATGTTGACCAGTTTGTCTGATTGTTCGAGACAAACTTGAAAGGCTTTTTTGTGTAATTAAATAAAGTTCAGTTGTGCATGTTCCAACCCCATTAGCACCAGCCTCTTTTTCATTATATTTGAGAGCTTTTGTGTGTAGCTAAATAAATTGCAATGGATTTTTTTTTTCGAAATAAAACAGCGTGCTAGGGTCACCCAACGCCTTGTGCACTCCTAGCCACTGACAGGTAGGCCTTCGCTAGGCTGGCGCGCCATGTGGGCAGACCATACGGCTGGATGCAAGCGGAGTGACCGTATTTGCACGAGAAAAATGCAAGTTCGATGACTAAAAATTCATTTTTCAAAAGTTTTACCACTAAACTAAACATCAAGCGCAAGTTGTATGACTTCCGCGGTATTACCTAAAAAAATGAGAAGATTGTCTTCACCATCACACAAACGACAAGCTTCAACACCATGTTATGGAAAAGTTAAATCCCCTTTTAAGGCTTTCGAGGTGTTCAAACTAATGATACACATTCGTTTTAGGGATTCATTGGGTTCTATAAATTGTTGCATAATGATAAACATTAATTTCTCTAGATATGCACCATTTACAGTATATTTTGATAATGATTATGATAAAAGCTTATCACCAGCATTGTACACAGGCGCAAGGGAGCCACACGATCCCCTCCAGTGATATATGGCATTTAATGCATTATACTTATTTGATTGATGGACATAAACCAAATTTAAGGTACATGCACATTTAAAAAATGCTCAGGTATTGGTGACAACATATATATCATTTAAGTTCTTGAGTATTCCTTCCGTCCAGGTGCATAGGGCATTTAATGAAAATTTGGTATATAATCCAAATACTCCCTTCTTCTCGGTGCATTGGGCATCTAATGAAAATCAAATAATCCCAAAACGATAAGACGTAAAACAGTAATACTTGTTGCATGCATATTAATTAGACCCCATCTATTAAATGGAGGGCCAACTTATGCAATTTTTACGGCACACTATTGAGATTTGAAGAGGACTCCTAATTAATAGCATGATTTTAGTTAAGAAATGAATGATGTGATTAGCTTCCTCTGCCATTCAATTTTTCTCCTAGCCCAATCTCTTCGCACCTAGGTTGCGGTGCACCTTCTAAGGCTAGTCATAGTGGCAGTAACTTAGCTAGTAACATAGTGCATTCCAAGAAGAAATTTCTTATGTGCCATGTAGTTAATGTGAAGTGGTAACATAATATGTTACTATAACATAGTGCTTTCCAAGACAAGACGAGTCTATAAGCTAATAAATAAAGTACTCTATGATATTACTACTATGTTACTTTTCACTATAAAAATAGTAACTTAGACTAGTGTCATATACATGACACTAGTATAAGCCTAGAAGGAGGGAGTATACAAGTTACCGTGTGTGGAAGGAACACCTCATTTCCCATGATCATTACTTTCTATTTGCATGCCGCTAATTTCATTGGCTAATGCATTAAATACGGATGTCATGTTTCTCTTTAGGAATCAATACCATGGGAAACCAATATAGTGGTTGACTCCTCCCAAGTTTCCAAGCAGGCCAGGCAAGGGTCATTTGTCACTGATTTTTCATTTAATATCCTCCATCTAATATCCACGCACCTAGGTTACGATGCAGCTCCTTAGATACCCTATGTACCTGGACAGAGGAAGTATGTAGTACTATATAGGTCATATATACAACTAACACTACACGTTCATTAATTTGTCATGCGATGCGCGTGCCTCAAGTCCGTCTTTACTTTCTAAACAACCTAGGTCATAGCCTTTTCAAATTTTAATCATATACTCTACATGCCATGTAATGACACCATGCAAAATTTCATAGGTTTCAGTTTTTTTTAAAACATCATATTGGTTCCTAAGTTCGTGTGTTTCAATTTTTTTATATACATATTTAAAAGTACCAAACTTTTTGTTTCATAAGCCCTTGATATATGCTAACTATCTTATTTAGGATATTCCTTCCAATCTTTAGAAACTTCTAAATGTACTTGCCGTTTAAATTTGAATTCTATTAAATTAAATAAAAATTTATTAATTTTTCTTGAATATAACAAATAATGAAGCCTATAAAGTTCAAATCATTTTTCATACAATACTATGGTCATAAAAAAATAACACGCTATTTTGTGTGTGTAGAAAACCAAAGTACTTCATCAGTAGCGGACGCGGAGGAATTGATCCCGGGCACCAGTGATCCTGGATGAACAGTAAAATCCGAAAAAATAGTAAAAAAATTCAAAAAAATCTGAATTTTTTTGTCAAGAAACTTTGATGTTTTTTCTACATGCGTGCCAATTTTCGTGATGAAATGACATTTGTGGAGGTGTCAGCAAAAAAAACAAAATCATGCTTCAAAAAAACTGTTTTTGGAAGCATTTTGGAGCATCGATTTTGTTTTTTTTGCTGAGACCTGCATGAATGTCATTTTGTCATGAAAATTTGTACGCATGTGAAAAATATGTCAATGTTTGTTGCCAAAAAAATTCAGATTTTTTTGAACTTTTTAAATATTTTTTTCGTTTATACTGTAGCAAAGGGTGCCTGTGAGCTCGAGCTCACAATAGCACTTTCGATCAGTAGCCATGTTACCAGTGTGTGCCGATAGTGGGGGCCTGCCACTGCTGTTCTAACTTCCAGTGTCCGTTATACATGGAGAACCCGACACTGATAATTTTTGCCCATGACTAACATGGTCCCAGAATTCTTGTGGCGGGTGGAACTCAACTTCTGCCACTAGTAATTTATTTTGAGTGGCGAGCCTGGTTTTGCGCCCGCTACTGATATCAGGCCATCTTACCAGTGACAGGTCCCCAAGCCTGCCTGACACATATCTAACCCCACGTATAAGCAGTTTTCTAGGTAAAACCATATACCACTCTCTACGTCAAGTTGCTTTTTTTAGGGGAAATAGCCACTTTAGTTCTCCAATTTCACAAACAGTGGGATAGAAGTTATACTATGTGGGTGGCCAAACCATACATGACGCCCACGGGGTAGAGAGAGGGCGTGTCTAGCTAAGCTATGAGCTTCTAAATTAACTTCTCTTCTTTCAAAAATAAATTTAGAAGCATAAGGTGCTGATGCGTTTATTTCCTTGATGATTGCTCTATATTTCACTTGGTTGTCGTTTCCTATGTCTCCGATCACCTGTTTTGAGTCTGAAGAGACAACAAAACTCCAGATATGGAGGTCTTGAGCCAATGAAATTGCTTCGCGGCAGGCTATTGCTTTCAGCGTTGCTGAATCGCTGAATCCATAGATCGTTAGGGCAAAGCTACCCAGATAAAGCCCATTAGCATCACGACATACCGTAGCAGCTGATCCAACGCGTTGGCGACGTACCCCCGCATCAACGTGGGTTTTTGCGAAGTTCGTCGGAGGTGCTCTGGGGCGGTGTGCCGGCTGTTCCCGTTGCTTGTGGTCGGACATTAGTGTTTCTTGGCCTCTGATCTCCCGACATTGCAAGGTCTATCATGAAATGATCTATGAATCCTTTTATCGCATGTGGAGTTTGAAAGATGGCCTCATGAATGGCTTTCCTCCTTGAGGACCATAGAGCCCAGAGAGTGATTGCCGCCAGTACAAACTTCTCATATGGGAGCTTTTCCATGAGAGTAAACAACCAGTTTTTAGCCCTGGGTTCCGTCGTTTCGATCAAGCTGCATCCGATATCGTCGTCGACGAGTGCCCATGTGCATCGCGAGACCGAGCACTCTAGGAGGGAGTGCCTCCATGAGTCAGGCGCCCCGCATAGACCGCAGGAGCTCGAGGTGGACATCTGTCTACGTTCTCGAACGTCTTCTGTTGGGAGGGAGTGTTTCGCCAATCTCCATAAGAACATTCTGACTTTCGATGGGACCTGAATTTTCCAGAGCGCCTTCCATGATCCTTCTTCTAAACTAGTGCTCGAAGAACCCGGGACTCCTTCTAACCAGGCTTCTCTTCTTTGCTTGGTGGCTACCAACATTCTATATGCGGACTTGACCGTGAATACCCCGTTCCTCTTATGCATCCAGCTGCAATAATCCTCCAGGTTCATTGTGCATATTGGAATGCTCATTATGGCCTTGACGTCGACGTCGAGGAAAGTACTTTCAAGTTGCTCTTTGTCCCATCTTGCGGATGTATGATCCAGGAGGTCTAACACTATAACCGGTGGATTAGTAGATAAGCACCCATACGGTCGCATCATCTCCTCTCGGGGTATCTAGTTATCTTCCCATATATTCGTGCTTTGACCGTTGCCTATCCTCCTTATAAGTCATTGTTTCATTGTATCCCTTCCCTCAATGATGGCTCACCAAACTTCGCTGGGGTGACCACCCAACGTTGCTTCAAGTATGGATGTGTTTGGGAAATAAACACTTTTGAGTAGACGAGCACTCAAAGTTTCAGGATTCTGTAACAAACGACATGCTTGTATGGCGAGCATCGCCAAGTTAAAGAGCTCAAAATCTTTGAATCCTAGTCCTCACATGCCTTTTGGTTGAGTCATGGCCTCCCATGACACCCAGTGGGGTCTGCGCTGCCCATTCTTGCTTCCCCACCAGAATTTCTTGATTAGCATGTTCAAATGCTCACAACGTCCTCTTGGCAGTTTAAAACAAGACATTGAAAACACCGGCACAGCTTGAGCAACCGACTTTATAAGCACCTCCTTCCCTGAAGAGGACAACGTTTTCTCTATCATTCCTTGGATCTTGCCCCATAGGCGGTCCTTGAGATATTTAAAGGCACTGTTTTTTGAGTTCCCCACGTCCAAAGGCATGCCCAAATATTTTCTGAGAGGGTTTCATTCGGTATATTCAACGTAGCTTTTATATCATGAGGTACACTATCAGGCACTCCCTTGCTGAAAAATATGGATGATTTTGTGTAGTTTATGCGCTGACCCGTGGCCTGGCAATAGATATCCAACACCTGGTTTACCCAACACCTGGTTTACCTCGGTAGCTCCCACACTATTTGCCTTGAAGAACAGCAGGCTATCATCTGCGAATAGGAGGTGGTTAACAAGCGGTGCCAAAGTAGCCACTTGTATTCCACACAAATTGGATGACTCACTTTTTGATTTTAGGAGGCACGAAAGGCCCTCTGCTGCTAGCAAGAACAAGTATGGGGATATCGGGTCCCCCTATCGGATCCCTTTGGATGGTTGGAACTCTTTTAATTTCTTACCATTGAACATCACAGAAAATTTTATTGAGCTGACCAAACCCATGACAATCTCAACCCACCTGTCAGAGAAACCAAGCTTTAGCATTATAGCTCTCAGGTATGCCCACTCGACCCTGTCATATGCCTTCATCATGTCAAGTTTCAAAGCGCAAGCTTGGTGGTTTTTCTTTGCCTTATTCCTCTTCATGAAGTGCAAACACTCATAAGCAGTTATGATATTATCTGCAATTAACCTACATGGGACGAAAGCTGACCGTTCCTCCGAAAGAATATCAGGTAAAATCATCTTCAGTCTGTTTGATATGACCTTAGAAGCAATTTTGTAGAGCATGTTGCACAGATTTATAGGCCGGAATTGGGATAAAAGGGTGGTTTTTTTTACCTTGGGGATCAGAACCAGTATGGTTTCATTGATACTTTCCGCTGACTCAGTGCCCTCCACAATTTTCAGGACCACCTTAGTCACGTCTTCCCCACAAACTTCCCAATGTCTCTGGAAAAAATGAGCAGGAAAACCGTCTGGGCCCGGAGCTATTACTGGGAACATCTGAAAAGAGCGTTCTTTACTTCCAACTGGGTATACGGAGCATTGAGGAGTTTGTTCATTGTGGGTGTTACTTTGACAGGAACCTTTTCCAGGACTTGCTCCATGTTTTGGACCCCCTCAGATGTATACAAATTTGTGTAAAAGTTGGTCATTAGCTCCTCCATCTCTGCTATATCTTCTGTCAATTGACCGTCCGATTTCTGAAGCATTTTAATTCGGTTCTTTCTGCGTCGCCGGCTCGCTCTTAGGTGAAAAAATAGGTATTTTTGTCCCCATGCGTCAACCAGTCCAGGCGGGCTCTTTGGCGCCAAAGCATCTCTTCCTTGTGAAAAAGATCAACCAGCCTATCTGTTATCTTTGTCTCCTTGTGGGAAGGGCCTCACCGTCCTTGAGCAGAACACAGAATCTCCAGGGCAGTCTTCAATTGGCGAATCTATGTACGGACTGAACCAAATTGGCTCTTGTACCATGATGTCAAGTCCCCTGGCACATTCTTTAGCTTGTCTTGCAATTATTGCACCATGTCTCCCGCTTGATTGCTCCATCCATTGCTCACCACCTGGAATAGGTTGTCATCCCTCTCCCACATAGTCTCGCATTTAAAGGATCTGGGCCCCACTTTGCATGCACCAACTTCACGTAGCTTCAGCAGAATAGGAACATGATCACGGTTGGCCGCAGTTTTGTGCTCAAGGGCCCATCATGTTCATGGCCTTGCAGGACCTCATTGAAATCCTCCAAAACAGCCCATGGCGTGTTTTGTGTGTCTGCAATTCCACGGAGCATATTCCACGTCTTGTATCTCTCGGGCCATTGGGCTTCGCCATATACAAAGGTAACTCGTACTTGTGTTTCAATAAGATCATCAATCAACGCATCAGTACGATACTCGGAGTAACCAACAACTTCCAATTTTATTTCATCATTTCAAAAAATTCCAAGACCTCCACTTCTCACTGGACTACTAACTGCAAAACTTTATTAAAACCGAGAGTATCAACTAAACCTTCCACTCATTTGAATCCCCTCTCGTTAGGGTTTTGCTCTCCTCTCGGTGACGGCGACTCCGATTGTTGGAAATATGCCCTAGATGCAATAATAAATTGGTTATTATTATATTTCTTTGTTCATGATAATAGTATTTTATTCATGCTATAACTGTACTATCCGGAAATCGTAATACACGTGTGAATACATAGACCACAATATGTCCCTAGTGAGCCTCTAGTTGACTAGCTCGTTGTGATCAACAGATAGTCATGGTTTCCTGGCTATGGACATTGGATGTCGTTGATAACGGGATCACATCATTAGGAGAATGATGTGATGGACAAGACCCAATCCTAAGCATAGCACAAAGATCGTGTAGTTCGTATGCTAAAGCTTTTCTAATGTCAAGTATCTTTTCCTTAGACCATGAGATTGTGCAACTCCCGGATACCGTAGGAATGCTTTGGGTGTACCAAACGTCACAACATAACTGGGTGACTATAAAGGTGCATTATAGGTATCTCCGAAAGTGTCTGTTGGTTTGACACGAATCGAGACTGGGATTTGTCACTCCGTGTAAACGGAGAGGTATCTCTGGGCCCACTCGGTAGGACATCATCATAATGTGCACAATGTGATCAAGGAGTTGATCACGGGATGATGTGTTACGGAACGAGTAAAGAGACTTGCCGGTAACGAGATTGAACAAGGTATCGGTATACCGACGATCGAATCTCGGGCAAGTACAATACCGCTAGACAAAGGGAATTGTATACAGGATCGATTGAGTCCTTGACATCGTGGTTCATCCGATGAGATCATCATGGAACATGTGGGAGCCAACATGGGTATCCAGATCCCGCTGTTGGTTATTGACCGGAGAACGTCTCGGTCATGTCTGCATGGTTCCCGAACCCGTAGGGTCTACACACTTAAGGTTCGATGACGCTAGGGATATAAAGGAAGTTTGTATGTGGTTACCGAATGTTGTTCGGAGTCCCGGATGAGATCCCGGACGTCACGAGGAGTTCCGAAATGGTCCGGAGGTAAAGATTTATATATGGGAAGTCTTGTTTTGGTCACCGGAAAAGTTTCGGGTTTTATCGGTAACGTACCGGGACCACCGGGAGGGTCCCGGGGGTCCACCAAGTGGGGCCACCAACCCCGGAGGGCTGCATGGGCCAAGTGTGGGAGGGAACCAGCCCCAGGTGGGCTGGTGCGCCCCCCACAAGGGACCCAAGGCGCAAGGGAGAGTGGGAGGGGGCAAACCCTAGGGCAGATGGGCCCTAAGGCCCACCCAAGGCGCGCCTCCCCTCTCTCCCCCTCTTGGCCGCCCAAGCCCCATCTAGGGATGGCCGCACCCCCTTGGGGGGGAAACCCTAGATGGGGGCGCAGCCCTCTCCCTCCCCTATATATATGAGGCCTAGGGCTGCCCATAACACATGAGAACTTCTCCTCTCGTTGGTGCAACCCTGCATCTCTTCTTCCTCCTCCTCTTCTCCTGTGGTGCTTGGCGAAGCCCTGCAGGAGAGCCACGCTCCTCCATCACCACCACGCCGTTGTGCTGCTGCTGGATGGAGTCTTCCTCAACCTCTCCCTCTCTTCTTGCTGGATCAAGGCGTGGGAGACGTCACCAGGCTGTACGTGTGTTGAACGCGGAGGTGCCGTCCGTTCGGCACTAGGATCTCCGGTGATTTGGATCACGACGAGTACGACTCCTTCAACCCCGTTCTCTTGAACGCTTCCGCTTAGCGATCTACAAGGGTATGTAGATGCACTCTCCTTCCCCTCGTTTCTGGTTTCTCCATAGATAGATCTTGGTGACACGTAGGAAAATTTTGAATTTCTGCTACGTTCCCCAACACCGATCACCACGCGCATAGAGATCGTCGATCCCCTACACCCCTTTTGGTCGGCGACCGTGGGGGTTCTCCCCGGAGGGTTGTCTGACGTGGGGTTGGTTAGGGAACCCCCCGCCCATGGAATCAATCTACGGGCTAGAGATCTATGGCGGAAGAAGCATCAGGCTCGGGTTCTACCTAGCTGGAAGCCATGATGGAGGAACTTGGATTGAACGATGCTGATCTGCAGGACGTCGTGGTGGCAGATGGTGATCTCCCAGAGGAATCCACAAGGTGGATGGCAATAGCCCGAGTCCACACAAACAAAATCTACAGCCAGTATTGGTTTTACAGGAACATGAGGGTGGCATGGGATTTAGCAAAGGAAGTCAACATAAGGCCGCTGGAGGCTAATCTGTACACAATACAATTCCAATGCCTGGGTGATTGGGAACGTGCTATGGAGGATGGTTCCTGGAACTTTAAAGGAAAAGCAGTAGTGATGGCTCCATATGATGGATATACCCGGCCTTCCTCGATCGGGTTGGACAAGATCGATATCTGGGCGCAGATCCATGACTTGCCCGATGGCTTTTTTTCCTTGATCAAATCACTGTCGGCTACTCTAGGAGAATACATCTATGCTGAACCTAAGTCGCAGGACTTTGAAGGTAAATCTTCCGTGTTCGTGTGAGAATATATGTCACCAAGCCCCTGAAAAGCGCGGTGTCTATCGTCAAGAATAAGACGAGGGAAATTTTCCATGTCAGATATGAACGGTTGCCGGATTGGTGCTTGGTATGTGGTCATCTGGGTCACATGTTCAAACAGTGTGGAGATGGAATCCATCTCCCGAAAGCAAAGGTTTTTAAGGACCTGAAAGCTGATTGGTTCATTGGACCTGGCCCTAGCCCGGGTCAAGAGAGAGGCAACAACGGAGGAAGGGGAAGAGGAAGATTAGGAAGGGGCAGGGGAAGAGGACAGTCGGCACCGTTTCATGGTGCTGCTGCTATGTACGATGGAGCAGATGAGAAGCAAGCAGATGAAACAATGGAAGATGCTAAGAATTCTAGGAAGAGGGCCTCCGTGGGAGCTCCTAAAACCCTCCCCGCTGCAGATCCTGCTGTGATGGCAGAATCTTCTCTGCTTGCACTACCACCCCCAAATGTTCCTCCTAGTCCATCTTTGATACAAGACCTCAAGAGGGTTAAACCCAACCAGGCAAAGAACAACTCGGCAATAAAAAACATTGATGTGCGTTTGGCGGGCCCCCAGGGGGGGCGCGCCTAGCGCAATGAGTCTACTATGTTGGAACTGTCGCCGGGCTGGCAAACCCGCAACAGTTCGAGAGCTTCGTGATCTCTACGTCAAGTTGCTGACTTTTTGCACACAGAGCGAGTGAACCACAGGTGGGCCGACCCATTAGGTAGGATATATGTCCAAGGGAGATCCCTATTTTTTATCTTTTTTGTCTTCATGTTTTTTCTAGATTTTTAATTTCCTATTTACTGATTTTCTATTTTTTCTTTTTCTTTACTCAAAAGTTTTATTTTTTTAATATCTAGATTTGTTCAAAGTTTTTAAAAAATGTTCAAAAAATTCAAGCTTTTTGAAGTTTCAACTATTGTTTGTGCTCTCAAAAAGTTGTTCACAATTTTTTTAAAAAATTATCACATATTTATAAATTGGCGTTATTTTTAAAAAACTATTAGGAATATCAGAAAATTGCTCCTAGTTTCCAAGTTTGTTCCTAGTTTTCAAATATTGTTTGGACAAACGGGAACGACATTGGAAATTCTGCATTTTTTGAAAATATGAATATTTTCTTGAAATTATGAATATTATTTGAAATTTCAAACAAAAATTGGAAAGACAAATGTTTATACAAAATTTGAATTTATGAACATATATTTGGAACTTCACACTTTAAAAAAAAAATGAAACAGAATTTGAAAAATAACAAAAAAAGAAAAAAAACTGAGAAGAAACCCAAAAAACCAGTAAAGAAAAACCCTAGAAAAACCAACATGCCCTGTGCATCTTTCATGGGCCGACCCAGTCACTCGCTGCCTATGCGAAAGGTAGACTATTTGACGCATTTAGCCACACATAGTTTTCCTGGAAAAAAAAAGATTAGCGTCACATAGTACCTTCCTTTTTAGTAGTGGTACGAGCCCACAACCTAATGCATGTGCATGAAATTTCGAGCTGAAGACTGGGCGTGAAATTTATCTTGTGCTGGTTGAAGTGAAAAAACTCGAGAAGATTGTCTTCGCTGTCGTGAAGGAACGACAAGCTTCAGACCACTGCGTTAAGGAAAAGTAAAATACCTTTTGAAACTTCCGAGATGTTCAAACTAATAATGCACATTGATTTTAGGGGTTCATTGGGTTCTACCGTAAATGCAACATATCTCAAGTACAGGTTGCTTTATAATGATACACATTAATTTCTCATATATACTTACTACATTTACATTGCCCGCAGGCGCATACGGAAACGTCCGCTGTCAGTTACCGAACAAAGCCTATTTTGGTCGCTTCACAACCACGATTGCCTAATTTCCGCACCCAAATTCATAGAAACCATGCAAAGTACGTAGATCATGGCACAGAGCATAAAAACATACCAAATCTGACATCGGGCATAGATTCAATTCATCAAAAAGGCCAACATAGTTCAAACTTAACCTAAATGTAAGATAAAACATATAATTTAACCGGGGGGGTTCACAACTTCCTCGCCGGCCGCTTCCCCTTGCAGTCTTGACTATTGTCCTCCATGTATGCATCGACTGCGGGAGTGGCGTTGTCATAGCCCATCGTTCCGCTATCGTTCTTAGAGGAGGGGCTCACATAGACCGCCACGCGTGCCGCGATTCTGCTCCACCACGAGACGTGCAGCTCTGTCCACCACCCCTGCCTTCTTCCAAGCGAGCTTCTCGGATTCCTCCAGCGCCTGACAGAGCGTCGCTACGTTCTTGCGACGCTGACGACGGGCATCTGTCTCCACCGACGTGCACGAACACCGAATTGCAGCTCGGGGCGCCTCGTCATCGTCAGAGACAGGTGGCAGCGCCTCCGGCGTAGATCTGGAGGATCCACAGCCTTGCGCCGCCACCTTCATCGTAAGCTGATAGATGCGACCCTCCTCTCTGGCGGCCATAGCCGCGGTTGTGGGCTAGGAGATGCGGGCACCAGCACCCAGCGGCTCGCGGGAGGGGTAGTTGTTGGCTTTGCTAGGCGCTGCTCCTGCCCTGCCACTTGGACGGAGATGGCAAGGAGTGCGTCGGGTCACAACTGAGGAGGAGCTGCCCACCCACGACGACCGTGACGTCGAGGAGGAGGAGCTCCCGCCGCGGCCCATTTGCGAGCAGTGGAGAGCAATACAGAGCACAAGCTCCTCCTCATCGGATCAACTCGATGAGTCCGTCGCCAGCCCCACCCACTCGATCTCATTGGACCCATTGTCGGCCATGGCAAAGGGGATGGGATAGATTGCGGAGAGGAAGGGGAAGAGGCTGGAGAGGAGCGGAGTAGGGCTAGGGTTCATTAGCTAAGGTTTTTATGGGGACAATGGTGGGGGCTAGTGGGTCGGGGCGACGTGTCACTGGTGTCCGGGCGCATCTAGGCCTCCCCGTATTCGCCCCAAATATGGGTTGGATGTGAGGGCTGCAGGACAGCCCAGGGGTTTGGGCCGCTTATGGGAAGCCCAGCTGGGTGCTAGTTTTTGGTCCGAACAGTGACCGGACAACGGGCCCAGGCATTTGGGTCGGGTATAGGGTGCCCGGTTGTAGATGCTCTAAGTCCCAGACCTAACACACTAATTGCTACTGACTCACAAAGTGAACATTTTTAATGGATAACTGTTGGATCAAGGAAAGCTAACTGAACAAAATCATGATGAAAATGGGATATGCCCTTGCGCTCGCGTCGTATAGAGGAGCTGAACGCCTTTGAGCTCGTCGGCCATTTCTACCACGATCACTACACTGACGTTCTCACAGAAGCACGGCTGCTCTTCCAGGCCTCCCCTAGGACCACAAAACACATCATCGTCGCCTCCCCTCCTCTGGCGGATGAGCTGCTTCCAGGCCTGCCTGAATGTGCCTCGCTGGGGCGTATGCTGCTGAACTCGACCACCGGCGCCTCCGTGCTCCATGCACCATGCATGTTTCCTGACTCCCAAGAACAAGCATAATTATAAGCCTTTTGCAGAAAAAGCATAATAATAAGCCAAGAAGTCACATGAAAATTAACCAAATAACTGAATGCACAACCGGAAAGGATGCCGCTTTTATTCTCCAAAGTCCAGAGTCTTTCCAAGACTTTCTAGTTTGTTCGCTGTAAGTGGCCAATTCAGCAGTCAAGGTATTCAGTTCAGCAACAGACTGATCACCATCATCTCGAACTTGTTGTAAATAAGCTCTTAGGCACTCTACTTCTTTTGAAGACTGACCTCCACTTGGCGCTCACTCATGACCGCTCGCTCGTGCTCCCCCACCCCCATCCCCACCCCCGCCCCCATCCCCCCACACGGCGTTGACCTCATCGCTACCGCTCCCGACGGCGACCCTTCCCACCTATCTCCGATGACGGGTGAAGGCCGCGCATCACCAAACAGCGAGCCCTACCCACATACGGGAGCGGGGCTTGGTTTGGTGATTTGAGCGGTCCCCGCCAGATCTGGTGGGGCAGCGCTGTCGCTACGTCGATCCTGAGATCCACTGATGGATTCGGGAGGCGGAGGAGCGTCAGACCAGGAGATTCAGGAGCTGATGGCGGAGCTCTCGCACCGGGAAAGGACGACGGCGCGTGCGGCGAGGAGGGTGGAGACTCCGAATCGCAAAGTGGCAACATTGAGGATGAATTTGGCATTGCACGCAATGTCTAGAACCACGGAGTTTGGAGCGAGAGAGCATATTTGCGATGGGGCGGCCTATCACCCCCGACCTGATCCTATCCTGGGCCGCGGAAGAGGAAGTGTCCTACTCAAGGATACATAGAAGGAGATGGAGACTGTTCCGGGTCGAGGTATGATTTCTGCCATTGATGGAGTAGCGCCTTCAAGTGATTCTGGTGCGTCCTGTGTAATTAGAAATTCCCTCGATCGTGGGCAAGGTAGATTGAGATGCAATATTAGTGCTGTTTCAACTGGGCACCTCCGGAGATCATCGTCTCCACCGCCGTTCATGGTTCTGCCCCCAGCGGAGTGGGGAGCGGGTAGAGGCGGGGAAAGGAGGTTGGGCCCCTGCGGTCAGCCTCTCTGGAGAGAGTGACCATTGGATGTGCCTACCTGAGATCACATCCGTTGATTCGGGGCAGCAACTTGCTTATAAGACACAAAGTGCTAGTACGCCTTCTAGTCTGTATGGCCCCGATCCATAGGAGGCTAGGGTTAGGGTTCATCGTCGTCCCCAGCCCCAGCACCGCCAACAGTACGCCAATTTAGTTTGGGTCTGCTGTGATCTGTTCGCCAAGGGAGAATTCTGTGCTAAAGATTGCTTCCCGGTGGGCTCATTTGATCATCTATTTGAGCCAAAGCAATTCAGCTTCTCTCGCGATCTGTGGTCTAGGAAGTTTGCAAAGCCTTCGTTTGTGTCTGTTGTGAGGAAGATGCCAGGCACAGATTCAGGGCAGAATCAGGGGTCGAGAAGGGGCAGATACGGCGTTGGCCGTAGCCGCAACGAATCCGCTCGTCCTCCAGCTCCTACTCAGTAGCAGTTCGTTGCTGATCAAGTGCCCCCCTCTTTTCGTGCTCCTCAGAATACCTCACAAGTTCCTCCCTAGCAGATTCCCCCCTCTCCATCTATGCCAAACCCCCCATCATCCCTCTTGGTGCTAGCTCCTCTAACATGGGTCATCCGGCTATGGGGGCTATGTATTCTGGTTTCCCCGTGTCTGCCTACCAATATCAATAGTTGGCGCCGTGGCAACAACAGCCCTAGTTCCCTTTCCCCTATATGCCACTGCAAAATATGCATGTGCAATTCCAACAACCATATCCGCAGCAGGTTAGCTCTAGCAGCGGAGTATCTAGAGGAGGTGGACAAGGTGGGACTGGGAAGAACAAAAAGAAACAGAAAGCCAGTGGCAAACAAAAGCAGCAAGTTGTTGTTCCTGGGCTGGGTGAGGGCTCCTCTACTCAGAATTCTGTTGATCCAGAAGGCTACATGGTTGATCCAAAATACATAGGAGCAATTTGTTACAACTGTGGCCCCCCTGGTCATTTTGTTGGCATGTGCCAAGTGCCTAAGGTGTGTTTTATCTACAGAACCCCAGGCCATCATATGGATGCCTGCCCCAAATGGTACCAACCATACCCAGCTGCACAATTTTGAGGGAGAGTCAATAATGGACTAGGTTTTTTCCATACTGAGGCTGGTGAAAAGAGTGAGAATGATTGGTTTAATTTTGGGAATGTGGGCCTCGTCGTTATTGAGGAAGGTGTGATAAGTGCTAATGATCTAAGCTGCTTTGCAAAAATGTGGAAGACAAATTGGCCTTGGCAAATCAGACCATATGATGACTCCCAATATCTGGTCAGATTCCTCCAAACAAGAAAGTGGCTGATCTTGTTGCTTTCAAGTCCATTAACCTGAAAAAGAAAGGGGTCACTGTCTCTTTTAAGGAGTGGCGTGGTGATATACCTACCTATGACTCTTTGAAGGAAGTCTGGATTAATATAGTAGGGATCCCACCTGTTTGGTGTTCTTGGAAGGTTATAGCACAGATTGTCTCATCCATGGGTGTCATTGTTAATGTTGATTGGCATGGAATTTTTAGAAGCTTTTATGATGTGGTCAGAGTGCAGGTTGCTGTGAGAGACCCACAACTGATACCTAAAAACAAAGTGGTGGAGATTCATCAAGACTTGTACCTCCTCAGCTTTGAAGTGGAGGGAGATGAAGCTACTGATTCCCCTGATCACAAACCCTTTGATGACCCTTCTGATCCTAAAAATGGAGATGGAAATGAGGAAAATCACAGGAAAAATGAGGAAGTGGATGATTATAGCAATGATGACATGTTGGGAGAAGAAATGGATCATGATAGCAGGGAAAAACAAAGCCGACAAAAGGTCTACCTTTGCTCCCAATGGGTCCAGGACAAGGACTGTTGGCACTCATCCTCACACTCCTGTTGGGGTAACAACTGTTGGCAACTCTATGTTAGCCAAGGGGTAGGATGCTCCCATGACCAAAAGCTATTTGGAAGTTGTCAAGAGAGCTCCTTTGGAGAAGTGTGGAAACCTACTTCTACCTCAATTTGAAGCTGCTATTTCCAAAAGTGCTGGCCATGGAGTTGGTTTTTCTGAGACAAAAATCTCTTGCCCAGCTCCCAAACCTCAGGTCCATAGATCTGAAAAAGGGAAATGGGGGCCTGTTGTTAGGATGAGCAACATGATTAAAAGGGATGAGAAGAACTCTATTGTGAAAGCCCAAGAACTCAAGCAAATTCAGAATTTGGAGGTTGCTAAAGTTAAAACCTCTGTAACCTTTCAGAATTCTTTTGCTTGTTTAGATAATGAGCTCCTTGTGAATACTGCTGATAAGGCTGGATTGACCTTAGGGCTGAACCCTAATAAGATCAGCCATAATATCAACATTAACTAAAACCTAGAGCTTGAGAGACTTGCTAAGTTTCATCAGGATAACCCTGGTATGTTTCTTCCCTCTGACAATGATGTCACTATAGAGGGAATTGTTAGTTCTTCTAACTCTGTTGACAATTCCACAGCCCCCCTCCCTTCTCTAGTAAATACACTTCAGAGGAGGAAGAGGGTGACACTTCTTGGATAGAAGTGTCTACCCAAAGGGGTAGGAAATGTTTGTCTAAAACTAAAATAAATTTTATATGATTGGTGATTTTTGGAATATCAGAGTCCTAAATGGGTCCTCTAAAATTACTAGATTGCAGGAGCTTATTAAAGCTACTTGCCTTGGTTCTATTTGCATTTCTGAAACTAAGAAAACTAATTTTACAATTCCTCAACTCGATGTTGTAGATACTAGAAGTGGTTTCCCGTGGAACTGGCTTCCTGCTAATAATACAGCAGGGGGAATCCTAGTTGGTGTCAAGGAGGATAAATTTGACATTGTTCAATGTGATATTCAGTCTTATTGTATTTCCTGTATTTTAAAATTTAAGCATAATTACACTGTGTGGAGGCTAGTGTCTGTGTATGGATCTGTTTATGAGGAACATAAGCTTGACTTTATTAATGAGCTCCATTCTGTATTAGCTGGCTGGTCTGGACCTACTTTAGTGGGGGAGACTTTAATCTTATCAGAGTAGCTGGTGAGAAAAGTACCGGTTTGATTAATCATCATTGGGCTGACCTTTTTAATGATTGGATCAACAAGTTTGGCCTCATAGAATTAAAAAATGCAGGGAGGAAGTTTACCTGGGCTAATAACCAGCATGACTAGGTTATGGCTACTTTAGACAGGATCTTTATCAGAGTTGATTCGGATAGCCTTTTCCCTACTTGCCATGTTAAGGCCCTACCCAGAGTTGGCAGTGATCACACCCCTCTAGTTCTAGACACTGCTACTTTACATATCCCTACAAATAAAATGTTTAGATTTGAAAAATGGTGGCCGGAAATCCCCGGCTTTGATGATGTTATTGATAAAGCCTGGAACACCAAGTGTCATGTTGTTAAAGCAATTGATATATGGCAATTTAAGATTCGTACTACTAGAAAAGTTGCTAAGGGCTGGTGTGCCAACTTTGAAGCTGCTCAAAATAACATGAAGCAAGCTCTGGTGGCTGAGTATAATTGCTTAGATATTTTGGCTGAGTCTCAGCCTCTGTCACCTAACTCTAAACAAAAAATGAAAAAAAATTGCAGGTGATCTGGATGACATATAGAAGGAGGAAATTAAGGTCAGACAGAGATCCAGGGAGAAGGAGATCTTGGAAGGTGAACTGAACACTAGGTACTTCAAGGTTGTGGCTAACCAAAAGAGGAGGAAGAAGCAGATAAATGTACTGGAAGGCAGCTTAGGACCTGTAGAAGACACCAAAGGTATAATTCAGATTGCTGTTGATTACTATAAGGAATTGTTTGGCTTTGTCCCTACTATGGACATTGATCTTAAAGATGACTTTTGGGATCAAACTAGTATAGCTAGCCCAGATCATATAGATCTGCTTGAAAAACCTTTCTCTGAAGAGGAGATCAAGGCTGTTGTCTGTGGCTCATATGCTGAGGGAGCCCCTGGCCCTGATGGCTTTCCTTTTCTATTTTACCAGAAATACTGGGACTTAATTAAGAATGATCTTTTTGCATTATTCAAGGATTGGGAAGCTCGGGCTTTGGACTTATATAGACTTAACTTTTCCCTGCTTACTCTAGTGCCTAAAGAACCAAATGTTGTCAGATTAGAAAGGTTTAGACCTTTGGCTATGACTAACTTCAACTTTATTTTGTTTTCAAATGTACCACCAATAGATTTGGCCCTGTGTGCAATGATATTATTGCCCCAAACCAAACTGCCTTTATTAAAGGGAGGTTTGTTTTGGAAAGCATTGTAGCTGCTCATGAAGTGGTGCATGCTGTTGTCACTAGTAATATATATGGGTTTTGCTTTAAGCTTGACTATGATAAGGCTTATGACATGATTAATAGAGAATTCCTTTTGAAAATGCTTAGAAAGAGAGGTTTTGGGCCTAAGTGGATGCTTAAGATTGAATCTCTCCTCTGCAATGGCTATGTTGGAGTCAGAATGAATGACACCAATAGTGAATTTTTTTTGTAGTTGGTAAGGGGGTTAGACAGGGTGACCCTGTTTCCCCCCTCTTGTTTAACTTAGTAGCTGATGTATTCACTAGAATGCTGATTAAAGCTGCTGATAATAATTTGATTGCTGGGGTATTCCCTCCCTCAAACCCAGCTGGGTGATTAGTATGCAATATGCAGATGATACCATTTTGTTCTTAGACAAAAATCCTGATCATGCCAGAAACTTGAAATGGCTTTTATCCTGTTTTGAGCAGATTTCTGGCATGAGCATAAATTTTCATGAATGTGACCTTGTACCTATTAATATAAATAGAGATGAGGCTATTCCTTTTGCTCAAATCTTGGGGGTGTAAGATTAGCTCTTTCCCCATTAAATATTTGGGGGCACCCCTTCATCACAGTAAAATTAGGAGGGAGGATCTCCAACCTACTGTGGACAAGATTATTAAGAGGGTGTTGGATGGAGAGGGAGACTCCTTTCTTTTGGCACAAGGCTTATTCTAGTACAGGCTTGTCTAGCAAGCATCCCTACTTACCTCATGGGATTTATTAAATTCCCTAAGTGGGCAATTAAGCTTATAAATACTCAATTAGCTAACATTTTCTGGGATGACTATGATGGCCATCACAAATATCACTTAGCTGCCTGGGGGTCCCTTACCATCAAGAAGGAATTTGGGGGCTTTGGCATTACTGATGTATGGGATATGAATCTGTGTCTATTAGCCTCCTGGGTGAATAGATATTACAAATCTAAAGGT
The DNA here is from genome assembly GCF_018294505.1 of Triticum aestivum. NCBI lineage: Eukaryota > Viridiplantae > Streptophyta > Magnoliopsida > Poales > Poaceae > Triticum > Triticum aestivum. The sequence goes on from NC_057813.1 coordinate 382,889,869, forward strand.
AAGATTTGGAAAAATATTGTTGAGTCCAAATATAGCCTCCAGAGTAATAATATCTTTTCTTGTTCTACCTCCGGTGTCTCACCTTTCTGTAAGGGTGTGCTCTGGGCAGCTCAAGTTGCAAAGGTTGGCTTCTCCTAGAATATAGGCAATGGGAGTAAAGCTAGGTTCTGGGAGGACCATTGGTTTGGCAATGCTACTTTGGCTACCCAATATTGGGAGCTATATATGTTAGCCAATGTGCATGATGTAACTATTGACAAAATCTAGGTGGATAACAATCTTAAAATTACTTTTAGGAGATGTTTCACACAGAAGCTTATGAGTTTGTGGCATGAGCTGCTTGAAATTGCTAAATCAATTGTTTATACTGATGTGGATGATTCCCTGGTATGGAATATGAATTCCAAAGGGGTGTACACAGTCAAATCCTTCTACAAGTTTGTTAACTTCAAAGGGGTGTTACCTAGTAACACTCCTGCTGTTTGGTCTATTAAGATCCCCCCTAGGATCCGATTTTTTTGTGGCTCTTAACTAATAATAAATTGCTTACTAGAGACAATCTAGTTAAGAGGCAAACTGTGCCGGATCCAACTTGTGTATTCTGCTCTGAACTGAAATCTTGCTAACATTTATTTTTTGGCTATGTCGTTGCTGCTGAATTCTGGAAATCTATCACTAGGATAACTAGGTTTGCGGGGGACATCAATATGATGTCCTTCTCCTCGTGTTGGTCTAGAGGAGACAGATTTGCTTCCATCAATATTATTCATGCAGTTGGCCTGTGGGCTATCTGGAGAACTCGCAATAACATGGTTTTCAGTTCTGTTGTGTGGCCTAGGATGCAGGCTATTTGGCGAAAAACTGCGTCGAACCTTTCTTCGTGGGAATTCCTATCCTCAGGTCGTGCCAGAACCGAGCTGGAAGAATGGTCAAGGGAGTTGGAGCAACTGGCGAGGAGCCCCCCTCTCTTGATGTGGTCAAATCCTAGCTGAAGTGAAACAGTGCTCACTAAAGATATCCTGGTAGGTGGGGGAATTTTGATATATTAGGCTCCCCTGTACCTAGGCAGATGTGGTGTAAAAAAAGACTTGGTGAACTTGCGTTATTTGTAATAGGCTAGGCTAGCTAGCTCTGGTTTCTGTACTTCTTTTGTTTGGCGTGTATGTTTGCGCTGAGGCTGAGGCAGTGTGTCTACCGTTCCTCCGCGTGCTACTTATGTAAGGATCGGAACTCTGTGTTTCATTTCTAAAATGGAATGGAGTTGGGGCATGCTGCCCTTTTCTTCTTCTTTTTTTCGGTGTAAGATAGAATAAGGCACTATATATAGTTTTCGAATCCTTTTCAAAAAAATCTATAGTTTTTGAATTTTATGGAAGACATTGTTGATGGTTGAACACCAGCAAATGATAAAATGGTGACCAGAGCAGTACGAATGCACTAAAAATGGCTCAGTTTTACTCTCTGGAAGACGAAACAGACACAAAAGACGAATCATGAGCATTAATAATGCGGTACTGAACACGGTCAGTGGTTCAACACCATCACATGGTAAATTGGTGAGAAAAGAGTACATAAGTGCTATAATAAATGAGCGTCATGTACCCTTTACAAGATCAAACATACACCTGAGGAGTTACGAGCATCAAAAATTAGAATTCATCACCAAACATCGCAAGTCGTGTGTCCTCTGAGGCCTTATTCGTTTTGAAATATTTTTACAAATATTTTTACAGAAAAAGCATAGGAATAAAGATTTCAGAGGAAATTTTTCTACATATGCATTCAGTTTGTAGGAAACACATACGGGAATTTTATAGGAATACTATTTATTTTCTATGTTTTTGGAGGAATCTACACATCCACTGAAAGCTCATTTTGTGCGTAGGAACGAGGCAAGATAATTCCTTAGGCCACCTCCACCGCGCGACCCCAAACGGACGTCCACTTTGCCCGGATTCTATCTGTTTGGGTGGGACGATGGGGTCGTGTCCGGGCCTGTCCTGGGATGCGGTGGTCGTGCGCCCAGCACGCGGCTGCATCCTTTGGGCCCATCTTTTCCGCCTCCATATTAAAAAGAGAACAACCTTTCAAATACCAGCGGCCCTAGTTCACGCCGGCAACAGAGCCAGCGCCCTACACGTCCTCGCCGGCAACATAGCCGGCGGCTGGCAACACATATGTGACGCCCGATAATTAAGCTACAGTAATCCCCCGCTAATGGTGCCATGTCATCACATTACTGTTGCTAATCCTCACTTGATCTAAATCACAATTCAAATTCAAATTCAAATTAAATCCAAGATTCAAATTTCTCAAACATGAAAATTAAAATGTTCAAAGTGTGGCAGATATTCCATAAAAAATTATGGCGGTGACCCAACACTTTTGTAAATTATTTAAATGCCCTTTTGTGAATATAATAGTGGCTAAAACAATTATTTAAATGCTTTTTAATTAATAAAAGTTGCAAAGTATTTTATTTAGGTGCCAAGTTATTTTTGGCAGTGGCCTAATTATAAATACTAATTTAGGTGCTAACATCATATTTTATAAAACAAAAAATAAAATAAAACTCATTAGGAAACATTAAGTTTAAAAGAAAAAGGAAAGCAAAATTACAAAATTTTTGGAAAAGAGGCCCCTTCCCCCCGGGCCTAACTCCCACCTGGGCCGGCCCAGCCAGGCCACCCAACCCACCGGGTCGCCTCCCCCTGCACTGCTCCTCCGACTGCGCCGTGACAGTGCCGCGCCCCGCCGCACCACCTCGCCGACGAGGTCGATGAGGATAAGGCCTCCACCGAGGCCGCCCCCGAGATATTTTCTCCCATTCACCTCACCCTCTCTCCCTCGGTCACTCCCTCTCCCCAGATCCCTTTCTCCCCCCATCGAGCGCGTTTGCCGTCGGCCACCTCGCCTCGACGTGGCCACCGCCCTCCATGTGCCAAGCCGACGTGCCCACGAGCTCCACCTCGTCCTCCGCTCCTTCTCCGTCGAACCACGGGACCCGAAGCGCTCCACAACGCCGACGATAGCATCGTCTTCCACCTTCGGACGCGTCGGAGCTCACCGTCGACCCGCGCCGTCCCGAGCACCTCGAGCCATCCCCGGGCCTTCTCTACAACCGCCGTGAGCCCTCGATCCTCCTCCCTCTTTCCTCGGCCTCTCCTCGTAGCTGTAGCTCACCCCGGACGCACTCGCGCTTCCGCCGCTGCGGTCGAGCTCACCGGCATGGCCTCTGTGGCCGCAGCCCGAGCCCGCTTGCGTGCTGCATACCTCCGGCTGCACCCAACGCACGCGCTCGCTCATCCCCACTACCCCGGTCCGTCCCGATGCGACACGTCCACCCCTGCGCCCGCCGTGCATGTGTCCCGCTGCTGCTCTCTGGTGGCCTACTACTGCTGCTGCCATCTGCCCCTCGCCGCCCACTCCAGCCACCGCGGCCCCTTCCGCCTCTGGCCGCCTCAAGTCCCAGCCGCGGCCCCGCTTCCCCCTGGCCGGCGCCCCGTCGCGCCCCGGCGGCCTTCGTAAGCCGCGCCCGTGCGTTCGGGCGTGCGCCCATGCCCCACCCCAGCGCCCGATAGCTCGTGCCTGTTTTGGCCTATGGGCCACTGCCCAGTAGGCCCCACCGGCCTCCTTTTCTTAAAAAAAGAGCTTTAAAATGTATATAAAAATAATAATTAATTAATTAATTAACTTAATTAATTAGGCTTAATTAAACTAATTACTTGCTTAATCTAATTAACTAACTGGTTAATCAAATGGGCCTATGACAGAGGGCCCCACCCCCTGTTGACCAGTCAAACATTGACTGGTCAACTGGGACCCCCTGGACCCATTGGTCAGCCCCTGGGTGCACTACACCGGGTGCACTTAGCATTTTTTCTATTTTAATTCGAATTGATAATAAATCTAGACTATTGTTTAAATCTTTGAAAAATCGTAGAAAATAATCCGTAACTCGGATGAAAAAGTTTTATACATGAAAGTTGCTCAGAATGATGAGACAAATTCAAATACGCTCTCCGTTCATCTGTCACGTGCCCCTAGCATAGCGAACATGCAAACTTTCCCCTCCGGTTCATCTGTCTAACAGACGTCTGGGACCGGGAAAACTTTCCCGGATGTTTCCCCCTTCGCCAGTAACGCCTAGCACTGCGTTAGAACACCGCTAGCCCCGCTTATAATCATGTTGTGCATATGTTTGCGTTTATTTACTGTTTCTTCCCCCTCTTCTCTTCGGTAGACCCCGAGACCGCTGCTGATGCCCCTGTGATCGACTACGTCGACGACAACCCTTCTTTCGTTTCAACGGAGCTTCCAGGAAAGCCCCCCCTTTGATCGTCCTGATATCGCCCATTCCATTCTCTCATGCTTGCATTAGATTTTTCTACTGTTATTCTGATGCATAGCCTGCGTTTGTATCTGCTATTGTTACCTACCTGCTTATCCTAAACTGCTTAGTATAGGTTGGTTAGTGATCCATCAGTGATCCCCTCCTTGTCCTTGTTACCCCTGCTTCATCATCGACGACTCAATCAGTGTGATCGACGACCAGAGCCTAACACCTCACATCACATCACGCCCCTTTTGTTGCTCAACTCTACAGAGCTACTATCGAGTGCCGAGGGTGATCCCTCATAACGCACTCTTGATGATAATTCTGTACTGTAGCTATTCGGTCGTGGTCATCGAGGGTGATTTCCTCTTTCACCATTCCTGATACGGCTCTGTCGTTCAACACCTCAAGTGTGAACCTCGAGGGTGGTCCCTCTTACGTTCACCTTGATGATTACATTGAGTGGAATCCACCGGAGGTGATTCCTCGGGTTTTCCCCTTGATGTCTGGACACACAGTGACCTTGGCTTTACTGGAGACCGTTGTGAAAACCGGGCGGGCCCGGAGAGCACCCGTGCGATGTGACAGTGGCGGCTGGCTGTTTAGCGGTATCACCCAAGAGGGGTGATAGCTCCGGACTTGTCCTGACAGCCGTCACTTCTTTTAGTAATGCACTAACAGGTTTGGGTATTTGTTCTGAGTTGGCCTTTGGCCTTTACGCACCAACCACCACGCGAGAATAGTTATGGGCCTCCACGTCGTGGTATCAGCCGAAGCTTTGTCAGACGTCTAGTTCAGCAGTGCGGCACGGCTGGGCCGGCACCATCCTGTAGTGGTGGAGCCTGGACCTGTCCTGTAGGCAACGATCCGGAGTGCAATGGGCGATGGGCCCAGACCCCGGAGCGCTTAGGATGTAGACCAGCGGGGACCTCTCTGCTGAGCCTAGGTAGGGCTGCGACGTGTTGATCTTCCGAGGCCGGGCATTGACCCCAGAAAGGTGTGTCCGGCTAGAGTAATCAAGCGTGTTGGAAAACAAGGTGCACCCCTGCAGGGAAGACATATATTTGAATACCGTGTCCACGGTAATGGATGTTCAGACTTATATCATGATCTTATATAACTAGAAATGGATACTTGTGATGGATTTGTGGCTCCGGGATTGCTTTCTTGCAGGGAGTCGAGGAAGGATCTCTGGGCATTAAAATTACAACATGCTTGGTAATTATAAATTGCTATTCTTTACTCTTCTACATGCTGCAACATGCTTGGAGCTGCTTGAAGATGCTAGTCTTTGATAGGCTAGGCCTTCCCCCTTTATTCTGGCTTTCTGCAGTTCAATCCACATATACAACACTTCCATTTGATACCAATGCATACTTAGTATAGATCTGATGCTTGCGAGTACTTTGGATGAGTACTCATGGTTGCTTTGCTCCCCCTTCCCTCCCCCCTTCTTCCTTCTTTCTGGTTGTTGCAACCAGATGGTGGATCCCAGGAGCCAGATCATGCCACTCCCGCCGACTACTACTACTACCCCGAGGGTGCCTACTACTACGTGGAGCCCACCGACGACCAGGAGTAGTTAGGAGGTCCCAGGCAGGAGGCCTTGCCTCTTCGATCGTTGATGTTTGTGCTAGCCTTCTTAAGGCAAAACTTGTCTAACTTATGTCTGTACTCAGATATTGTTGCTTCCGCTGACTCTTATGCTTTCGAGCTTCTGTATTCGAGCCCTAGAGGCCCCTGGCTTGTAATATGAAGCTTGTATGTCTTTTTGTGTGTTTAGAGTTGTGTTGTGATATCTTCCCGTGAGTCCCTGATCTTGATCGTACACATTTTAGTGTATGATTAGTGTATGATTGAATCGGGGGCGTCACAACATCCAGCCTCCAAAACGAATAGTTTTGGTTGCTGGCAACACAGCCAGCCTCCAAAATGAATTTGTTCTCGCCGGCACACAGCCAGCAGCCCAGCGGGCGGCACCCATGCCAGCCTCTAAAAAGAACGACCACGGCCGATCGGACGACCTCGTTCAAGCCGTCGGCGTCGAACATCTCCTTCTGCCTGGCCTCAAACCAGCTCCTCGTCTTCTCGCTCATCTTGGTCAAGTTCACGCTCATGATCGCAAGGTCCACCTCCTTTGCTTTGGTTGCGGCATTGGTGGCTTCGATGTCGAGCTGCCTCTGCCTGGCCTTGACATTGGCGGCCTCGACGTCGAGTTGCCTTTGTCGGGACGCCTTCTCCATGTCGATCTTCCTCTTCTTGACCGCCTCCTCCATCTCAAGCTTCTTCCTTTGAAGCTCTAGGTATTGCTTCATTTGCTCGTCCTTGCTTTGCCGCTTCTTCTCGTCCCTCACATCCTTTTGAGACAACATGCCATGCAAAGTCTCATGCAAGGCCATGGATGAGGCATCACATATGTCGTACACCTTGGAGTTGGTCTTGCCCCTTGGCCTCTTCAACGCCTCGCCATCTCCACCTCCGGCGAACTTGGCTGTCTTCTTGCCTCTCTTCCTTTGAAGTTCATGGTATTGATCCTTGAACTTAGGGAAATTGATGATGATCGCCCAACAATGTGTAAGAGTGAATGGCTTGTCATTGTGCCGGGCCTTGAATGCTTCCAAAGATTAAAATGCCTACACCACATGATCAACAAGAATTGGACATGCAAACATATACAAGGCCGAAGTCTCATGGTCGTATCAAGGAAAGGACTAGAATGAGGAGAGCATACCATGTCCACAACGTCGAGACCACTCATGGGCCGTGCTTCAACGCTCTCAAATGAGACGCAATACTTGTTGCACTCTTGTTGGATGAACAACCACCTCTTTTAAATCGAGGTGATGCCACGGTTGCTTGTAATTTGGTAGGGCTCAAACATCTTCCTTTCATGGAAAGTTTTGTGGACTCTTGTCCAAAAAACTAGGCCCTTTTGTTGCGGGCCCGTCCTCAGATCTTGGCTAATGTCCATCCAACATTGGCAAATCAACTTGTACTCCTCTTGTGTATATGAACCCGTGCGAATGCTCTTCCTCCTCTTTTGTGCTTCCGCTCTTTGGGTGAGCTCGTCTAGGAACAATGCCTCGCCACTAATATCAATGGCATTGCCTTCTTCTTCATCACCATCACCTTCGCAATAGATGTCATCGTCTTCATTCCATGAGTCACCATGGTCGTAGTCATCACGGTCGTCGGCCTCTTCATCGTCAACGAACTGGGCGTGGCCATCCTGACTTTGGGTCTCCTTCGGATCGTAGGCAGGGCCATGCCCACCGTCGTAGATCACATCCTCCATGAACTGGTTGTAGTAGGGGTCGTCAACCGGTGGCGTTGGTGTTGGCATTCTGTTGAACAAGATGCGGAGGGGGGGCATGGTGCCCATATACAGCGGTCATGCTTGCTTTCTTTGCATCTCGACGGATGGCCGGCCGCTGCTGCTGGACCCAGGTGTGACGTTGAGGTCGATGACGGCCGAGGGGCGTGGGGTGGACGGCACGATCACGCCAACGTCCGATGACCCCGAGAAATGGGTCTAGCCATCATGCCTTGGCGGGGGAAAGTCGGGCGACATAGGCGTGGTCCGGGATGTTGGCGACTGGCAGTGCGGAGGACGGGTGATAACCCACAAGTATAGGGGATCACAACAGTTTTCGAGGGTAAAGTATTCAACCCAAATTTATTGATTCGACACAAGGGGAGCCAAACAATATTCTCAAGTATTAGCAGTTGAGTTGTCAATTCAACCACACCTGGATAACTTAGTATCTGCAGCAAAGTATTTAGTAGCAAAGTAGTATGGAAGTAATGGTAGAAGTAGCAAAAGTAACAATAACAGTTTTGTAGTAATTGTAACAGTAGCAACGATAAAGTAAATAAGCAAAGCACATTATATGAAAAGCTCGTAGGCATTGGATCAGTGATGGATAATTATGTCGGATGCGATTCCTCATGTAATAGTTATAACATAGGGTGACACAGAACTAGCTCCAGTTCATCAATGTAATGTAGGCATGTATTCCGAATATAGTCATACGTGCTTATGGAAAAGAACTTCATGACATCTTTTGTCCTACCCTCCTGTGGTAGCGGGGTCCTAACGGAAACTAAGGGATATTAAGGCCTCCTTTTAATAGAGTACCGGACCAAAGCATTAACACATAGTGAATACATGAACTCCTCAAACTACGGTCATCACTGAGAAGTATCCCGACTATTGTCTCTTCGGGGTTGTCGGATGCAGGGACGGAGCCAGAAAATTGAGATAGGGGGGGGGGGCGAGAACTGGAAGGATGAAAATCATGGAATACATAAGCACATACTGGCATATGTTTAGCGGGGTGCCCCTGCTGCTGTAACATCGAGATATTGCGCCAACTTATAATTATGATAAAAATGCACATATCTACTAATTTGAAGTCAGCTTCGTGAGCATGAAATCAACAATTTCTTCAGAGCTAAACCTGGCCGTTAATTCCTTCTCGATGATTGTAGTTTTTACAATTATATATTGTAGTTCGATATAGTTCTGAAATCACATGCTAACCTAATTAGGGCTTGAATGTATTGCTCAAAATACCTTGTATACTCGTTCTGTTGACGCTCGTCCGTGCGGTCGGCCTACCGGCTACCAGCAAAGTGCCCGTGGATCGATGCTCACCCGCGGCCGTCCCTTCACCGCTTTTCTTGATGGCGATGCGACGGAGTCGTGCAAAGATCTGATAGCAGGCAGCGGCGCTACGGCAGGCGGCAGATGTGAATTTCGATCGGTGCAGGCGATTGGGAAATGAAGGGATAGCGACCCGTTTGTGTGTGGACGCGTAGGTGGGATGCTAGCCTGCTAATTAACCCGTTTGTCCTCCTCTACTGGGGGATGGGCTGCGTGCTGGTAGCCTCCTAATTGTACACGACCTGTGGCTGTTTGTTTTGGGCTTTTTATATATATTATAGGCTGCTAAATTGCGTCATGTACATGGGTTCACTTGAATTTCTCAAAAAAAACATGGGTTGACTTGAGGCTTCACGAGGGACTCAGAGACAGGGGGGGCGAAGGAAGTGGCAGACGGTTGGCTGGCAAAAAAATTAGCGAACAACTACTCGCTATAAACAGGGAGATGCGATCATTAGGGGGGGTCTCGCCCCCCCTCGTCCCCCCTTCAATCCGTCCCTGGTCGGATGATAACACATAATAGGTGACTATAGACTTGCAAGATAGGATCAAGAACTCACATATATTCATGAAAACATAATAGGTTCAGATCTGAAATCATGGCACTCGGGCCCTGCTGACAAGCATTAAGCATAGCCAAGTCATAGCAACATCAATCTCAGAACATAGTGGGTACTAGGGATCAAATCCTAACAAAACTAACTTGATTACACCGTAAATCTCATCCAACCCATCACCATCCAGCAAGCCTACGATGAAATTACTCAGGCACGGCGGTGAGCATCATGAAATTGGTGATGGAGGATGGTTGATGATGATGACGACGATGAATCCCCCTCTCTGGAGCCCCGAACGGACTTCAGATCAGCCCTCTCGAGAGAGATTAGGGCTTGGCGGCGGCTCCATATCGCAAAACGCGATAAAACTTTCTCTCTGATTTTTTCTCTGCGAAAGCAAATATATGGAGCTGGAGTTGAGGTCGATGGACGTCCAGGGGGCCCACGAGGTAGGGGGCGCGCCCCCGGCGCGCCCTAAGGGAGGGGGCGCACCCCCGGCGCGCCCTAGGGGAGGGGGCGCGCCCCCCACCCTCGTGGATAGGGTGTGGGCCCCCTGATGCTGATTCTTTCCCCAGTATTTTTTATTAATTTTGCAAAGTTGCTCCGTGGATTTTCAGGTCATTCCGAGAAATTTTATTTCTGCACAAAAAAACACCATGGCAGTTCTGCTGAAAACAGCGTCAGTCCGGGTTAGTTCCATTCAAATCATACAAGTTAGAGTCCAAAACAAGGGAATAAGTGTTTGGGAAAGTAGATAAGACGAAGACGTATCAACTCCCCAAGCTTAAACCTTTGCTTGTCCTCAAGCAATTCAGTTGACAAACAGAAAGTGATAAAGAAAAACTTTTACAAACTCTGTTTGCTCTTGTTGTTGCAAATATGTAAAGCCGGCATTCAAGTTTTCAGCAAAGATTATGAACTAACCATGTCAACAATAATACTTAGGTCTCATGTTTACTCATATCAATGGCATAATCAACTAGCGAGCAATAATAATAAATCTCGGATGACAACACTTTCTCAAAACAATTATAATATGATATAACAAGATGGTATCTCACTAGCCCTTTCTGAAACCGCAAAACATAAATGCAGAGCACCTTTAAAGATCAAGGATTGACTAAATATTGTAATTCATGGTAAAAGAGATCTAGTCATACCCAATATAAACAAATAGTAATGCATGCAAATGATAGCAGTGCTCTCCAGCGGGTGCTTTATAATAAGAGGGTGATGACTCAACATAAAAGTAAACAGATAGGCCCTTCGCAGAGGGAAGCAGGGATTTGTAGAGGTGCCAGAGCTCGATTTTAAAATAGATATAAATAACATTTTGAGCGGTATACTTTCACTGTCAACGTAACAACTAAGAGATCTCGATATCTTTCATGCTACACACATTATAGGCGGTTCCCAAACAGAATGGTAAAGTTTATACCCCCCCCACCACCACCAACAAGTATCAATCCATGGCTTGCCTAAAACAACGGGTGCCTCCAACTAGCAACAATCCTGGGGGAGTTTTGTTTAATTGTTTTGATTTGATTTGAGCATGGGACTGGGCATCCCGGTGACCAGCCATTTTTCTCGTGAATGAGGAGCGGAGTACACTCCTCTTGAGAATAACCCGCCTAACATGGAAGATACATACAGCCCTAGTTGATACATGAGCTGCTCGAGCATACAAAGTAGAATTTCATTTGAAGGTTTGGAGTTTGACACATACAAATTTACTTGTAACGACAGGTAAATACCGCATATAGGAAGGTATGGTGGACTCATATGGAATAACTTTGGGGTTTATGGAGTTTGGATGCACAAGCAGTATTCCCGCTTAGTACAGGTGAAGGCTAGCAAGAGACTGGAAAGCGACCAACTGAGAGAGCGACAACAGTCATGATCGTGCATTAAAATTAATCAACACTGAGTGCAAGCATGAGTAGGATATAATCCACCATGAACATAAATATCATGAAGGCTATGTTGATTTTGTTTCAACTACATGCGTGAACATGTGCCAAGTCAAGACACTCGAATCATTCAAAGGAGGATACCACCCTATCATACCACATCACAACCATTTTAATAGCATGTTGGCACGCAAGGTAAACCATTATAAGCTCCTAGATAATTAAGCATGGCATAAGCAACTATAATCTCTAATTGTCATTGCAAACATGTTTATTCATAATAGGCTGAATTAGGAACGATGAACAAATCATATTTACAAAAACAAGAGAGGTCGAGTTCATACCGGCTTCTCTCGTCTCAATCGGTTCATCATATATCGTCATTATTGCCTTTCACTTGCACGACCGAACGGTGTGGATAATAATAATAGTGCACGTGCATTGGACTAAGCTGGAATCTGCAAGCATTCAATTCAAGGGAGAAGACAAGTTAATATGGGCTCTAAGTTAAATCAACAATCATGCGTATGAGAGCCACTTAAACATTTCCATTATGGTCTTCTCCTCTCAAACCCAAAGGAAAGAAAAGAAATAAAACTATTTACACGGGAAATCTCCCAACAAGCAAAAGAAGAACGAGAAATCTTTTTGGGTTTTCTTTTAATTACTACTACAAGCATGGAAATTAAACTAACTAATTTTTTTGTTTTTCTTAAGGTTTATCAAACACACAAAAAGAAAGCTAGAAAAAGAAAATAAACTAGCATGGATAGTACAATGAAAAAGTATGAGCACCGACAACTAGAATGAGTATGTGAACATAAATGTAATGTCGGTGAGAAATACGTACTCCCCCAAGCTTAGGCTTTTGGCCTAAGTTGGTCTATGCCCATGGATCGCGGCTACTCTCCCTGGTGTACTGAGGAGTGTCATCGTACTGCCACTGGATGGCGATCTCCTCCGGATCCCACTGATAACAGGATGGTCGATAAGGGTCAAGTGGTGGTTCCTGCTCGGGCTCTGGAGCTGATGTTTGGCCCCGGTACGCATAAACGGCCTCCGGCAAGACGAGGTAATGACCTGCAGTTAAATCAAACAAAGAGGGTGCAAGCAAGATAATAGTCTCACCGTGTTTCTTATGAAATCTCAAATTATACAAAAGCATCTTATCATCATTTTGAACAATAAACTCATGTGCTACCATGCTCTTATAGTCTAGAAAAGTAGGTGGCAACAGTTTTTCCCCTTTCTCAAAATGCCTAATAGGTATCCTGAAATGTTTAGCAAGGCGTGCAACATAGATATCTCCAAAGATGGGGCCCTTTGTACGGTTCAGGCTTAATCGTTTAGCAATAATAGCGCCCATACTAATAGAGTTGTCACGAAATAAAGCATGGAACAAAATAATAATATCAGGAACACTAAGGTTTCCACAGTTTCTGCGACCAATTAAGCATCGACTGGCAAATATCGCAGAGTAGCGTAAAATAGGAAAATGTATGCTAGTAATTCTTGCATCGGAAACCTTCCTCGTTTCCCCTACAGTAATAGTATCAATAAATCCATCCACATCTTTACGATGTGGTTCCTCTAAGCTGCCCCCGAAAGGTATCTTGCAAACTGTGCAAAATTCATATAGTGACATCTCCCTAGCCACATCATATAAATGAAACGCTACTGAAGAAGGTGATTTCTTAGGATAAAAGTAGAAGTTTTGCACGAAAGTATTGGTGAGTAAGAGATACTGTTTAGCCTGGTCGTGGAGGAAGTCGGTGAGGCCCACATTATTAGCCAAAGAATATAAGTCATCATAAATCCCGGCTACTCTCAAGAAATCATCACAAGGCCATTCACACGGCCGTATTTCCGCCACACGGGGGAGATTATATTTGCCCTTTTCATTCTCCTTAGCTTGCTTATCCTTAGAGTCTTGGCTAGAAGAGCCCCTCAAAAATCTCTTAATCATTTCCTGAAAAATTCTGAAATTTTTAGTAACTCAAAATAAAAGTGAATCAAACCCAACAAGATTGATAGCAACTACTCCCACAAATGTCTAGAGCCTATATCATCCATTAAAATTACTTGGAAACATATATATTTGACATGCAAGCTCAAGAACAGGGTCACCTATGCAGCAAAAATTTGCAATTAATAAAGTACTAGAACAAAAACTAATTGGACCATTGGAGGAGTCACCTACCAAAGAACAATCTCCCAAAGTAGTTTTGTAAATGGAGCTTTTAGCAAGGAGATCAAAAATCGCAGCAAAATGAGCTAGAACTCGTGCTTGAGCTGGATGGTGATTTTTTTGGAAGGAAGAAGAAGTGTGTGGGCGCAGGAATAAGTGGAGGGGGCCACCATGGGCCCACGAGGCAGGGGCCGCGCCCTAGACCCTCGTGGCCAGGTGCCAGCTCCCCCTGCTGTGTTCTCAGTGCCACATATTCTCAAATATTCCAGAAAAAATCATATTAAATTGGCAGGGCATTTGGAGAACTTTTATTTTCGGGGTATTTTTTATTGCATGGATAATTCAGAAAACAAACAGAAAATACTATTTTACTTTATTTAATCTAAATAACGGAAAGTAAAAGGAGGGTACAGAAGGTTGTGCCTTCTAACTTCATCCATCTCATGCTCATCAAAAGGAATCCATTAACAAGGTTGATCAAGTCTTGTTAACAAACACATTCCAAATAACATGGAACCGGAGAAATTTCGAATAATACTAGGTTACCTCAACGAGGATATGCACATCCCCAATAATAAGAATATCATATTTCTTCTTGACAGTAGGAAGAGGAAATTCAAAACCCCCAATAATAATTGATGGAATTTTTCCAATAGAGTTGATACTATGAACTTGAGGTTGTTTCCTCGGAAAGTGTACCGTATGCTCATTACCATTAACATGAGAAGTGACATTGCCTTTGTTGCAATCAATAACAACCCCTGCAGTATTCAAAAAGGGTCTACCAAGGATAATCGACATACTATCGTCCTCGGGAATATCAAGAATAACAAAGTCTGTTAAGATAGTAACGTTTGCAACCACAACAGGCACATTCTCACAAATACCGATAGGTATAGCAGTTGATTTATCGGACATTTGCAAAGATATTTTAGTAGGTGTCAACTTATTCAATTCAAGTCTACGATATAAAGAGAGAGGCATAACACTAACAGTGGCTCCAAGATCACATAAAGCAGTTTTAACATAGTTTCTTTTAATGGAGCATGGTATAGTTGGTACTCCTGGATCTCCAAGTTTCTTAGGTATTCCACCCTTAAAAGTATAATTAGCAAGCATAGTGGAAATTTCAGCTTCTGATATCTTTCTTTTATTTGTAATAATATCCTTCATGTATTTAGCATAAGATTGACCTTAAGCATATCAGTTAAGCACATACATAAAAAGATAGGTCTAATCATTTCAGCAAAGCGTTCAAAATCCTCATCATCCTTTTTCTTGGATGGCTTAGGAGGAAAAGGCATGGGTTACTGAACCCATGGTTCTCTTTCTTTACCGTGCTTCCTAGCAACAAAGTCTCTCTTATCATAACGTTGATTCTTTGATTGTGGGTTATCAATATCAACATCAGGTTCAATCTCTACATCATTATTATTGCTAGGTTGAGCATCAACCTGAACATTATTATTAACATTATCACTAGGTTCATGTTCATCACCAGATTGTGTTTCAGCATCAAAAATAGAAATATCATTAGGATTCTCAGGTGTGTCTACAACAGGTTCACTAGAAGCAAGCAAAGTCCTATCATTTTTCTTTTTCTTCTTTTTAGAAGGACTAGGTGCATCTAAATTATTTCTCTGAGAATCTTGCTCAATTCTCTTAGGGTGGCCTTCAGGATACAAAGGTTCCTAAGTCATTTTACCAGTTCTAGTAGCCACTCTAACAGCAAAATCATGTTTATTATTTAATTCATCGAGCAAATCACTTTGAGCTTTAAGTACTTGTTCTGCTTGAGTGGTAACCATAGAAGCATATTTACTAATGAGTTTAAGTTCACCTTTAACTCTAGTCATATAATCACTCAAGCGTCCAATCATGTAAGAATTACTCTTTAATTCTCTACCAACGCGAGCATTGACATTTTCTTGTCTAGCCCTGAAGTCATCAAACTCATCCAAACATCGGCTAGGAAACTTAGTAGACGGGATTTCTACTTTATCATATCTATAGAGAGAATTTACCTTTACTACCTGTGTCGGGTTATCAAGACCATGTGTTTCTTCAATAGGTGGTATATTGAGACCGTGTATTTCTTCAACAGCAGGTAAATTCTTAACATCTTCAGCTTTAATACCTTTTTCTTTCATAGATTTTTTGCATCTTGCATATCTTTAGGACTGAGAAATAGAACTCCCCTTTTCTTTGGAGTTGGTTTAGGAGTTGGTTCAGGAATTGGCTCAGGAGTTGGTTCAGGAAGTGTCCAATTATTTTCATTAGTCAACATATTATTCAATAGCAATTCAGCTTGATCGACTCTTCTTTCCCTGAAAACACAACCAACACAACTATCCAAGTGGTCCTTGGAAGCATCGATTAGTCCATTATAAAAGATATCAAGTATTTCAATTTTTCTTGAGAGGATGATCAGGCAAAGCATTAAGTAACTGAAAAAGCATCCCCCAAGCTTGTGGGAGACTCTCTTCTTCAATTTGCACAAAATTATATATTTCCCTCAAGGCAGCTTGTTTCTTATGAGCAGGGGAATATTTAGCAGAGAAGTAATAAATCATATCCTGGGAACTACGCACACAAACAGGATCAAGAGAATTAAACCAAGTTTTAGCATCAGCCTTTAATGAGAACGGAAATATCTTAAGAACATATTAGTACCGAGATTTCTTATCATTAGTGAACTGGGTGGCTATATCATTTAACTTAGTAAGATGTTCCACAACGGTTTTAGATTCATAGCCATAGAAAGGATCAGATTCAACCAAAGTAATTATCTCAGGATCGACAAAGAATTCATAATCCTTATCAGTAACAAAGATAGGTGAAGTAGCAAAAGCAGGGTCATATTTCATTCTAGCATTCAGAGTTTTCTATTTTAGTTTAGCTAATAATTTCTTAAGATCAGATCTATCATTGCAAGGAAGAATATCTCTAGTAGTTTCTTCATCCATAACATAACCCTCTGGAACAATAGGCAATTCATATTTAGGGGGAGAACCTTCATCATCACTATCTTCAATAATTTCATTCTCTCTAACCCTAGCAAGTTGTTCATCAAGAAATTTACCTAATGGCACAGTAGTATCAAGAATAAAAGTAGTTTCATCATAAGTATCATGCATAGTAGAAGTGGCATCATCAATAACATGCGACATATCAGAATTAATAGCAAAAACAGGTTTAGGTGTCGCAAGCTTACTCATAACAGAAGGAGAATCTAGTGCAGAGCTAGATGGCAGTTCCTTACCTCCCCTCGTAGTTGAGGGGTAAATCTTAGTTCTTTCGTCTTTCAAGTTCCTCATAGTGACCAGCAGATATAAATCCCAAGTGACTCAAAGAATAGAGCTATGCTCCCTGGCAACGACGACAGAAAATAGTCTTGATAACCCACAAGTATAGGGGATCGCAACCGTTTTCGAGGGTAGAGTATTCAACCCAAATTTATTGATTCGACACAAGGGGAGCCAAAAAATATTTTCAAGTATTAGCAGTTGAGTTGTCAATTCAACCACACCAGGATAACTTAGTATCTGCAGCAAAGGATTTAGTAGCAAAGTAGTATGGAAGTAATGGTAGCAGTAGCAAAAGTAACAATAGCAATTTTGTAGTAATTGTAACAGTAGCAACGGTAAAGTAAATAAGCAAAGCATAGTATATGAAAAGCTCATATGCGTTGGATCAATGATGGATAATTATGTCGGATGCGATTCCTCATGTAATAGTTATAACATAGGGTGACACAGAACTTGAAGGAAATATGCCCTAGAGGCAATAATAAAGTTATTATTTATTTCCTCATATCATGATAAATGTTTATTATTCATGCTAGAATTGTATTACCCGGAAACATAATACATGTGTGAATACATAGACAAACATAATGTCACTAGTATGCCTCTACTTGACTAGCTCGTGAATCAAAGATGGTTAAGTTTCCTAACCATAGACATGAGTTGCCATTTGATTAACGGGGTCACATCATTAGGAGAATGATGTGATTGACTTGACCCATTCCGTTAGCTTAGCACTTGATCATTTAGTATGTTGCTATTGCTTTCTTCATGACTTATACATGTTCCTATGACTATGAGATTATATAACTCCCGCTTAGCGGAGGAACACTTTGTGTGCTACCAAACATCACAACATAACTGGGTGATTATAAAGGTGCTCTACAGGTGTCTCCAAAGGTACTTGTTGAGTTGACGTATTTCGAGATTAGGATTTGTCACTCTGATTGTCGAAGAGGTATCTCTGGGCCCTCTCGGTAATGCGAATCACTATAAGCCTTGCAAGCAATGTAGCTAATGAGTTAGTTACGGGATGATGCATTACGTAACGAGTAAAGAGACTTGCCGGTAACGAGATTGAACTAGGTATTGAGATACCGACGATCGAATCTCGGGCAAGTAACATACCAATGACAAAGGGAACACCGTATGTTGTTATGCGGTTTGACCGATAAAGATCTTCGTAGAATATGTGGGAGCCAATATGAGCATCTAGGTTCCGCTATTGGTTATTGACCGGAGACGTGTCTCGGTCATGTCTACATAGTTCTCGAACCCGTAGGGTCCACACGCTTAAAGTTAGATGACAGTTATATTATGAGTTTATGTGTTTTGATGTACCGAAGGTTGTTCGGAGTCCCGGATGTGATCACGGACATGATGAGGAGTCTCGAAATGGTTGAGACATGAAGATCGATATATTGGACGACTATATTTGGACACCGGAAAGGTTCCAGGTGAGATTGGGACAATATCGGAGCTCCGGGAGGTTATCGGAACCCCCCCCCGGGAGGTATATGGGCCTTAATGGGCCTTAGTGGAAAGGAGGGGAAAGGAGCAAGAAAGCCCAATCCAAATTGGGAGGGGGGTTGCCCCCCCAGTTCCTTCCTCCCTCCTTCCTCTTCCTTGCCTCTCCCTCTCCTAATAGGAAAGGGGGGAGTCCTACTCCCGGTGGGAGTTGGACTCCCCCCCTAGGGCGCGCCACACCCCTTGGTCGGCCCCCTCCTCCACTCCTTTATATATGGGGGAGGGGGCACCCCATAGACACAACAATTGATCATTGATCTCTTAGCCGTGTGCGATGCCCCCCCTCCACCATAGTCCTCCTCGATAATATCGTAGCAGTGCTTAGGCGAAGCCCTGCGATGGCAGAACATCATCATCATCACCATGCCGTCGTGCTGACGGAACTCTCCCTCGACACTCGGCTGGATCGGAGTACGAGGGACGTCATCGAGCTGAACGTGTGCAAGAACTCGGAGGTGCCGTAGTTTCGGTGCTTGATCGGTCGGGTCGTGAAGACGTACGACTACATCAACCGCGTTGTGCTAATGCTTCCGCTTTCGGTCTACGAGGGTACGTGGACACACTCTCCCCTCTCATTGCTATGCATCACCATGATCTTGCGTGTGCATAGGAATTTTTTTGAAATTACTACGTTCCCCAACAGTGGCATCTGAGCCTAGGTTTTATGTGTTGATGTTATATGCACGAGTAGAACACAAGTGAGTTGTGGGTGATACAAGTCATATTGTTTACCAGCATGTCATACTTTGGTTTGGCGGTATTGTTGGATGAAGCGGCCCGGACCGACATTACGTGTACGCTTACGTGACACTGGTTCTACCGACGTGCTTTGCACACAGGTGACTGGCGGGTGTCAGTTTCTTCAATTTTAGTTGAACCAAGTGTGGCTACTCCCGGTCCTTGAGAAGGTTAAAACAACACTAACTTGACGAACTATCATTGTGGTTTTGATGCGTAGGTAAGAATGGTTCTTGCTCAGCCCATAGCAGCCACGTAAAACTTGCAACAACAAAGTAGAGGACGTCTAACTTGTTTTTGCAGGGCATGTTGTGATGTGATATGGTCAAGACATGATGCTATATTTTATTATATGAGATGATCATGTTTTGTAACCGAGTTATCGGCAACTGGCAGGAGCCATATGGTTGTCGCTTAATTGTATGCAATGCAATCGCCCTGTAATTGCTTTACTTTATCACTAAGCGGAAGCGATAGTCGTAGAAGCAATAGTTGGCGAGATGACAACGATGCTACAATGGAGATCAAGGTGTCGCGCCGGTGACGATGGTGATCATGACGGTGCTTCAGAGATGGAGATCACAAGCACAAGATGATGATGGCCATATCATATCACTTATATTGATTGCATGTGATGTTTATGTTTTATGCATCTTATCTTGCTTTGATTGATGGTAGCATTATAAGATGATCTCTCACTAAATTTCAAGATAAAAGTGTTCTCCCTGAGTATGCGCCGTTGCCAAAGTTCGTCGGGCCCAGACACCACGTGATGATCGGGTGTGATAAGCTCTACGTCCATCTACAACGGGTGCAAGCCAGTTTTGCACACGCAAAATACTCAGGTTAAACTTGACGAACCTAGTGCAGATATGGCCTCGGAACACTGAGACCGAAAGGTCGAGCATGAATCATATAGTAGATATGATCAACATAGTGATGTTCACCATTGAAAACTACTCTATTTCACGTGATGATCGATTATGATTTAGTTGATTTTGATCACGTGATCACTTTGATGATTAGAGGGATGTCTATCTAAGTGGGAGTTCTTAAGTAATATGATTAATTGAACTTAAATTTATCATGAACCTAGTACCTAATAGTATTTTGCTTATCTATGTTTGTTGTAGATAGATGGCTCGTGTTGTTGTTCCGTTGAATTTTAATGCGTTCCTTGAGAAAGAAAAGTTGAAAGATGATGGTAGCAATTACATGGACTGGGTTCGTAACTTGAGGATTATCCTCGTTGCTGCACAGAAGAATTACGTCCTGGAAGCACCGCTAGGTGCCAAACCTGCTGCAGGAGCAACACCAGATGTTATGAATGTCTGGCAGAGCAAAGCTGATGACTACTCGATAGTTCAGTGTGCCATGCTTTACGGCTTAGAATCGGGACTTCAACGACGTTTTGAACGTCATGGAGCATATGAGATGTTTCAGGAGTTGAAGTTAATATTTCAAGAAAATGCCCGGATTGAGAGATATGAAGTCTCCAGTAAGTTCTACAGCTGCAAGATGGAGGAGAATAGTCCTGTCAGTGAGCATATACTCAGAATGTCTGGGTATAACAATCACTTGATTCAACTAGGAGTTAATCTTTCGGATGATAGCGTCATTGACAGAATTCTTCAATCACTGCCACCAAGCTACAAGAGCTTCGTGATGAACTATAATATGCAAGGGATGGAAAAGAAAATTCCCGAGCTCTTCGCGATGCTAAAGGTTGCGGAGGTAGAAATCAAGAAGGAGCATCAAGTGTTGATGGTCAATAAGACCACCAGTTTCAAGAAAAAGGGCAAAGGGAAAAAGAAGGGGAACTTCAAGAAGAACAGCAAACAAGTTGCTACTCAAGAGAAGAAATCCAAGTCTGGACCTAAGCCTGAGACTGAGTGCTTCTACTGCAAGCAGACTGGTCACTGGAAGCGGAACTGCCCCAAGTATTTGGCGGATAAGAAGGATGGCAAGGTGAACAAAGGTATATGCGATATACATGTTATTGATGTGTACCTTACCAGAGCTCGCAGTAGCACCTGGGTATTTGATACTGGTTCTGTTGCTAATATTTGGAACTTGAAATAGGGACTACAGATTAAGCGGACACTGGCTAAGGACGAGGTGACGATGCGCGTGGAAAATGGTTCCAAAGTCGATGTGATCGCCGTCGGCACGCTACCTCTACATCTACCTTCGGGATTAGTTTTAGACCTAAATAATTGTTATTTGGTGCCAGCGTTGAGCATGAACATTATATCTGGATCTTTTTTGATGCGAGACGGTTATTCATTTAAATCTAAGAATAATGGTTGTTCTATTTATATGAGTAATATCTTTTATGGTCATGCACCCTTAAAGAGTGGTATATTTTTGATGAATCTCGATAGTAGTGATACACATATTCATAATGTTGAAGCCAAAAGATGTAGAGTTGATAATGATAGTGCAACTTATTTGTGGAACTGCCGTTTAGGTCATATTGGTGTCAAGCGCAAGAAGAAACTCCATACAGATAGACTTTTGGAATCACTTGATTATGAATCACTTGGTACTTGCGAACCATGCCTCATGGGCAAGATGACTAAAACACCGTTCTCCAGAACTATGGAGCGAGCAACTGATTTGTTGGAAATCATACATACTGATGTGTGTGGTCCAATAAATGTTGAGGCTCGCGGCGGATATCGTTATTTTCTCACCTTCCCAGATGATTTGAGCAGATATGGGTATATCTACTTGATGAAACATAAGTCTGAAACATTTGAAAAGTTCAAAGAATTTCAGAGTGAAGTTGAAAATCATCGTAACAAGAAAATAAAATTTCTATGATCTGATCGTGGAGGAGAATATTTGAGTTAGGAGTTTGGTTTACATTTGAAGCAATGCGGAATAGTTTCGCAACTCACGCCACCCGGAACACCACAGCGTAATGGTGTGTCCAAACGTCGTAACCGTACTTTACTAGATATGGTGCGACCTATGATGTCTCTTACTAATTTACCACTATCGGTTTGGGGTTATGCTTTAGAGACGGACACATTAACGTTAAATAGGGCACCATCAAAATCCGTTGAGACGACGCCTTATGAATTGTGGTTTGGCAAGAAACGAAAGTTGTCGTTTCTTAAAGTTTGGGGATGCGATGCTTATGTGAAAAAGCTTCAACCTGATAAGCTCGAACCCAAATCGGAGAAATGTGTCTTCATAGGATACCCAAAGGAAACTGTTGGGTACACCTTCTATCACAGATCCGAAGACAAGACATTTGTTGCCAAGAATGGATCCTTTCAAGAGAAGGAGTTTCTCTCAAAAGAAGTGAGTGGGAGGAAAGTGAAACTTGATGAGGTAACTGTACCTGCTCCTTTATTGGAAAATAGCTCATCACAGAAACCGGTTACTGTGATGACTACACCAATAAATGAGGAAGCTAATGATGTTGATCATGAAACTTCAGATCAAGTTACTACAGAACCTCATAGGTCAACCAGAGTAAGATCCGCACCAAAGTGGTACGGTAATCCTATTCTGGAGGTCATGTTACTTGACCATGGCGAACCTACAAACTATGAGGAAGCGATAATGAGCCCAGATTCCGTAAAATGGCTTGAGGCCATGAAATCTGAGATGGGATCCATGTATGAGAACAAAGTGTGGACTTTGGTTGACTTGCACGATGATCGTCAAGCCATCGAGAATAAATGGATCTTCAAGAAGAAGACTGACGCTGATGGTAATGTTACTGTCTACAAAGCTCAACTTGTTGCGGAAGGTTTTCGGCAAGTTCAAGGGGTTGACTACGATGAGACTTTCTCACTCGTAGCGATGCTTAAGTCTATCCGAATCATGTTAGCAATTGCCGCATTTTATGATTATGAAATTTGGCAAATGGATGTCAAAACTGCATTCCTAAATGGATTTCTAGAAGAAGAGTTGTTTATGATGCAACCAGAAGGTTTTGTCGGTCCAAAGGTGCTAACAAAGTGTGCAAGCTCCAGCGATCCATTTATGGACTGGTGCAAGCCTCTCGGAGTTGGAATAAACACTTTGATAGTTTGATCAAAGCATATGGTTTTATACAGACTTTTGGAGAAGCCTGTATTTACAAGAAAGTGAGTGGGAGCTCTGTAGCATTTCTAATATTATATGTGGATGACATATTATTGATTGGAAATGATATAGAATTTCTGGATAGCATAAAAGGATACTTGAATAAAACTTTTTCAATGAAAGACCTCGGTGAAGCTGCTTACATATTGGGCATCAAGATCTATAGAGATAGATCAAGACGCTTAATTGGACTTTCACAAAGTACATACCTTGATAAGTTTTGAAAAAGTTCAAAATGGATCAAGCAAAGAAAGGGTTCTTGCCTGTAATACAAGGTGTGAAATTGAGTCAGACTCAATGCCCGACCACTGCAGAAGATAGAGAGAAAATGAAAGAAGTTCCCTATGCTTCAGCCATAGGCTCTATCATGTATGTAATGCTGTGTACCAGACCTGATGTGTGCCTTGCTATTAGTTTAGCAGGGAGGTACCAAAGTAATCCAGGAGTGGATCACTGGACAGCGGTCAAGAACATCCTGAAATACCTGAAAAGGACTAAGGATATGTTTCTCGTTTATGGAGGTGACAAAGAGCTAGTCGTAAATGGTTACGTTGATGCAAGCTTTGACACTGATCTGGACGATTCTAAATCACAAACCGGATACGTGTTTATATTGAATGGTGGAGCTATCAGTTGGTGCAGTTCTAAACAAAGCGTTGTAGCGGGATCTACATGTGAAGCGGAGTACATAGCTGCTTCGGAAGCAGCAAATGAAGGAGTCTGGATGAAGAAGTTCATATCCGATCTAGGTGTCATACCTAGTACATCGGGTCCAATGAAAATCTTTTGTGACAATACTGGTGCAATTGCCTTGGCAAAGGAATCCAGATTTCACAAGAGAACCAAGCCCATCAAGAGATGCTTCAATTCCATCCGGGACCAAGTCCAGGTAGGATACATAGAGATTTGCAAGATACATACGGATCTGAATGTTGCAGACCCTTTGACTAAGCCTCTTCCACGAGCAAAACATGATCAACACCAAGGCTCCATGGGTGTTAGAATCATTACTGTGTAATCTAGATTATTGACTCTAATGCAAGTGGGAGACTAAAAGAAATATGCCCTAGAGGCAATAATAAAGTTATTATTTATTTCCTCATATCATGATAAATGTCAATTATTCATTCTAGAATTGTATTACCCGAAAACATAATACATTTGTGAATACATAGACAAACATAATGTCACTAGTATGCCTCTACTTGACTAGCTCGTGAATCAAAGATGGTTGAGTTTCCTAACCATAGACATGAGTTGTCATTTGATTAACGGGATCACATCATTAGGAGAATGATGTGATTGACTTGACCCATTCCGTTAGCTTAGCACTTGATCGTTTAGTATGTTGCTATTGCTTTCTTCATGACTTATACATGTTCCTTTGACTATGAGATTATGTAACTCCCGCTTATGGAAGGAACACTTTGTGTGCTACCAAACGTCACAACGTAGCTGAGTGATTATAAAGGTGCTCTACAGGTGTCTCCAAAGGTACTTGTTGAGTTGACGTATTTCGAGATTAGGATTTGTCACTCCGATTGTCGGAGAGGTATCTCTGGGCCCTCTCAGTAATGCACATCACTATAAACCTTTGCAAGCAATGTAGCTAATGAGTTAGTTACGGGATGATGCATTATGTAACGAGTAAAGAGACTTGCCGGTAATGAGATTGAACTAGGTATTGAGATACCGACGATCGAATCTCGGGCAAGTAACATACCGATGACAAAGGGAACAACGTATGTTGTTATGCGGTTTGACCGATAAAGATCTTCGTAGAATATGTGGGAGCCAATATGAGCATCCAGGTTCCGCTATTGGTTATTGACCGGAGACGTGTCTCGGTCATGTCTACATAGTTCTTGAACCCGTAGGGTCCGCACGCTTAAAGTTAGATGATAGTTATATTATGAGTTTATGTGTTTTGATGTACCCAAGTTGTTCGGAGTCCTGGATGTGATCATGGACATGACGAGGAGTCTCGAAATGGTCGAGACATGAAGATCGATATATTGGACGACTATATTTGGACACCGGAAAGGTTCCAGGTGAGATTGGGACAATACCAGAGCTCCGGGAGGTTATCGGAACCCCCCGGGAGGTATATGGGCCTTAATGGGCCTTAGTGGAAAGGAGGGGAAAGGAGCAAGGGAGGGGGCGCCCCCCCCAAGCCCAATTCGATTTGGGAGGGGGTCGGCACCTTTCCTTCCTCCCTCCTTCCTCTTCCTTCCCTCTCCCGCTCCTAATAGGAAAGGGGGGAGTCCTACTCCCGGTGGGAGTTGGACTCCCCCCCTAGGGCGCGCCACCCCCTTTGGCTGGCCCCCTCCTCCACTCCTTTATATACGGGGGAGGGGGGCACCCCATAGACACAACAATTGATCATTGATCTCTTAGCCGTGTGCGGTGCCCCCCTCCACCAAGTCCTCCTCGATAATATCGTAGCGGTGCTTAGGCGAAGCCCTACGACGGTAGAACATCGTCATCGTCACCACGCCGTCGTGCTGACGGAACTCTCCCTCGACACTCGGCTGGATCGGAGTACGAGGGACGTCATCCAGCTGAACGTGTGCAAGAACTCGGAGGTGCCGTAGTTTCGGTGCTTGATCGGTCGTGCCGTGAAGACGTACGACTACATCAACCGCGTTGTGCTAACGCTTCCGCTTTCGGACTACGAGGGTACGTGGACACACTCTCCCCTCTCGTTGCTATGCATCACCATGATCTTGCGTGTGCGTAGGAATTTTTTTAAAATTACTACGTTCCCTAGCAGAACTAGCTCCAGTTCATCAATGTAATGTAGGCATGTATTCCGAATATAGTCATACGTGCTTATGGAAAAGAACTTGCATGACATATTTTGTTCTACCCTCCCATGACAGCGGGGTCCTAATAGAAACTAAAGGATATTAAGGCCTCCTTTTAATAGAGTACCGGACCAAAGCATTAACACATAGTGAATACATGAACTCCTCAAACTACGATCATCACCGAGAAGTATCCCGATTATTATCACTTCGGGGTTGTCGGATCATAACACATAATAGGTGACTATAGACTTGCAAGATAGGATCAATAACTCATATATATTCATGAAAACATAATAGGTTTAGATCTGAAATCATGGCACTCGGGCCCTAGTGACAAACATTAAGCATAGCCAAGTCCTAGCAACATCAATCTCAGAGCATAGTGGATACTAGGGATCAAACCCTAACAAAACTAATTTGATTACATGGTAAATCTGATCCAATCCATCACCGTCCAGCAAGCCTACGATGAAATTACTCACGCACGGCGGTGAGTATCATGAAATTGGTGATGGAGGATGGTTGATGATGACGACGGCGACGAATCCCCCTCTCCGAAACCCCGAACGAACTCCAGATCAGCCCTCCCGAGAGAGATTAGGGTTTGGCGGCGGCTCCGTATCATAAAACGCGATGGAACTTTCTCTCTAATTTTTTTTTCTCCGTGAAAGCAAATATATGAAGCTGGAGTTGAGGTCAGTGGCGTCCAGGGGGCCCACGAGGCAGGGGCGCGCCATAGGGGAGGGGGCGCCCCCCTCGTGGACAGGGTGTGGGCCCCCTGACGCTGATTCTTTTGCCAGTATTTTTTATTAATTTTGAAAAGTTGCTCCGTGGATTTTCAGGTAATTCCAAAAACTTTTATTTCTGCACAAAAACAACATCATGGCAATTCTGCTGAAAACAGCGTCAGTCCGGGTTAGTTCCATTCAAATCATGCAAGTTAGAGTCCAAAACAAGGGCAAAAGTGTTTGAAAAAGTAGATACGACGGAGACGTATCAACGGGCGACTGACGTGCCTGTGCTCGCCGGGCCGACGGCCGCTGCAGAGAAATCCGCTGGACGACAAATGCCAAGTATGAGGAGGGCGTGTGCTTTGTTTACGATGGCCTCCTTCTCCTTGACCTCGGCCTTGCGCCGCGCGGCCTCCATCGCATCGCGCTTGGCGGTGAACTTGGCGGCGACGGCATTGTCCTTGACGACCGCCCTCCGGTTCCTCCTCTTCGTCGATTCCGCGTCCAACTTGGCGATCTCCTCCGGCGTGCACTCCGACCGTGACTTCCTTGGCGCCTTGGCCTTCTTCTTCTTGCCCATTCCGGACGGGTTGATGGCCAGGCCGCCGGAGTTCGGCTGGGCGTCGGCCATGGACGGGGGAGGGAGGGGCGGCGGGACGTGTGAGGGTTTGGGGAAAATGGCGCCAAAAGAGGCGAGGGAGGGGGGTTGCTTTTGCCACCGACAGGCGGGCCTGAGGCGGACAGCGCGCGCGTCCCGCCCATCCGCGCGCTGTCCGTTTCACCCCAAAATCGGCGCAAATTTGGGCCGGGGATGGGTCGAAAACGGACAAAAGTCCGTTCGCTCCCGCGCGCTGAGCCGTCTTGTTGTCCGTTTTATCCCAAACGGACGCGCTGAGCCGTCTTGTTCGCCCGTTTTATCCCAAACGAACGCGAGCGGACAAGATAGGGTCGCGTGGTGGAGTTGGCCTTAGGATGGCAAGTGCCATCCTATCAACTTCCTGTAGAGCCTGAATGTATCTCCATCCGAAGCTTCTCCTGCTCGGCCAAGTAGCCGTTCTCCAGCGCCACGTACCACCTGATGCAGGCTATCGGCCTCTTGATGTACTCGCTCATCTGCTCCGTCCTCCGTGGAGAAACACAACCAGTTCAAGAAACCCCACTTGTGTGCGCAACAAAATATACCCCCAAGAAACCCGAAAGAAGGCAGCAGACTTTGTAGTCATTCTTGAACTTGCACTTCGTTTATTTTCATCAAGTGAACTGCCACAATGTTAGGAGTTAATTGCAACGGCATTTTTCTAAAAATATAGCTACAGTACATAATGCCTATTATGATTTTTTGCTATTTTTGGGGAACAAGACCACCGTAACTGTTGGAAACAAGGGGAGCTAGCTGAATGTATCTGGTGACTGAACAATGTATGGAAGATAACTGAATGTACGTATCCCTAAAAAAAAAGGGAAGCTAACTGAACAATGCAAGAAGAAGACGGGCGGTGGCGCCCTTGATCCCGACGAGGAGGGCGGCGGCATGGGGAACTGAGGCCGCGTTGGGTCTCGGGTCGCCGAGGACGACACGGGCTGCATGTCGCCGGGGTCGCTGGGCAGCACTGGCCGGGGAGGCACTGGTAGGAGAGGTGGTTCCGGCGGCATGGGCAAGGGCGTTGTGGTCTTGCTAACTGCCAAAGGGCGTTGACTACAGAGAGTGGAAGCTAACTGTAAATTATAGCCTTTTCCTTCCCAAGTTAAGCATTGTAAACATAACTGCAAAGAGTGGAAGCTAACTATTGAAGTAAACTAATGGCCTTGCTAATTTATTGAAGCTAACTGCTGTACAGTGCGTTTCTCGACTGAAGCTAACTGCTGTATCTATAAAAACTCCAGAGAGAGGAGGAAGCTTAACTGTTGTTCCTGGGTTCAGGTCAGAGAGGGGCCTCCTCGGGTCTGCTGCTCGTGGTCGCCGATGCGGTGCCCATGGAGTACTGCCTAACTGCTGAATGCTGAGGAGAACTGCAATAAGGCTTCCGCCATGAACTTGCACAGCTTTTGCCTCCACCGGCGAATCCCCATCCAGGATCCCTGCATCTCCTCACTCCCACCTGCTTGGAGGGGCGCAGGCTTGCGCTGGCGTTCGTTAGTGGGTGTAAGACAATAAGTTTTGGGGAACCAGCACAACCCTCTAGTGGTGGCTTATCTCATTATATATAATGGTTGTGTTACAATATGTATCATATACGTACATAGGTACAGAAGCTATACATAGTCTAACACCCTCCCTCAATCTTAGCCACTTTCTAAAGAACTGAGAAGGGTAAGATTGCGCCTACAAGCCTCAAACTGTGGCAGCGGTAAAGGCTTAGTGAAGATGTCTGCAAGTTGATCCTTAGATGAGATAAACTTGATCTGGAGTTGCTTCTGTGATACACGTTCCCGTACAAAGTGATAGTCAACTTCAATGTGTTTTCATTCGGGCATGAAATACTGGATTTGCAGAAAGGTATGTAGCACCGATGTTATCACACCAAAGAATAGGAGGCTGTGGTTGAGACAAACCCAACTCCTGAAGCAAAGACTGCACCCAAATAATCTCTGCAGTAGCATTAGCCACAGCCTTGTACTCAGCTTCAGTACTGCTACGTGACACAGTAGCCTGTTTCCGAGCACTCCAGGCGATCAAATTAGAGCCAAAGAATACTGCATAACCCCCCGTGGATCGCCTGTCATCTGGGCTACCAGCCCAATCTGCATCAGAGAAGGCCGAAAGGACCCGAGAGGAAGTCGGCCGAATATGCATACCAAATGTCAGGGTGAACTGAACATAACGAAGAATGCGTTTAACAGCAGCCCAATGAGTATCTCTGGGAGCCTGAAGATACTGACAAACCCTGTTAACAGCATAAGAGATATCTGGTCTCGTGATCGTCAAGTACTGAAGTCCACCAACAATGCTCCTGTACTCTGTGGCATCCGCAGGAGACAAAAGCTCACCATCAACAGCTGTTATCTTGTCGGTAGATGACATGGGTGTGGTGGTCGGTTTGCACTTCAGCATGCCAGCTCTCTGTAACAACTCCAAGGAGTACTTCTTCTGCGTAAGGACAAGACCAGTAGCACGAGAAGTGACCTCAACTCCAAGAAAGTAGTGAAGCTTCCCAAGATCTTTGACCGCAAAATCAGCACCAAGAGAGCAGACAAGAGCATCAGCACCATACTGAGAAGAGCTGACAAGGATAATATCATCGACATATACCAAAAGATACATAGTGACTTCTGGCTTCTGTAGAAGAAATAACGAAGTGTCAGCAGTAGACGGCACAAACCCATAAGCACGAAGGGCAGAGGCAAGGCGGGCATGCCAGGCACGAGGAGCTTGCTTCAAACCATATAGTGATTTGGAAAGACGACAGATATAGTCAGGACGATCAGGATCAGAGAAACCATGCGGCTGTTTCATATAAACCTCTTCCTCCAAAAATCCATGTAGAAAAGCATTCTACACATCAAGTTAACGAAGTGACCAACCACGAGAAACAACAATGGAGAGAAGAAGCCGAATAGTGGTAGGCTTGACGACAGGACTGAAGGTGTCCTCATAGTCAAGACCATGACGCTGCCGAAAACCGCGAGCAACAAGTCGCGCTTTGTAACGCTCAATAGATCCATCCGAATGCTTCTTCACTTTGAATACCCATTTTGAGTCAATAACATTTACCCGTGGTGGTGGAGGAACGAGAGTCCATGTCTTGTTACGAAGAAGAGCATGAAACTCCTGCTCCATAGCCTCTCGCCAATGTGGAATGCGCAGGGCAGCCTGATATGAGCGAGGCTCAGAAGATGGATCCGCAACAGCAGCAGGCCAAACAAGCAGCCAACCAAGCAACCGTACCATCCTTACGTTCCTTAGGTTTGAAAATGCCACTGCGACTGCGTGTATGTGGTCGGGACACAGGAACCACCGAGGTCGACGGAGCAGCCTGCAACGGGCTGGAGGACGGCGACGTTGACGAGTCAGCCGGTGACGAGGAGCCAGTCACGGTAGCCTCGGACTCGGTTGGCGAAGAAGGCCGACCCACCGGCGAAACCGGCAGAGCAGACGAAGCAGCTGGCGACTCCGGCATCACAGACCGGGCCGATGGCGAGCTCGGCATAGTGGGCCGTGGCGCGGCCGGTGTCGCGGGCCGATCCGCTGATGAAGGCGACGTGAGGACCCGAGCCGCGGGCGAAGACGGCGTGACGGGCCGAGCCGCAGGCGAAGACGGCGTGACGGGCCGAGCCGCGGGCGACTCGGCGGCCGCTGGCGAAACGGACCGAGCAGTGGAGATGCTCGGCGCGACGGGCTCGTCGGGTGACCATGCATGGGCACGCGAATCGATGCCATGCAACATAGGGCGATCGACGTGCCCACCAGAAGACGACGATGATGATGGTGAATCCTCCAACAGCTCCAAACGAGCTCCACGTCCGGTTCCTGCACCATGGTTAGGTAACAGCAAAGGAGAGTATGCAACATCATCAAATTGGTCAGAAGCAACAGAGGATGAATGCAGGGATGGTGGTTCGACAGTGGACACAGGAAGGTTGGCAAAGGGAAAAACATGCTCATCAAACACGACGTCCCGAGATATATAGACACGATTAGTGGGAACATGAAGACATTTGTAACCTTTATGAAGAGAGCTATAGCCAAGAAAAACACACTTCTTAGAACGAAACTCAAGCTTGCGCTTGTTATATGGACGAAGATGCGGCCAGCAAGCACACCCAA
The DNA here is from genome assembly GCF_018294505.1 of Triticum aestivum. Classification (NCBI taxonomy): domain Eukaryota; kingdom Viridiplantae; phylum Streptophyta; class Magnoliopsida; order Poales; family Poaceae; genus Triticum; species Triticum aestivum. The sequence goes on from NC_057813.1 coordinate 382,921,506, forward strand.
ATACCTTGAGAAAGGTATAATCAGGTTGTTCATTAAGGAGAACCTCAATGGGAGTCTTCATGTTTAAAACACGAGTAGGAGTACGGTTGATGAGAAAGCATGCAGTGGTGAAAGCATCACTCCAAAACCGAAACGGAACAGATGCATGGGCCAAAAGAGTAAGACCAGCTTCAATAATATGACGATGCTTACGTTCGACTGAACCATTCTGCTGATGTGTATGTGGACATGCTAAACGATGAGCTATCCCAAGCGACTGAAAGAAAGAGTTGAGGTTGCGATACTCGCCCCCCCCAGTCTGACTGGACATGAACAATTTTGTGCTTGAGAAGACGTTCAACATGTTTTTGAAACTGAACAAAAATATCAAACACATCAAATTTGCGTTTAATAAGGTAAAGCCAGGTAAAGCGACTATAAGCATCAACGAAACTGATATAGTAATTATGACCACTGACAGAAGTCTGAGCAGGACCCCATACATCTGAAAACACAAGTTCTAAAGGATGTTTCACCTCACGACTGAACTCCGAAAAAGGAAGTTGATGACTCTTCCCCTGCTGACAAGCATCACACACTGCTACATCTTTATGACTAGACAAACTAGGAAGCTCATGACGACGCAAAATATGACGGACAATAGGTGTGGCCGGGTGACCAAGACGAGCATGCCACTGTGACGGAGAGACCCGAACTCCACTGAAAACACGAGCGACACCAGGATGCTCCAGACGGTAGAGGCCCTGGCACAACCGCCCACTAAGAAGAATGTCCCTCGTGCCCCGATCCTTAATAAAAAGATCAAAAGGGTGAAATTCACAAAGCACATTATTATCACGTGTGAGTTTAGGAACTGAAAGAAGATTACGGGTCACAGATGGAACTCGAAGAACATTGCGAAGCTGAAGACTCCTATTGGCATGTCTAGTGAGAAGAGATGCTTGACCAATATGAGAGATGTGCATACCTGCTCCATTGGCGGTGTGGATCTTGTCGGAGCCATGATAGGGTTCACGAGTGTGAAGCTTCCCCATCTCGCTGGTTAGATGCTCTGTCGCCCCAGAGTCCATGTACCAGTGTGGATCGATGGAGTAGGACTGAGTGTGTCCCTGTTGCTTCTGCGGCGCGGGACGATCAGCCATGGCGACCTGACGGGCATTGTTGCGTGTATCTTTGCCGTCATTGCCAAGACCAAGGAAGCTTCGCTGGAAGCGCTTATGACACTTGGAGGCCCAGTGCCCATCGCGGCCACAAAGCTGACACACACGTGGACCGCCAGCCCCCGGTAAGGTCGCAGTAGGTGGGGGGGCCGAGGCGGGCGACGGTGGCAGCCCCAAGGGAGACCGGGGTGATGAAGAAGAGCGGCCACCCTTGGTGGCGGCGTTGGCCGAGAGGGAGCCAGTGCCCCTGGTGCGGCGAGTCTCGACCCGTTGCTCAGTGAGAAGGAGCCGAGAGAAAACCTCGTGTGCCAGCATGGGTGTCGAGTTGCCCCGCTCGTTGATGATCTCGACTAAGGCATCATACTCCTCATCAAGACCATTGACAATAAACGAGTTGAACTCGGAGTCGGTGAGGGGCTGTCCAATGGAGGCCAATGTGTCGGCGAGGCCCTTGACCTTGTTGTAGAACTCAGTGGCAGTGGAGTCAAGCTTCTGACACTCTCCAAGCTGACGACGGAGTGCAGAGACACGAGTCTGGGACTGCGCTGCAAAGGTGCGCTCAAGGATGGTCCAGGCCTCATGAGACGTCTTCGGAAGACAACAAGGCCGGCAACTGCCGGCGAGAGCGACCCCTGGATGGAGGAGAGGTTCGCCTGGTCCTGCCCCGTCCAGACGCGATGGGCCGGATTGTAGACCGGACCGTGCACGCTGTCTACCAGCGCGGGTGGGCAGGGAAGCGATCCGTCGACGTAGCCTAGCAGGTAGTGACTCCCCAAGAGCGGGAGAACCTGCGCACGCCAGAAGATGTAGTTGTCGGCGGAGAGCTTGATGGTGATGAGATGACCGAAGTGAAACGGCGGCGGCGAAGACAATCCCATCGAGGAGGCTGCCTGGGGTGCAAACACCATGGAGGCAGCCGGAGGCACCGAAGCCGATGCGGGAGGAGGCGGGACCGCAGCCAGGGCGGGCGCCGCAAAGCTCGCGGCCGGTGCGGACGCCGCAAGGCCCGCGGCCGGGGCGGACGCCGCCAACCCCGCCAGCGGGGCAGTGTGATCCACTTGCGGCAGGAGCGGCGGGACGACGCCTGCGGAGTCCGCAGCGGACGGCGGCGCCGCGGTGTGGACCATGAGGTCACGCCCAAGCGAGGGCGCCGGCGGCGTGGAGAAGACGGAGCTGATGCTCCTTGTCCCGATCGGAGCCGGAACAGAGACGGCATCGAGCGGGAGGTTGAGCAGAGCCGCAAGAGAGGCCGGGAGGAAGCCCGCAGCAGTGGAACCGGTGGTGGCGGCGCTCGACATGGCGGCGGCGCGATCGGTGGCGGTGAAGGCGGCGGCGGCTGCGGCGGCGGTGCGGGTATTAGGGTTTAGAAGCGGAAGCGATCGTAACCTAGCGTGATACCATGTAAGACAATAAGTTTTGGGGAACCAGCACAATCCTCTAGGGGTGGCTTATCTCATTATATATAATGGTTGTGTTACAATATGTACCATATACGTACATAGGTACAAAGCTATACATAGTCTAACAGTGGGGAGCGGCGGAGGATGACGGCGAGCGGCGGGTCGCGGGGGTAGCGCGCGTCAGGTTTGAAGCGGCGGCGATTGGTTGTGTGCGGCTGTGGGAGAAGGGAGAAGCTGGGGGAGGGGAGAGGGGTTGACGCCGTGCAAGAGGATATGGCTCGTGCCGCCGTCGTGAAAGGATATGCTCCTGCCGCCGACGCTCAATCTCACAATCGCCGCAGTCGGCACGATGGAACGAGAGGGGGGAGAGCGTCGCGAGTAGGAGGCCGGAGAGGTGGGACGACGGACGAGGGGGCATCCCGTCGGTGGCTTGCGGGGATCCTGGGCGTAAGCGGCGGCTTCCCGCGATCTGGGCAGGCGGCTGGTGGGAGGGGCCCCGCCGCCGGCTGGGAAGGGGGCTTGGTTGAAGGCCGCGGGGCCAGCAAAGGTCTCTGGGCGGTGGTGCGCTGCCGCCGACGAGGAACGGGCGCGAGGCTGCTGGGGGGAGGAGGAGAGGGTCGAGCGGACGCCGGCGGGGAAGGAGACTGGCGGAGGGAAATCTCGGTCGCCGGAGGAGGGAGGCGAGCGGCGGAGTGGAGGTTGCAGGCGGGGAAGCCCGTGGGTCACCGGGGGGAAGAAGGTGAGCTGTGGATGGAGGCGTGCGTGGCTGCGTGCGGTGGTTTTCACTGGCTGCGCTCGCTCCACGGGTAGGTGTGGTGAAATATTCTGCAACTTTTTTTTTTAAACTTATTCTGCAACTTTTTAGGGGGTGGTTGCAGCGTTTGAAAAAGAAATAATACTGAAAAAGACAAGCTCGCACAGAGTCTACTTATACACAGAGATATACCTCTCCGTCCGAAAATACTTATGGGACAAATAGATATATGTATATGTATTTTAGTTTTAGATACATTTATTTTTATCATTTTTATGACAAGTAATTTTAGTATATTCTTTGTGAGACATGGAGCGTATACTTTAGTAAATTTTCTAGAGATGTACCGACCTTCAAATTTAAAATGGACACAGTATTTGTATGTCGACTGTTCCAAACCAGCTTGCTGACAATGTGTGGGAGCTGGCCATCCAATCTTATAAAAACTTTCAAAAAAAAATCCAGGAGCTCAAAATAATAGCATATCAAATCATCAAAAATAATAAAATGAGTCAATAGTTTTAATTTAAATATTACAATCCAACTAAGTTTTTACATAAAATAGTTCAAACTTAAATACAACTCGCACATATGTTCGAGTTGCCCCTTTAACTGTTCATAGATACTCAATCATATCTTGCTTTAGCTACCTCATGAGTTGCACGATGACATTCTTTTTGATGCATTCGAACAAACTCATCAAATGTGATCGGAATGTGATATAGAAGTTGGATAGAATCACCCATGCTCGGGCCGAGGCCCCATAGGTGTGCAACCTGTGCGGGCCGCACAGGGCCCCAAATTCTCACGGGCCTCGATTTTTTCGAGGCCCATCAATCTCATGTAGACTCAACTCACCCATGAGAACCCAGCGAGGTCCACGCGCATCCAGTTCTACTTCGACCATAGTTGAGAAAAAAAGAGGTGAACACGTGGGGATTCAAAGCATGATTTAATACTACCTTCGAAAACACAGCAATCACCCGGTCTGTGCTTGACTTATGTCTAAACGAAGTAAGTTATCCTAATTGAGCATTGTATCTCTCTATTACATTATTTAAAAAGTCTTCTTTTTAAATGGGGTGAACCTCATTTTAAGATTTCGCATAGGGCCCCGGATTTCATCGGCCCGACCCGGCCATGCTCTCAAATTTTAGACCTCGAGCAGCATCTTCACCTTTATCCATTATCATGTTGTGCATGATCACACAACATGTCATCGCCTCCCACAAGGTCTTTGAATCTCATTATTTAGCAGGTCCACGAACATCTGCAAAACGGAATTGGAGAACTCCAAATGCACTCTCCACATCTTTTCTAGCTCCTTCTTGTCTTTTCGTAACGTGAGCTCTTTTCTGGCCAACTGGCTCAGAGATGGTATTGATGAAGGTAGCCCGCGGAGGATAGATATTGTCGACCAGATAGTAGCCCGTGTTGTACTGATGCACATTGAGAGTTTAGTTGCAAGGAGGAGCCTGCCCTTCAATGAACCTAACAAACAATGGAGACCGCCACAACACACATTGATGTCATTGTGAGACCCGGGTATTCCAATGAAATCGTGCTAAATCCGGAGGTCATGTGATGCGATTGCTTCAAGAATGATGGTTAGTGTCTTAACATGGCCCTGATATTGCCCTTGTGGAGCTTTGGGGCAGTTCTTAGTGCATGCAATCAAGAAAGCCGAGCATATCTGGCCACCCTCTTAGTTTAGACATTTCCAAGAGCCTCTAGGTGTTTGCGTCAGTTGGTTCTCTAAAGTGCTAAGGTACAAACACCTCGACCACCACAATAGCAAATCTGACCATGGCGTCTTCGCATGTGCTCTTAGACATCCGGAGGTACTCGTCTCATGAATCTTCGGTCCTACCATATGCAAGCATTCGCACTACAGGCATGCACTTCTGGTAACAAGAGAATCCACTCCTTTCTACGACATCCTTCTTCAATATGAAGTAGTCATCATAGGACCGAACGCCATTGTAGAGGCGATCGAAGATAGTTTTTCCACATCTGAACGTGCTGGTGAAAACTATCCATAAATAGAGCATCCGAGGCGAAGTAGTCATCCATAAGCGTCAAATGCCCCCATGCCCTATTCAGATTCAACAATCAATGACCCTTGGTAGATCCCTTTAAATTGAGAATATGCACATCCGCACGACCCGCGTCTACAAGGACCGCCCGCATCATCGTTGGTTCATCCGCATAATCTTCGTCGGATGACTCAACCGTAGTGCACATACATGTACTCCATGTCCGAATGCATTGCTTCAAAGAAGGAACAAAAAATAGCATGAGTATTTCACCAAACACTTGCCGAGTGTGGTTACCCTCGTAGTGGTGGATGGTACTTGTGCAACTGACAGATGAGAGGTGTGGACCAACGGCGTCGGACAAATGGTTTGGCATCTGGGTGTAGCAGTGGAGGTCGTGGAGGTTCGAAAAGGGCTTGGCGGGTGGCCAGGGTGGTAAAGCGGCGGCGAGGGAGGAAGCATATGTAGAGAAAGACAAAAGGGATGGAGACATGGGTTCCAAGAGGGGTTTTGGGTAGGTCGGGGGTGCCAGAGTCCTATATGCGACGGTTCAAAATCCCACAAAGCCCAACCTATTTTGCTTCCGATTTGCAAGAAAACAGACAAGCGGACTGGTCTGCAGACCGATGCGGGTCGACGTTGGATGGCAAACTACATTTGGACAGCGCGGTCGAACGTTTGCAAGAGATTTGAGGGTCCACTTGAGGGTCGACCCTCAAAATGGACATACTATCCATCCATGGACTGGTCCAGACATGTCCGCGGACCCGGATACAGGAGCCGCCACCTAACCCTGTCCCCCAAAACTTTGCTTCTTTTTTAAGTGCGTAGCACTCACAACAATAGCATTTCAAATCTTTGATGAGTGAAAATATTCAAATCTGACACTAGTTCAAATGCAAATATTATAATCCAACTAAGTTTTCAAACATAATAATTCAAACTTGAATTCAACTCGCACATATGTTCTAGTTGTTCGCTTTAAGCACCCATAGATGCTAAATCAGATGTTCCTTTGAGCATGCACATATCTATCCTCTACTGGGCTCTTTTCTAACCAACTAGCTCGGAGATGATCTTTACAAAAGGCCGCCAATAGAGCATAGATACCGTCAACCAAATAGTAGCCCATGTTGTAGTCATGCGCATTGATAGTATAGTTGCATGGAGGAGCTTTTCTTCAGTCAAGCTAGCAAACAATGGAGATCGCTATAGCACATTCTTGTCATCATGAGACCTGTGCATTGCCAAAGAAAGCGTGCCAAATTGAGAGGTCTTGTGATGCAACTACTTAAAGAATGATGATGAGCTTCTTAACATGGCCCCGATATTGTCCCTGAAGAGCATATTGGCAGTTATTCCCTCTCCAGTGCATGCGATCAAGGGATCCAAGCATACCTGGCCACCCTCTTGCTTCAGACATTTCCATGATCCTTTCGGTGTCTGCAATAGTTCTTTATCTCAAATATTGAAGTCCAAACACCTCGACCACCGCAGTAGCAAAGCTCACCATGCCACCACATGTGCTATCAGACATCCAGAGGTACTTGTCCCACGAATCTACGGTCGTGCCATAAGCAAGCATCCCCAATGCAACCACACGCTTCTGGAAATCAGAGAAACCAATTTTCATACAACATACTTCTTCAAGATGAAGTAGTCATCACAGGCCCAGATGCCACTATAGACACGATCAAACACATTTTCCCACGTCTGAAAGCATCAACAAAAATTGTTCGTGAATAAGGCATCAGGGGAAAAAGAGTCGTCCATCAACGTCAAATACCCCTGTGCCCTATTCTAATTCAGCCCTCGATGACCCTAAATTGAGAACATGCTCTTCCGTGCCTGCAAAACCGCTATCCAACATGCATGTCAAGGTATTAAGTTTGCAAGAAACATAGTATCGCAATAACCAAGATGACATAATGTAGACATGAAGAAGTCAATCAATATGAAAAAACCCGTTGTTTTACCCTTAGTGCCAACAATGCAATATGTGCCTTAGCCCTTATTGTCACTGGGTTAGATCACTGCAAGATTGAGCCGAGTACAAAGTGCCACTCCCTCTAAAAAAACCCATCAAACTTGGCCAAAGAAAATAGATAGATCAGAGATCATGCAAAGCTATTTAATTATACAGTAAATAAAACCTCAAAAAGATTCAATTGATTTCAATGAACAATTTGGTCACAAAGTGGCAATTCATCATTCGCAACAAACACACCACCTATAACATCGAATTAATCCCGATCATGTGTGAAAGCTCACAGGAACATGGTATTGAAGGTCCAAATAGGGAGAGAGTCATCTAGCTACTAATATGGACCAGAGGTCCTAATGGAACTACTCACATATCATCATGGAGGCAGCAAGGTTGATGAAGAAGACTCCAGCAATGGCTCCCCCCTCCGGTGGAGCTCCGGAAAAGGCCTCCCAATGGGATCTTCGTGAAGCAGGAACTTGCGGAGGTGGTAAAATTCTTCTGAAAATACGCCGGAGGGTTTCGATATTTATAGGGATTTACGGCGGTGGAGTTGGACTAAGCGGTGCAGGGAAGCCACACGGCCAGGTGGTGCACCCCTTAGGCCACGCCAGGTGCTCGTGTGGGCCCCTGGCAGCTCCTCTCGAGGTCCCCCAAAGCTTCGTGTGTTTCTTGTTGCCCCAAAAAATCATATTAGATCGTCAACTTATTTTGACCTTCGTAGATATTGATTTCCTGCAAAACCAAAACAAGTAGAAAATAGGAAGTGACATTGGGCACTAAATTAATATGTTAGTCCATAAAAATAATATAAATTTCTATAAAAGTATACAAAAGTAATAATATACTAGCATGCAATAATAAAAAGTTATAGATATGTTTAAGACGTATCAATGGGTCCGGAGTTCATTGCAGCATGCCAAGCAAAGTTGCAGGTAGTTGGTGGGGCGTTTGTTGGCCAGATCATCTTCTAGTAAGATCACCGTCCATCAAGGGTTGTGCTCGATGCTACCTCCTGCTCCCGTTTGGCTACCTCAAAGGCCATCTGATAAGTAGAAGGAACTGAAAAGGCTCCCGTCTTTCCCGAACACCAAGCAACTGTATCATCCTGTGAAGCTTTAATTTTCAAGAATTTATCAACATCACAGGAAAGGAAAATATCACTAAGAAGCTCTAGATTCCAAGCACCATTGGCATTTAACAATTAAGACATAAATCGAAGTCTGCACCCCCTTGAATCATGATAGGTTAGAAGAGTACGGTTTGGCGATCCAAGCATCATGTCACACTATAATATTCCTGCCATTACCTACTCTCGAAATAAGCTCCTTTTCAAAAGGTCCACTCAATGACTGATAGCCTGCAAGAAGAGGGCTCATTACCTGAAAAAATTGTATCCTCTAGCCTGCCATTGGGGTAGCATCGGGCCTTCAGGACTTGTGCACACAAGCTACCAGGCCTTGTGATAGCCATGCCTGCCTAATTAGTTATGCTTGACTGAATATTTGAAAATACCGAAACCCACTCCATCTTTATCCTTTGGTTGCATCAGTTTATCCCTAGACTTCCAATGAATCTTCTGATGCCCTTGAGAACCCCTTCCCAATAAAAGTTCTTGGTCATGGATGTCAGCTCATCGCAAACCGAGTATGGAAGTTTAAATATACCCATAATATATGTTTGCAAGGCTTGTGCAACAGACTTTATAAGAACCTCTCCCCCTAGTTGTGCCAAGGGACCATGTCCCCATTGCACAAGTCTCTCTAACACACAAACCTGGAGGTTTTGGATTTTTCCATTAGACCTGTGACCATCAGGAGTTTGAAAACCAATATACTTCTCTTCAAATCTAGTGCTAATTAACAATGTAAAAACATATTTAAGTTTATCCTTAACAACCCAAGGATAGGCAACACCAAATAAAATGGAGATTTATTATAACTAAGACTTTTCCCAGTTCCAGTACTATAAAGATCCAAAAGTTTTTAACATGTGAAGCCTCAAAGAAAAGAATTGTGTTATCCACAAATAAAAGGTGATATATAACGACGTGGTGCTCTAGTCACCAAGGTCCATTCATGATCAAGCTCATATAACCACGAATTGTATTCTCTAACCCAGGCCGGACCACCAAAACCCCAAAGATGAAAAAATCATTGGAATGGGGGACATGCAAAAGATCAAGTTTGTAGATCATGAAACCAAGCGCCTTAGAAATGACAGAAAACTTGAAAACATGGCCGCGAAGATGAGTAACATGTAGATCAGGAGGTGATCCACCAAGGCAAGCATGGAGTGCTAGACTAACATGATCAATCGTAAGTGGGAACGAAGAGCGGCTAAAACAGACCAGCATGTGGAAAGCATATGGTTCGGATCATGGCAATGAACTGGGGTGGAGAACCTGGCTCTAACCTGGTTGGCAAAACCAGCTCCCGGAGTGGGATCCAGAAGGGGTGGCACCATCGTAGTCGGAGAGGATCACAAGGAGGAAGTGCCATGGGTCGCCGGTCGAGTCGCCAAGGGAGTCACCAGGAGGGGGAGGGGGAGGGTGGGAGACGCCATTTTCAAGGGTAATATTATTTTGATCGACACCTTGTTATAGAATGGCAGATAAACCATCAACAACAAACATGAATAAGAAAGGGGAGAGAAGATCACCTTGCCGAAGCCCATGCAATGGTGCAAACAGATCTAGAGGGTTTCATTAAATTTATTGGAGAAACTCACCGATGTAACACATGTCATAATTTAGTCAATCCATCACTGAGAGAAACCTAACCTTTGCATCACTTGCTTCAAGAAATTCCAGTCAACCCCGTCATACGCCTTTGATAAAATCCAGTTTGCATGCACAAAAACTTTTGGAGCATCTCTTTCTTGATTAATGTAGTGAATACACTCAAAGGCGACTGGTGCATTACAAGTGATCATCCCGACACGAATGAAAACACTATTCTCCGGGAAATAATAGCATCCAACAAGGGTCTCAATCTATTCACCAAGCACTTGGACACCTCCTTGTAAATCACATTACATAAACTTATAGGCTTGAAATCAGAATTTTAGTGGGGTTATTTTTGGGATAAGAACAATTGCAGTATCATTTACACCCTCCGACATGATCCCAGTATGAAAGAATTCTTTAACCCTCGTGCGATGTTTGTTCAGTGGTAGGAGATGTCGACTATGAGACATCGACGGTGATTTCATCAATCTCAAGATATTTTGCCGGGTCGGTATCTTGAAGGAGCTCATAGGGGCAATGTGTGTGTGGGTGTGCTTATATGGATGACTGCATGTGCGTTTATGTGAGCATCTTCGAATATACCGTGTTAAAAAAAGTAATGATACAAAAGTGGAGTTTAAAGGATTACTTGTACTAGAATGGAGGGAGTATATATGTACCGTATTAGAGCATCTGCAGTCGGATATGTCAAATATAGCCCCTCAAACGCCCGCGAACGAGCCGCGGACAGTGACTGGCACGCCTCGAATTTCAGTAGTTGCATCTGAACATCTCATACTAGATTCTTAAATCCATGCAAGAACATGCAATCGAAATAAACCTACGTACTACATCGATCACCTAGCTACTCATTGTTGGAGATGTCGACGATCTCCGTGCCCGGATCCGGCAGCGTGGGCGGCAGCTGCAGCTCCGGCTCCTCCGGCGCCTCCGCTCCGGCCTCCTCCTCCTCTATTTCCGCGTCGAGTTTGGCGAAGAGCGCGTCGGACGCCGCCTGCTCCTGGCGGAGGAACGCCGGATTAGCCTCCACATAGGCCTCATCCTAGATGGAATCCAGGATGGCCTGCTGCTCCGCCATCTCCTCCGGTTGGGCGACGACGAACTCCACCTCCACCTGCTCCATGTTGAAGCCCGACAGCTCCTGCTCCGCCTCCTCCACCTCCATCGGAGCCAGCTCCTCTTCCTCCTCTTCCCCCGACTGCTTCTTCTCCTCCGGCTCCGGCGAGTCCGGAGGCAGCCCGACAGCGATGTGCGCGCCGCACGCGGCTTGTCTCGCCCGAAACTCCTGGTGGATCTCGTACTGGCGCTCCGGCGTGAATATTGCGTAGTAGGTGATCTTGCTCCGGACCATGGCGGAGCACCGGAGCGTGGATAGAGCGCCGGAGCGGGAGAGGGAGGAGGTGGATAGGCTCGGACTAGCGGCACGGGAGGGGGAGGTGGATGTGCTAGGGTTGCGGGACGCCGGCCGGGTTAAATAGGCGGATTTGGTCTCGGGCGGCGAGCTGGAGCGGCGCCATGCGACTTGTCTCGCCCGGATCTCCTGTTGGATCTCGTACCGGTGCTCCAGCGTGAGCATTGCGTAGTGGGTGATCTTGCTTCGGACCATGGCGGAGCACCGGAGTGTGGACAAAGCGCCAGAGCGGGAGAGGGAGGAGGTGGAGGGGAGGTGGATGTGCCAGTGTTGCGGCCCGCCGACCGGTTTAAATAGGCGGATTTGGTCTCGGGCGGCGAGTCGGAGCGGCGCCATGCGGCTTGTCTCGCCGGGATCTCCTGCTGGATCTCGTACTGGCGCTCCAGCGTGAGCATTGCGTAGTAGGCGATCTTGCTCCGGACCATGCCGGAGCGCCAAAGCGTGGACAGAGCGCCGGAGCAGGAGAGGGAGGAGGCGGATGGGCTTGGACTGGCAGCACAGAGAGGGGGATGTGGATGGGCTAGGGTTGCGGGACATCGGCTGGGTTAAATAGGCGGCTTTGGTCTCGGGCGGCGAGCCGGAGCGGCGCCACGTGGCGTTCACACCACAACGATGGAGGAGGCGTCCGTCGGACCGCTGGGTTTCCGGATGAGTCCGCGTGGGACCCCTTCGCCAGTCCTACGTGGCCGGCACGCCCGGGCGCCCCATCCCATATTTAGGCTGGATACGAGGGGGTCCGGTCAGCCCGAGCGTTTGAGCCCCATTTGAGGGGGCCGTCTGGACGAAAAATCGTGACCGACCAGTGACCGGACGGCCCGCCGGGGCGTATTAGGCGGGTTTAGGGCGCCCGGTTGTATATGCTCTAAGGTAGGGCTTCTTATTTAGGTTATCACTCGCATAGAGAATACACTCTTATTTTCCTCAAAGAATACATAGGATATACTCTCTTTCTTGCTATGAAGAATAATGGGAAAGGGAAAAAAGGTAGACCATGAGAGAAAGGTGGCCATCAACTACGTAGGAGATGCTTGTTGCGGTTGTGCAGCAGCTGCTGCCGCAGACAGACGGGTTGGTCAGCTTTTCAGAGGGGGATCTCCTGTGCAGTAGGTAGACCACCGAATCGAGATGTACTGTACAAATGAAGTTGCATGCATGGCAATGCAGAAGCGGCACAAGCTTCTATTCCAAACGTTTAATACTTGATGCTCCGAGCGTTAATATTAATTAGCACCGACTTTCTCACGTAAGCGAGCTACGTACGTACTGTGGGTAAAATTCAAGAAGCACATTTGCATATATGAGCAAGTGAAGAACGGAATGCTGAAATGAGCCACCCGATCCAGCTTGTTTATCAGATCTGGCCGCCTCATGTACGGTGCAACGGCGTGGGACGCGGTGCACGTTTGAAAGAAAGGCGTGCTTGGATCGTGTGCTCCAAGTGCCACTATGCATGGAATGGAAGGCTACGTCTATGAACAGCTTGCCACCAACACCAAGTACGTGTGACGAAGGCCATGAGAAGGAATTACTTTTGGTATAAAAGCTGCACAACAGAAACCGTGCTTTTTTTTGCAGGGACAGAAGGCCAATGTAATCGACCAGGCCGTTGTAATCTCTGCCATGTGACAGCTAGCTCAGAGAGGGGGGGGGGGGGGGGGGGGGGGGGCGGAGAGAGAGCTAAACGCACCATCGGAAGCCTTTTGAGACCTCGTGTGTTCCACTTCCATGCGGGCCACGCGCCTCAGAATTTCACAGAATGCAGCAAATGTTGTACAAAGTAGGGTGCATTTGAATTGCGTTTAGGGTGGAGAGAGAGAGAGACCAGCCATGAGCCAAGCGTACCATCTCCTCCCTACATAAAGCAAGAGCGCGGCCACCATTTTTGTTGCACACCCTCTGCGTCTCGTCCCAGACTTCGCAGCAGGTAGGTTCGTAGTTTCTTGAAAAGAAAAAAAAGAATATTGCAGCCCCTTTGTTTGGACGTCCCCAACCGATGGATCTCATCTGTTCTTGCTAGTTTCTACTGTTTGATCCGTTTTACTCCTTCCTTGTTTCTCTTTTGTGTTTTCTCTCCTGCCATCATCATGACCCGTTTTACTCCACCCTTTGTTTCTCCTACGGACCTGGAGTTCTCACGTTACAGAGACGAGTTGTGCGTGCTTTTGCTTTTTTTTTTTGAACACTTGTCTGCAAATCTTGCCCCTCGAGATGATCTTCGTGTTGTTCCGGTCGGTGCGAAGGCACGCTCTTTTGCATGCAGATGATTAGCGTCGTCTTGTTTCTCTCCTCCCACCAACTTCTTTTACTGCTTTTTTTTGGGTGCGTGTATCTGTCTGCTAAAAGGCCTGGCGGACGATTCCGATTCACTTGCCCGACGGATCGATGCCATAAAACTTGCTTGAACAAGTCGTGTGTGAGCTCTTACCACCGGTGCCCTGTTCTTGGTTTTTCGTGTCGAGTTTTTTTTTTGTCCTATTACCACGCTTCATCTCGGAGAGGGAGGGAGAGAGAGATTAAATGGCCTGATTACATTCACATCCCAGCGTGTGCTTTTTATTTCTATTCCCGCGTGACGTAACTAGTAGGATTCATGTGGCCCGATGGTCGATCGTGTGCACAAGTACTATTTGCTTCAAGTGCATGTTGTGCGACCGTTGTGTTTTTACAGAGATCCAAGAAGGGAGCACGTTCGTGTGTTTCACTCTAATCTTGCATTTAGAGAAGCATTTTGCATGCCTATACTGGAAGGAGGGAGCTAGGGACTGAGAGCATGCCAATTTGCATAATATTCTGGGCGGATTTGTTCATACGCACTTTTCCCATTTATGGCATTTTTTCTTTTTGATTTTTGACAAGAGGAAATTGTTCTTGTTTTTTTTTCCCGCTCAAGGAAGGAGTATTTTTCTTTGATTCTTACAGCCTCTACCTCTACGGTTGTTTAATTGACATCCGGTGTTAATATTTAATTAACGTACTAGGTGGTTGGAGGCATGGATTTCGAGATGTTTCTGCGGTGGACTGGATATGTCAGCATGGGGTTCATTCTGTTGGCGCCTGGGTATGTTTACAGATCGATGACCACAAACTACTACTCCGTACTTACTTAGCACCGATCGATCCATGCTGTTTTGTTATATATACTTCTAGTAACATGCAGAATGGATGATAAACTTCCTTCAACAAGAATGAACATATACTAAGGATGAAAGTTGCAAATTCAGAATTTGATTGTGTTGTCACATCCTGAAATGGCTTTCTAGTGTGAAGATAGTGGTTTAATGTAGCGTTTGAAATGGATTCTTAACTTTGCTCCACTCCATGCCGAATTTTACAGGATCACCTTCGTCTGGAACAAGAAGGTGGCATGCTACACGCCCTACTTGTACCTGGCAATGTCGTTCAACGGTGTGCTGCGAGTGTTGTATGTGATGGTGACCAAGGGAGATGTGGTTCTCATGTACTTCAACGGCGGCGGGGTGCTGCTGGAACTGGTTTATACTGCTATCTTCATCAGTATTGCTTCAGCAGCGGACCGTCGTCGGGCCAATCTGCTTCGATCCATCGTGCCTGGGCTCTTGATCCTTATCCTGGGCGGCATATGTTACCTGACCAGTGCCACAGCTTACAGGCTGCTCTGTGCCATCTGTGGGAGTGCTCTGTACATCGTCCCAATGATTGACGTGGTACGCATCATTCTTCTCCCCTCGGCAGGAATATGCAGGTTTAACTACGGTCTCATCTGACACACTTATGCTTTCTCCAACTGTCCTCATGCAGGTTAAAGTCATCAAACTCCGCAAGCGAAAGTACATGCCACCTCTGCTCCTTACCTCTACCTCGTTCCTCAACAGCATCATATGGGCTGTGATTTCTGGCATACAGTCGGATTGGTACATCATGGTAAGTTTCTGCTGCTCTAGCTGATATGGAACATGTGTGTCTTGGAATCTTTTATCAGTGTATGAGCATGAACACTACCCAGGGTTATAATACACGTGTGTTTCATTCATATTCAGGTACCAAACCTGGTTGGTTTGGCATGTGCCTGTATCCAGCTCGGCCTCCACATAGGAGCTCCGTGGCTGTTCAAGGTTCATTTCTCAGGCCTTACCGAGCTGTTCCTGGATGAGGGGGAGGAGGAATCACCCTGCTGAAGCATGCATGACCTATGCCTCACTACGCTTAACATCATGTCTATTGCATTCCATCTGCGATAAAAAAAATAGAATATGTCATTCCTGTGCTATTTCCCTTTGATCACTCCTCTATCATAACAATCAGATATGTACAATGAGAGTTTATTGGTATGCTGAATGGGACTCGTATTACCTAAGCTCATTTTTTTTGCGGGGATTACCTAAGTTCGTTATTGGCTTTGAGCCTTTGACCGCTCATGCACTATCATTAACAGCGTAATAATATTATTCCTTCGTAGCTGATGTATTGGTACTTGCTTGATCAATCACGCGCACACCTAACCTTCGAAAATGCCCGCCTGCACACGAGGATGACTTAATTTCATTGTGATTTAAATCTGACATGTTCACCCTGCAAAAAAAAAAACTTCATTCGTCCTAAAATAAGTGTCTTCCATTTAATACAACTTGACCCGAAACTAGTAACCGGGAGCCGACCCCGCCCTCCCACTTCCCCTGCCCTATGCGCTGCACCGGAAGCCACCCTGTCTCCAGCGGCCACCCACCGCGCTGCCCTCTGCTCTAGAGGCGGTGCCCACCCACCCGCGTGCATGGCTTCCCGGGTCTCCCTCATCGGAGCTCCACGCCCCCACCCCACCGTCACGGCCCCGACTCCGCTCCCTCATCATTCCACAGATCGTCGGCTCCGCATTTGGCCTCATCGTCCAGGGTGGCACGGAGGCGGCAGGCCCCTGCCGCCCCCCGTCGCAGGCGGCCACGACCGCGGGGTGGCAGACCAAGCAGGACCGCCGCCGCAGGGTCTTCGGACCGCGCTTCCCTCCGCGGCGGCCCATGCCCCCTAGGTGGTCGTGCAACATCCTTGCCTCCCAGCCGCGCCCGGACTCGAGGCTCCAAGCGGCGCTTCACGGATGCTGCTACAACTACAGCAGCGCGATGGCCACATCTCGGTGGAGTGCACCAACCCCACTCGCTGCGTTCGATGCGGGGGTGCCAACCACATCTCGTGTGGCTGCAAGCGGCCACGCAGCTCGTCCCTGGTGTCCCTACCCCCGCACCCGCTGCCGCTACTCCGCCATGACTCGGCCACGACTGCCACTCACATAGGCCCCCAGCACCGCCTCCGCCACCGCCAGGCCTGCCGCCGCCCGGGGCCGTGCGCTTCGCTCCATCGCCTGGGCTTGAGGTGCTGCCACCGCCGCCGCCAGGGCCTCCTCCCACCGGTGCGGTGCATCTTGAGTGGACGTGGAGTCAGGTGACTAACACGGGGTCCATGGAGAGCGCGCGGACCCCAGTTCTCTGTGCCTGTGGAGCCGCACTAGTCGGAGTCCTTCGCGGTGCCGGAGCTGGCCGATTGCTTCTTCCTAGAGATAAGCGCGAATCTTCGCATGCTGGAGGCGCAGCTGTCACGGGCTGTCCTAGTCATTGTCGGCGGCCCGCGCCAAGCGCTGGGCCTCTCGTCTGCGGCGGCTGCAATTATCGCGGAATTCGAGCTTGACCTGCTGGACTTCTTGATACGAGCATACTATCCAGAGGACTTCTTGGTCCTATGCATGGACATGGACACACGCAACAAGTTGCTGGCCGGTGGTCGAGTTACGACGGACCAATTCGCGCTCTCTCTGCAGCCATGGACCGCCAAGCGCAAGCCACCGTGTAGGACCTTGAAGTATGTCTAGAGGGGGGGGGGGTGATTAGACTACTTGACCAATTAAAAACTTGACATTTTCCCAATTTTAGAGTTTGGCAGATTTTAGCTATCTTAGGATAAGTCAAGCAATCATCACACAATTCAAGCAAGCATGCAAAGAGTATATAGGCAGCGGAAATTAAAGCATGCAACTTGCAAGAAAGTAAAGGGAAGGGTTTGGAAGATTCAAACGCAATTGGAGACACGGATGTTTTGGCGTGGTTCCTATAGGTGGTGCTATCGTACATCCACGTTGATGGAGACTTCAACCCACAAAGGGTAACGGTTGCGCGAGTCCACGGAGGGCTCCACCCACGAAGGGTCCACGAAGAAGCAACCTTGTCTATCCCACCATGGCCGTCGCCCACGAAGGACTTGCCTCACTAGCGGTAGATCTTCACGAAGTAGACGATCTCCTTGCCCTTACAAACTCCTTGGTTCAACTCCACAATTTTGTCGGAGGCTCCCAAGTGACACCTAGCCAATCTAGGAGACACCACTCTCCAAGAAGTAACAAATGGTGCATTGATGATGAACTCCTTTCTCTTGTGCTTCAAATGATAGTCTCCCCAACACTCAACTCTCTCTCATAGGATTTGGATCTGGTGGAAAGAAGATTTGAGTGGAAAGCAACTTGGGGAAGGCTAGAGATCAAGATTCATATGGTAGGAATGGAATATCTTGGCCTCAACACATGAGTAGGTGGTTCTCTCTCAGAAATGGTAAGTTGGAAGTGTAGGTTTGTTCTGATGGCTCTCTCCATGAATGAAGAGGAGGTGGAGGGGTATATATAGCCTCCACACAAAATCTAACTGTTACACACAATTTACCAAACTTGGTGGGACCGATTCAACAGACTCGGTCGGACCGATTTAGTAAACCTAGTGACCGTTAGGATTTTCGGTGGGACTGACATGCAACTCGGTAGGACCGATTTAGTTAGGGTTAGGGCATAACGTAATCTCGGTAAGACCGATCACTCAAACTCGGTGAGAACGATTTTGGTAATAGGCTTTCCAGAGAGTTGGTCAGGTAAACTCGGTGGGACCGATTTGCTCTTTTCGGTGAGACCGAAATGTTACAAAGGGAAACAGAGAGTTTACATTGCAATCTCGGTGGGACCGATCACTCACTTCCGTTAGACCGAAACGTTACGAAGGGAAACAGAGAGATTACAATCCCATCTTGGTGAGACCGAGATCCCTATCGGTAGGACCGATTTGCCTAGGGTTTGTGGCAGTGGCTATGACATTAGAACTCGGTGGCGCTGGATAGAAAGAATCGGTGTGACCGATTTTGGCTTTAGGTTTAGGTCATTTGTGGATGTGAGAAAGTACCTGAGGGTTTTTGGAGCATATCACCAAACACATTAAGCAAGAGGCTCATTAAGCAACACCTCATCCCTCCTTGATAGTATTGGATTTTCCTATAGACTCAATGTGATCTTGGATCACTAAAATGTACTCCCTCTGTTCGGAATTACTTGTCTTGGAAACGGATGTATCTAGAACTAAAATACATCTAGATACACCCATTTTCGCGACAAGTAATTCCGAACGGAGGGAGTAAAATGAAGAGTCTTGAGCTTTTGAGCTTGAGTCAATCCTTTGTCATTAGTATTTTGAGGGATCCACTTTCATCATCCATGCCATGCCATTCATTGAGCTTTCCTGAAATAATAGTCTTGGAATAGCATTAGCTCAATGAGCTATATGTTGTTATGAATTACCAAAACCACAAAGGGATAGTTGCACTTTCAATCTCCCCCTTTTTGGTAATTGATGACAACATATAGATCAAAGCTTCAACAAATGATAATAAGATTGAAAAACATCGTCGCTTTGAGAAGTATGTGATAAGCAAGAGCTCCCCCTAAATTTGTGCATAGTTTAAGATTTGCTTTGGACTGCAAATGCACAAGGAATTAGGCTCATGGGTTACTCTTTCGTGTCACATACATCTTGGTGGAGCGCTCAAAATGATAAAGATTGAATACATGCACTCATCACCAAGCAAAGTGAATGATCATATAAGGATAAGATAAGATAATATCATCAAACATGCATAAGTGTAGCTTATGATCAAACACATGATCATCAATGTCTCACAAAAACAGCATAGTATCTCAAGCAATCAAAAGCAAACAAAGTTTAACCACCAAAGCAAGAGAGAACAAAAGCAACACACACTCTCTCTCGAAGCCTATGATCTATACATTTTTCTCCCCCTTTGGCAACAAGTTACCAAAAAGTTCATAGAAAATGCATAGTGCTAGATCGACTCTCAGGCTTGATCTTCAGGTGGTGGTGTCCGGATAACTCCAAGAACGAAGGCTTCAGTTCAAGTGGATGGAGCTGGAGGAGTTGGTGCAGGAGCTGGTTGCACTGGAGCTGTAGGAGCTGGAGCTGGTGCAGATGATGTGGCTCTGGTGTCTGTCACAGGCCCTGCAGCTGACCTCTGAGCTCTAGGCACTCTGTCAAATACATTAGTGGTAGTCTTGCCCTTCCTCTCCTGCATGTCATCCTATAGCTGCTCCACAACTGACTGAATCTCAGTTACTTTGACATCTAGATCATGGAATTTTTGTCCAATGATTCTTTTCAAGCTCTCCAGATTCTGAGTGAGGGTGGCCAATCCCTTCTCAATCCTCAGTGTTGATGCTATCAAGTAACCAAGCTGCTCCTGCTTGTTCTTCAAAAAGTACTCAGATGCCTCCTCTTGAGTTGGCATCTTCGCAGCCTTCTCTTTCCTTGCCTTCTCCTTCTTCTCTTGAGCTTGTACTGATGATGGTTCATTCGCATTCATGACAACCTGATTGTCCTCAAAGTCTGGATAGAGAGGAAAATGTTCCTTATCCAATAGATATTTTCCTGTGCCCATCTTTGAGTTAATCAACTCCTGAATCTGAGGGGCATATCCACAACTTCTCTTTTGGTCTGCTGCAGTCCTCTTAATGGTCTCTACCATAAGGCTCGTGACCTTGAATTTCTGTGGCACATCAAACAAATGCAACATGTTGATTGCATGCCCTCTAATTATGTTGTGGTCACCAGACTTAGGCAACATAGTGTGCCTTAGGATCTAGTTGATTGTTGGCAGCCCTGACAGAAGAAAGTGGACTGACCCAAACTTATGTGTCTCTATAGCTTTGTCTGGGATCTCCTTGTACATGTGTGCCATGGAATTGTGGCCCATCTTCTTCTTGGCATAGACATCCAAGTCATCTTCACTCTCCTTTGGGGCATTGATCAATTTTTCCCATTCCTCAACTGTTGACTGGTACCTTGTACCTTTAGACATCCAAACTATCCTCCCATCTGGATAGAAGTGTGTTGTGGAGTAGAATTGCATAATGAGTTCATCATTCCAGTTGGTGAGCTTTTGCCCAACAAAATCTGCAACACCACAAGCAACAAAACTGTCTTGCACTCCAGGATAGTGTTCTTCATTTTCTTTCATGTAGGTCCAGTCGACCCACCTCATATCACACACTATGGGCTTCTTGTCCAACAAGATTGTCTCATAGAAGTCCTGCCGTTCCTTTTTATGGAACCTGTAATCAACAGTAGTCCTTCTCCTTGTGGCATATGGATCCGTCATCCTCCATAGCCTCAACCCTGAGTCTCTTCTGATTTTCATGTCCTCAGCCACATGATGGGCATCATTGTGGTCTGGTATCTTGGGCTTGAGCTTCCTCAGGACTTGTCCTTCTTCATCTTCCTCTTCAGCAACTTTAGGCACTGGGGCCTTGTTCTTCTCAGCAGCTGGAATATTCCTGGTATTCCTTTTTGGTGCAAGCTTGGGCTTGAGGGCAGCTTTGGGTGCTTCCTTGGGCTTTGATGTTGCAGCCCCTGACTTAATAGCATCACCCATAAGTTTTTGTGCCTTGGGTGCTTGTGCAGCAACCTCTTCTTCCTCTTCAGAGTCTCTCCTCATTGAGGGATTTCCAAGAACCTAGGCAGTAGTGGTTCTGGCTCTCTTCTTCTTCTTATCCTCAGCAGCTTCATCTTCTGATTCAATGGTAAACTTCATAGTTTCTCCAGTGGGAACTTTCTTGGGTTTGGAAGTTGTGACTCTCTTTGCAGGTGCCTCTTTGGGTTCAGTCTTTTCAGGGACTTGAGTAGATCCTCTGACCTTCAGCATAGGTGTCCTCTTGGCAGGAACCTTCCTATTGAGTCCAGGTTTAGTGTTCTGTGCTGAGGCATACTCCTTTTTTAGCACTACCTTTTTGGAGGTAGCCTCATCCTCTTCTGCTTTATAATCCTCATCCTCAGAATCTGAGGTTCTCTTCTTCCTTGTCCTGGTGGCAGCTTTAGGCAGATTGCTTGGGGTGCTCCTGCTGCCTTCATCTGAAGTGCTAGAGGGACTAGTGCCCTCACTCATGTGATTGTGCTCTTCTGACCTGTTCTGACTATCACTTTCGTCTGACATGCTGCAAATCACTGACTGCTGACCCTGTGAAGAGTTATAGATGAGATAGAGTGGATGAGCATCACAAAATGCAAAGATTTTTGCAAAAGAATGATTCAAAAATCCAGTTTTAGTTTTCCACAGAAAGCATTTCGGATCAACCGATTTCCAAACTCGGTGATACCGAAGCAGTTTTGGAACCTAAACTGATGAACTCGGTTGGACCGAGTCACAGTTCAGTGGCACCGAGGCTGCTAGGGTTTCACAAAGTCCTAAAATCGGTCTCACCGATTAGCAATTCTCGGTCAGACCGAGAGTTACTAGTGCAATGGCGTTAGCCAAATCGGTGGTACTGAGTTTTTCAACTCGGTGGGTCCGAGATGGTTTCGGCGGAAACCTAACCCTAAGTTTTCGAATCCCATGTAATCTAAGGATTGCATTGACTAGATAGGAGTGTTTCAATCATGGCAAGAATCAATAAGAACACAATGTGCTAGGAATTGGACGAGGATAGCACTGTGATCGAGTCCATACCCTAGCTTGGCGATGAACTTGCTACGACGGCAACGGCGGGGGTGAAATCCGTTGACGGCGGTGGAGACCAGCGACAGGAGGCGGCTGGCGACGAGGAGACGATGCGGAGACCCTGGAGGCAGAGCGAGCTATTGCGCGGGCGAAGAGGTTCAGAGAAATTTCCAAATTTTTTCCCGTGACTATATATGGCCCGACCCTGTCGGTGTGACCGAGTGGAACAACTCGGTGGCACCGAGATGCATAACTGTGTAGAGTTACAGCAACTCGGTGTGACTGAAAAGTTCAAATCGGTTGCACCGAGATTGAAAACCTAGATTGACTTAGTGATCTCGGTAGGACCGAAATGGAGGAATCGGTCAGACCGAGAATCACAAAGAAGTTTTGGAATTTTAAGTCTATGATGAATCGGGGACTCTAAGTGCTCCTCACACAGAGTGGTTCAAATCTGACTTGATCAAATTTTGTGATCTAGCATGAATAGAGTTTGAGACGAGAAAAGCATAGATAGCTAGAGAAGGTTCTTAGGCATTCTTGTCCATCCACTTGGCAAAAAGAAAAAGAAGCCAATCACTCAAAATAACAAGTGGATGTCCTTGAATGAGTAAAATATGCACCAACATGCTCACACAATAAGATGGCAAATGAAATATGTGGCAAAACATGCACAACCAATTCTAGCATCTATCAAACAATTGGTGATGACTAGGTCATCTATATATGAGTATATTGACTTAGGAGTCAAATGAAAACATTTGATCATAGGTCATACTCATCGTTTAAGCTCAAGTGGGGTTACCACTTTTACATGATGCATTGATGTGTTCACACCATTAGAGTTGCTTTGACTCAATTCTTAGAGTTAAGCTCCCCCTAGATGTGAGATCCCCTTTTAGAGGGATGAACTAACCTTGGGTTTTGTCGATGATGACTTCATGTAGGTGTTGAAGATGTGGATGCTCAATGTTGATGTAGATCATTTGGAGCAATCCTTTGGAGTGAGTTGCACTTTCAACTTACCTACATGGGTTAGTCCCACAAGGAACAAACAAGAATATCCATAGACATAGAGTGATGCACACACAAGATGATGTCCATGAAATCATTAGGTTACCTTGTCCCTTGTCTTACCAACATGAGAGTTTGTGACTCCTTGAACTAGTGCAAGATGTGGAAGTTGATTGCACTTGTTCTTGCCATAATGATATGAGTGAAGAATGTTGGCGGAGTCACCCTCAAGAACTCTCTAGTTCTTCTTCTTCGGGATCCACATCATCTTGATGGGAATCCTTGGAGTTGTAGTTGTACTTGATGAAGTAGAACTTGACGTAGTCTTGGGAACCCACTTGACCGAGGCCTTAGGTGCTTCTTCAAATGCATCGATCTCTTCTTGAAGCTTGTCCTTGCCTTTGTTTTTGTGGTCTTGTGGTGGAAGATCATCTTGTGCTTGTGTTCCTTTGAAGGAAGTAGGATCATACTTCTCTTGTTGAGGAACAAACTTCATCTTTGGGTATTGATCTTCTTCCCACTCAACTCCATTGGCATTGAACTTTTGTTCAAAACCAACACCTTGATTCTTCCGGTGCCTTCCTTGCTTGCGTACAATTTCCTCGAATTGCTTACTCCCGGCAAGGCTCTTGTAAACACCTTTCTCTATAATTCCCTTCAATAAGCTATTTTCTTGCTCAAGTGTAACTTGGCTAAGAGAATCATTAGTGGAATCAAGAGAACTACTAGAAGCAACAATATTGGATTTGACATTATTATTGTTACTACTAGAGGAAGGATCTTTCTTGTACTTGTTACTAGACTTGACTTGAGGCATGTAAGTAGATAAGAGTAAACGCTTGGCAATGTAAGAAGAACTTTTCTTACGGAGATCATCATTGATTGCTTTTAAGAACTCATGCTCTTGCTCAAGATTGAGCTTTTCAAAGCGTAACTTCTCATGAGCCCTTAAAAGTTCTCGATGATCTTCGAAGATAGTTTCATGAGCTAACTTAAGAGTGTTTAGTTCTTTGGTTAGAAGCTCAATCTTCTCCTTATCATTGTCATTTGTTTTATCTTGATTAGCATGATTAATTGACGTTTCATCATAGTATTCATCACTAGAGTTGTCAACAAGTAAATCATCATCCACAAGTAAGTCATCTTCATCACTATCGAAATCAGCATACTCAGGATGTGTTACCTTTGGACCTTTGGCCATGAAGCATCTTCCAATTCCTTCATTTGGTGAATCAAATATGTCGTAGGAGTTGGTTGACACAAGTGCTAGACCGGAAACACCTTCATCTTGAGTATATTCGGAGTCGGAGTGATAGCTTCTCTCGGAGTGATTGTCGGAGTCGGAGCCGGATACCCATTCACCAAAATGAGCTTGATGTCTTCGTTTTGTGTAGCTCCTTGATGACTTGTCCTTCCTTTCCGAATCCTTGGTTCTCCGTGAGGGTCTTCGTTCATAACGATCATCTCTACTCCTCCTCTCTCTCGGTGGTGATTCTTCTCTTTTGCTTCTTCTTTTTGGAGAATCTTCTCTTCTTTTGTAGGGTGCCGTACACTCATTGGAATAGTGTCCGGGTCTCCCACAATTGTAGCAATTTCGCCCTCGGCTTGAAGATCTTTTGTCATTGTAAGACCTTGACTTGGAGCTTCTTTCTTTGCTTCTACTCTTGTAGAATTTGTTGAAGTTCTTCACCATTAAGCTCAATTCTTCATTGAAGGTTTGTTTCTCACTTGATGATGTGGGGGCTTCACTTGAGGCTTTGTAAGCACCACTTGACTTGTTGTGAAGTTCCTCCTTATCCTTGAGTGACATCTCATGAGCAACAATTCTTCCAATGACTTTGATTGGCTTGAGATCTTTGTAGTTTGGCATCATTTGGATCAATGTGCACACGGTATCATACTCTCCATCCAATGCTCTTAGGATCTTCTTGATGATGAATCTGTCAGTCATCTCTTCACTCCCTAAGCCGGCAATCTCATTTGTAATAAGTGCAAGCCTAGAGTGCATTTCAGCGACACCTTCACCATCCTTCATTTTGAACTTGTCAAGCTGACTTTGGAGCACATCCAACTTGGATTCCTTGACGGAGTTGGTACCTTCATGCACATCAATCAAAGTATCCCAAATTTCCTTTGCATTCTCAAGACGACTGATTTTGTTGAATTCTTCAGGGCACAATCCATTGAAGATGATATCACAAGCTTGAGCGTTGTATTGCAGCATCTTCAATTCTTCCGCATTTGCTTCACGGTTCAGCTCTCTCCCGTCAAAGAATTCACCTTGCAAGCCAATACAAATAATTGCCCAAACGGTGGGGTTATGTCCGAGAATATGCATTTTCATCTTATGCTTCCAACTAGCAAAATTAGTACCATCAAAGTAAGGACCTCTATGGTGATAATTTCCATCACTAGACGCCATACTCTCCTAGGTTGTGAAACCAAGGCTATGACCACCAAAAGCTATGGAAATCAAAGCAAATGGAGACCAAAACTCTGATACCACTTGTAGGACCTTGAAGTATGTCTAGAGGGGGGGTGATTAGACTACTTGACCAATTAAAAACTTGACCTTTCCCCAATTTTAGAGTTTGGCAGATTTTAGCTATCTTAGGACAAGTCAAGCAATCATCACACAATTCAAGCAAGCATGCAAAGAGTATATAGGCAGCGCAAATTAAAGCATGCAACTTGCAAGAAATTAAAGGGAAGGGTTTGGAAGATTCAAACGCAATTGGAGACACGGATGTTTTGGCGTGTTTCCGATAGGTGGTGCTATCGTACATCCACATTGATGGAGACTTCAACCCATGAAGGGTAACGGTTGCGCGAGTCCACGGAGGGCTCCAGCCACGAAGGGTCCACAAAGAAGCAACCTTGTCTATCCCACCATGGCCGTCGCCCACGAAGGACTTGCCTCACTAGCGGTAGATCTTCACGAAGTAGGCGATCTCCTTGCCCTTACAAACTTCTTGGTTGAACTCCACAATCTTGTGGGCACAGGATAACTCCAAGAACGAAGGCTTCAGTTGAAGTGGATGGAGCTGGAGGAGTTGGTGCTGGAGCTGGTTGCACTGGAGCTGTAGGAGCTGGAGCTGGTGCAGATGATGTGGCTCTGGTGTCTGTCACAGGCCCTGCAGCTGACCTTTGAGCTCTAGGCACTCTGTCAAATACATTAGTGGTAGTCTTGCCCTTCCTCTCCTGCATGTCATCCTGTAGCTGCTCCACAACTGACTGAATCTCAATTACTTTGACATCTAGATCATGGAATTTTTGTTCCATCATTCTTTCCAAGCTCTCCTGATTCTGAGTGAGGGTGGCCAATCCCTTCTCAATCCTCAGTGTTGATGCTATCAAGTAACCAAGCTGCTCCTGCTTGTTCTTCAAAAAGTACTCAGATGCCTCCTCTTGAGTTGGCATCTTGGCAGCCTTCTCTTTCCTTGACTTCTCCTTCTTCTCTTGAGATTGTACTGATGATGGTTCATTCGCATTCATGACAACCTGATTGTCCTCAAAGTCTGGATAGAGAGGAAAATGTTCCTTATCCAATAGATATTTTCCTGTGCCCATCTTTGAGTTAATCAACTCCTGAATCTGAGGGGCATATCCACAACTTCTCTTTTGGTCTGCTGCAGTCCTCTTAATGGTCTCTACCATAAGGCTCGTGACCTTGAATTTCTGTGGCACATCAAACAAATGCAACATGTTGATTGCATGCCCTCTAATCATGTTGTGGTCACCAGACTTAGGCAACAGAGTGTGCCTTAGGATCCAGTTGATTGTTGGCAGCCCTGACAGAAGAAAGTGGACTGACCCAAACTTATGTGTCTCTATAGCTTTGTCTGGGATCTCCTTGTACATGTGTGCCATGGAATTGTGGTCCATCTTCTTCTTGGCATAGACATCCAAGTCATCTTCACTCTCCTTTGGGGCATTGATCAATTTTTCCCATTCCTCAACTGTTGACTGGTACCTTGTACCTTTAGACATCCAAACTATCCTCCCATCTGGATAGAAGTGTGTTGTGGAGTAGAATTGCATAATGAGTTCATCATTCCAGTTGGTGAGCTTTTGCCCAACAAAATCTGCAACACCACAAGCAACAAAACTGTCTTGCACTCTAGGATAGTGTTCTTCATTTTCTTTCATGTAGGTCCAGTCGACCCACCTCATATCACACACTATGGGCTTCTTGTCCAACAAGATTGTCTCATAGAAGTCCTGCCGTTCCTTTGTATGGAACCTATAATCAACAGTAGTCCTTCTCCTTGTGGCATATGGATCCGTCATCCTCCATAGCCTCAACCCTGAGTCTCTTCTGATTTTCATGTCCTCAGCCACATGATGGGCATCATTGTGGTCTGGTATCTTGGGCTTGAGCTTCCTCAGGACTTGTCCTTCTTCATCTTCCTCTTCAGCAACTTCAGGCACTGGGGCCTTGTTATTTTCAGCAGCTGGAATATTCCTGGTATTCCTTTTTGGTGCAAGCTTGGGCTTGGGGGCAGCTTTGGGTGCTTCCTTAGGCTTTGATGTTGCAGCCCCTGACTTAAGAGCATCACCCATAAGCTTTTGTGCCTTGGGTGCTTGTGCAGCAACCTCTTCTTCCTCTTCAGAGTCTCTCCTCATTGAGGGTTTTCCAAGAACCTGGGCAGTAGTGGTTCTGGCTCTCTTCTTCTTCTTATCTTGAGCAGCTTCATCTTCTGATTCAATGGTAAACTTCATAGTTTCTCCAGTGGGAACTTTCTTGGGTTTGGAAGTTGTGACTCTCTTTGCAGGTGCCTCTTTGGGTTCAGTCTTTTCAGGCACTTGAGTAGATCCTCTGACCTTCAGCATAGGTGTCCTCTTGGCAGGAACCTTCCTATTGAGTTCAGGTTTAGTGTTCTGTGCTGAGGCATACTCCTTTTTGAGCACTACCTTTTTGGAGGTAGCCTCATCCTCTTCTGATCTATAATCCTCATCCTCAGAATCTGAGGTTCTCTTCTTCCTTGCCCTAGTGGGAGCTTTAGGCAGATTGCTTGGGGTGCTCCTGTTGCCTTCATCTGAAGTGCTAGAGGGACTAGTGCCCTCACTCATGTGATTGTGCTCTTCTGACCTGTTCTGACTATCACTTTGGTCTGACATGCTGCAAATCACTGACTGCTGACCCTGTGAAGAGTTATAGATGAGATAGAGTGGATAAGCATCACAAAATGCGAAGATTTTTGCAAAAGAATGATTCGAAAATTCAGTTTTAGTTTTCCATAGAAAGCATTTCGGATCAACCGATTTCCAAACTCGGTGATACCGAAGCAGTTTTGGAACGTAAACTGATGAACTCGGTTGGACCGTGTCACAGTTCGGTGGCACCGAGACTGCTAGGGTTTCACAAAGTAATAAAATCGGTCTCACCGATTAGCAATTCTCGGTCAGACCGAGAGTTAATAGTGCAATGGCGTTAGCCAAATCGGTGGTACTGAGTTTTTCAACTCGGTGGGTCCGAGATGGTTTCGGCGGAAACCTAACCCTAAATTTCCGAATCCCATCTAATCTAAGGATTGCATTGACTGGATAGGAGTGTTTCAGTCGTGGCAAGAATCAATAAGAACACAATGTGCTATGAATCGGACGAGGATAGCACTGTGATCGAGTCCATACCCTAGCTTGGCGATGAACTCGCTACGGCGGCAACGGCGGGGGTGAAATCTGTTGACGGCGGCGGAGACCAGCGACAGGAGGCGGCTGGCGACGAGGAGACGATGCGGAGACCCTGGAGGCAGAGCGAGCTATTGCGTGGGCGAAGAGGTTCGGAGGAATTTCCAAATTTTTGCCCGTGACTATATATAGCCCGACCCTGTCGGTGTGACCGAGTGGAACAACTCGGTGGCACCGAGATGCATAACTGTGTATAGTTACAGCAACTCGGTGTGACCGAAAAGTTCAAATCGGTTGCACCGAGATTGAAAACCTAGATCGACTTAGTGATCTCGGTAGGACTGAAATGGAGGAATCGGTCAGACCGAGAATCACAAAGAAGTTTTGGAAGTTTAAGTCTATGATGAATCGAGGACTCCGAGTGCTCCTCACACAGAGTGTTTCGAATCTGACTTGATCAAATTTTGTGATCTAGCATGAATAGAGTTTGAGACGAGAAAAGCATAGATAGCTAGAGAAGGTTCTTAGGCATTCTTGTCCATCCACTTGGCAAAAAGAAAAAGAAGCCAATCACTCAAAACAACAAGTGGATGTCCTTGAATGAGTAAAATATGCACCAACATGCTCACACAATAAGATGGCAAATGAAATATGTGGCAAAACATGCACAACCAATTCTAGCATCTATCAAACAATTGGCGATGACTAGGTCATCTATATATGAGTATATTGACTTAGGAGTCAAATGAAAACATTTGATCATAGGTCATACTCATCGTTTAAGCTCAAGTGGGGTTACCACTTTTACATAATGCATTGATGTGTTCACACCATTAGAGTTGCTTTGACTCAATTCTTAGAGTTAAGCTCCCCCTAGATGTGAGATCCCCTTTTAGAGGGATGAACTAACCTTGGGTTTTGTCGATGATGACTTCATGTAGGTGTTGAAGATGTGGATGCTCAATGTTGATGTAGATCATTTGGAGCAATCCTTTGGAGTGAGTTGCACTTTCAACTTACCTACATGGGTTAGTCCCACAAGGAACAAACAAGAATATCCATAGACATAGAGTGATGCACACACAAGATGATGTCCATGAAATCATTAGGTTACCTTGTCCCTTGCCTTACCAACATGAGGGTTTGTGACTCCTTGAACTAGTGCAAGATGTGGAAGTTGATTGCACTTGTTCTTGCCATAATGATATGAGTGAAGAATGTTGGCGGAGTCACCCTCAAGAACTCTCTAGTTCTTCTTCTTCGGGATCCACATCATCTTGATGGGAATCCTTGGAGTTGTAGTTGTACTTGATGAAGTAGAACTTGACGTAGTCTTGGGAACCCACTTGACCGAGGCCTTAGGTGCTTCTTCAAATGCATCAATCTCTTCTTGAAGCTTGTCCTTGCCTTTGTTCTTGTGGTCTTGTGGTGGAAGATCATCTTGTGCTTGTGTTCCTTTGAAGGAAGTAGGATCATACTTCTCTTGTTGAGGAACAAACTTCGTCTTGGGGTATTGATCTTCTTCCCACTCAACTCCATTGGCATTGAACTTTCGTTCAAAACCAACACCTTGATTCTTCCGGTGCCTTCCTTGCTTGCGTACAATTTCCTCGAATTGCTTACTCCCGGCAAGGCTCTTGTAAACACCTTTCTCTATAATTCCCTTCAATAAGCTATTTTCTTGCTCAAGTGTAACTTGGCTAAGAGAATCATTAGTGGAATCAAGAGAACTACTAGAAGCAACAATATTGGATTTGACATTATTATTGTTACTACTAGAGGAAGGATCTTTCTTGTACTTGTTACTAGACTTGACTTGAGGCATGTAAGTAGATAAGAGTAAACGCTTGGCAATGTAAGAAGAACTTTTCTTACGGAGATCATGATTGATTGCTTTTAAGAACTCATGCTCTTGCTCAAAATTGAGCTTTTCAAAGCGTAACTTCTCACGAGCCCTTAAATGTTCTTGATGATCTTCGAAGATAGTTTCATGAGCTAACTTATGAGTGTTTAGTTCTTCGGTTAGAAGCTCAATCTTCCCCGTATCATTGTCATTCCTTTGATCTTGATTAGCATGATTAATTGACGTTTCATCATAGTATTCATCACTAGAGTTGTCAACAAGTAAATCATCATCCACAAGTAAGTCATCTTCATCACTATCGAAATCAGCATACTCAGGATGTGTTACCTTTGGACCTTTGTCCATGAAGCATCTTCCAATTCCTTCATTTGGTGAATCAAATATGTCGTAGGAGTTGGTTGACATAAGTGCTAGACCGGCAACACCTTCATCTTGAGTATATTCGGAGTCGGAGTGATAGCTTCTCTCGGAGTGATTGTCGGAGTCGGAGCCGGATACCCATTCACCAACATGAGCTTGATGTCTTCATTTTGTGTAGCTCCTTGATGACTTGTCCTTCCTTTCCGAATCCTTGGTTCTCCGTGAGGGTCTTTGTTCATAACGATCATCTCTACTCCTCCTCTCTCTTGGTGGTGATTCTTCTCTTTTGCTTCTTCTTTTTGGAGAATCTTCTCTTCTTTTGTAGGGTGCCGTACACTCATTGGAATAGTGTCCGGGTCTCCCACAATTGTAGCAATTTCGCTCTCGGCTAGAAGATCTTTCGTCATTGTAAGACCTTGACTTGGAGCTTCTTTCTTTGCTTCTAGTCTTGTAGAATTTGTTTAAGTTCTTCACCATTAAGCTCAATTCTTCATTGAAGGTTTGTTTCTCACTTGATGATGTGGGGGCTTCACTTGAGGCTTTGTAAGCACCACTTGACTTGTTGTGAAGTTCCTCCTTATCCTTGAGTGACATCTCATGAGCAACAATTCTTCCAATGACTTCGGTTGGCTTGAGATCTTTGTAGTTTGGCATCATTTGGATCAATGTGCACATGGTATCATACTTTCCATCCAATGCTCTTAGGATCTTCTTGATGATGAATCTGTCGGTCATCTCTTCACTCCCTAAGCCGACAATCTCATTTGTAATAAGTGCAAGCCTAGAGTACATTTCAGCGACACCTTCACCATCCTTCATTTTGAACTTGTCAAGCTGACTTTGGAGCACATCCAACTTGGATTCCTTGACGGAGTCGGTACCTTCACGCACATCAATCAAAGTATCCCAAATTTCCTTTGCATTCTCAAGACGGATGATTTTGTTGAATTCTTCGGGGCACAATCCATTGAAGATGATATCACAAGCTTGAGCGTTGTATTGCAGCATCTTCAATTCTTCCGCATTTGCTTCACGGTTCGGCTCTCTCTCGTCAAAGAATTCACCTTGCAAGCCAATACAAATAATTGCCCAAACGGCGGGGTTATGTCCGAGAATATGCATTTTCATCTTATGCTTCCAACTAGCAAAATTAGTACCATCAAAGTAAGGACCTCTACGGTGATAATTTCCGTCACTAGACGCCATACTCTCCTAGGTTGTGAAACCAAGGCTATGACCACCAAAAGCTATGGAAATCAAAGCAAATGGAGACCAAAGCTCTGATACCACTTGTAGGACCTTGAAGTATGTCTAGAGGGGGGGGGGTGATTAGACTACTTGACCAATTAAAAACTTGACCTTTTCCCAATTTTAGAGTTTGGCAGATTTTAGCTATCTTAGGACAAGTCAAGCAATCATCACACAATTCAAGAAAGCATGCAAAGAGTATATAGGCAGCGGAAATTAAAGCATGCAACTTGCAAGAAAGTAAAGGGAAGGGTTTGGAAGATTCAAACGCAATTGGAGACACGGATGTTTTGGCGTGGTTCCGATAGGTGGTGCTATCGTACATCCACGTTGATGGAGACCTCAACCCATGAAGGGTAACGGTTGCGCGAGTCCACTGAGGGCTCCACCCACGAAGGGTTCACGAAGAAGCAACCTTGTCTATCCCACCATGGCCGTCGCCCACGAAGGACTTGCCTCACTAGCGGTAGATCTTCATGAAGTAGGCAATCTCCTTGCCCTTACAAACTCCTTGGTTCAACTCCACAATCTTGTCGGAGGCTCCCAAGTGACACCAAGCCAATCTAGGAGACACCACTCTCCAAGAAGTAACAAATGGTGCGTTGATGATGAACTCCTTGCTCTTGTGCTTCAAATGATAGTCTCCCCAACACTCAACTCTCTCTCATAGGATTTGGATCTGGTGGAAAGAAGATTTGAGTGGAAAGCAACTTGGGGAAGGCTAGAGATCAAGATTCATATGGTAGGAATGGAATATCTTGTCCTCAACACATGAGTAGGTGGTTCTCTCTCAGAAATGGTAAGTTGGAAGTGTAGGTTTGTTCTGATGGCTCTCTCCATGAATGAAGAGGACGTGGAGGGGTACATATAGCCTCCACACAAAATCTAACCGTTACACACAATTTACCAAACTCGGTGGGACCGATTCAACAGACTCGGTCGGACCGATTTAGTAAACCTAGTGACCGTTAGGATTTTCGGTGGGACTCACATGCAACTTGGTAGGACCGATTTAGTTAGGGTTAGGGCATAACGTAATCTCGGTAAGACCGATCACTCAAACTCGGTGAGACCGATTTTGGTAATAAGCTTTCCAGAGAGTTGGTCAGGTAAACTCGGTGGGACCGATTTGCTCTTTTCAGTGAGACCGAAATGTTAGAAAAGGGAAACAGAGAGTTTACATTGCAATCTCGGTGGGACCGATCGCTCACTTCCGTTAGACCGAAACGTTACGAAGGGAAACCGAGAGATTACAATCCCATCTCGGTGAGACCGAGATCCCTATCGGTAGGACCGATTTGCCTAGGGTTTGTGGCAGTGGCTATGACATTAGAACTCGGTGGCGCCGGATAGAAAGAATCGGTGTGACCGATTTCGGCTTTAGGTTTAGGTCATTTGTGGATGTGAGAAAGTACCTGAGGGTTTTTGGAGCATATCACCAAGCACATTAAGCAAGAGGCTCATTAAGCAACACCTCATCCCTCCTTGATAGTATTGGCTTTTCCTATAGACTCAATGTGATCTTGGATCACTAAAATGTAAAATGAACAGTCTTGAGCTTTTGAGCTTGAGCCAATCCTTTGTCATTAGTATTTTTGAGGGATCCACTTTCATCATCCATGCCATGCCATTCATTGAGCTGCCTGAAATAATAGTCTTGTAATAGCATTAGCTCAATGAGCTATATGTTGTCATGAATTACCAAAACCACCTAGGGATAGTTGCACTTTCACACTGGCTTCTCTATACCGTATCTTGCGCCTCTAGTGCTGCGGGGTGTGCCGGCAAATGCTTGGACATGGCGGACGATGGAAGCGGTTCTTTGGCGCCTAGGGATCATCGTCAAGATAGCGGACAACACAGTGTGTCGGCCTGACATGGCGATGTTTGGCGTCTGGCTGCGCATGGATGACCCTGCCCGGATCCCTCCCCGACGCATATTGGTGGTGAAGGAGCCAGACGGTGGTCGTTGCGGCAAGAGGATGGATCCGCGGATGCACTTTGGTACCCCGTCGAGATTTTCTAGGAGGCACTGATACGTCTCCAACGTATCTATAATTTTTATTGTTCTATGCTATTATATTATCAATCTTGGATGTTTTACAATCATTTTATAGTCACTTTATATCATTTTTTGGTACTAACCTATTGTAGTGCCAAGTGCCAGTTGTTGTTTTCTGCATGTTTTTACATCGCAGGAAATCAATATCAAACGGAGTCCAAACGCAACGAAACTTTACGGATATTTTTTTGGACCAGAAGGAACGTAATGGGCCCTGGATGCACCTAGGGGGTGCTCCAAGGAGAACACAACCCACCAGGGCGCACCAGGAGGCCCAGGCGTGCCCTGGTGGGTTGTGCCCACCTCGGGTGCCCCCCGAATCGCCTCTTTTCTTTATAAATAGCTCAATAATCCATAAACCCTAAAGGCATGGACGAAATATTGATCCAGCCGCCGCAGAGTCCAGAACCACCATATCCAATCTAGACACCATCTCGGATGGCGTTCACCACCTCCATTGGCGCCTCTCCGATGATGTGTGAGTAGTTCTTTTTAGACCTTAGAGTCCGTAGTTAGTAGCTAGACGGCTTTCTCTCTCTCGCTGAATTCTCAATACAATGATCTCTTGGAGATCCATATGATGTAACTCTTTTGCGGTGTGTTTGTTGGGATCAATGAACTTTGAGTTTATGATCAGATTTATCTTTTTATATCCATGAAAGTTATTTGAGTTTCTTTGATCTCTTATATGCATGATTGCTTATAGCCTCGTATTTCTTCTCCGATATTTGGGTTTTGTTTGCCAACTTGATCTATTTATCTTGCAATGGGAAGAGGTGCTTTGTAGTGGGTTCGATTTTACGGTGCTTGATCCCAGTAACAGAAGGGGAACCGACACGTATGTACAGTGGCGGACGTATAGGGTGGCCAGGGTGGGCCGCGGCCCACCCTGGGATTTTGACACAGCTTACTATATACCTACACATACTAGTGGGCCAAAAAAAATGGCCCAATAAACACAAGCGCACAGTCCAGTTCCTCGTCCCGATCGACGCCCTAGCCCCCGAGCCACGACCAGTGCTTGACCGCGACCCCCACG
The DNA here is from genome assembly GCF_018294505.1 of Triticum aestivum. Lineage (NCBI taxonomy): Eukaryota > Viridiplantae > Streptophyta > Magnoliopsida > Poales > Poaceae > Triticum > Triticum aestivum. Next base: position 382,956,997 of record NC_057813.1, read on the forward strand.
CAGCCGCCTCGCCATTCCTCGCTTGCTCGCCGCCGGTCGTGCCCTGCCGGTCCTCCCGCCTCTCCTCCGGTCCTCCCGCCCGCCTGGCCCTCCCCTGCGCGGCTGCGCGCCCCTGCCCCAGCGCGAGGCTGCGCCCCTCGCCCCTCGCCTGGTTGCCCCCTTCCCTAAGAACCCTGCCTGCGTGTGGCTTGATTACCCACAAGTATAGGGGATCTATCGTAGTCCTTTCGATAAGTAAGAGTGTCGAACCCAACGAGGAGCAGAAGGAAATGATAAGCAATTTTCAGCAAGGTATTCTCTGCAAGTACTAAAATAAGTGGTAACAGATAGTTTTGTGATAAGATAAATGGTAATGAGCAATAAGTAACAAAAGTAAATAAAGTGCAGCAAGGTGGCCCAATCCTTTTTGTAGCAAAGGACAAGCCTGGACAAACTCTTATAATAGGAAAAGCGCTCCCGAGGACACATGGGAATATCGTCAAGCTAGTTTTCATCACGCTCATATGATTCGCGTTCGGTACTTTGATAATTTGATATGTGGGTGGACCGGTGCTTGGGTACTGCCCTTACTTGGACAAGCATCCCACTTATGATTAACCTCTATTGCAAGCATCCGCAACTACAACAAAAGTATTAAGGTAAACCTAACCATAGCATGAAACATATGGATCCAAACCAGCCCCTTACGAAGCAACGCATAAACTAGGGTTTAAGCTTCTGTCACTCTAGCAACCCATCATCTACTTATTACTTCCCAATGCCTTCCTCTAGGCCCAAATAATGGTGAAGTGTTATGTAGTCGACGTTCACATAACACCACTAGAGGTTAGACAACATACATCTTATCAAAATATCGAACGAATACCAAATTCACATGACTACTAATAGCAAGACTTCTCCCTTGTCCTCAGGAACAAACGTAACTACTCACAAAGCATATTCATGTTCATAATCAGAGGGGTAATAATGTGCATAAAGGATCTGAACATATGATCTTCCACCAAATAAACCAACTAGCATCAACTACAAGGAGTAATCAACACTACTAGCAACCTACTAGCACCAATCCCGGACTTGGAGACAAGAATTGGATACAAGAGATGAACTAGGGTTTGGAGATGAGATGGTGCTGGTGAAGATGTTGATGGAGATTGCCCTCTCCCGATGAGAGGAGCGTTGGTGATGACGATGGTGATGATTTCCCCCTCCCGGAGGGAAGTGTCCCCGGCAGAACAGCTCTGCCGGAGCCCTAGATTGGTTCCGCCAAGGTTCCGCCTCGTGGCGGCGGAGTCTCGTCCCGAAAGGTTCTCTTCTATTTTTTTCTCATCGAAAGACTTCATATGGGAGAAGATGGGCGTCGGAGAGCCACCAGGGGGCCCACGAGGTAGGGGGCGCGCCCAGGGGGCGCCCCCACCCTCGTGAGCAGGGTGTGGGCCCCCTGGCCTTCATCTTTGGCGACGATTTTTCTTTATTTATTTTAAGGTATTCCGTGGAGTTTCAGGACTTTTGGAGTTGCGCAGAATAGTCCTTCAATATTTGCTCCTTTTCCAGCCCAGAATTCCAGCTGCCGGCATTCTCCCTCTTCATGTAAACCTTGTAAAATAAGAGAGAATAGCCATAAGTATTGTGACATAACGTGAAATAACAGCCCATAATGCAATAAATATTGACATAAAAGCATGATGCAAAATGGACGTATCAACTCCCCCAAGCTTAGACCTCGCTTGTCCTCAAGCGAAAAGCCGATAACAATAAATATGTCCTCATGTTTAGAGGTAGAGGCGTCGATAAAAATAAAATACGGACATGAAGGCATCATGATTATTTCATAACAACAACATATATAAATTTTGTCATATGGTTACTCATGTTCAAGTGATGATCTTTTCACAAAGCCAAAATATAAATCAAAAACCTTATTGGGCACCAACAGCTATAATCTCAGTCATTGAAGCAATTGCAATTTATCATAACATCGGAAAGAGTCTATGTTAGAGCTTAAAAGCAAGTCCACATACTCAACTATCACTTAGTCCTTCATAATTGCTAACACTCACGTGATACTTGTGGTTACGGAGTTTTAATCGGACACAGAGAAAGATAGGGGCTTAGTTTTTGCCCCACAACTTTTTACCTCAAGGGTAATGTCAACAATAATGATTCATGCTCCCCCACACCCAATTAGATATATATATATCATGTTCTTTCCAACATGCTGAGCTTGCCAAAGGATAAAATGAAAAAGGAAAGGTGAAGATCACCGTGACTCTTGCATAAGGTAGAGGATAATAATAAAAGATAGGCCCTTCGCAGAGGGAAGCAGAGGTTGTCATGCGCGTTTACGGTTGATGCACAAAATCTTAATGCAAAAGAACGTCACTTTATATTGCCCCTTGCATGTGAACCTTTATTATGCAGTCCGTCGCTTTTATTGCGTCCACAACAAGTTCGTACAAAGCTTATTTCTCTGCACTAATAAGTCATGCATATTTAGAGAGCAATTTTTATTGCTTGCACCGATGACAACTTACTTGAAGGATCTTACTCAATCCATAGGTAGATATGGTGGACTCTCATGGCAAAACTGGTTTAAGGGTATTTGGAAGCACAAGTAGTATTTCTACTTAGTGCTGAGAATTGGCTAGCATGAGGGGGAAAGGCAAACTCAACACGGTAGAGGAACCATGACAACATACTTTATCTCAGATGTAAGAAACATAACTCATTATGTTGTCTTCCTTGTCCAACATCAACTCTTTAGCATGTCATATTTTAATGAGTGCTCCCAATCATAAAAGATGTCAATGATAATATATCTATATGTGAAACCTCTCTTTCCTTATTACTTCCTATTAATTGCAACGATGACCAAAGCTATATTTGCCAACTCCCAACAACTTTAAATCATCATACTCTTTCTATGTGAAGTCATTACTTTCAATAAGATCAATATGAACTCTTGATTCTTTTTATTCTTTTTCTTCTAATCACCCAAGATCATGGCAAAATACTCAAGCCCTTGACTCAACACTAATCTTTATTATATAGCTCACGGACTCGATTACAAAGAAGGATCATAAAGCAAAACTCAAAACTAGATCATGCCATGACTTTATTCTACTAAATCAAGATACTACTAATAGGATCGAACTAAGAAAAACGGTAAAGATAGGAGTTGTGATGGTGATACGATACCAGGGCACCTCCCCCAAGCTTGGCAGTTGCCAAGGGGAGTGCCCATACCCATGTGATTATGTCCTCGGAGGTGATGGAGGTGGTGATGATGACGGTGGATAATCGCACATCGAGCGTAAAAGTTCCTCCAACTTGCGGATAATGTTCTTGAGCCCGGCAATATGATCCTTCAACAAAATATTCTCATGTGTAAGATACTTGTTCTGTATGCGGGCTAACTCAATCATCTGGAAGGCTTCAATCTTCGTTGGAGTAAAAAGGTTAGGTAAAGGTTGAGGGATGTCTTCTTCTTTCACCACCGGAGCTTGAACCTCCATGGCCTTCTTGATCCCTTCATCCTTGTTGATTCTTCTGGTTCCTCTCTTTTCAACTCTATCTTCAATAGCCAAGCATCCTTGTCCTCATTGTTGGAGGAGGGAGGAGTCATGGTGCTCTAGACCTGTCAGAAAAACAGCTCGAAACAAGAACAGGGGAGATTTGCGTGATACGAGAGTCAAAACCTTCGGGAGTATATATAATGAATTTTTACCGACCAAAATACGTATCGTGCAAGGAAACGGAGTCCGGAGGGCACACGAGGTGCTCACGAGGTAGGGGGCGCGCCCAGGGGGTAGGGCGCGCCCTCCACCCTCGTGGAGGCCTCGTGTCCTCCCCGGACTGCTACTTATTTTTCTATTTTTCTAAATATTCCAAAACGGAGAAATATTGCCTTAAAAATTGTTTTGGAGTCGGTTTACTTACCGTACCACATACCTATTCCTTTTCGGAGTCTGGAACGTTCTGGAAAGTGTCCCTTATGTATTCCTCCGGGGTTACGGTTTCAATAATATTAGTTTCAACATTTATAGGATTACCTGAGATATAGTGTTTGATCCTTTGACCGTTTACCACCTTCGGATTTGTGCCTGCGAAGTTGTTGATTTTTATGGCACCGGAACGATAGACCTCCTCGATAACGTAAGGACCTTCCCATTTGGAGAGAAGTTTTCCTGCAAAAAATCTTAAACGAGAGTTGTATAGCAATACATAATCACCTACATTAAACTCACGCTTTTGTATCCTTTTGTCATGCCACCTTTTAACTTTTTCTTTAAACAACTTGGCATTTTCATAAGCTTGGGTTCTCCATTCATCAAGTGAGCTAATATCAAATAACCTCTTCTCACCGGCAAGTTTGAAATCATAGTTGAGCTCTTTAATAGCCCAATATGCCTTATGTTCTAGTTCGAGAGGTAAGTGACATGCTTTTCCATAAACCATTTTATACGGAGACATACCCATAGGATTTTTATATGCAGTTCTATAGGCCCATAATGCATCATTCAGTTTCTTGGACCAATTCTTTCTAGACCTATTGACAGTCTTTTGCAAAATTAATTTGAGCTCTCTATTGCTCAATTCTACCTGACCACTAGACTGCGGGTGATATGGAGATGCAATTCTATGATTAACGTCGTATTTAGCAAGCATCTTACGGAAAGCACCATGAATAAAGTGTGAACCACCATCAGTCATTAAGTATCTAGGGACTCCAAACCTCGGAAAAATAACTTCCTTAAGCATTTTAATAGAAGTGTTATGATCAGCACTACTAGTTGGAATAGCTTCTACCCACTTAGTAACGTAATCAACAGCAACTAAAATATGAGTGTAACCATTAGAGGCAGGAAAAGGTCCCATATAATCAAAGCCCCAAACATCAAATGGCTCAATAACAAGTGAATAATTCATAGGCATTTCTTGACGTCTACTGATATTACCAATTCTTTGACATTCATCGCAAGACAAAACAAACTTACGGGCATCCTTGAAGAGAGTAGGCCAATAAAAACCGGATTGCAATACCTTATGTGCAGTTCTATCTCCAGCGTGGTGTCCTCCATAAGCTTCGGAGTGACACTTGCGTAGGATCTGTTCCTGTTCATGCTCAGGTACACAACGTCTAATAACACCATCTACTCCTTCTTTATAAAGATGTGGGTCATCCCAAAAGTAATGTCGCAAGTCATAGAAAAACTTTTTCTTTTGTTGGTATGTGAAGCTAGGCGGTATAAATTTAGCAACAATATAATTAGCATAATCAGCATACCATGGAGTGCTACGAGAAGTACTTATGACATTTAATTGCTCATCAGGAAAGCTATCATCAATAGGTAGTGGGTCATCAAGAACATTCTCTAGCCTAGACAAGTTGTCTGCAACGGGGTTCTCAGCTCCTTTTCTATCAACAATATGTAAATCAAATTCTTGAAGCAAGAGAACCCATCTAATGAGTCTAGGTTTTGCATCTTTCTTTTCCATAAGATATTTAATAGCAGCATGATCTGTATGAATAGTTACTCTAGAATCAACAATATAGGGTCTGAATTTATCACAAGCAAATACAACCGCTAAAAGTTCCTTTTCGGTAGTAGCATAATTTCTTTGAGCATTGTCTAGAGTCTTACTAGCATAATGGATAACATTCAATTTCTTATCAACTCTTTGCCCTAGAACAGCACCTACAGCATAATCACTAGCATCACACATAATTTCAAAGGGTAAATTCCAATCAGGTGGCTGAACAACAGGTGCAGAGACTAATGCTTTCTTAAGTATTTCAAATGCTTCTACACAATCATCATCAAAGACAAATGGTACATCTTTTTGTAATAAATTAGTCAGAGGCCGAGAGATTTTTGAGAAGTCCTTGATGAACCTCCTATAAAATCCGGCGTGACCAAGGAAACTTCTTATACCTTTGATGTCCTTGGGACATGGCATCTTTTCAATAGCATCAACCTTGGCTTTATCAACTTCAATACCTCTTTCAGAAACTTTGTGCCCCAAGACAATACCTTCATTAACCATAAAGTGGCACTTTTCCCAATTCAAGACAAGATTAGTTTCTTCACATCTCTGCAAAACTCGAGCAAGATTGCTCAAGCAATCATCAAAAGAGGAACCATAGACGGAAAAGTCATCCATGAAAACCTCACAAATTTTCTCACAAAAGTCAGAGAATATAGCCATCATGCATCTTTGAAAGGTAGCAGGTGCATTACATAAACCAAAAGGCATACGTCTATAAGCAAAAGTACCAAAAGGGCATGTAAAAGTAGTCTTTGATTGATCTTTAGCCGACACAGGTATTTGAGAAAAACCAGAATAACCATCTAGAAAGCAATAATGTGTATGTTTGCATAATCTTTCTAGCATTTGATCAATAAAAGGTAAGGGGTAATGATCTTTCTTAGTAGCCTTATTTAATTTGCGGAAATCAATTACCATCCTATAACCTGTGATAATTCTTTGCGGAATCAATTCATCTTTATCATTAGGGACAACAGTAATACCTCCCTTCTTAGGGACACAATGGACAGGACTTACCCACTGACTATCAGCAACGGGATAAATTATACCTGCCTCCAGAAGCTTGAGTATTTCTTTTCTTACCACTTCTTTCATTTTAGGATTCAAACGTCGTTGAGGATCACAAACTGGTTTGGCATCAGCTTCCAAATTTATTTTATGTTGACATAGAGTGGGACTGATGCCCTTAAGATCATCCAGAGTATATCCAATAGCGGCACGATGCTTCTTCAGAGTTTTCAATAATCTTTCTTCTTCATGCTCTGAAAGGTTAGCGCTAATAATAACAGGATATATTTTCTTTTCATCAAGATAAGCATATTTAAGATTATCAGGCAACGGTTTAAGCTCAAACACGGGATCACCCTTGGGTGGAGGAGGATCCCCTAGGATTTCAACAGGCAAATTGTGTTGCAGAATAGGTTCCTGTTTAAAGAATACTTCATCTATTTCCCTTCTTTCATTCATGAACATATCATTTTCATGGTCTAGCAAATAGTGTTCTAAAGGATCACTAGGAGGTACAGCAATAGAAGCAAGACCAATAATTTCATCCTTACTAGGCAATTCTTCCTCACGATGTTGTTTACTAAATTTAGAGAAATTAAACTCATGAACCATATCATCCAAGCCAACAGTAACAACATTCTTTTTGCAATCTATCGTAGCATTAACAGTACGCAAGAAGGGTCTACCAAATATAATGGGACAAAAGCTATCTTGTGGAGAACCAAGAACAAGAAAATCAGCGGGATATTTGGTTTTCCCACACAAGACTTCAACATCTCTAACAATTCCCATTGGAGATATAGTATCTCTATTGGCAAGTTTAATTGTAACATCAATTTCTTCTAACTCAGCAGGTGCAATCTCATGCATAATTTCTTTGTATAAGCCAATGGGTATAACACTAGCACTAGCACCCATATCACATAAGCCATGATAACAATGATCTCCTATTTTAACAGAAATAACAGGCACGCCTACCACAGGTCTATGTTTATCTCTATCACAGGGTTTAGCAATTCTAGCAGTTTCACCAGTGAATTGAATAACATGCCCATCAATATTATCAGACAAGAGATCTTTAACAATAGCAATATTGGGTTCTACTTTGACTTGCTCAGGAGGTGTATAAGTCCTAGTATTGCTTTTACGAACAACAGTTGAAGCTTTAGCATGATCCTTCATTCTAACAGGGAAAGGGGGTTTCTCAACATAAGAAGTAGGAACAATAGGATCATTATAAGTGACAATCTTTTCTTCAACTTTAATAGGTGCAGCTACTTTTACTTCTATGGGAGGATGATATTTAAACCACTTCTCCTTGGGGAGATCAACATAAGTAGCAAAAGATTCACAGAAAGAAGCTACTATCTCAGAGTCAAGTCCATATTTAGTGCTAAACTTACGGAAAATATCGGTATCCATAAAAGATTTAACACAATCAAACTTAGGTGTCATACCTGACTCCTTACCTTCGTCGAGGTCCCAATCTTCAGAGTTGCGTTTAATTCTATCCAATAAATTCCATCCAAATTCAATAGACTTCATCATAAAAGAGCCAGCACAAGAAGTATCGAGCATGGTGCGATTATTATCAGAAAGCCGAGCATAAAAATTCTGGAGAATTGTCAATTTTGAGAGCTCATGATTGGGGCATGAATATAACATTGATTTAAGCCTCCCCCAAGCTTGAGCGATGCTTTCTCCTTCGCGAGGCCAAAAATTATATATATAATTGCGATCACGATGAACAAGATGCATAGGGTAATACTTTTGATGAAATTCCAATTTCAATCTTTTATAGTTCCATGATCTCGTATCATCACATAGCCTATACCATGTCAATGCGTCTCCCTCCAAAGATAAAGGGAAAGCCTTCCTCTTAACAGCATCATCGGGTATACCTGCAAGCTTAAATAGTCCACAAATATCATCCACAAAGCGTAGATGTTCGTCAGGATGCTTTGTTCCATCTCCTGCGAAAGTGTTAGCTAGCAGTTTTTCCATCATACCCGAAGGAATCTGAAAAGCAGTTTCATTTTCAATAGGTTCAATAGGTTCAGTAGGTTGAGGAGCAACTCTTGGCTCAACTGGACGGGGTGAAGATACCCCGAACAAGCCCCTCAAACAATTACTTTCCATAGTAACAAGTGACAGAAAATTTCAGCACACTAAATAAATTTTTCCTTACCAAATTCCACCTACCAAAGGCGCTTCACTCCCCGGCAACGGCGCCAGAAAAGAGTCTTGATGACCCACAAGTATAGGGGATCTATCGTAGTCCTTTCGATAAGTAAGAGTGTCGAACCCAACGAGGAGCAGAAGGAAATGATAAGCGGTTTTCAGCAAGGTATTCTCTGCAAGTACTGAAATAAGTGGTAACAGATAGTTTTGTGATAAGATAAATGGTAACGAGCAACAAGTAACAAAAGTAAATAAAGTGCAGCAAGGTGGCCCAATCCTTTTTGTAGCAAAGGACAAGCCTGGACAAACTCTTATAATAGGAAAAGCGCTCCCGAGGACACATGGGAATATCGTCAAGCTAGTTTTCATCACGCTCATATGATTCGCGTTCGGTACTTTGATAATTTGATATGTGGGTGGACCGGTGCTTGGGTACTGCCCTTACTTGGACAAGCATCCCACTTATGATTAACCTCTATTGCAAGCATCCGCAACTACAACAAAAGTATTAAGGTAAACCTAACCATAGCATGAAACATATGGATCCAAATCAGCCCCTTACGAAGCAACGCATAAACTAGGGTTTAAGCTTCTGTCACTCTAGCAACCCATCATCTACTTATTACTTCCCAATGCCTTCCTCTAGGCCCAAATAATGGTGAAGTGTTATGTAGTCGACGTTCACATAACACCACTAGAGGTTAGACAACATACATCTTATCAAAATATCGAACGAATACCAAATTCACATGACTACTAATAGCAAGACTTCTCCCTTGTCCTCAGGAACAAACGTAACTACTCACAAAGCATATTCATGTTCATAATCAGAGGGGTAATATTGTGCATAAAGGATCTGAACATATGATCTTCCACCAAATAAACCAACTAGCATCAACTACAAGGAGTAATCAACACTACTAGCAACCTACTAGCACCAATCCCGGACTTGGAGACAAGAATTGGATACAAGAGATGAACTAGGGTTTGGAGATGAGATGGTGCTGGTGAAGATGTTGATGCAGATTGCCCTCTCCCGATGAGAGGAGTGTTGGTGATGACGATGGTGATGATTTCCCCCTCCCGGAGGGAAGTGTCCCTGGCAGAACAGCTCTGCGGGAGCCCTAGATTGGTTCCGCCAAGGTTCCGCCTCGTGGCGGCGGAGTCTCGTCCCGAAAGGTTCTCTTCTATTTTTTCTCATCGAAAGACTTCATATGGGAGAAGATTGGCGTCAGAGAGCCACTAGGGGGGCCCACGAGGTAGGGGGAGCGCCCAGGGGGGCACCCCCCACCCTCGTGAGCAGGGTGTGGGCCCCCTAGCCTTCATCTTTGGCGATGATTTTTCTTTATTTATTTTAAGGTGTTCTGTGGAGTTTCAGGACTTTTGGAGTTGCACAGAATAGTCCTTCAATATTTGCTCCTTTTCTAGCCCAGAATTCCAGCTGCCGGCATTCTCCCTCTTCATGTAAACCTTGTAAAATAAGAGAGAATAGTCATAAGTATTGTGACATAACGTGAAATAACAGCCCATAATGCAATAAATATCGATATAAAAGCATGATGCAAAATGGATGTATCATGGCTGCGCTGCTGCTGCCGTCCTACTGTCCGGCGCCCCTGCTCTCGTGGCCTCTGTTACTTTGCCTTTGCTACTTTGCTTGCTCATTAACCAATCTGCAGAAACTAGAATACTCCGATTTAAGGTACCAAAATGCTCAAATTTCTGATTTAGGATTTGCTTTTTTGCCCAATGCTATCCACTACATGAACACAAACAAAATATAAAATTAGCTTTATTGATAGAAAGTAGTTTTCTTGCAGATTTATTGAAAAATGAAGAGGGTTGGAGACATTGTTTCCCTTTTCTAGAGAGAAGCTATGAAAATAGGGAAGAATAAGAAGGCGGAGAATATGTCGGATGTGGTTGAAGAGCAAACCAGTGAAGTTGTGTGTATGCCGATTGTGATTGAAGAGCAAAGTGAAGAATCAATATTGTCTATGTCGAATGTGACCATAGAGCAAACTGAAGATGTGTCACCGCCATCGCCACCGGTTTATGATTTTAGTCATCTTATACATGATCCTGGGGAAAGGCTACCCATTGCAAGTTATCCCATCAATGATCAAGATGCAGTTCAAAGAGCATATATCCTTAAAAAGCCATTCAAACCTTATGCACATAACTTTAAAAAAAGAACAATTGGGAGTAGAGAGCATTCATTCAATCCTTTGTGGCTTCATAATCATAGTTGGCTTGAATATAGTATCAAGAAGGAATCTGCATTTTGCTTTGTATGTTACTTGTTCAAAGAGAAAAAAGCTAGTAGTAAGGGTACTAATGCATTTACTGATGGTGGTTGGAGTAATTGGAATAGAGGGGATGCTCTTCTTAAGCATGTTGGTTGCGTAACAAGTGTGCACAATGTAGCTCAAGAGAGATATAACTTATTTGTGAATCCTCGTGCAACAATTGATGATCTTTATGTGAAGGTAAATAGTGAGGATCTACGTCTTTACAAGATGAGGTTGAAGTATTCACTTAGATGCTTGCAGTTTCTTCTTCATCAAGGATTGGCATTTCGTGGGCATGATGAAAGTGAACAGTCTACCAATAGAGGAAACTTCCTTGAGCTATTGAAGTGGCTTGCAGCAAATAGTGAGGAGGCAAATAAGTATGTTTTGAAGAATGCACCAGGTAACTCCAAATTGACTTCTCATCAGATACAACATTAGCTTATTCAATGTTGTGCAGTAATTACTAGAAAGCAAATTATTGATCAACTTGGTGATGAGCACTATGCTATTCTAGCTGATGAGTCTAGTGATGTATCACATAAAGAACAACTAGCTTTGTGCTTGCGTTTTGTTGATAAAGTAGGAAGGCCGTGTGAGCACTTTCTTGGAGTTGTCCATGTAAGTGACACTACTTCATTGTCACTTAAGGAAGCAACTGCAACTTTACTTACTGATCATATGGTTTGACTATAACTCAAATTCGTGGGCAAGGATATGATGGGGCTAGTAATATGAGAGGGGAAATTAAAGGACTGAAAACATTGATCATGAAAGAGTCACCTTCTGCCTATTATATTCATTGTTTTGCACATCAACTCCAGCTAGTTCTTGTTGCTGTTGCCAAGGGAAATGATGATTGTGTGTGGTTTTTTGATCGAGTGTCTTTATTACTGAATGTTATTGGAGTGTCTTGTAAGCGTCATGACATGCTTCGATATGCTAGACTTCACAATATCATGAAACTACTTGAATGTGGTGAGTTACAAACTGGGAGTGGTTTGAATCAAGAGATGGGGTTACCTAGGCCCGGTGATACTCGGTGGGGCTCTCATTACAAAACTGTTCTCAACATTATTGCTATGTATCCCACAATCCGTGATGTGCTCATAACTCTTGGACAAGATGCTTCACAAAGAAGTGATTGGCCCAAAATTCATACTATTGTTGGAGTGTTTGAGTCATTTGACTTTATTTTCAATGCACACTTGATGCTTGTCATTCTTGGATACACAAGTGATTTGTCTGATTGTTTGCAAATAAGAGACCAAGATATTCTTACTGCAATGGCACTTGTTAGAACTGCAAAAAGTAGAATACAAGAACTTAGGTCTAATGGGTGGGAGGCATTTCTGCAAAAGGTCACACTATTTTGTAACAAGCATGGCATTCAAGTTCCTATAATGGAAGATAATTATGTGCCTTATGGAAGATCAACACGGTTTGCTCGACCCCAAACAAATGATGATCACTTTAGAAGATAAGTTTTTCTTGGAGTCATTGATCAAATTAGTCAAGAGCTTGGAAATCGGTTTGATGAGATCAATATGGAATTGCTATCTTGTATGTCTGCTTTGAATCCCGCCAACTCATTTGCTGCTTTTGATGCACAAAAGGTATGCAAACTTGCTTCTAAAATTTGTATTGCTTTCAAAATTTCTATTGAATCTCTTCAACTCATTTGTTTCTTTTGATGCACACTAGGTACGAAGACTTGCTGAATTTTATCCCAATGACTTTTCAAGTGCCGACCTGATACACCTTGAACTACAACTTGATAACTATATTGATGACATGAGAAATGATGAGAACTTCCAAGGCCTTGGAAATCTTGTTGATCTCTCGGTTAAGCTTGTTCAAAGAGGGAGACACATAGTTCATCATTTGGTGTACTTGCTTTAAATTTGGTATTGATTCTACCGGTGGCAACGGCAAATGTTGAGAGAGCATTTTCTGCCATGAGTATAGTCAAGAGCAAGTTGAGAAATAAGATGGGTGATAGTCTTTTGGATGATTGCCTAGTTACATACATTGAGAGGGATGCTTTCTCCGAGGTGAATGAAGATGACATAATTGATACCTTCATGGCAATGCAAAAGCATAGGCCAGAAACATAGTCTTTTTGAACTTTTCAAGGTATGTACTATGGTTAGTGTTTCTATTTGATACCTTCATGGCAGCCATGTACTATTTACTATGTAGGCTTCTTTATGCAAAACTGAGATTGAATTGTGAAGTTTAGTGTGTTCGTAAGACCATATTAATCAATTTCTTTGTCCTATTCACAATTAGTTAGAATGTTCACATGCCATATTAGTTATCAAAAAAATGGGGAGGGGGGGGGGGGGGGGGCGGACCACCCTGTCATCAAAATCTAGCTCCGCCACTGCGTATGTATCGTTGCTACTAAGGATAAAACGATGGGGTCTATCTATACGTAGATAGATCTTATCTACATCATGTCATCGCATTACTTCATTTTTCCATGAACTTAATACACTAGATGCATGTTGGATAGCGGTCAATGTGTGGAGTAATAGTAGTAGATGCAGGCAGGAGTCGGTCTACTAATCTTAGACATGATGCCTATATAATGATCATTGCCTAGATATCGTCATGAGTATTTGAAGTTCTATCAATTGCCCAACAGTAATTTGTTCACCCACCGTTTGCTATTTTTCTTGAGTGAAGCCACTAGTGAAACCTACGGCCCCCGGGTCTCTTTCTCATATATTTGCCTTTGCGATCTACTTTTCCTTTGCATTTATTTCCAGATCTATTAAACCAAAAATACAAAAACACCTTGCTTCAATTTATTATTATTTATTTTATTTGGCGTTCGATCTATCAATCTACTACAATTTTATCTCACGTCTGTTTGCCTATCTTGAGGCGCTGCTACCCGAGAGGGATTGACTACCCCTTTTACACGCCGGGTTGCAAGGATTTGTTATCTGTGTGCAGGGGCTGTTTACGTTGTGTTGCTTGGTTCTCCTACTATTTCAATAATCTTGGTTTCATATCTGAGGGAAATACCTACCGCCGCTGTGCTGCATCATCCCTTCCTCTTTGGAGAAATACCGACGTAGCTTCAAGCGACATCAAAAGAAATTTCTGGCGCCGTTGCCGGGGAGGATCTTCAACATATACCAGGCTCCTAATCACAAATCTCATCTCCTCGCAATTTACATTATTTGCCATTTACCTCTCGTTTTCCTCTCCCCCACTTCACAAAAATTTGCCGTTTTATTTGCTCCTCTTTTTTGTTCGCCTTTTTGTCGCCAGATCTATTATTTGCTTGCAATCATCAGTGATTTCGGTATGGCACCAATAGATGATGGCCTAACTCCTAAGATTGGACGTACAGGAAATCTGGATGCTAAAACTTTTATCTTGGGGCAAGGAAACGTTATGGGAAAAGAACGTATCCAAGAATTTTTCAATTTTGTGGGAAATTTGAGTCTTGATGATGCTCCTATACTTAAAACTACTAGATCTTATGCGGATGCTATTTTAGCACTAGTTTTGAAACTTGAAAGTAAATTTATTCATACCCATCCTACTTTGCAAAGATTGTTTTTTGAGCTTCCCGTTATAAAGAATCCTATGGATAAAAAGTGGGCCACTCTCGTTCTTATGAATGAGTTTAACTACATAATACGGGAAGCTAGGGAAATCTTTAATTTTTATGGTATGAATCGTGAAAAGCCTGTGATAGATGAAATTCTTTACAATAGTGACTATGCTTTAAGACATTTGCTTGGGGATAATAAAATCTTTGATGAGAATCTTAAAAAGGAAGTCCCCGTTTTAGATATAATCCAACAGGTTTTCAATAATGTCAATCAACATTACTCTTGGATTGTTGCGGGGAATCAAAAAGGTTATGATGAACACCAATTTAGGAACGCTAATGTTTCTATGTATAATATGTTTTATGTTGTGTTCACAAAACTCCATGATGAAAATACCTCTAAGAAAATTAAGAAGAAGGATGACAAAACTTAGATCCTTGCTTTATGCCTAGCTAAGGGCGTAAAACTATAGCGCTTGTTGGGAGGCAACCCAATGAATAAAATTTATTTTTGCTTTTTTCTTTCTGTTCTTGAGCGTTAGCACAATTATGCTACTGTTATGATTGTATATTTTATGTTTTAATTAGTGTTTGTGCCAAGTAAAGCCTTTAGGTTCTTCTTGGGTGGTAGTTGTTTGATCTTGCTGAAAAAATAGAAACTTTTGCGCTCACGAAAACAATTCTCATTTTTACCAGAGCGTGATACAATACCAATTATTTTTTCAGAAGATTAATATACAAATTTCTCAGGTCGTCCTGATTTTTCAGAATTTTTGGTGTTCCAGAAGTTTTTGAAATAGTCATATTGCTACAGACTGTTCTGTTCTGACAGATTCTGTTTTCTTTGCATTGTGTGCTTATTTTGATGGCTCTATGGTTTTATTTGATGAGTTTTTGCCATAGAAAAGTTGGAATATAGTAGATATAATGCAAAAATAAAATATTAATTGGTTTGATACAATACTTATAGTAGTGATTTGCTTTCTTTTACTAAAAATTCTCACAAAGGTTTTGTTGAGTTTTGTGTGATTGAGGTTTTCAAGTTTTGGGTTATCTTACGATGGATGAAGGAATAAGGAGTAGAAGAGCCTAATCTTGGGGATGCCCCGGCATCCCAAGCTATTATCCAAAAATAAGCAACCAACTAAGCTTGGGGATGCCCCCAAGTGGCATCCCCTCTTTCTTCTAACGACCATCGGTATTTTACTCGAAGCTATATTTTTATTCGTCATATACTATGTGTTTTGCTTGGAGCGTCTTGTATGATATGAGTCTTTGCTTGTTTTATTTTGTGTTTTAAGTCTTTATCCCTTGCTGTACATACCTATTTGAGAGAGCCAAAATTATGTCATGACCTGTTAGAATTGCTCTCTATGCTTCACTTAAATTTTTATGAGCTATGGACTTGCTCTAGTGCTTCACTTATATCTTTTTGAGCATGGTGTGATTTAGTATTTTTGAAGAAATGCTCTCTTGCTTCACTTAGATTTATTTGAGAGTTGGTAAATTTTTTAAGAAATTCTCTCTTGCTTCACTTAAATTAATTTGAGAGAAAGAAAAATTTATGCTCATGATCTTCACTTATATTTGTTTGAGCTTATGAAAAGCAACACATGAAAATTAGTCCCAAAGTGATAGATATCCAAGAAGGATATAATAAAAACTTTCATGAAGATCATTGGACAAAATAAACTTGATTCTTAGTAATAGTTTTGAGATGTGATATGTGAGTTATGTTGATGAGTAATTGTGCTTTAGTAAGAACATTGGTGTTAAGGTTTGTGATTCCCTATGCAAGCACGAAAGTCAATAGTCATGCAATGAAATTATATCCTACTTGTGGCGCATTATTCGGTTTAATTATGGTTAATGCTCGCTTATGAGATTATACCTTTCTTGGTTGGTCGCTTCTCAATCTTTTGCTAGCCTTCGTTTTGCACTAAGTATGATCACTACTTGTGCATCCAAAATCCTTTAAACCAGTTTTGCCATATGAGTCCACTATATCTACCTATATGCAGTGTTATTTTGCTGTCTAAGCAAATTTGTATGTGCCATCTCTAATTTTCAAACTAAACTTCTCTTTTGTGTGTTCGTTTCACTCGCGGAGCGGTGAGGGGTGGCTAATATTTTCCATGCTAGATGTGTTATTCTCAAGATGAGTGTTTATTCATTTGTCATTGCATGAGAGTAAGGCAAAGGTATTAGGGATGCCCAGTCCAGAAATGAAAAATGATTTTACTTTATATTGTCAAATAATAAATTCCTTGGAAAGTGTTGGTATGGAGGGCAACCGTGGATACGGCTAGCCATGGGAAGTGAAAGTATGGTTGAAAAGGGAATAAACTTTATTCTCTGTTTGGGAACCGCCTATGATATATCTAGCACGTAAAGTGTTGGGAACTCTAAATCGTTTTCGTTGGTGGGATGGATACACCTCCCAAAATGTTTTTATCTCTAAGTTTTTCGCTTTGAGCTCTCGCACCTCTACAAATCCCTACTTCCCTAGACGAAGGGCCTTTCTTTTACTCTATGCAATTTTAATTTTGAATTTGAGTCTCCATCTTCTCTTACAAAAGCACCAACTAGGAGGCAATATGACCGTACTTGAGTATTGGGTGTAGCTAATATGCGAGTGTGCTTCATGAATGGATCAATGGTTGAGCATGATGAGCTAGGGATAACTTATTTTATTGTTGATATTTTGAAAGACATGGTTTCTCATTGATATGCTTGAGTATTTAAATTATCATGTCCAAACTAGACTATTGCTTTGAACAATATAAAAGTCCAAATGTCGATGCTATAAAGAAAGAATATGATATGACATGATAGGCAACATTCCACATCAAAAATAATGTTTTTATCACTTCCCTGCTTGAGGACGAGTAGGAGCTAAGCTTGGGTATGCTGATATGTCTCCAACGTATCTATAATCTTTGATTCTTCCATGCTGTTATATTATCAATGTTGGATGTTTTACAATCATTTTTTGGTACTAACCTATTGACATAGTGCCAAGTGCCAGTTGCTGTTTTCTGCATGTTTTTACATCATAGGAAATCAATATCAAACGGAGTCCAAACACAACGAAACTTTACGGAGATTTTTTTTGGACCGGAAGGAACGTAATGGGCCCTACCTGCGCCTGGGGGTGCTCCGAGGAGATCACAACCCACCAGGGTGCGCCAGGAGGCCCAGTCACGCCCTGGTGGGTTGTGCCCACCTCGGGTGCCCCCCAGACCGCCTCTTTTCTCTATAAATACCCCAATATTCCAGAAACCCTAAAGGCATCGACGAAATATTTATCCAGCCACCGCAGAGTCCAGAACCACGAGATCCAATCTAGACACCATCTCGATGGGGTTCACCACCTCCATTGGTGCCTCTCCGATGATGCGTGAGTAGTTCTTTATAGACCTTTGGGTCCATAGTTAGTATCTAGATGGCTTTCTCTCTCTCATTGAATTCTCAATACAATGGTCTCTTGGAGATCCATATGATGTAACACTTTTGCGGTGTGTTTGTTGGGATCGATGAACTTTGAGTTTATGATCAGATCTATGTTTTTATATCCATGAAAGTTATTTGAATTTCTTTGATCTCTTATATGCATGATTGCTTATAGCCTCGTATTTTTTCTCTGATATTTGGATTTTTTTGGCCAACTTGATCCATTTATCTTGCAATGGGAAGAGGTGCTTTGTAGTGGGTTCGATCTTACGGTGCTTGATCCCAGTGACAGAAGGGGAACCAACACGTATGTATTGTTGCTACTAAGGATAAAATGATGGGGTCTATCTCTACATAGATAGATCTTGTCTACATCATGTCATCGTTCTTATCGCATTACACAGTTTTTCCATGAACTTAATACACTAGATGCATGCTGGATAGCGGTCGATGTGTGGAGTAATAGTAGTAGATGCAGGCAGGAGTCAGTTTACTAATCTTGGATGCGATGCCTATATAATGATCATTTCCTGGATATCGTCAGGAGTATTTGAAGTTCTATCAATTGCCCAACAGTAATTTGTTCACCTACCGTTTGCTATTTTTCTTGAGAGAAGCCACTAGTGAAGCCTACGACCCCCGGGTCTCTTTCTCATATATTTGCCTTTGCAATCTACTTTTCCTTTGCATTTATTTTCAGATCTATTAAACCAAAAATACAAAAATACCTTGCTGCAATTTATTCTTATTTATTTTATTTGGCGTCCGATCTATCAATCTACTACAATTTTATCTCACGTTTGTTTGCCTATCTTGAGGCGCCGCTACCCAAAAGGGATTGACAACTCCTTTTACACGTCGGGTTGCGAGCATTTGTTATGTGTGTGCAGGGGTTGTTTACATTGTGTTGCTTGGTTCTCCTATTGGTTCGATAACCTTGGTTTTATATCTGAGGGAAATACCTACCGCCGTCATGCTGCATCATCCCTTCCTCTTTGGGAAAATGCCGACATTGCTTCAAGCGACATCAGGCACTGCCGATCATTCCTAGGCCTGCGCCACAGGGGTCTACACCACTGTCGTCGGATGGCATGGATTCGGAGGATGGTGCCGACTGTCATGAGAGGTGTCGTTGCTCGTGGACTAGGGGCCAACAACGTAGTGGCGCAAGGAGGGCCTGGGAGTCCACGCGGGCGCCGTTGCTGGTGCACTCATTGGCCGGCTTCGCCCCGCCGGCCAGACAACAGGGGATTCAAACGGCGCCTGTTCACCGTACGATAGATCAGGTGGGGCCACACCCTATGCAAGGGCAGGTCACCACCACACAAATTGCCTGCGGCCCAGTTATGCCGCGACGCGCGACATGTGGGCAGCCTCACTTCTAGACCAGTCTATGGCCCAGTTCTTTTCAGCTTTTGATTCTCCAGAATCAGCTTTTGAGAAACTTCCCACAGAATCAGCTTTCCACAAAATCAACCATTGATTTCTTTTCTGAGATTGTGACGTAAGCTTATGAGGTGAGTTGTGTGCTGAAATGTCTATACTGTCCCCGAACTGAAATTGGATGCTGAATTGTTGTTATCACTTGGAACAAGACAAACATTGTACAGAGAAGAATTACTACTTGTCATCAAAATAAATTAAAGGGGATGTATCTAGATGTATTTTAGTTCTAGAACATTCCTTTTTGTTCATTTTGATGACAAGTATTTTCGGACGGAGGGAGTACCTAGTTACCGTGGCATCCATTCATCGGTCCATCCATCCATGTATAGTGTAGATCCATCCATGTATAGAGTGGAACAGAGAAGACTGAGAGGAGATAAGACAGAGTAGAGATGAGACAGTGAGGAGAGGAGAGCTCAGTTGAGGCAACGGCCCGAGTGAACTCCGGCGAGGCCAGTGCCCAGGCGGAGCAGCGGTTGCGAGCCTCGGGGCGAGCGGGCGGGGCGGAGCAGCGGCTTCAAGTGTCGTCTTCGTGGCCGGCGTCTAGTGTGGCCGGGGCGAGCTGCCGGGCGGCACGGCGTGGCGGCGGCGGCCCTGTAACCCTAGCGTGAGCGCTAGTGGAGAGGTGGGGGATCGAGCGATGGAGACAAGGACGAGTCATACGATTCGTTTTCTGTACGCGGCTGTCTACCAGTGGCAGTTTCCTCGTAATTTCCATCCCAAATAGGGGTACTACCCTAAGTCGAACCGTTTTGTTCTGCGGGAGCGGCCAGAATAGCGAGAAGCGAGGTCCGCATGCGATTTTCAATTGCACTACTGATTGTGGCGATTCTCAGATGATTTTAGACGATCGAATCGAGTTCTTTTCGGATTTTGATTTTCCAAGCCAAGATTGTCCAGAATCGTGGGAAAAGAACTAGGCCTATGTGGGGTCCGAGATGGAGCCGTTCAGTCCATGGATGAGACTTGCCTGCTCCCCGTTCGTGTGCTCATCCGTGCTCACGCGTACGTGGCTTGATTTGATTGGAACAAAATAAGGCCCGGCCCCATCCCCTTAAAATCAGGGGGGAAGATGATTAGATTAGAAAGGAAAAAGAAAAAAAGGGCAACTGTAGGATGAAGTGGGAGCACGGATGGGAGCATGGGGAGGGAGCAGGCAAGCCGGATCCTCAGTCCACTCGCCCGCCGCGTCGTCTTGCGCTTCCAGAATGGTGGTAGGCTAGGCAACTGTAGGGGATCAAACTCCAGAGGGCGCGCGACACCATGCCTCCATCAACAAGTTGCTGGAAAGTGCTACAACCACCCAATTGGAAGCCACGACTGAGGGGGAGGACCTGGCCCATGCACCGGGGCTAGGGAACAGAATCAGCGCAGATTCCCCATCTAGAGCGCTCATCGGGTCCTAGGATCTCCCGCTGCCGGTCAGCCCTGGCCAAATGCTAGACCCCACACGTCTGCTGTCAGAGGACCAATACAAGGATCGAGGAACGACTAGCTTTGGAAGCCTTTCCAACTACCGCTCATTGGGTGGAACGGAGTCGTTTACGGATTCATGGGTTGACAATGGTCCTAGGGGCCCGTTGCATGCATGCATGTAGGATGAGACTACCTGCATGGTACGTCTCTCCCAGGATTCGCTCCTTACCCCCCCCCCAGGCCCATGGCGGACACTGCAGAGCCAAGCACACCCCCATCAGACTACAGGGGATTGTCAGCCATGTGTTTGCCCCCCGCGACTCGCCACATTCACTTAGCCAATCCCTAGCGCTAGCGAATGCAATGGCCACGCCACTGCGTGATCAAGTGGACCACTTTTGTGATGAGGTGTGTCGCGCACTCACCCACATCCTAGCGCGCCCGCTGAGCCATGCTCCGCCGGCCCCCATGAGAAGGTCAAGACAGAAGAGGCTGCCGGTCTCGAACCCGTGGAGGAGCGCGCGCTGGCCAGGGGCGTGGGCAAGGGATCCGCTGCGTCCAAGCAGTAGTAGGTTTTGATTCGAAGATTGTGTTTGGCTAATGAATGCGAGGAGATCTCAGACGAAGCTCTACTCATATACTCGGAGCTTTTCTCCAAACCACTGATGGATGATCAGATCGTCGTGATCCTTGCCCTCTTTGGTTGGGACACGTCTATCTTGCCGATATAGGATGATGCAAAAGAGGTGGAGGCTGGGCATTGAGTGCCTTGCCTCAATGGTTTGTGGGCCTCCTCAATGGCTAGACAACCTTCCAAGTTGGTGGTGTGGAACATTAGGGGTTTGAACTCCCCGGAAAGGTGGAACACTATCTTCCAAGTAGTGCCCAGTATGAGCCCGTCCATTGTTTGCTTCCAAGAGACTAAAATGGAAGTTGTATCCCCTAAAATCATTAGGCATTGTCTGCGTAATAGACTCGAGAACTTCTTTTACATCCTGACCATGGGCACACGTGGTGGGATCTTGATTGCTTGGGATGCCACGGTGGTGGCAGTGTCCAGCACGCACCGAACCATGAACACATTAACGGCTTTGGTGAAGCCGACTGAGGGGACTGAATGGTGGCTTACCGGCGTCTATGGGCCGTAGAAGTAACGATGACAAGGTTGAGTTCATGCAAGATCTTCTCGATATTTGGGACTTGCATGTGGGCCCTTGGACGGTTGCCGGAGATTTCAATCTCTTGGTCAACCCCTAGGACAAGAGCAATGACGTGGTGAACCAAAGGATGACGGCTCGGTTTGGATCTAAGATCAATCATCTTGAGCTGAGGGAGTTATACTGGAACGGGAGGAGATTTACATGGTCGAATGAGCGGTAGTCTTGAGAAGATTGACCATGTCTTTGCATCTAGGCGTTGGGAAGATATGCATCTGGCGTGCCTCCTCATGGCCATTGGGTCGGTAGTGTCGGAACACTATCCCCTGCCGTTGGACTTGAACGTGGATATTACGATGGGCAAGCGATTCTGTTTTGAAGCCTTCTAGCCCAAGACAGAGGGGTTTCTTGCGACAGTGGAGCGGGCCTGGCACTCGGTGGACGGAACAGGGAATGCATTTGTGGTGTTGGACAATAAGTTGAGGGCCACCGCCAAGGCTTTGCAAAGGTGGAGCAACCGGTGGATAGGCAATGTGAAGCTACAAACCTTTATCGCTCTTAAGGTCATTGCAAGGCTCGATCAAGCCATGGATAGTAGAGAGCTCTCGATGGGGGAGCATGACCTACGCAAAGTTTTGAAGAAGAAATTGCTTGGGCTTGCGTCGCTCCAACGCACAATCGCGCGCTAGAGATCGTGGATGTTGCAGCTGAAGGATGGAGAGGCAAACACAACGTACTTCCATTGGCAGGCTTGCATCGGTGGAGAATGAATGCCATCCTGACCCTGCAATATGAGGGGCTTGTACTGACTAACCAGGACGAGATCGCGACAACAGTGGACAGTTAATACTCGAGGCTATTTGGGTTGGCCCCAGAATGAGAGTTCGTGCTAAACATGGATACCCTGGGCCTATCGGAGCGGGATCTTGACCATCTTGAGGCCCCTTTCTCATGTGAAGAGGTGGAGAAAACCATGAAGGAGATGCCACTTGATAAAGCCCCGGGCCAGATGGTTTTATGGGTCGATTATATGTCTCATGCTAGCACATAATAAAGTATGACATTATGCTGGCAATGGAGCACTTCTTTCGTGGTGACATGCGTGGTTTGCCCGCAATAAATAAGGCGATTGTTTATCTCCTGCTCAAGAAGGTTGGGGCGGTGGAGCTCAAGGATTATAGGCCAGTGAGCCTCATACACGGTGCAATCAAGATCTTTGAGAAGGTGATGGCCACACGTCTAGCGGTGGAGCTACCGCACCTTGTGGGAAACCACCAAAGTGCATTTCTGAGCGGGTGGTCTCTCCATGACAATTTCATGCTCGTGCAGTGCATGACCTGCTAAGTCCATGCACTGCGAGATGACACAATTCTAGTGAATCTAGACATATACAAGGCGTTTGACAGCATCCAGTGGCCATTTCTTCTAGAGGTTTTGGAGCAAGATGGAGATCTTGGATTTGTAGGATACTATCAACATCAACAACAAGGATTACAGTCAATGGAATACCAGGAGAAACAATTTTCAATTGTTGCGGCCTATGACAAGGGGATCCAATCTGCCCAATGTTGTTCATCTTGTGAATGGAGCCTCTCAACAGACTATTTCATAAGGCAACAACATCCGGCATCCTCCCACCCCTTGCACATCACTATCTTCATCAAGCCAAAGTGGATGGATGTGGTCACATGTGATTCTGTCCTACGAATCTTTGGACATGCTTCAGGACTCCAAGCCAACATGACAAAGAGCGCGGTGCTACCGATCCGATGCTCCCAGGAGGAGATGGCCCTAGTGTGCGACACCCTTGGCTGCTCGAGCACTACCTTCCTGTGCAAGTATCTAGGACTTCCACTATCCATCAAAAAGCACATGACGACACATTTCTAAGGCCTCGTGGATCAGCTCGCTACACGCCTACCCCACTGGAAGGCGGCGACCCTTCCGAAAAGCATTCGAGCATTACTAGTTCAAACTTTTCCTTTGTGAAATTTCTGATACACTCCATGATGGCTCTGGATCTACCGCTGAAGACCATTGCTGCCATGATCAAGATTTTCCAATGGTTTCTATGCGCTGGCAAGGAGGACGTGGTAGGAGGTGCTTGCACGGTGGTCTGGGATAGGGTGTGCATGCCCAAATGGGCCGGTGGTCTAGGTATACCCGACATGAGATGGATAAATGTGGCCCTTCGGGCCAAGTGGTTATGGCTACAACGGGCGGATCGGAGTAGACCTTGGTCGGAGTTTGCGTTCAAAGTGCCAAAGGAATCCATACACCTATTCCAAGCGGTGACTCATGCCGACATTGGGAATGGCCGAGATACGCCATTCTGGGAAGACCGTTGGCTTAGCGGATACCTGATACAGGAGCTTGCACCACGGAGTTACGACATGATCCCAGCTAGGATGAGGAGCTCGAGAATGGTGTATGAGGCCATTGCAGAGGGCGGATGGGCCATGGATATTGGGCCAACACGGGACATGGAGAGACTCGTGGAGTACATGGGCATCTGGCCCAGGGTAGCGGCTGTTCAGCTCTTCGATCGGTCTGCTGATCGTGTCGCATGGTCCTGGGAGAGGGATAACAAGTTTTCTGCCAGGTCGGCCTATGCGGCCAAGTTTGCAGGACGAGAGGTATCGCCCACCGTGGCATTCACATGGCGCTCGTGGACCCTGCTTGAGTGTAAATTCTTTGCTTGGCTTGCTACCATGAACCAATTTTGGACCTTAAAGAGGGCTACCGCACCAAGATTCATGCCCTTTCTAGGATCAGCATGACAAGCCGATTGACCATCTCCTCATCGAGTGTGTTCTTGCGCGTGAAGTGCAGGCCAAGGGCTTCATGGCCTTAGGCATTCTACAAGGCGTGCCATAAGAAGGAGAGACATGTCCTGACTGGTGCGCTTGACAATCTGTGCACGGGCATCGAGCGAGGATGATACGTTCCGTATGCCTCCTTGCCATGTGGGAGCTATGGAAGCATAGGAACACCATAGTCTTCGATGGCACGAGGGCCTGCCTCCAACTTGTCCTGAGTCGGATTGCGAGTGAAAGTAAGGCATGGATGCAGGCGGGGCTACTACAAGGAGAGTTGGATGCGTTCTCCGTAGAAATGCTTGAGTGGTCCCATAGCAAGTAGTCGGAATAGCTCATAGGTGGATGCCGGCGTAATGCCATGTAATCTTTCCTTGTAACATAACTGCAGAGGGCTCATCCCCTTTCTTCTATAATATATGATACACACACTCGTGTGTATTCGGGAAAAAAACTTTACCCATAAAGACACTTATTTCGGGTAAAGTTGTACTAAATTAAAGACACTTATTTTGAATAAAGTTGTACTTAATTAAGAACACTTATTTTAGGACAGATGGAGTATAAATAACGATGTAGGACACAGAAGCATTGTTCTCAAACAACAGAAAGAGTGGAGATACCAAACCATCGTTAATTCAAAATAGGATAACCCCCACTATTTTATTGACAAAGGGAATCTATCTATCATGATGGGGTAACTAGAAAAAAGCTAGAAATTACCACACAAATTATAAACATCCGACCATTAAACTAATAGATAAAATTTTATATTCATTGGATTAAATTTAACTTAAAAATTTATGTACCACTACCATTACAATGAAACAACGTGAATAGTAAGAAGCGATAAAAGAATCACGGGCAACCCTACAATAAGAAAAGCCACCCTCATTGTACTATCTTCGCCGCCACCATTGCCGCGATGCACTACCATGCATTGTTGCAGGCCTTACCACTTCTCAGATATGAAATCTAGGTATGCAAAGAAAAAAAAGACCACAAGCAGTGTTTTTCTTCGAAAAGAGGGGAAATGCCCTCGGCCTCTGCATCGAATGTTGCATACAACCTTTTGTCGGTGTACTAAATTAGGGGTCTCTTAGTACCCCAACCTTGTGCATAGGCATTTGCAGCCCTCCAAGTGGCAAGGCCCTGCTAGAGGGTAACTCGACCCAATCCTCAACACTTGGACACCAAGACCGTGAAGAAGACCTCCAGGCAGGTGATCGAGAAGTACTAAGTTAGTACTGAAAATCAAGACTCCGGTTGCCAGGAAGCCCCGCACCAGAAGACAAGACCTAGAAAGCTCCTTGTCTGAAAGCCCCCCTTCTGGCTTCTCGATCGCTCCACCTCATCGACCAGCTGATGGCTTGTCAAGATTAGGTGTTGAGCTGGCGAGCGACTTGTGAAGGATCATTAGGTCGCGTGTTAGCATGTCGCATGCAGATCAACTTTAGTGACACCCATCCAGTGGACGTTTCAAGGAGATAGGTTCGTCCATGTCGACGGCACATAAGGAGAGATGCCTTTTGCCAAAAGATTGCTATCAATTTACGACGCATTAAATGCCCTTGTCCTAGTCTGGCAGGATTAAGTTGGATAGCATCGAGACCACTATTCACATGGATTTCATGACCATATTGCCACTGTGGTAACCCTTTTTTGTCTATAAAATGAGGCCCATTGCTACCTTGGCATGGGTCGACACCCTGCTCACATTTACACGGTAGTTGCACCTTGCTCACATTTTTCCGGCAAGCTATGCTTGTAACTTGAGCCCCAAGCCATAGATCATCATACCCCGACATCTTTGGTGCGCCAGGCAGGTGGATCACTTATGCGGATGTAGTCCAGCCGTCTTCCTGCAAGTTTCGCCATCTTATTCATCCATGGCACCGAAGAAGAAGAGTGCGGCGGTGGGTGAATTGTCGGGCTCCAAGCTGCCGGTCCAGACGCCTCCGGCGGGTGGGACCGGCAATGAGCGCTCCCCACACCCTTCCAGCAACAAGAGTCGTACTCGCTCCGCCGGAAGCCAGGACCTGTGCGTAGCTATATTGGGAGGCGGCGCTGCAGTTCACAAGATCACTGCAGCTATGTCCAAGGATGACACCGCGAGATCCAAGAATGACGGAGTTGTGGGGCACGTGCCAAGGACATCTCTAGATGGACACGAGATGCTTCCCCGCAATGATGTCGACCCTGGCCAACGGCAATGCAAGGAGCATGTGCACTGTCCTCATGGTACACATGGCCTGCCGCCATGTCAAACTGCTGGTGAGCATCCACCGCGTCAGCAGGGTAGAGATGGGGCTCCTTCTAGCTCACACAGAAGTCGAATCGCCTCTCAGTCCTTGCGCTCAGTCATGCCCAAATCACCGGCGGAGGCGTTGGCGCAGGTACAACTACTGCTAAACTTCCCTCTGGCTTCGAAGAAGATGGATGAGTGGGGTGCCACCATCCAGAGCCTCGTCGACTTCGCCAACAACAATGGGGCATGGATGGAGGGGCCCTCTCATTGGCAGCCAACGGCGCGAGTGCGAGAGGTTGGTGGGAATACCGTGGGTAGTGCACCAATGGTGCAGTCCCTTCCCTGGCAAGTACGGCCAAGTCAGCAGGTCGAAGCCCATGAAGATATGTCCATGGAGTCGTCCGATCTGCAGGGCCGCCAGAATCGCCACCACGACCAGGGCCAGGTCATCAACGACCGGCACACTGAGGACGCTCGAACCACCATCGAGCGATGCTGGGAAGCGCGCCATCAGTTAGACACATGAGAAGGACCAGTTCTGAATGGGCCAGTGCCGGGGTTCCTGAGGTGCCTACCCTATGATGTGGGTTGCCCACCGTTTACCCACGAGCTATGGCAAGTTCAGTGCCCCTCTTCCCGAAACTTCAAGCCAGACTTGCCAGAGAAATATGACGGCAAGCTGAACCCGTCCAAGTTTCTCCAGATCACGGTGGAAGCCGCTGATGGTAGAGACGACAATATTCTCACCAACTATTTTCCATTGGCGCTCAAGTTCAACGTGAGATCTTGGTTGATGAACTTGCCGGAGGGCTCTATCTCTTCTTGGTCATACTTGTATTATGTGTTCATTGGGACCTATATCAGGGGCCAAAAGCCTCCCGGGAAGCCCAGGGACCTTCACTTGATTCCACAGAAGGATGGTGAACCACTTCGTAAGTACATACAGAGGTTTAGCCGTGTGCACCACAACATCCCCACGTGCACCCTGCTGCTGTGATTGCGTCATTCCACTCGAATGTGTGCAATCGCAGGATGCGGGCTGAGTTGAACGTTGAGCATGTGAGCACCATCAATGAATTATACACTGGCAGATCAGTGTGTGTGTTCTGAGGAGGGGAGGTGACTTCCCGAGGAGGACGCCGGAGCCGAGGTTGATTCTAAGGATGACGATGCGTCCACCCCAAAGAAGACATGCCAGAAGTGCAATCGCAAGTGCAAGGGCAAGGTAGTGATGGCCATCGAGAGGTCCGGCAATTTAGATGCCACCAAGAAGCCCAAGACTGATGGCCCTGGCAAGGAGGTTGCCGGATGTGCTGATTGTCGGGAAGCCACGACAGCGACAAGGCAGAGGGTTCCGACCAGCCATACTGCAAGATCCACCGGACCAAGGGACACGATGTCAACTATTGCCGGCAAGTAGACCAGCTTGCTAAAAAGCAAAAGCAAGAGTATAAGATGCCTGACAAAGAGAAATGCCAAGATGGCACTGGTTGGTCCGGCAACAAGAACCGCAGTGGCCGTGGTGATCACCATGCCAAGGGTCAGCAACAGAAGGAGAATTCTGCTCATGACCATGATAAGAAGGAGGGCGAGGATGATGATGATGAGGAATTTGGAGAACAAGAGTTTCAAAATGCTGTGGAGGCTGTGTGCATTGACGGAGGTGCATCTTTGCACTCCTCTCACCGCCAGCTCTAGCAGTCGGTGCATAAGATCAACGTGGCCGAACATGCAGTAGAGGCCCATAAGCAGCTCAAGTGGTCTACATGCCCATTGTTTTTAACACCGATGACCACCCTGGCTGCACCACTATGGTCGGGTGTTTGCCTTTATTGGTCTCACCAACAATTCACAGCCTCAAGGTGACAAAAATACTGGTTGACAGCGGGGCTGGCTTGAACCTGATCTCCCCTAATGTGATTCGGAGGCTGTAAATCCCTGATGGAGATCTCCGAGAAATGAGAACGTTTTGAGGGATCAATCCGGTGAGGAGCCAGCCCGTCGGCAAGGTTACCTTGCCGGTCACTTTTGGTACCGAGCTGAACTACGGGACCGAGAAGGTCATTTTTGATGTCGTCAATATGCCGTTACCCTAAAATGGCACTCTTGGTCACCGGCCTTGGTAAAGTTTATGGAAGCATCCCATTACGCCTATAATAGTTTGAAAATGCTGAGCCCGATGAGCATCATCACCGTCCACTCCGACAAGAAGGATGCAGTTATCTGCGCCGACAAGCTCTACCAGGAGGCAGCGGTAGCATCTGCCGTCAAGACACCTAATCCTGCCGGCAAAGCTTCCCGGGGAGGAAAGAAGAAGAAGACTGGCAAGACCTCCGACAAGGATTCTGGGAAGCGCACCTCTTCGGAGTGTAGCACACTCGTTGAGGACATACTGGAGAGCTCTACCGCCAAGAGCAAGAAGACCAAGGCCTCACCACCTGCTATGATGCAAGTCTCCGCAAAGGAGGATGGAACTGGTGGTACTTCTACCGTGAGTGCCACCTTGATGGAAAATAGGAAAGCGCGCTTGTTGCCTTCCTGCGGGGGAATATTGACGTGTTTGCATGACAACTACTAGATATCCCTGCCATTCCTAGGGAGGTGATTGAGCACCACCTTGCTATCTATCCTGATGCGAGACCCATCAAGCAGAAGGTCAGGAAGCAGGATTTGGAGTGGCAAGAGTTCATCACCCAAGAAATCCAAAACCTAGACGCAACAGGTTTGGTTAGAAGAGTGCTACACCCAACTTGGCTAGCAAACCCAGTGGTTGTTCGCAACGCAAATGGGAAGTGTAGGCTTTGTATTGACTTCACTGAAATAAACAAAGCATGCCCAAAGGACCCCTTCTCTTTGTCGTGGATTGATCAGACTGTGGACTCCACCGCCATCTGTGACCTCTCTCTTTTCTTGATGCCTACTATGGTTACCATCAGATCTTCATGGCCAAGGAAGATGACGATAAGACGACATTCATTACTCCATGTGGTACATACTATTTTGTACACATGCCTTTCGGATTAAAGAGTGCCGGAGCAACATTTGCAAGGGTTATGCAAGTTGGTTTTGGCTCTCAGCTACATAGAAATGTGGAAGCCTACATGGATGATATAGTGGACAAAACCACGCACAAGGATTCCCTAATCCAAGATTTGGAAGAGACATTTGCAAACTTGTGCAAGATCAACTTCAAGCTCAACCCTGAGAAGTGTGTGTTTAGCATCCCATCCGACAAGCTTCTCGTGTTCTTTGAATCTTAATGTGGACTTGAAGCAAACCCCGACAAGAACAAGGTGATTGAGAAGTTGGAGGCACTGAAGCACGTCAAGGATGTAGGGTGTCTTGTTGGTTGTGTAGCAGTTTTAAGCAGGTTCATCTCCAAGTCAGCTGAGCACAGCTTGCCAGTTTTTAAAATCTTGAAAAAGGTAGGTCCAATTCAATGGACCCGTGAAGCAGGTGTTGTGCTCCAAGACTTGAAGGAGTGCCTCTCCTCTCTGACAATGCTAGTTGCGCTAGTACCACGGGAGCTGTTGCTAATGTACTTAGTAGCAACCAATCAAATGGTCAGTGCTACCCTAGTGGCCGAGCGGGAAGCAGAAGACAAAGAGATAGCAGCCACAGAGCCTCAAGCCGACAAGCTAGAATCTTTTCCAGCAAGGCAGATGCTAACAACTCGAGCCTAGCGCAGGCAAATGAGACTCAACAACAAGTTGTGAAGAAGAATAAGATGGTGGAATGCCTAGTATACATTGCCAGTTCCCTTCTCCAAGGGGCTACGTCAATGTACTCTGATGTGTAGAAGTTGCTCTTTTGCCTCCTCATGCCCTAAAGGAAGCTGCAACATTACTTCCAAGCACATCAGATCACCATCGTCACTCGCCTTCCATTGCAATGCATCTTGAAAAATCCAGAAGCCACTGGCAGGATATTGGAATGGTTGTTGAAGCTGTCACGCTTTGATTTGAAGTTTGAAAGTACATCAACTATCCAAAGCCGAGCCTTGGCAGAGTTCATTGTAGAATGAACACCAACTCCAGATGAAGAGATGCCAGAGACTTCGCTTCCCGGCAAGGAAGCGCCCCAAGACTGGATCATGTACTTTCATGGTGCTTTCTCGCTCCAGGGCGCTGGTGCTGGAGTGCTGCTTGTCGCACCCACCATAGTGCATCTCAAGTATGTTCTCCAGATGAAGTTTCCCCAGGAGTAGTGCACCAACAACATTGTTGAGTATGAGTGATTGCTTGCCGGACTCCGCATTGCAACCGACCTTGGTATCAGAAAGTTGATCATCAGGCAGGACTCGCAGTTAGTGGTGAAGCAAGTGAACAAGGATTATCAGAGCCCATTGATGGAGGCGTATGTAGATGAAGTAAGGAAGTTGGAAGAGCACTTTGACGGTCTACAAGAAGAGCATGTTCCTCGTGCCGAGAACAACATTGTCGTCAACATGTCGCTGCTGCCAAGAAGTCACCTGTGGAACCATGTACTTTTGTACTCCTTCTGAATCAACCATCAGTTGCGCCATCAATGAGTCCAAATAAGAGAAGAAAGTTCAATTCTGGCAAGTACTTTTCGGCAGAGCTTCCCACAGCCGCCGAAAAGGAAGTTGCAAGAAACAACTTGACACTTGCCGATGAGCAGCAAGCTCTAGCAGGGCTTGAGGTCCTTGCCATCGAGACAAGCGCTTCCGTAGCAGAAGAGATGCCTTTAGTCCTTGTCGTCGAGATGTAGGCTCCGGCATGGTCCCGGCAGATAGTCCATTACCTTCAAATAGGTCAACTTCTTGATGAAAAATAAGAAGCTTAGAAAGTAGCCCACCAATCAAGTATGTATCAGTTTGTTGATAGCATTCTATACATAAAGAGGCCAAATGGAGTGAAATTGAAGTGCATCTGCCGGGAAGATGGACAGAAGCTAGTGGAAGGGATACATTAAGGTGTGTGTAGCTCCCATAACGGGTTCTGCACGCTTGGTGGCAAGGTTTTCCGTCAAGGTTTCTATTGGCCGACAACCCTTCAAGATGCACTAGCTGTGGTGATAAGGTGCGAAGCATGCCAGTTCCACACCAAAAACATTCGTCAGCCAGCTCAAGCTCTCCAGACAATTCCTCTCTCTTGGCCCTTCTCGGTCTGGGGGCTCAATATCCTCGGTCCCTTTTCCCATGCCATCGAGGGCTTTGAGTACTTGTACGTGGCAGTCGATAAGTTCACAAAGTGGCACGAGGTAGAGTGCTACCTCTTGAGCTTGCGTTGGTTTTACCCTTGAAGAGGAAAGGGTGATGCAGCAAAGTAGAGTAAGTATTTCCCTCAGTTTTGAGAACCAAGGTATCTATCCAGTAGGAGACAATGCACAAGTCACCGAATACCTGCACAAACAATCAACAACTTGCACCCAACGCCATAAAGGGGTTGTCAATCCCTTAACGGTTATTTGCAAAAGTGAGATCTAATAGAGATAGATAAACAGTAAAGTAAATATTTTTGGTATTTTTGGTTTATAGATCGGAAAGTAAAAGATTGCAAAAAGATTAGATTGGAAACTAAATTGTAGATCGGAAACTTATATGATGGAAAATAGAAGATTATATGATGGAAAATAGACCCGGGGGCCATAGGTTTCACTCGAGGCTTCTCTCAAGATAGAAAATATTACGGTGGGTGAACAAATTACTACCGAGCAATTGATAGAAAAGCCAAAGTTATAACGATATATAAGGCAATGATCATGAATATAGGCATCACGTCCGTATCAAGTAGACCGAATCCTGCCTGCATCTACTACAATTACTCCACAAATCGACCGACTCCTGCCTGCATATAGAGTATTAAGTTCATAAGAACAGAGTAACACATTAAGTAAGATGACATGAGGTAGGGTTATAGACTCAAGCAATATGATGAAAACCCCATCTTGTTATCCTCGATGGCAACAATACAATACGTGTCGGTCCCCCTTCT
Source organism: Triticum aestivum (assembly GCF_018294505.1). NCBI lineage: Eukaryota > Viridiplantae > Streptophyta > Magnoliopsida > Poales > Poaceae > Triticum > Triticum aestivum. The sequence continues at coordinate 382,990,091 of NC_057813.1, forward strand.
GTCACTGGGATCAAGCACATCAAGATTGAACCCAAAGCTAAGCACTTCTCCCATTGGAAGAAAAACCAATCTAGTTGGCCAATCCAAATCTATAGTTTGAAGAGACATGCAAAGATATCAAATCATGCATATAAGAATTCAGAGAAGATTCAAATAATATTCATAGATAAGCTGATCATAAATCAACAATTCATTGGATCTCGGAAAACACACCCCAAAAAGGTATTACATCGAATAGATCTCCAAGAACATTGAGGAGAACATGGTATTGAGAATCAAAGAGAGAGAAAAATCCATCTAGCTACTAGCTATGGACCCGTAGGTCTGAGGTAAACTACTCACGCTTCATCGGAGAGGCAATGGTGTTGATGTAGAAGCCCTCCGTGATCGAAACCCCCTCCGACAGGACACCGGAAAAGGCCCCTAGATGGGATCTCACAGTACAAAAGGTTGTGGCTGTGGAAAAGTGTTTTCGTGGCTCCCTCTGGTGGTTTGCGAATATATGTGAATATATAGGAGGAAGATCTAGGTCAGGGGGTCACCGAGGGCCCACAAGGTAGGGGGGCGTGCCCTACCCCCCTGGGCGCGCCCTCCACCCTTGTGGATGCCTCGTGGCTCTTCTAACTTGCACTCCAAGTCTCTTGGGTGTCTTCTAGTCCATGAAAAATCATCACGAAGGTTTTATTCCGTTTGGACTCCGTTTGGTATTCATTTTCCGTGAAACTCTAAAACAAGGAAAAAACAGAAACTAGCACTGGGCTCTAGGTTAATAGGTTAGTCCCAAAAATCATATAAAATAGTATATTAATGCATATTAAACATCCAAAATATATAATATAATAGCATGGAACAATCAAAAATTATAGATACGTTGGAGACGTATCATAGAGCCAGTGAGAAAGGTAACTGCACAGTCAGCTGCCAAGTTCTTCAAAGGGTTAGTTTGCTGTTTTGGTGTGCCCGACCAGGTCATTACCGATAACGACACGCAGTTCATGAGTGGCGCCTTCATGCAATGCTGCCAAGACCTTGGCAGTAAAATTTGTTTTGCATCAGTTGCTCTCACAAGAAGCAATGGTCAGGCTGATAGGGAAAATACACAAGTCTTGCAAGGACTCAAGTTAAGAACATTTGATAAGTTGCACAAATGTGGAAGACGCTGCATCAATAAGTTGCCGGTAGTTCTTTGGTCACTCAGGAGGACACCAAGTCGAGCCACCGGCAAGACACCCTTCTCTCTGGTCTATGGTGCAGAAGTGGTGCTCCCCACGGAACACACATATGGGTCACCTCGAGTGCAAGCTTTTGAAAAAGCTGTGCAAGAGAAAATGCAGCATGACAATGCCGTTCTCCTTGAGGAAGATCGTCTCCGGGCTGATGTGCATGTTGCATGCTACCAGCAAGCTTTGCACCGCTACCATAGCCGCAAAGTGCACACCCGAAGCCTTGAGGAAGGTGACCTTGTTCTTTGTCGGATCCAGCCTATGAAGGGATCAAACAAGTTGACACCAAAGTGGGAAGGCCCTTATTCAGTAGCAAAACTTACCAGACCTGGCGCAATTTTTTTGGAGAACGAAGATGGCACTCAAGTGCATAACACCTGGAATATTGAGCATCTTCGCAAGTTCTACCTGTGAGGCACGGTTGCCGGGCATCCCAATAACCCTTTTGTACAAGTTTTTCAGCAAGACATGTAATCCTTTGTACAAAGCCAGGCATAGACCCTGTGCATAGTGAAATATAGATAAGTTTGGCACAACTCTTTGTCAAATACATATATGTTTATACATATTGTACGCAGGGCTGCGTTACAGGTTTCCTTGCTTGAAATGCTTAACAAACCGTCAAGGTTTCCAGCCTCCTCTTTTCTCTTCTTTCTTTTTTTTCAAAAGGATAGAAGGGTTCCTCGCGTGCAAACTTCCCGGGGGGTGACGCTATGGATATCATAAGTTACCTTCAAGTTATCATTCATGGGCAATAAGTACAACAAATAAAGAGCTGAGTTGGAAATCTCTGGAACAAATTCTTTGGTGTACTTGCATTTCTTCCTTGAATGATCTTGGCCTTTGTAAGAGAAACCTGCACAATAAGGAATATTGTCATCACCAGCCGCGATCTTACTTTGTTTCGATTCTACTCGACAACTTAAGTAGTCGTGCTGTGACCGTCAAGTGTGACCTTGCCGGCAGTGGCACTTCCGACAGGTTGCTAAGGACCTGTTCCTCAAGCGCTCACGATAAGAGTGTGCAGACTAACAAGTTTCTGGTGAGCGTAGGGTACAAATATCACGCAAAGAAAGAATAAGACAAGGAAGATAACACACATCCATTTATCATACAACAAGTTATATTACATTAGAGGCCAAATGCAGTTCTAACTTAAGATAAATATGTCTTTTACATAAACCGCACTTGCAGCCAAATGATACAAGCAAGGGGCTAGTCATTGTGAAACCCTCAGTTCTGGGGATCTAAGCAACCTTGTCGGCGAGTGGCGCGGCCATCTCCTCGGTGACCTTGATATTGATACGTCTCCAACGTATCTATAATTTTTAATTGTTCCATGTTGTTATATTATCATTCTTGGATGTTTTACAATCAATTTATATCATTTTTGGGACTAACCTATTGACATAGTGCCCAGTGCCAGTTGCTATTTTTTGCTTGTTTTTTTACTTTGCAGAAAATCAATACCAAACGGACTCCAAACGTAGCGAAACTTTTTGGTGTTTTTTCCTGGACAAAAGACACCTGTTGGGCCAAGAAAGTACCTAAGGGGAGCTCCAAGGGGAGCACAACCCACCAGGGCGTGCCTAGGGGCCCAGGCACGTCCAATTGGGTTGTGCCCAACTCGGTGGCCTCCCGCACCACCTCTTTGCTCTATAAATACCACAATATTCCAGAAACCCTAGGGGAGTTGACGAAAATCAATTCCAGCCGACGCAAGTTCCAGAACCACCAGATCCAATATAGACACCATCATGGAGGGGTTCATTATCCTCATTGGTGCCTCTCTGATGATGCGTGAGTAGTTCATTGTAGAGCTACATGTCCGTAGTTAGTAGCTAGATGGCTTCTTCTCTCTCTTTTGATTCTTAATACAATGGTCTCTTGGAGATCTATTTGATGTAACTCTTTTTGCGGTGTGTTTGTTGGGATCCGATGAACTTTGAGTTTATGATCAGATCTTTCTTTTTGTCCATGAAAGTTATTTGAGTCTTTTGATCTCTTATATGCATGATTGCTTATAGCCTCGTATTTCTTCTTCGAATCTTTGGTTTAGTTAGGCCGACTAGATCGATTTTTCTTGCCATGGGAAGAGGTGCTTTGTGATGGGTTCGATCGTGCGGTGTTCTTTCCCACTGACAGAAGGGGCAGCAAGACACATATTGATTGTTGTCATTAAGGATAACAAGATGGGGTCTATTCCTACATGAATAGATCTTGTCTACATCATGTCATCGTTCTTATTGCATTACTCCGTTTCTCCATGAACTTTATACACTAGATTTATGCTGGATAGCGGTGGATGTGTGGAGTAATAGTAGTAGATGCAGGCAGGAGTCGGTCTACTAATCTTGGACGTGATGCCTATATAATGATCATTGCCTGGATATATTCATGGTTATTTGAAGTTCTATCAATTTCCCAACAGTAATTTGTTTACCCATGGTATGCTATTTTTCTTGAGAGAAGCCACTAGTGAAATCTACAGCCCCAGAGTCTCTTCTTTATTATATTTGCCTTCGCGATCTATTTTTATTTGCTTTTATTTTCATATATATTAAACCAAAAATACAAAAATATGTTGCTACAATTTATTATTATTTATTTTATCTCTTGTTCCCACGAGATCTATTTACCCAATCTACTACAATTTTACCTATCTTTTTACCCGTGAGGGACTGACAACCCCTCTCTTACGTCGGGTTGCAAGTATTTGTTCTTTGTGTGCAGGAGTTGTTTACGTGGTGTTGCGTGGTTCTCCTACTGGTTCGATAACCTTGATCTCATCACTGAGGGAAATAACTACCATCGCTGTGCTGCATCATGATATGTCTCCAACGTATCTACTTTTCTCACACTTTTCCTCTTGTTTTGGACTCTAATTTGCATTATTTGAATGAAACTAACCCCGGACTGACGCTGTTTTCAGCAGAACTACTGTGGTGTTGTTTTTGTGCAGAAATAAAAGTTCTCGGAATGGAATGAAACTTTGCGAGGACTTTTTATATAATAAAAGAGAATTTTTGGAGCCAGGATCCACCGGAGAGGGGCCCCTGGGTGGGCATAACCCACCAGGGCGCGCCCCCCTCTCCTAGCGTGCCCAAGTGGGTTGTACCCACCTGGTGGCCTTGCAGACCTGAACCCTGACACTATAAATTCCTATTTTTGGAGAAACAAATCAGGGAGAAAGAATTATCACGATCCACAAGACGGGGCCGCCGCCAAGCCCTGTTCTTCCTTGGGAGGGCAGATCTGGAGTCCGTTTGGGGCTCCGGAGAGGGGGATCTTCGTTCTTCGTCATCACCAACCCTTCTCCATCGCTAATTCCATGATGCTCTCCACCGGGAGTGAGTAATTCCTTCATAGGCTCACTGGTTGGTGAGGAGTTGGATGAGATTCATCATGTAATCGAGTTAGTTTTGTTAGGGCTTGATCCCTAGTATCCATTATGTTCTTAGATTGATGTTGCTATGACTTTGCTATGCTTAATGCTTGTCACTTTGGGCCTGGGTGCCATGAACTCAGATCTAAACCGTTTATGAATTCATGATTATATCCATGTTTTAGATCCGATCTTGCAAGTTATAGCCACCTACTACGAGTTATGATCTGACAACCCCGGAGTGACAACAACAGGGCCCACTCTCAGTGACGACCGTAGTTTGAGGAGTTCATGTATTCACTAGGTGTTAATGCTTTGTTCTGGTTCGCTATTAAAAGGAGGCCTCAATATCGCTTAGTTTCCAATATGGATCCCGCTGCCACGGGAGGGTAGGACAAAAGATGTCATGCAAGTTCTTTTAATAAAGCATGTATGACTATTTACAGAATACATGCCTACATTATATCGATGAACTGGAGCTAGTGCCATATCACCCTAGGTTATAACTATCACATGATGAATATCATCCAACAAGTCACCGATCCAATGCCTACGAATTTATCTTATATTGTTTCTGCTGCGTTACTACTGCTATCATCACCATTACACTTGCTACAAAATTACTGCTATCACTGTTACTGTTGCTACTGTCACTACTATCAAAACTATCAAACTACTTTGTTACTGATCACGTTGCTATAGATAATTAATCTCCAGGTGTGGTTGAATTGACAACTCAGCTGCTAATACCTCCAAATATTCTTTGGCTCCCCTTGTGTCAAAACTATAAATTTGTGTTGAATACTCTACCCTCAAAAACTGTTGTGATCCCCTATACTTGTGGGTTATCAAGACCTTTTTCTGGCGCCGTTGCCGGGAGCATAGCTATATTTGTTGATTCACTTGGGATTATTATCATATTATCACTATGAAGAATCTGAAGGATCCAAAGACTAAGATTTATCCCTCAAAGACGAGGGGAGGTAAGGAATTGCCATCCAGTTCTGCTTTAGATTCACCTTCTGTTATGAGTAAACTTGCAACACCACCACATGTTACTAATTCTGATATGTCTCAAGTTATTGATGATGCTACTTCTACTATGAATGATGCTTATGATGATGCTAGTACCTTGCTTGATAATGATGATGTTTCACTTGGTGAATTTCTTGATGAACAAATTGCTAAAGTTATACAACATGATGTTGTTGAATCTGATGATGAGCTTGAAACTGAATCTCCTGAAACACCTGCTAGAACTATCCTTCCTAGATATGAATTGCCTAAGGTACCGGAAGGTTATGTTATGAGTGAAGAAACAACTAGAGATATTCTTGCTTGTAATGATAGAGGCGATCTAGAGAAATTACTACAAAAGTATAAAGAAAAATCTCTGAATGCTAGAATGAAATGTGATCCTAAGTTTGCTACTTCACCTATCTTTATTGATGATAAGGATTATGAATTCTCTGTCGACCCAAAGTTAATTACTTTGGTTGAATCTGATCCTTTCCATGGTTATGAAACTGAAACTGTTGTGGCACATCTTAACAAGTTGAATGATATAGCCACCCTTTTTACTCATGATGAGAAAACTCGCTACTACTTTATTCTCAAATTATTTACTTTCTCATTAAAGGGTGATGCCAAATCTTGGTACAATACTCTTGCTCCTGGTTGCGTGCGTAGTCCCCTGGATATGATTTATTACTTCTCTCAAAAATATTTTCCTGCTCATAAGAAACAAGTTGCCTTACAAGAAATATTTAACTTTGTGCAAACTAAAGAAGAGAGTCTCCCACAAGCTTGGGGGAGGCTTTGCCAGTTACTTAATGCTTTGCCTGATCATTCTCTTAAGAAAAATGAAATACTTGATATCTTCTATAATGGACTAACCGATGCTTCTAGGGACTTCCTAGATAGTTGTGCTGGTTGTGTTTTCAGGGAATGAACTGTCGGACAAGCTGAACAATTATTGAATAATATATTGGAAAATTATGATGATTGGACTATTCCTGAACCACCGCCTAAACCCACTCTGAAGAAGAGGGGTATATTATATCTTAGTCCTGAAGATATGCAAGAGGTAAAGAAATCTATGAAGGAAAAGGTATTAAAGCTGAGGATGTCAAAAATTTACCTCCTATTGGAATAATACATGGGCTTAATACACCACCACCGCCTAAGGTGGTAGAGGTAAATTCTCTATGAAGTTCAATGATAATGATAATCCTTGCAATATGCATCCTAGTCAATGCCTTTATGAGTTTGAAAACTATATTAGAAAACAAGATCACTTCAATGCAAATGTTATGAATAAATTGAAATATAATTTTGATATGATTGCTCGCTTGAGTGACTTGTTATTTAGAATATAAAATGATGTTAGAGGTGTGGGAAAACATGCTTAAACTCAGTTAGAACAAGTTGCTAAATCACAAAGAGAATTACTTGATGAAATGAATCATAATATGCATGACTTTGTTGTTAGAGTTGCAACTAGAGGAGGTAAAATGACCCAGGAACCACTTTATCCTGAGGGACACCAAAAAAGAATTGAACAAGGTTCACAAAGAGTTAACATTGATGCACCTAGTCCTTCTAAAAAGAAAAAGAAGAAAAATGATAGGACTTTTCATACTTCTAGTAAACCTGAAATAGAAAAACCTCCTGATAATGATAATGAAATTTCTATCTCTGATGCTGAAACTCAATCTGGTAATGAACACTCACCTAGTGATAATGAAAAATATAATGATGAGGTTCGTGCAGACTCTCAACCAACCAATGATAAAGAACCAGACAATGATGTTGAGATAGAACCACTTGTTGATCGTGATAACCCACAACCTAAAAATAAAAGATATGATAAAACAGACTTTGTTGCTAGAAAACACAGCAAAGAAAGAGAACCATGGGTTCAAAAACCTATGCCTTTTCCACCCAAGTCAACCAAAAAGAAAGATGATGAAGAATTTGAACGCTTTGCTGAGTTGCTGAGGCCAGTCTTTTTGCGTACTCGCTTGACTGATATCTTGAAAATGCCTCCTTATGCAACGTATATGGAAGACATCATCACAAATAAGAGAAAAATACCGGAAGATGAAATCTCCACTATTCTTGCTAATTATACTTTTAAAGATGGGGTGCTTAAAAAACTTGGAGATCCGGGAATATCAACTATACCTTGCTCTATCAAAAAGAATTATGTGAAAACTGCTTTGTGTGATTTAGGAGCTGGTGTTAGTGTTATGCCTTTCTCTTTATATAAAAGACTTGACTTGAATAAACTCACACCTACTGAAATATCTTTGCAAATGGCTGACAAATCAACTGCCATACCTATCGGTATATGTGAGGATGTGCCCGTTGTTGTTGCTAATGTTACTATTTTGACAGACTTTGTTATACTTGAGATGCCTGAGGACGACAACATGTCGATTATCCTTGGTAGACCCTTCTTGAATACTGCAGGGGCTGTTATTGATTGCAACAAAGGCAAGGTCACTTTTCATATTAATTGCAATGAGCATACGGTGCACTTTCCGAAGAAACAATTCCAAGTGAATGGTATTAATATTATTGAAAAATCTCCGACAATCACTATTGGAAGTTTTCAAATACCTCTACCTACTGTCAAAAAGAAATATGAAATACTTATTGTTGGGGAAATGCATATCCCCATTGAGGTAACTTAGTGATTTACGAAAGTTCTTCGGTTTCATGCAAATCGAAAGTGGTTGTTAATAAGACCCGATCAACCTTATTAATGGATCATTTTTGAACGGTATGAAGTTAATGAATTTAGTAAGCACTACCTTCTGTCCTTACCTTTTGTTTTCTGTTTTTATTAGTTAAATAAAATAAAATGCTATGTTTTGTCTGTTTTTTGAATTTCCAGTGCAATAAAAAATGATCCAAAAATAAAAGTTCTCAGAATGCCCTGAATATTTTATATGATTTTTCCTGAATATTTAAGAATTTTTGGTGCAAATAATACTGGAGGGAGGTGCACCAGGTGGGCACAACCCACCTGGGTGCGCCAGAACCCCCAGGCGCGCCCTGGTGGGTTGTGGTTCCCACGTGGGCCCCCTCACTTATCTCTTTAGCCGACATCATCACTTACCTCCGGGAAAAAAAATCTCCATTGCTCTCTCTCACGTGTTCTTGAGCTCAAACCCATGGATTTCGATCTCTTTGCTCGAAGCTTTGTTTCCGAAACTGTTTCGGGGGATTGTTGCTTGGTATGTGACTCCACCATTTGTCCAATTAGTTTTTGTTTTAGTGGTTTATACTTTGAATAATTAGCTACTCTTGGTGCTGCTGTAGATGTGCTTGCATGTTGAATTCTTAGTGTTCTAAGTAGTTTGAATGCTTGATATGGCTTCTATGCATCCCTATGAGTAGTTGCTATCAATTTTATAAAGTTTTGTTGACAAATTTTTGTCACCACAAAATTGTTATTTTTCAGAAAATTGTACGTGGACATGAATATCTTCTGGAAGTTTGGTTCTAAGAAGAACTCCAAGGGTGTCATTGGGGAGTCTTCTGACAATGATCTCCATCCTCGGAGGTTGGCGGAGGTACGGCCGTGCGAATGGCCGCACACCCCGTTCCTGCAAGAGGCTGGAATTTTTGAGGAGTTCATGCAATATATTACCAATGCTGGCCTCACAGACTTCATCGCAGATGAGTGTGACCAGCACCAAATCCTCACAAATATCTTTGTTCAGAGCTTTACTTTCTTTCCTAGAAATAATCCTCCTGAAGTGAGCTTTGATTTATATGCTGAAAACCTTCACATACCACTTACTGAATTTTGTGACATATGCATGATCCCGTCTGACGGGAGCTTGGTTGAGCCTAGGGCGGCTGGGTTTGAGGATTTTTATCGCACCCTAACAGTGGGGGATGAGAGAGGAGTGTCGGCCATTACTACCGCTAGCTTACATTTTCCTGCTGTTCGTTACTTTGCCCTTTTAATTTTTACTGAATGCATGCTTGCTAAGGAGAAGGTGGGTGCACTTAATTCACCAGACCTTGTTGTTTTACGTTCACCAGACTGGAGGGCGACAACACGCACAGCTTGGGAGCTATTGTGGCTCATCACCTGCATCTTAATAAATCCCAGGGTAAAATACATGGTGGGATTTTTGCCACTCGTTTGGCAGCTCATTTCGAGGATGCGATACGCCCTCATGATTACCCTCTGACTAAGGTTTACCTAGACCGTGCAGCCATGGACCACCATCACTTTCTTGCACATGATCATCCTGACATTGCCATTCCTTACACCCTTGTCTATATCATTAAAACTCGTGATGTTATTCATTGCCTGCGCCTGATTTGTTTGATTCTGCTGCCAGGGGTGGATACCGGGTTATGCCTTCAGACATCGTCGCCTACTGGAACGTCACACTGCTGCAGAGGCTGCGGAGGAGCCTCGGCAGTGGGATGAGTGGATGCCCGCTCCTCAGCACCCCTACTATCCTCCAGGCTACCGATTGACTACCAAGTTAGGCCAAAAGCCTAAGCTTGGGGGAGTACATGTTTCTCACCGACTTTACATTGATGTTAACATCATTCTACTTGTTGGTGTTCACACTTTTTCATTGTATCTTCCATGCTTAGATTTAATTTCTTGCTTTCTTCTTGTGTGTTTGAAAAACCTTAGAAAAACCAAAAAAATAGTTGTTGTTAATTTACTTTCTATGCATGCTTAGTAGTAATATTAAAAAGAGAACCCAAAAATATTTCCTTGTTCTTCTTTTTCTTGTTGGGAGCTTTCCTGTGTAAATAGTTTTTCTCGTGCTTTTTATTTGCTTGTTGAAGAAAACTAAAAACTCCAAAAATATTTTAGTGTGTTTCTCTGAATTTATTTTCTTTTTATTCGAGTTGTACCGAGGAGAAGGCCACGATGAAAATGCTGAGTGGCTCTCATATGAATAATTGTTGAACTAATAAAGAGCACATTTTACCTTGTCTTCTCTTATTGAACAAAATGTTTGCAGATTCCAGCTTAGTCCACAACATTCTTGCACTATTATTATTTTCATATCATTTGGTCGTGCAAGTGAAAGGCAATAATGACGACATTCGATGAACTGGCCGTGGCAAAGAGAAACTGGTATGAACTCGACTTGTTCTGTTTGTGTAAATATGTTTAACCTAGTATCCAAGCTTCTGCCATTATGATTAAACATGTTTGCAATGACAATTAGAGATTATAGTTTCTCATGCCATGCATAAGTACTTGGGGGTTGATAACGATGTATCTTGTATATCAACATAGCTTTAAAATGATTGTGATGTAGTATGATGATATGGTATCCTCCTTTGAATGTTTGAGTGGCTTCACTTGGTACATGTTCATGCATGTAGTTGAATCAAAACCAACATAGCCTCTATGATATTTATGTTCATGGTGTTCATATCCTACTCATGCTAGTGTCCAACGTTACTTATGCATAATGCATGGTTATGATCGTTGTTGCTCTCTAGCTGGCTGCTTCTCAATCTTAATTGCTAGCCTTCGCCTGTACTAAGTGGGAATTCTGCTTGTACATCAAAAACCTCGAACTCAAAGTTATTCCAGATGAGTCCACCATACCTACCTATATGCGGTATTACCCTGCCGTCCTAAGTAAATTTGCATGTGCCACCTCTAAAAACTTCTAAAAAATTATCGTTTTTGTGTGCCTGGATCATTCATGGAACGACAAGAGGTGGTCGTTATCTTCCATGCTAAGTAGGTTATTCTCAGGTCGAGTGTTTATTCACTCACAATCGCACGAGAAAATGGGCGGTAATAGGGATGCCCGGTCCCAAACTGCAAACATGAAAAATAGTTCATCTCTGAATTACTCCAACAAAAAGTCCCAATGGAGTCAAAACCTTTACTTTTATCGCTTGGGAACCGCCACTAGCGTGCTTAGCATGGAAGATGTTGATAACTGATAGTCGTGAAGTGAATAAGAATGGTGCATGTCTCAAAATATCATTTATCTCTGTTTTAAAAAATTGAGCTCTAGCACCTCTACAAATCACTTCTTCCCTCTGCGAAGGGACTATCTATTTACTTTTATGTTGTGTCACCACCTTCTAAAAACAAGCACCAGAAACTGAGCAGAGCACAGCTGTCATGATTTATGCATTGTGTGTAGCTAATGTTGGGTGCATCATGACTGGATCTTTTCTACCATGAATTACAATGTTTAGTCGCTGCTTGAACTTTGGAGGTTCACTGCATTTATGTTTTGCAGCCTCAGAAAGGGCTAGCGAGATACCACTATTGTCATATTATATAATGGTTGTTTTAACAACGTGTTGCCATTTGAGATTTCTTATTATTGCTCGCTAGCTGATTATGTCATTGATATGAGTCATTATAATCTTTAAGAGTTATTGTTGACATGGTTAGTTATAATGTTGGCTGAAAACTTGGGTGTTGTTTAAGCATATTTATGCAAACAAGAGCAAAAGAGTTCGTAAAAGTTTTTCTTTCTTACTTTCAGTTTATCAACTGAATTGCTTGAGGACAAGCAAATGTTTAAGCTTGGGGGAGTTGATACGTCTCCAACGTATCTACTTTTTCTCACGCATTTCCTCTTGTTTTGGACTCTAATTTGCATGATTTGAATGAAACTAACCCCAAACTGACGATGTTTTCAGCAGAACTACCATGGTGTTGTTTTTGTGCAGAAATAAAAGTTCTCGGAATGGAATGAAACTTTGTGAGAATTTTTTATATAATAAAAGATAATTTCTGGAGCCAAGATCCACCAGAGACGGGCCCCTGGGTGGGCACAACCCACCAGGGCACGACCCCTCTCCTGGCGCGCCCAGGTGGGTTGTACCCATCTGGTGACCCCGCAGACCTCAACCCTGACACTATAAATTCCTATTTTTGAAAAAAAATCAGGGAGAAAGAATTATCACGATCCACGAGATGGAGCCGCCGCCAAGCCCTGTTCTTCCTCAGGAGGGCAGATCTGGAGTCCATTTGGGGCTCTAGAGATGGGGATCTTCGTTCTTCGTCATCACCAACCCTTCTCCATCGCCAATTCCATGATGCTCACCAGCGGGAGTGAGTAATTCCTTCGTAGGCTCGCAGGTCGGTGAGGAGTTGGATGAGATTCATCATGTAATTGAGTTAGTTTTGTTAGGGCTTGATCCCTAGTATCCACTATGTTCTTAGATTGATGTTGCTATGACTTTGGTATGCTTAATGCTTGTCACTTTGGGCCCGAGTGCCATGAACTCAGATCTGAACCGTTTATGAATTCATCATTATATCCATGTTTTATATCCGATCTTGCAAGTTATAGTCACCTACTACGAGTTATGATCCGACAACCCCGGAGTGACAACAACAGGGCCCACTCTCAGTGACGACCGTAGTTTGAGGAGTTCATGTATTCACTAGGTGTTAATGCTTTGTTCTGGTTCGCTATTAAAAGGAGGCCTCAATATCGCTTAGTTTCCAATATGGATCCCGCTGCCACGGGAGGGTAGGACAAAAGATGTCATACAAGTTCTTTTAATAAAGCATGTATGACTATTTACAGAATACATGCCTACATTATATCGATGAACTGGAGCTAGTGCCGTATCACCCTAGGTTATAACTGTCACATGATGAATATCATCCAACAAGTCACCAATCTAATGCCTATGGATTTATCTTATATTGTTTCTGTTGCGTTACTACTCATATCATCACTGTTACACTTGCTACAAAATTACTGCTATCACTGTTACTGTTGCTACTGTCACTACTATCAAAACTATCAAGCTACTTTGCTACTGATCACTTTGCTGCAGATAACTAATCTCCAGGTGTGGTTGAATTGACAACTCAACTGCTAATACCTCCAAATATTCTTTGGCTCCCCTTGTGTCAAATCTATAAATTTGGGTTGAGTACTATACCCTCGAAAACTGTTGCGATCCCCTATACTTTTGGGTTATCACATCATCCCTTCCTCTTTGGGGAAATACCGACGTAGTTCAAGCCGCATCAAAAGGAATTTCTGGGGCTGTTGCCGAGGAGACATCACCAACATCTACTAGGTTCCTAATCACAAATCACCAACATGTATTATTGAGTTTTCATTTTCTGGGTGAGATAACGATGGATGAAGGAATAAGGAGTAAGAAGAGATTAAGCTTGGGGATGCCCATGGCACCCCAAGCCATTATCCAAAGAGAAGCAAGCAACTAAGTTTGGGGATGCCCCGTGCGGCATCCCCTCTTTCTTCTAACGACCATCAGAATTTTATTTGGAGCTATATTTTTATTCATCACATATCATGAGTTTTGCTTGGAGCGTCTTGTATGATATGAGTCTTTGCTTGTTTTGCTTTTTATTTTTAGTCATGAATCCTTGCTGGACACACCTATTTGAGAGAGCCAAAATTGTGCTATGACTTGTTAGAATTGCTCTCTATGCTTCAATTAAATCTTTATGAGCTATGAAATTGCTCTAGTGCTTCACTTATATCTTTTCTAGCACGGGGTGCTTTAGTATTTTTGAAGAGATGCTATCATGCTTCACTTATATTCATTTGAGAGTTAGTAATATTTTTTAAGAAACACTCTCTTACTTCACTTAGACTAATTTGAGAGAAAGAAATTTGATGCTCATGTTCTTCACTTATATTTGTTTGAGTTTATTAAAAGCAACATATGAAACTAGTTCCAAAGTGGTAGATATCCAAGGAGGATATAATAAAAACTTCCATGAAGATCATTGGACAAAATAAACTTGATTATTTGTAATAGTTTTGAGATATGTCAATATAATATGTGAGTCATGTTGATGAGTAATTATGCTTTAGTAAGAATATTAGTGTTAAGGTCTGTGATTCCCTATGCAAGCATGAAAGTCAATAGTTATGCAATGAAATTACATCCTACTTGTGGTGCATTATTAGGTGTTAGTTATGCTTAATGCTCTTATGAGATTTTTCGTTTCTTGGTTGGATGCTTCTCAATCTTTTGCTAGCCTTCATTTGCACTAAGTATGATCACTACTTGTGCATCCAAAATCTTTTAAACCAGTTTTTGCCACACGAGTCCACTATACCTACCTATATGCAGTATTCTTTTGCCGTTCTAAGCAAATTTGTATGTGCCATCTCTAATTTTCAAAATAAATTTCTCTTTTGTGTGCTCGTACTGCTCATGAAACGGTAGGGGGTGGCTAATATATTTCCATGCAAGATGTGTTATTCTCAAGATGAGTGTTTATTAACTTGTCATTGCACAAGAGTACGGCAAAGGTATTAGGGATGCCCAGTCCCGAAATGAAAAATGAATTTACTTTATGTTGTCAAATAATAAATTCCTTGGAAAGTGTTGGTAAGGATGAGACCCTTGGATTCGGTTAGCCGTGGAATGTGAAAGTATGGTGGAAAAAGGAATAAACTTTATTTTCTGTTTGGGAACCGCCTATGATATATCTAGCATGGAAAGTATTGGGAACTACTCGATCATTGTCATTGACAGGAAAAGCATGCCACCCAAAATGTTTTATCTCTATCTTTTTTGCTTTGAGCTCTGGCACCTCTACAAATCCCTACTTCCCTCCGCGAAGGGCCTTTCTATTTACTTTATGCAATTTTTATTTTTACTTGAGTCTCCATCTTCTCTTATAAAGCACCAACTAGAGAGCACTATGATCGTACTTGAGCATTGGGTGTAGCTAATATGCGAGTGTGTCTACTAGGAAAAAGGCTAGCAGCAGCGCGGGTTTTAGATGTGTCAGTAGCACGGGTACCCGCGCTACTAATAAGGCGCTACAGCTAACTCATAGCAGTAGCGCGTGCGCACCCGCGCCACCGCTACACAAGTGTAGCAGCAGCGCGGTTAGTTGAAGCTCGCTACTGCTAGTAGCGCTAGCGCTCTTTGGCTGGACGCGCTACTGCTACTGTGGCGCTGCTGCTAACTTTTATACACTCGCTACTGCTAATTTAAGTAGTTTTTTTTGGCATATTTGTTTTGTATTTGAACAGGCTTTGTAGAAGAATCTTTAGCACATAGAAATGTCATCATGATACACATACAAATGCCTGCGAGACCACAAATGTAATCATAGCATGTACATACAAATAGTCTCATCATAATCATCATCCAACACAAAGTGATATCTTGTCATCATCTCGAAAATAGCGATACATGCAAGTCTCGAATACTTGCAACTACAACAACGTCATCCATCTAAACAAAGGTATACGCAAGGAGTGCTATCACTATGAGTGAGAGTGGAACTATGCAGTACATGAGGTGGCAGTTACGAGTCCTCTATCGCGCTAGCGTGAACCTCAAGTAACTAGCTTCTCCTTCTTGTCTGCTTTTGAAGCCTTTATGGCTGGCGCCCGTGAACCCATTCACTTGCGCCTGACACTCATGCCACTCGTTGTACACCCCCGGAACCTTCCCTTTGTACACGACATAGCATTTCCATCTCGCCATCAAGAAACTAGGTACCTATTAGAGATGCATGTTCATGAAGAGGATGTACAATCATATATATGCAACAAAATATACTAGAGCAACACTGAAAATGAAAGGGTTAGCAACTAGATGCAACATATACAATACGCAAATTAATTAACTAGAGGTATGCAGGTCATCGTATGCAAACTAACAAAGTAGCGTTACGCAAGTTCGGCAGGGACCGTGGACGATCACAAAGTTTCATCGCTACAAAAAGTATACAAGTTCAACCGACACATATCATCATCATCGGCATCATAAATCACTAGAAGTTCCATCCTTCCAATCATCGAGGACGAACCCTAGCTTCTTGAACGGCATGAGGTCTAGACGTTGCATGCCTATGCGAGTTCGGACGTCAGCTCGCGATATAGGGCCGTGGTGGAACATCCCCTTCTCACCGACGACTTCTTTCATGATGATCGTCGCAATGTCGCTTTGGATGCGAAAGAAGTCATCTCTAAGTTTATAATTCGCTTCTCCATGAGATTCTAGCCACTTGTGGATATGATCATCATTTCTGCTGTTAATGCGAAGCTTTTGGTGATCTGTGTTGAATTGAATCATGAGATGGATGATGTAGAATCCATCCTTCTTGCTTGGTTTTGGGCCATGGATGCAGGAGAAGTTAGTTTTATGCGCGAAACCCATCTTCTTGTTCCTTTGTTTCTTGATATGCACGTGGCCACCTCTAAAGCTGAAGCCTTGGAGAGCATCATCTAGAATATTCATTATGTGGGTGTAGTCCTTTTTCTCGTAGTCTCTGGAAGGGTCAAAATACATGGCGTGGGAGTCTTGCGGGTAAAGAACTTAAGGACGGCGCGCCCGTTGCTGCGGGGAAAAGACACCTCAAATTATTCCCCATATGAGAGAGAAGGAATGATTGAAATGTACGAAAGGGTTGTCCGAAACTGACTTACTTTGGATGATAAGGCACGAGGACAATTTCCCGGTCCTTATTCTGTACCATGAAGTTTTGGAGGTACTCCCTAGCAGTTTCACGCTCAAAGTCGCCGAGACTCAAGAAAGACTCGTGCATGTAGTACGGATCCGCCACACAGATTTGCGAGACTTCTTCACTCTTCATGACGGAGCTCATATGTAGCGCAAAAAGGCGGATGATAGTAAAATCAAGCCGCCTTGTTAGAAACATCTCAAAGATATGGTCAAACCGCAGGAAGAACACCTCCACGGGCCGTGTGTCGACGTAGCACTTCCCCTCAGGCACACGAGCCGCGTATGTCGGATATCCTGGATCCTTTGAGGCTAGTAGGCTTTTCTCAGTCGATAGCACATGGTCGTGTAGTCTCCCGAGATCCCCTGATAGTGCCTCCAGCGGTTTCGGCGGTAGCATCGGCTCGCCCGTGAGATGGAACATGACCGCACCTTTCATGGGCACACGCTCTTCAGAATGCATCGTCTGGCTGCTATGTGCTCTGGCTTGTTTGGAGGCAGTTACCTTCCCCGATCTCTTGCTCTCCTTTTTCTTGGGCACACCTTCCATACCCTTCCTTAACCCCTGCCCAAGTGTTCCCGGGCTAAGTACTGAACGACCCTCGCGCCTGGCTAGTTGAGCCTGTGTTGAGGCGGCATCTTCAGGCGTGTCCTGTGAGGATTTCATGAAGAGAGACTTGTTGCAATCCATGGTACGACCCTGCCCGGGCATATCATCCATATCCTCATTAGCAAGCTGATAGCCCGATTCATCATATGGTTGACTCATCATATCTATGTCACAGTCATACGCGTTTGTATTGAGGTAATCCATAGGGTCGACCTCCGTCTCATCATCCATTCTCTGTTCTACAGGAGAAATTACATCAGCCAGTACTATTGCACCCCCTTCATCATGTCGTCCGCCACTCTCACCCGGCACTACAGGAGCTGGTAATTGCATAGGCGGGGTGGTGGTCTCCGCACATGCTTGTTGATGTGTTGTAGTTATTGGTGTGCTCTCGGTCGGCTCCATACGAATAAAATTCTTCGACCATAGCAGCACCCAACCCTTGCAGCTTCCAATCCACGGCGCGGTCTCGTCGTCCGCTCCCACATGCTGTACTGGAGGAGGAAAATCCTCGTGCCCCAATTTCACACTGGTCAAGCTAACCCTAAAGTGCCCAGCGGGGATCGGCTGGTTGTGGAACGTGCGTTGAGAGGGGTCCATTATCATCCCCTTTCCCACGTCCACCTTCTGGCCTTGATCAAGTAGAGTATGGTGCACGGGGTTTCTTTCGCCTGCAAACACATATGTCTGTGGCGTAAAACAACCGAAAGGCAACAAAAATGGAATATTATCTATATATATATGTTGGTGCGACATGTAATTACCGTGACGGCGTCGAGCTCAGCCAAAGACGAAGGCCCACCTAGCATGCCTGAGACTGAGGACGGGCTGCTATGAGCGGGAGCGGCAGCGAGAGGAGGCCCGGTTGCTTGAGCAAGTGATGGTGCGATGGTGTTGTTGTTCATGGAGTTGCTCGCGACGAAACTGGGCATCGGGAAATCATGTACCATCTTGTCTGGATTTTCCTTCGCTCAGTTGATGATAACTGGAACCAAGTTAGTAGCGAAATCATTTCTACAGGCAGTTACAGCTGCATTGATTGCCTGCTGTAGCAACTCATATTTGTCCTCGGCTGCTTTTTTCGCGTCCTCAGCTGCTTTTTTCTCGACCGCAAGCTTCACCTTTGCGTCGATGTCCGCCTGACTGAACTTATTTTTCTGCTTCTTGGCCTCCAGGCCGTCGTTGTAAAACACCTTCCATGTGGCGCCGTCTCCAGCGCCGTGCACACGACCATATTGCGGCCGCTGGTCCAACGGGAGTCCCTTAAGTTCGTTCAAGGCCCGGTTAAGAGGGGTGTCCCACTTGGGCCTCATCGGAGAAGTAGGGCTTTCGGCTGCAAGCCGGTGTTGCTTCTCTAGTAGTCTAATCAATTTCCTCGTGATCTTGTCCGTGTAAAAAACCTTTTTCTCCTTGTCCCACTTGTAGCGGGCCATGATGAATTCATGCTCCAAGGGGTTGGTGAACTTCGCGAAGGGGTCTGGGAGACCCGCGGCTTCACGTTCTGCGTCCTCCTTATCCCATATGGGCCTTTTACCGAGGTAGCCACGGCTTCCGAGGCGATGCTTCCCCGTGTTCCTTTGCTGAAGGCTTTTGAATTTCGCAGCCTTAGCCTTGGCTGCCTCGGTAGCGCAAGTGTCCTTGAACTTTTCGAACTCCTGTTTCGTAAGTGTCGGATTTTCCTCCAGAATCTTGGACAGGGGTTCATCAGCTTCAATAGCTCGTTTCACCCTCCCTTTCCAGGAGGCCAAATCATTGCTGAACATGCCCATGGCGTGATTGTTAATCTTTTTCATCTTCGGATCATCCCACGGTTGTTCTATGTTATCATCCCGGTCGGGGAACTTGAATCTCTTGTGCAACTTCGTTAGGAGCAACTGCGTCAAATGTTCTTTACTCCTTAAGTCATCGTCGTTGATGCTCGCGCATTCCTGTAGGATGCATCCTACTTGGTTCCCATAGCACTTGCGAGGTTCTTCCGGCTCTAACGGCTCAAACTTGCCAGGTGCCATCTTTGTGATCACAAGTCGTCCAATCCCTAGTTTGGTAGGTTTTCGTATCCTCTGCTTCTTATGCTTCCTCTTTTCGGTAGCGGCATCAGGGCCGGTACCTTCCCCGCCGGTACCTTCCCCACCGGTCTCGGTGCCGCCATTGGTGCCGGCGCCGTCGGTGTCGATGTCGGCGTCAGTACCATCATCGAGGCCGACCTGCAAACCTTGCTTAGCAGTCAAATAGTCGAGGTACTCTTGTTCACTCTCATAATTCATCTCGTCTGCATCTTGGTCAGAAGGCCCAGTTTCTTCGTTGTTCGACATGTTTCCTATGATTAAGTGGCCTCATTTATTTCTAAAAGTATGAATAAATGAGAAATGACATAAAAAGATATCTATGTTCCAGCACTCGATATGCCAACTATGTAGCACAAATCATGCCTTTATTCACGGGCAATTTCGGCATGACCTTTGCTAAAAAATGGACATATCGAGCGCCTGAAATTCACCGGAACGGAAATGAATCAACATTCCGGCATAACATAGGCCACTCGGATCATTTTCCAAACATGACATGTCCAAAACATGACATATGCACATATCACATGTCCAGTTCAAATTTGCATATAAATTCAGCTAATTTTGAAACCTAGCTAAATTCATAACTAAATAGATAACCTAATTAATTAACATAACCGAAGAACCCTAGCAGAGAGGGGGGGGGGGTTTACAGAGAGTGCAGGGGCGAGGAGGCAGGCCCGACGACGGCCGGTAGGGGAGAGGAGGCAGGCGAGGGCCGACGGGTCGGGGGCGAGCGCCGGCGCTGGAGTCGGGGGCGAGGGTCGGCCGGGTCGGGGGCGAGCGGCGGGGTCGGGGTCGAGGGTCAGGGGCTAGCGCCGGCGCCGGGGTCGGGGTCGAGGGCCGGGACGGGGGCGAGCGCCGGGGTCGGGGGCTAGCGCCGGCGACGGCGGAGTCGGGGGCGAGCGCCGGGGCCGGGTCGGGCGCGGCGGTGCGACGGGGGAGAGAGAGTGGGGATTTGGGGGGAAATGGCGGGATGAAGCAGGGCGAGTGAGAATTTTGGGTTAAGTGGACGTACCAGTAGCGCATTACGTCAAAACGCGCTGCTACTAACATCATTAGCTGCAGTGGTTTAGGTAAAATGCGCTACTACTAAATTCAGTAGCTGCAGCGGTTTATGCAAAACGCGCTGCTACTACCGTTGCTACTGCCAATTTTCCTTTTTATTTTCCTTTATTTTATCCCACTTTTATTTCCCGAGGGCAGTGAACGAAGGGAGGGCGATATATATTGCATCATTTGACGGTTAAATATGTATGCAAAATAGGAACATATATATTACACATCATTGGACCCATGCATAATAATGGCTAAGTGTGTATACAAAATAGGAACATATATATATATATATATTACACATCATTGGACCCATAACATACGTTTCCTTAGTGCTGACGTTTTCGTTTTGGAGTCAGCTTCTTTCCCTTCTTGTTCGTCGAAGAATAATTGAGCCCCTCATTGTGACTTTGCCTTTTCCATGGAGTACGATTTTTCTTAGGTAATGTAGTATTGATTCTTCTTTTGACGTATACTTCATCATCATCGTCATCTTCCCTCATTGGGTTGCCGTACTGATCATAGTCTTCCTCGTTGGCGACTCCATCCATTCGAATGATGTTCCTTTTGCCTCTCCTCACGACAACACGGCTGGGATTGCGCGGGTCAGTTATGAAGAAGCATTGTGTCACGTGCTTAGCGTGTACCCATGGCTCGTTTTTTGCGATAGCGTTCACTGTAGCGCTCTTGGCGTCGGGTATAGTCATGGTAGTGAACATCCGGCTTTCTCTTTCGACATTCTTAGCCCATCTGACACGGAACATCGTCGTGTTGTGCAGTCCAGAGTAGTCAAGCTCCCAGATCTCCTCGACCCTTCCATAAAATCGTTCAATTGTGCCGTTGTCGCTGCCGGTCATGCATTCCATCGTCACCCCTGAGTTCTGATCATCACTGTCCATATCTTTTGCCTCTGTGTAGAACGTGTATCCGTTGATATCATATGCCTGATAGGTTACGAGGTTGGGCGAGGGGCCATGTGCTAAGGCGTATATGAGCAATCCGTCCTTAGAGCCCTCCTCCGGGGGATTAGCAATAATATGCTCTTTGAACCAATGCAGGAAAGTGGAGTTGTGCTCTCTAGTAACTTCGGCGTCCGTCCTGCATACCCCCCGGTCACGATACTTCTTTGCGATAATTTCTTTGTGCAGTGCCACGAAAGGATCTACCTCGTCTAGGTGTTGTAGCACTACAAAGTTTGCTCTGTCAAAGTCGCTGCGTCGATCTGAGTATGCCACGTGCAGTTCCTTGCGACCGTTGCAGTGACCATCTCCTTCGAGCCTCCCATCGTGCTTGTTAACGGGCAAACCAACACTAGCACAAGGCGGCTGGTCTGCGCCATATAGAAAATTCTCACAGAAAGAGATGCACTCTTGTGCCAAATAGCCCTGGACGATGCTTCCATCCGGACGGGACATGTTACGAATGAATCCTTTGATGATCCCATTCATCCTCTCAAACGGCATCATGTTGTGCAGGAATGAAGGCCCCAGGTCTATTATGTCATCCACAATATGGACACACAGATGCACCATCACATCGAAGAACGCGGGCGGGAAGTACATCTCAAGCTCATTCAGTATCACAACGATCTCTTCCTGTAGCCTTTGGAGCTGCTTCACACTGATCGACTTTCGAGAGATGACGTCAAAAAAGTTGCAGAGACCAATAAGCGTGTCACGGACATGCTTGTCCATTATCCCTCTAAGGGCAACAGGTAGTATCTGCGTCATCATCACATGACAGTCATGAGACTTCATCGCGCTGAACCTTTTCTTGTCCGTGTGTAGATATCTGCTTATCTTGCCACAGTAACCAGAACTAACTTTGACTCCGGTAAGGCACTTAAAGAATTGATTGATCTCAGCCTGACTTAAGGTGAAGCAAGAAGGGGGGCAATAATCCTCTTTCTTTATTTTCTTGACCTTCTTCTCCCATGCCTCTGTCCCCGTCTCTGTCTCGTCTGACATTTTACGGGCCGGCATGTGCAGATCTTCCCTGATTTTCAAATCTTGCAAGTCTTTTCTTGCCTTCGGCCCATCGTTGGTCTTATCCGGCATGTTCATCAGTGTTGCGAGCAAGCTCTCCAGGACATTCTTATAGATATGCATTTGATCAAGGCAATGAGGTGTATCGAGTTTGTGCCAGTACTCCAAGTCCCAGAACACAGACCTCGTCTTCCATACCTTCAGCATCGGCTCTGGCGCCTTTCTCATCGTCTTTCCCGGCACGGGGCACTCCTTCCAGTTTTTCAATAGCTCATCGATTTCGGCACCGCTCCGCTTACGTGGAGGTCCTCGATGCTCAGTGTAACCATTGAATAGATCTCCACGGTTTCTCCACGGGTCGTCCTGTTCAAGCCATCTTCGATGCCCATGTACACGATTTTCCCAGACCCGCCATCTTTCCTTGACGTTAGCTGCTGAGACGTCGTATCATCCATGCACCGCGTGCATCCACAATATCCATGGCACACCTGGCCTGCCACATATCCGTAACCGAGATAGTCCTGCACTATCATGATCAGCGCGGCTCTCATGTTGAAATACTCACCTTTGCTGGCGTCCCATGTCTTGGCCGGTGTTTTCCATAACGTGTCTAACTCCTCTTGAAGTAGCCCCAGATACAAATTAATATTATTACCTGGTTGTTTCGGCCCTTGAATAAGCATGCTCATGTGAATGTACTTCGATTTCATGCACAACCAGGGGGGAGGTTGTACATCCATACAAACACGGGCCATGTGCTATGGTTGGTGTTCTGGTTGCCAAACGGATTCATGCCATCGGTACACGCGCCGAGCACGATGTTCCTTGCATCACATTCAAAATACCGATAGAAGCTGTTCAACGCTCTCCACTGGCTTCCATCCTTCACGTGTCTCAGCTTCGGATCATCTCCATCGTCGGGCTTCTTAATCTCCGCGTGCCAGCGCATTAGCTTTGCTTCCTTGGGATCTACAAAATACCTCTGGAGACGGGGAGTGATCGGTAAGTACCATACAACTTTCTGCGGACATTTCTTCCCGGCCTTCTTGTATCGAGAAGCATTGCACACCGGACAACTTGTTTTTTCCGCGTGCTCCTTCCGATAAATTATGCAATCGTTGATGCATGCATGGTATCTAACGTGTGTCAAATCAAGAGGGCACACGATCTTCTTGGCCTCATCAACACTAGTAGGACACAGATTACCCGCGGGAAGAACATCCTTTAGGTACTTGAGATGCTCATCGAGGCCAGTGTCGGTCCATTTGTTTTTAGCCTTCGTCTTCAGGAGTTGGAGCGTGAAACTCAAGCGGGTCACCTCAGGATTGCAACCATCATACAATGGAGTGTTCGAGTCTACCACCAGTTGCTCTAGCTTAGCCTCCTCTCTAGAAGCAGCTCTCTCAGTACTCGTCTCCTTGCGAAGCAATGCTTGAACATGAGGTCCCGCACAATTGAACTTAGTATCGACGAACTCTGCTGCGTGGAGTCCATGTCATTCTCTCCGCTGCCATGTCCGGCCCCTTCTCCTCCGCCATGTCCGGCCCCTTCTCCGCCGCCATGTCCGGCCTCTTCCCCGCCGCCATTATCAATCATCTCTTCGTCTTGCCCCGTGTCATCATTGCCTGCCCCGTCGGCATCCTCAACATCGTCATCCTCATCTTGAATTATCCACCGAGTATAGCCATCCATGAAACCAGTCATGAGCAGGTGTGCTTCGACACGACCATCGTCATGGGGGTCGAGCCAAACTATTCCTTTGCATTTTCGACACGGACATAAAACCTCTGTCCGGTTATTTTCTTTCATGTCCTGCACCGCCGACCGCAACCACCTGTCCACCATCGTTCCACTGACCATCGTCAACTCTGCATGGTAATAATAAACAAATTGATTATAAAAATGCATGCATGCATCAAAGTCATAAAAAAAATTGGCATGACCTTCCCTAAAAATAGGACATATATGGATCTAGAGTTTGCCCGGAATTCGCCGAAACGGAAATAAATCGACATTTCGGCAAAACATAGGCAACTCAAAAGCACAATTTGGCGGTGTCAACTCATGCCACACACAGAATTTCCACAAACATATCACACACACATAAACATATTTCCATTTTGCAAAAGCATGAAATTTTCATCACCTCTATCTCGATCGAGATCGAGCACACGGTGGAGATGATGTTGTAGGGAGATCAAAAGTGCACAAAGCTCTTCTTGACAAATATAGATCTAGTTAGGGGGCAAATAGGTCACTTAACTAAATCCTACATCTACCTAGCTACCTAATTTGGGAGGAGACAACTTCAACTAGTGGAGGGGGAAGGAAAAAGAGAAAGTAGATGCATTAATGGAGGTGGTGTAGTTATGTAGGAGTAATGAAGAGAGATAAAGGTGGATAGAAGAGAGAGAGTAATGGGGGAGAAGTATTGAGGAGAAGAAGAAGAGTGAGAGTGGGAGCATGTGGTGGAGGTAGGGGGAAGGGAAGAGAGGAGGGGGAGGTAGGGGGAAGGGAAAAGAGGAGGGGGGAGGGGAGGGACGGGTGTGGGAAGGTGTTGGGTTGGTGCGGGTTAGCAGTAGCGCGGGACATAAAACGCGCTGCTGATAAGGATTTAGCAGCAGCGCGTTTTGGGATACGGCGCTACTGCTAATTGGGACAAAAAAGTGTGGCAATTTGAAATTTACCAGCAGCGATCCCGGAAAAAGCGCGCTACTACTACATACTTAGCAGTAGCGCGGTTCTTGCGACTGCGCTACTGCTACTTAGAGTTAGGTGAACACCGCCGGTCGATATTTGTAGCAGCGCGTTTTAGGCCGAGCGCGCTACTGCTAAATCCTTATCAGTAGCGAGTTTACAGGACATGCGCTACTACTAGTTAGCAGCAGCGCTCCTTTTTGAACCGCGCTGCTGCTAAGATTCTGTGTATAGGCTTTTCCCTAGTAGTGATGGATCAATGATTGAGCATAATGGGCTAGGGATAACTTGCTTTAGTGTTGATATTTTGAAAGACATGGTTGCTTGTAGATATGCTTGAGTATTGGAGTCTTCATGTCAAAACTAGACTATTGCTTTGAATCATACAAAAGTCCAATTGTCCATGCTATAAAGGAAAGAATATGTGACTGAGGGAGTCCTGGACTAGGGGGTGTCCGGATAGCCAAACTATCATCATTGGCCGGACTCCAAGACTATGAAGATACAAGATTGAAGACTTCGTCCCGTGTCCGGATGGGACTTTCCTTGGCATGGAAGGCAAGCTTGGCAATACGGATATGTAGATCTCCTACCATTGTAACCAACTCTGTGTAACCCTAGCCCTCTCCGGTGTCTATATAAACCAGAGGGTTTTAGTCCGTAGGACAAACAACAATCATACCATAGGCTAGCTTCTAGGGTTTAGCCTCCTTGATCTCGTGGTAGATCTACTCTTGTACTACCCATATCATCAATATCAATCAAGCAGGAGTAGCGTTTTACCTCCATCGAGAGGGCCCGAACCTGGGTAAAAACATCGTGTCCCTTGTCTCCTGTTACCATCCGCCTAGACGCACAGTTCGGGACCCCCTACCCGAGATCCGCCAGTTTTAACACCGACATTGGTGCTTTCATTGAGAGTTCCTCTGTGCCGTCGCGATCAGGAAGGATGCCTCGTCCCGTCTTTAAAGACGGCACCGTCACCGAAGGAGCTTTGGCCATTGGCCAAACTATCCGGCTAGGCGGTTTTCTTATGACCGCCTGTTCGGCCGCCTCGCCGACGATGACCTCTCGGGTCATCAAAAGCAATCTTCACGTCAACCCGGAACTCGCCGAGGAGCTAGATCCGATGGAGCTCTCATCCTTAAACGAGCTCTTGGATTGCATCGCCGCCCTGGGAGTCGCTATAGACTACGATCAGATTGGGCTTAAAACCAATCTGAGAGAGATTAAATCTTCCCAGGCTTCCCACCATGTTGCTGTTGTGGAGGAACAGCATGGCGACTCTCCTCCTACATTAATGACAAGCTATGTCCGAATTCCCGACCCCTCCATGCCGGATTCCTGCGGAGGGACGAACGTCAATCAAGCACTGAACCTAAAGTCAGGCAGCGGGCTGGATTCGTTGGACAACATCCAACGACCCAAGCTTCCAAGTTCGGAAATTTTTCGGCCCTTGAGTCTTAGATTGGACGGGGTTCCGAATTTAATTACACCCGCCCACCCAAACATAAGCGATTTATCCCGAATCCGGCAAGAGCCCACTGAAACAGTACACCATTACTGGGCCAGATTCCTCCTGGTCATGGACAAGATAAAGGACTGCCTTGAGGAAAGCGCAATTGCAATCTTCTGCAATAATTGCACGGACAAGGGAATCATGAACTCCATAAGTCGTCGTGAAATTACACGCTTCGCCGACTTGGCGTCCATAGTACGAAAGTACTGTGCGATGGAAAGTACCTGGAAAACCGAAACCAAATTTTGGGACAATCCGGCTCCGAACACAACCCTAGTCCAAAATAAAAGGGTGCATCATATTCAAGCACCTGGGTTAAAAACCAAAAAGTAAAAAAACCCTAAAGGGCATGGAACCGTACTGGAGGGATGGCTCAGCGGACCCTGCAAAATCCATAGTGCAGAGGGCGCCACTCCAACGCATAGCCTTCGAGCATGTTGGATACTACAGCAGGTGGCCAAAAGTGGCGATGAGCTTCTAGCCCTAGAGAACCAGCCCAGCAATACCAGTACGGTATTAACAGTCTTTGAGACTTTCACATCAAATAATATGCGAAAACGAACACTCCACAGCCTCGACGAAGTCTACCAAGTAGCAACAATAAATCCATGGAGCGACACGGCTATTACCTTTAACGCCAGTGACGAACCTAAATTCCGAACAGCCCGAGCACCAGCCGCATTGGTCCTCAGTCCAATAGTGGACGGCTTTCGCCTTACTAAGGTACTCATGGATGGCGGCAGCGGATTAAACCTCATTTACGAGGAAACCCTTTGAAAAATGGAAGTAGATTGGAGCCGCATTGAGCAAAGCAGCACAACCTTCAGAGGAATAATCCCTAGTCGGGAAGGATGCTGCACAGGAAAAATCACACTCGATGTGGTGTTCGGCTCGCTGGACAACTACAGGTCCGAGGAGGTCACGTTCCATGTGGCCCCGTTTAGTAGCGGATATCACGCTTTATTAGGACGAGAGGCATTCACAATTTTTCAAGCTATACCCCACTACGGGTACATGAAGCTCAAAATGCCCGGGCCCAACGGAATCATCACCCTTGCTAGAGATCCGGACATAGCGCTCCGAGCCGAAAACAAGACGGTCACACTAGCCCTAGAGGCGCTCTCTGAAGCCCTAGCGGCCGAGGAACTCACAACACTGCGCTCCATGGTGAACAGGGACGACGTGATACTTGACAAAAGATCCAAGTCCACCTCTTTTAAGCCAGCAGACAAAATAGTCAAATTCCAGGTCCATCCAATGGACCCCACAAAGACGGCCTCCATTGGGGCACAATTAAACCCTGATGTAGATGCCGCATTACGAGAATTCCTATGGGAAAATTGGGATATTTTTGCCTGGCACCCTTCAGACAAGCCAGGAATCCCACAGCGGCTGGCCGAGCACAGCCTAAATATCCTAAAAGGATTCAAGCCAGTCAAGCAGACTCTTCGGTGATTTTCCGAACCCAAAAGACAGGCAATGGGAGAGGAGCTAGCCAAACTATTGGAAGCCGGATTCATCAGAGACATAAAACATCCGAACTGGCTAGCAAACCCGGTGATGGTACCAAAGAAGGATAAATCCTGGCGCCTATGTGTCGACTTCAAAGACCTTAATAAGGCTTGCCCAAAGGATCCATTCCCCCTCCCGCGCATCAATCAAATCATCGATGCTACCGCAGGACACGATTCTTTGTGCTTCCTCAACACATACTCCGGCTACCACCAAATCAAGATGGCGGAGCTAGACCAAGCCACAATGGCATTCATCACTCCATACGGACCATTCTGCTTCAACACAATGCCCTTCGGGCTCAAAAATGCCGGTGCAACATATCAGCGCATGATTCAGACATGTCTGGCAAACCAGATCGACAAAACAGTGGAGGCATAGGTAGACGACGTGGTCGTCAAATCAAAGCATGTCGAAACCCTAGTAGACGACTTGAGGCTCACATTCGACAATCTCGGAGCATACGACATTAAGCTCAACTCGGAAAAATACGTTTTCGGCGTACCAGCCAGAAAGCTCTTGGGCTTCATTGTATCCGGTAGAGGAATAGAAGCAAACCCAGCCAAGATTCAAGCTCTGCCACAATTGGATATCCCAAAAGACCTCAAGCAAATACAAAAATTGACTGGATGCGTGGCGGCTCTAAGCCGTTTTATATCCCGCTTAGGAGAAAAGGCACTACCCCTTTATCGCCTCCTCCGGCGCACCGAACACTTCGAGTGGACGGATGCCACCACGGCCGGACTCGAAGAAATCAAAGCCATATTGGCAACAAATCCGGTCCTGGCCGCGCCCATCTTGGGCAAACCAATGTTATTATATATCGCGGCAACACATCAAGTTGTAAGCGCGGTGCTCGTCGTCGAACGAGAAACGGACGGACACAAGTTCCCCCTTCAAAAGCCTGTTTACTACATGTCCACTGTCCTAACTCCATGCAAGTCCCGGTATCCACATTACCAAAAGATAGCATATGCGGTGTTCATGGCATCCCGGAAGCTACGACACTACTTCCAAGAGTGTTCGATAACAGTAGCCTCCGAAGTTGTCACACCCTAGCTAGTCATGCATTAGAGTGTTGCATCATGTTTACTCTTTCATCAGAAACTTGAAATGGGGATGACAGAACCCCCAGTCCCCTCTGAAAACCAACTAGGGTTTACTAAAATAATTTTCAATGAACCTGAAATGCCCTTCTAAAATGCCCATCATTTTTGCCTTGGTTCAGAACCTCTGCCAAAAGTGGTGCACATTTTCCTAGGCCATCCTAGGGTTTTGAATTAAATCATAACTATTTGAATTTGGGCATTTAAAATTATATAAAATATTTAAATGCTCAAATATCTCCAAACTAAAATGTTTCATGTTGGAAATAATCCAACTATGGACCAGGAGTAGTTTGGTGATTTTTGGAGTTGCCTAGGTATTTTATTTAATTCAACAAAGTTGCAGATATATTAAATAAAACAGAAAACAGAAAATAAATAAAGGGAGAAGCTTACCTGAGCTCCTCCCTGTGCGGCCCAGCCCAGCCGGCCCAGCACTGTGCTGGCCCGTGCCAGCCAGCTGCTTCCCCTCGCCAGAGCAGGCAGGGAGGTGAGCATGGCGCGCCCGAGCTCGCCACGCACCACCCAGCCTCTCTGCATCGCCCTGGTCGCCGTTGCGCCGCGTGGATCGTCTTCTGGTCGTCGCCCCGACCTCGCCGACACCCTCTCACTCTCCCCCGGCTCTCCCTCGCTCTCTCTCTCTCACGGCCGAAGCTCACCGTCGCCGCCGTTCGCCTTAGCCACTGCCTCCGACCATCCCTCGCTCCCCCGACAAGCTCAGAAGCTCCGCCTCGACTCCCTCTTCCTCCCCACCGCTCCACGAGTTCCCGGAAGCCCTGCATCGCCGCCACATCGCCGTTCCCCTCTTCGGGCTCCGATCATCGTCGCCGACGAATTCGCCGTCTCCAGCGCGTCCCCGAGCCCGTTTCGACGCCCACTGCAACCGCGGTGAGCTACGCCACCGTTTCCCCCTTCTTCCCGGCTCTCTCCCGACCCCTAGGCCCTAGCCCCACCGCGGCCGAAAGCTTCACGCCGCCGGCGATGTCGCCGTCGTGGCCACGGTCGCCGTAGCGCCCAACCGAGCTCACCATCGTGCTCCACATCTCACTAGGAGCACGTAGCACGCTCCAACACCCCCCTAACGCCCTGCAACACCGTTCCCGTGCACGACCGAACCCCGGCAGCCGCAACCGAGCTCGCCGCCGTCGACTCCGGCCACCCCGACCCCAACGGACTCCGCCAAGAGCCGCGGGTCGTCCTCAGCTTCACTCCGGTGGCCTCCGCGGTTCATTTGGTGGCCGAAACGACCAAAACCACTATCGCCGCCGCACTGATGGTCGCCGCCGGCCAGAACTCCGGCGAGCTGACGTGGCCCAGTTAATTAGCCACTAACCCACCACCTACTGACGCTGACAAGTGGGCCCCAGGGCTTAGTCAAAGCTAACCAGCCCGGGTCAACACGGGATTAGCCCCTGTGTCACTGACGTGTGGACCCCACACGTCAGGTTTGACCCGAGCCAGCCCTGTTGACCTGCTGATGTCACTGTGACGTCAGGCTGACGCAGTAAATGATATTTCTGGATTTAAATTAAATCAGGAAATTCCAGAATATTAATTAAACTTCAAAAATTCATAACTTTTATTCTGTAACTCCAAATTGGACAAATTATATATGAAAAATGATCAGAAAAATCCAATCTATCCATCTGTACTATTTTCATGCATGATCAAACAAGTTAAATTGATGTTTTAAACAGAACAAGAAAAGGCACTTTAAAAGGCCATATTTGAATTTGGAATTTGAATCTTTGATTCAAATTTGCTCAAACACTTCTGGCTTTAGTTGCATTAGCCCAACACACTCATATTGCCATGTTTCATGCATGCATCATATTGTTGCACATTGTTTGGTGATGCCTGTCCCTGTAAGTCTGTGCCACTTTGGGTTTACGACTAGTCATGTCAGCCCGGGCTCTTTATCATATGGATGCTAGCGACACTATCATATACGTGAGCCAAAAGGCGCAAACGGTCTCGGGAAAAAGGTAAGACGACACCCGTGGGAATAACGTGCGTGAGGCCGCAAAGTGATATGAGGTGTTACCAGCTAGATCGATGTGACATCGAGTCGGGGTCCTGACAGCGTTGGTATCAGAGCCGGACTGCCTGTAGGTTCTCCAAGCCAAACTGGTCGATGTTGAGTCTAGAAATTCTTTAGTTATATGTAGGGGAATTGTTTGTGGGTTGGAACGTAAGGCTCTTTTTACTCCTTATACCTTATGACTTTCTGATCTGAGTCAGTCCATTCTTCCACCGGGGGTTAAGGAATTAGGATCTGTTCTCTCTATCAGGTTCACGTGTTACTAATCAGTAGTACCTTATAAGTTTGATGGTTATCAGCCTAGCTCAGTTCTACTACCACATTATGTTGTTGGAATGGTTCCAGAACTTGATATGATGATGTTGAGTGTGTACGAAATCCTTTGTCAAATGTCTCAATATCCTTTTTGAGCATTTACAGCTGTTATGCTGCCGAAATTTTGCTAGAAATTCTAATGCCTTTGCATTATGATTATGCTTTTAGATGGCCACTCGCGACCTCAATCAAGTGGTTCGCCTAACTCGATGCCTAGATGTACCCGGCCATACTGCTAAGTTGGTCAGGGTAATGACTGAGGCCGGATACCGCTGGTATCCCGAGTACACGGTCGAAGAGCAATTCCGAGACTTTAATCAAAGCCAGTATCTCTGCACTGTCAGGATATTTCCATCTTATCCTGGATCCACTGAGCCTCTTCACTGCTCCTATGGACTCGGGGTTACTATCGAGATGGCTGTGCAGGATGCCGCCTACTCTATGATGACCATTATGCGAGTCAGATCTGGGTTATTTCGGGACTCTGATTTCCGGTATATGCCAGGATCACTTCCGGGAGCACAAGGGTATCTCCAGGCTATCTATGCTGACTCCACTCAGGAGGATTCACGGACTCGCACCACTGCTGAGATGCTCGAGGATAAGTACCGTGAAAATCGGGCCTTAAGGCTAGAGCTCTTCAATACCCGTGCTGACCACTGGGCCACTTTGACTCGGTTCGCACCGGCGGTGCAAGCTGGATATTCAGATATGCGCGATCTCTATCCAGTGAGATCTGCTCTGCCAGACGTGATGGTTTGGCGTGATGTAGGAGGCATCACCCCACCTCGCGGTCCCCGCAGGCCACCGTTTGTTGGTCCACGACCTCATCCTAGCCCCTATGGTCCACAAGCTCCGCGAGATCGTCTGTTTCCGGATGATCATGTTGAACTTCCAGGCTATGGAGGTGACTTCTACGAGGACTACTACGGATCGGTCTGAGTTAGTAGTAGTATCACTAGTTCGCACTAGCTGTGTCGTCTATCGTCCTGCGTGACTCGTGGGATATGACCTAGTTTGTACTCTTCCGGAGATGTAGAAAATAATGTATAGGAGCTTGGAATGTCTCCGATGAGATGTAATCCTCTTTTCACCGTAATAGTACTTTGTTTGGTCTTGTACTAAACCTTGTATGGTGTGTATGACGATGGAATAAAAGAAGCAGTTTCTGTATCTACCATGTCATACGGATGATCATCTTGCATTCCGAGTTATTCCTTACATTATGTATCCTATGACGGAATTTTACCATCCTGATTAAACCATTGTCTTGTTCACCTAGGATGGTCAACACGCGCGCCAACCCTGCTTCCCAAGAGCAGGCCGAAGGCAGTGAAGCCAGGAATGAAAATCTGCCTCATCCTCCTTCACTAGCCGAGGTTATGATGGAAGCTGAGCGAAACAAGCGGGAGACAAACCGTTTGTTGGAGAGTATTGAACAGAATACAGCACACCATCAGAGGGTTAACGTGGTGTCACTTAGTGATTTTATCAAATTGCATCCACCCACGTTCCACCACTCCGTCGAGCCTCTCGACGCTGATGACTGGCTTCGCAGTATCTCTCACAAACTGCGTTCCGCGCTGGTAGCGGAGGCTGACAAGGTCACCTTTGCTGCATATCATCTTGAAGGCCCCGCCAGTCTATGGTGGGAAAATTATGGAGCCATGCGCCCAGCGGGCCATGTCACAACTTGGGCTGAATTCAGCGAGGCTTTCCGTGAACATCATATTCCGGAGGGTCACATGGACCGTAAGCGTGAAGAATTTTGCAATTTCACCCAAGGCCGACTTTCTGTGGATGCCTATAGCAGGGAGTTTGGTAAGCTCGCCCGATATGCAACTGAGGAAGTGTCTACTGACGCCAAGAAGCAAGCAAGGTTCCGTAAGGGCCTTAGTCCTGAGCTTCGTCGCGACCTCCGTCTGCATGAGTGCACATCTTTTTCGAAACTTGTCAACAAAGCCATCAGTGCTGAAACTGGTCAGACTGACTATGACGCAACACGCAAGCATGGACGTGACACGGGTTCCTCATCCGGTGCTGGTCCTCAGAAGCGCCGCGTGTGGGTACCCAACACCGCCCTGCCACCTAGGTTCACACCGAGGCCATTTTTCCAGGCGCCTCGCCCCGCTCAACAGTCTGCTCCAGCCAAGCCCTATGGGGGTCCAACCAATAATGCTCCTCCACGTACTAGTTCCGTGACTTGTTTCAAGTGTGGGGAATCTGGTCACTATATGCGGGAGTGCCCCCAGACCAACCCCAATCAATCTGCTAAAGCTGTTGGCCGTGGCAAGCCGACAGGGAAAGTGTTCCACGCTAAACCGGTCACCGCTTCACGTGGCCATGTCAACTGTATCTCTGCCGAAGAAGCTCAAGAGGACCCCAACGTCGTTCTCGGTACGCTTCTTGTTAATTGCCACCCGGCATCTGTTCTTTTCGATACAGGAGCCTCTCATTCCTTTATATCTGAAAATTATGCTCGTTTGCATAACGTTGCATTCTGTGACTTGCCATCCACTATGGAAATCTCTACCCCTGGGTCTAGATGGCAGACCTCTAGGGTAAGCCATGAAAATCAAATCCAAGTCGACAGACTTGTTTTCCTTGCATCTCTGATAGCCCTTAAATCTTCGGATATTAATATCATTTTGGGTATGGACTGGATGTCAGCTCATCAAGCCAAAATTGATTGCTTCTCTAGGACCGTTCAACTCACCCATCCTTCGGGGAAGATAGTCAATGTTTTGACTCGAATAGCCAAGCGACAATTATATTCTCTTAACGCCAGCCCTTTGCCAGACCTTGAGGACGTTCCGGTAGTCCGTGACTTTCCGGATGTCTTTCCAGAGGAATTGCCAGGTGTTCCACCTGACAGGGATGTTGAGTTCGTAATAGACCTCATCCCCGGAACCGTTCCGATTGCTAGAAGACCTTATAAAATGGCACCTCTAGAACTAGCCGAGCTTAAGAAACAACTCGATGAATCCTTGAAAAAGGGTTTCATCCGACCTAGCTCATCTCCGTGGGCTTGCCCCGTCCTATTCGTCAAGAAGAAAGATGGTACGGACCGGATGGTTGTAGATTACCGACCTGTCAATTTGGTCACAATCAAGAACAAATACCCGCTTCCCAGGATCAACGATCTGTATGATCAGCTCGCTGGATCCTCAGTCTTCTCCAAGATGGATTTGAGGTTAGGCTACCATCAAATCAAAATCAGAAACGGGGACATTCCTAAAACGGCCTTTGTTACTCGTTATGGCCAATACGAGTACACCGTCATGTCCTTCGGTTTAACCAACGCTCCAGCCACTTTTTCTCGGTTAATGAACTCAATCTTCATGGAGTATTTGGATAAATTCGTCGTAGTTTATCTCGATGATATACTCATCTACTCCAAGAACGAGGAAGAACATGCCGAACATCTAAGGCTAGTGTTGAAGAAACTTCGAGAGCATCGCCTTTATGCCAAATTTTCTAAATGTGAATTCTGGTTATCAGAAGTGACCTATCTGGGTCATGTAATATCTGGTAAAGGTATTGCTGTTAACCCTGAGCGAGTTCAAGCCGTCCTTGATTGGACTCCACCTGAATCAGTCAAGCAAGTTCGGAGTTTTCTAGGCTTAGCGAGCTATTGTCGTCGCTTTGTCGAGAACTTCTCCAAAGTTGCCAAACCTCTAACCGAACTCCTCAAGAAAGATAAGAAGTTCGAATGGACTCCACAATGTGAGCACAGCTTTCAGGAACTGAAAAGACGCCTGACCTCTGCTCCCGTGCTGGTACCGCCAGACTTCTCCAAAGACTTTGTTATCTACTGCGACGCCTCGCGACAAGGACTAGGTTGCATTCTTATGCAGGATCGACACGTAATTGCTTACGCTTCACGGCAATTGCACCCACATGAGGAGAATTATCCTACTCATGATTTAGAACTTGCAGCCGTAGTCTATGCACTTAAGACCTGGCGACATTACCTCCTCGGTAATCGTTGCGAAATATTCACGGATCACCAAAGTCTGAAGTACATCTTCACCCAACCGGATCTGAATCTCAGGCAAAGACGTTGGGTTGAATTGATCACAGACTTCGACCTAGGAATAACCTACACCCCAGGGAAAGCCAACGTCATGGCTGATGCGCTAAGTCGTAAATCTTATTGTAACAACCTGATGTTACAACAAAGTCAACCGCTTCTCCATGAGGAATTTCGGAAGCTTAACCTTCACATTGTACCTCAAGGTTTTCTCTCCACCTTGGTGGCAAAACCTACCCTTACGGATCAAATTATCAAAGCACAGAAGGTAGATCCGGGAATCTCTCGCATCAAGAGAAACATTCAAAAAGGAATTGCGAATTGTTTCTCCGTTAATGATCAAGGAGTCGTATACTTCGGGGATCGACTAGTGGTTCCCAAGGTGCGCAACCTGAGGCGATTGATCCTTAAGGAGGCCCATGAATCTCCTCTCACCATTCATCCCGGTAGTACTAAAATGTATCAGGATCTACGCCAGAGGTTCTGGTGGACTAGGATGAAGAGAGAAATTGCTCAGTATATTGCCAATTGCGACGTCTGCCGTCGTGTAAAAGCAGAGCATCAACGGCCTGCTGGCACCCTTCAACCCTTAGCTATTCCTGAATGGAAATGGGATAAAATTGGTATGGATTTCATTACCGGTTTTCCCAGAACCAAAAGAGGGAATAATGCTATTTTCGTCGTGGTCGATCGTCTTTCCAAAGTAGCTCATTTCTTACCTGTTCGTGAGAGTATAACCGCTAGCCAACTGGCAGATTTATACATCTCCCGAATAGTGTCCCTCCATGGTGTTCCTTTGGAAATCAATTCGGATCGAGGAAGTCTTTTCACCTCTCGATTTTGGGAAAGTTTCCAAAATGCTATGGGAACTCGTCTCTCCTTTAGCACCGCTTTCCACCCTCAGTCGAGTGGTCAAGTGGAACGCGTCAACCAAATTCTAGAAGACATGCTTCGAGCCTCTGTTATCTCTTTCGGAATGGACTGGGAGAAGTGCCTTCCATTTGCCGAATTCGCTTACAACAACAGCTATCAATCTAGCTTGGGTAAAGCCCCTTTTGAAGTTCTCTATGGACGACGATGTCGAACACCCCTTAACTGGTCAGAAACCGGGGAAAGACAATTCTTTGGCCCGGATATGATTCAGGAAGCAGAAGAACAAGTTCGTATCGTTCGTGAAAAGTTGAAAACAGCCCAATCCCGTCAAAAGAGTCAATATGACCGAAAACATAAGGCTATGACTTTCGAGGTTGACGAGAAGGCTTACCTTCGGGTCACCCCTCTGAAGGGAA
Organism: Triticum aestivum; assembly: GCF_018294505.1. NCBI lineage: Eukaryota > Viridiplantae > Streptophyta > Magnoliopsida > Poales > Poaceae > Triticum > Triticum aestivum. The sequence continues at coordinate 383,027,381 of NC_057813.1, forward strand.
CCCATCGTTTTGGTATCAAAGGCAAATTGGCTCCTCGTTACATTGGACCTTTTCGCATTCTTGCCAAACGAGGAGAAGTTGCCTACCAGTTGGAACTACCTCCGCATCTCTCCAGAGTTCACGATGTCTTCCACGTTTCTCAACTCAGGCGTTGCTTCTCGGATCCTATCCGTGAAGTGGACCACAAAACGCTTGATCTCCAAGATAATCTTACATATCGGGAGTACCCCATTCGTATCCTCGATCAAGCCGAGCGTACCACGCGACGTCATAATATCAAGTTTCTCAAGGTTCAATGGTCGCATCACTCTGAAGATGAAGCAACTTGGGAAAGGGAGGATCGTCTTGGACTCGAGTATCCCGCCTTCTTCTCGGAGGAACCCAAATCTCGGGACGAGATTCTTTTGAGTGGGGGTGAGTTGTCACACCCTAGCTAGTCATGCATTAGAGTGTTGCATCATGTTTACTCTTTCATCAGAAACTTGAAATGGGGATGACAGAACCCCCAGTCCCCTCTGAAAACCAACTAGGGTTTACTAAAATAATTTTCAATGAACCTGAAATGCCCTTCTAAAATGCCCATCATTTTTGCCTTGGTTCAGAACCTCTGCCAAAAGTGGTGCACATTTTCCTAGGCCATCCTAGGGTTTTGAATTAAATCATAACTATTTGAATTTGGGCATTTAAAATTATATAAAATATTTAAATGCTCAAATATCTCCAAACTAAAATGTTTCATGTTGGAAATAATCCAACTATGGACCAGGAGTAGTTTGGTGATTTTTGGAGTTGCCTAGGTATTTTATTTAATTCAACAAAGTTGCAGATATATTAAATAAAACAGAAAACAGAAAATAAATAAAGGGAGAAGCTTACCTGAGCTCCTCCCTGTGCGGCCCAGCCCAGCCGGCCCAGCACTGTGCTGGCCCGTGCCAGCCAGCTGCTTCCCCTCGCCAGAGCAGGCAGGGAGGTGAGCATGGCGCGCCCGAGCTCGCCACGCACCACCCAGCCTCTCTGCATCGCCCTGGTCGCCGTTGCGCCGCGTGGATCGTCTTCTGGTCGTCGCCCCGACCTCGTCGACACCCTCTCACTCTCCCCCGGCTCTCCCTCGCTCTCTCTCTCTCACGGCCGAAGCTCACCGTCGCCGCCGTTCGCCTTAGCCACTGCCTCCGACCATCCCTCGCTCCCCCGACAAGCTCAGAAGCTCCGCCTCGACTCCCTCTTCCTCCCCACCGCTCCACGAGTTCCCGGAAGCCCTGCATCGCCGCCACGTCGCCGTTCCCCTCTTCGGGCTCCGATCATCGTCGCCGACGAATTCGCCGTCTCCAGCGCGTCCCCGAGCCCGTTTCGACGCCCACTGCAACCGCGGTGAGCTACGCCACCGTTTCCCCCTTCTTCCCGGCTCTCTCCCGACCCCTAGGCCCTAGCCCCACCGCGGCCGAAAGCTTCACGCCGCCGGCGATGTCGCCGTCGTGGCCACGGTCGCCGTAGCGCCCAACCGAGCTCACCATCGTGCTCCACATCTCACTAGGAGCACGTAGCACGCTCCAACACCCCCCTAACGCCCTGCAACACCGTTCCCGTGCACGACCGAACCCCGGCAGCCGCAACCGAGCTCGCCGCCGTCGACTCCGGCCACCCCGACCCCAACGGACTCCGCCAAGAGCCGCGGGTCGTCCTCAGCTTCACTCCGGTGGCCTCCGCGGTTCATTTGGTGGCCGAAACGACCAAAACCACTATCGCCGCCGCACTGATGGTCGCCGCCGGCCAGAACTCCGGCGAGCTGACGTGGCCCAGTTAATTAGCCACTAACCCACCACCTACTGACGCTGACAAGTGGGCCCCAGGGCTTAGTCAAAGCTAACCAGCCCGGGTCAACACGGGATTAGCCCCTGTGTCACTGACGTGTGGACCCCACACGTCAGGTTTGACCCGAGCCAGCCCTGTTGACCTGCTGATGTCACTGTGACGTCAGGCTGACGCAGTAAATGATATTTCTGGATTTAAATTAAATCAGGAAATTCCAGAATATTAATTAAACTTCAAAAATTCATAACTTTTATTCTGTAACTCCAAATTGGACAAATTATATATGAAAAATGATCAGAAAAATCCAATCTATCCATCTGTACTATTTTCATGCATGATCAAACAAGTTAAATTGATGTTTTAAACAGAACAAGAAAAGGCACTTTAAAAGGCCATATTTGAATTTGGAATTTGAATCTTTGATTCAAATTTGCTCAAACACTTCTGGCTTTAGTTGCATTAGCCCAACACACTCATATTGCCATGTTTCATGCATGCATCATATTGTTGCACATTGTTTGGTGATGCCTGTCCCTGTAAGTCTGTGCCACTTTGGGTTTACGACTAGTCATGTCAGCCCGGGCTCTTTATCATATGGATGCTAGCGACACTATCATATACGTGAGCCAAAAGGCGCAAACGGTCCCGGGAAAAAGGTAAGATGACACCCGTGGGAATACCGTGCGTGAGGCCGCAAAGTGATATGAGGTGTTACCAGCTAGATCGATGTGACATCGAGTCGGGGTCCTGACAGAAGTACCCCTTAATGACATTATAAACAACCGCGACGCAACTGGCCGGATTGCAAAATGGGCCATCGAGCTCCTCCCATTTGACATAACCTATAAGCCACGGCGAGCTATCAAGTCACAGGTTTTGGCTAACTTCATCGCCGAATGGACTGAAGCCGAACTCCCTAAAGAGTACGGCGCATATTCCAATTGGATCATGCACTTCAACGGCTCCAAAATGTTGGTTTGCCTGGGGGCTGGCATCGTCCTGACGTCCCCAACCAGAGACACAGTCCAATACGTACTCCAGATAATGTACACGGACTCCAACAATGCAGCCGAATACGAGGCCCTTCTACATGGTCTCCGGATGGCAATCTCCATGGGCATTCAACGCCTAGAGGTCCGCGGGGATTCAAACCTCGCAATATCCCAAATAAATGGAGACTTTGACGCCAAGGATCCGAAAATGGCAGCCTACCGTAACGCCGTCTTAAAAATGTCAGCTCGGTTCGAAGGACTCGAATTCCACCATATAGCCCGGGACAATAACCAGGCGGCCAACGTGTTGGCACGCATCGGCGCAAAGCGCGACGCCGTCCCTCCCAATATCTTCCAGGAGCGGCTTTTCAAGCCATCCGTACTATGGGAAGGGAGTCCGGAAAACAACAACCCGGAACCAACCGCACCACCCAACACCGAACACTCTGACACAATCGGTGGCTCTGCCAATGAAATAACACCTTCAGCCCACGAAATAATGGCAGTCATTTCCCTGTGGACGGAACCATTCCTAGCCTACTTAACCAGGCAGGAACTTCCCGAAGACCAAAACGAGGCCCGCTGCATAGTACGACGATCTGAAGCCTACAAGGTCCATGAGGGAGAGCTTTATAAGAAAAGCACAACCAGCGTCCTTCAAAGGTGCATCTCCGAAGAGGAAGGGCGAAATCTTCTGGCTGAAATTCACGCCGGACTCGGTGGGCACCATGCCGCAGCCCGGGCCCTGGTAGGCAAGGCCTTCCGTACAGGATTTTATTGGCCGACTGCCCGGGCACATGCTCAGGACTTAGTCCAATGATGCGTTGGTTGCCAGCTCTTTGCTAATCAAAGCCACATGCCACCCACCGCCCTCAAAACTATACCCATCACCTGGCCGTTTGCCGTTTGGGGGCTTGACATGGTTGGACCCCTTAAAGGAGGAACCCACAAGCAAAAATACCTATTGGTCATGGTGGACAAATTCACCAAATGGATAGAGGCCAAGCCAGTTAAAACGGCGGAATCAGGACCTGTGATAGACTTCATATCTGGGGTAGTACACCGTTACGGCGTCCCCCATAGCATCATCACTGATAACGGCACGAACTTCACGGCCGACGAGGTTAAACTCTGGTGCGAAAACATGGGCATCAAGCTCGACTACGCTTCAGTCTATCACCCTCAAACTAACGGTCAAGTCAAACGAGCAAATGGTCTAATCATGAGCGGCATCAAACCCAGACTAGTGTGGTCCCTTAAGGAATCTAATATGCACTGGGTAGAGGAGCTCAACTCCGTACTTTGGGGGCTGCGGACCACGTCGAACCGCACTACCGGATTCACACCATTTTTTATGGTATACGGCGCAGAGGCAGTTTTGCCCTGCGACATAATCCATGACTCACCTCGTGTGCGCATGTACGAAGAAAGAGAAGCCGAGCTAGATCGGCAGGACAGTTTAGACGCCTTAGAAGAGGAGCGTGACGTGGCAAAAGCTCGTTCCGCATTCTACCAACAGCAGGCTCGAAGATATCAAAGTAGAGAAGTACGGGCCAAAACTTACAATGTTGGCGAACTAGTTCTACGCCTGCCAGACAAGAAAAAGGACAAGCTCAAGCCCAAATGGGAAGTCCCTTCATCATCGACCAGGTCCTGACCGGCGGAGCGTACCGTCTGCGAAATGCATCGGATAACCGACTCGAGCCAAATCCATGGAACGCAGCCCGTCTCCGTAGATTCTACGCCTAGCGCCGGACTCTGAGTTCGTCTCCGTCCCTCGTCTATATTTCATACTTTAACTGTCTTTTATTCCCCCCCTCTTTTTTTTCCTTTTTTCTCTCACGGGCCTTCGGTGGCCCGCCTGTGCATTGTTCGCACACACTTGACGTGCTATCGGCACTCATTATACCAGGGGGCTTCTTTAACAGAAGCTTATTTTATATGGGCCTTGTACCCAACACATGTGTCACACTTCCGCATGTACCTTTTATTCACCATTATATGCATCGATATGACTTAAGTTTTGGCCAAGCTGGGTTTCCTGGCTCCTGTGCTTACCCCTACGTTCCTGATTGTTCGGCTAGGAGGTAAAGGGAGCACCTCTGCGATTGTTACTGCCGGGTCAGCCGGATGTGTACCTCAGACTGGGTGAAGCCGAAAGCTAGCGTTCTTAAGGGAATATTCGGTCGGTGAATTGAAAGATGATTTCTTACCCATTTATTTATCTGCCCCCAGATGCTTTCCTGCTTTTTTCACAGTCCGGACATGCACTTTAGGGCATGCCTCCCAAGGAAAGGAACCCCTAACGAAACTATTCTCCCTGGAAGATGTTTCTTACTAACCATGTAATATAACATAACTAGTTGGGCACTTGTCTGATAAAGCACTAATGACCCCTATGCCTGGTCTCCATGCATGCCCCGGTTTTTACATAACTGCGAGGGTATTCGGACACACTGCGGATTGTCGGGTCCCGAGGTCGAAGCGAAAAGGTCCGCAATGACAAACGATCTACAATCCGGCTAGAAGGCATTTTTCATGTCATTTCAAATTACATAGTCAAATTGACTGATGGTATTCCTCTTCGATACCATCTAATAAACTGTCTAGTTTACAGTCCCGCTGTGAATACTTTGCGGCCAGCTCTACTTGGTCGTACACTAAGCTCACAGGGATCTCCTTCCCATCGGGCCCCATAGGTCCGACCTCGGCCATGTGATTCGGGTCAGCCTTCGCATACCGTGTCTTCACCATGGCCCAGGCCTCCCTGGCGCCTTGACGGCAGGCCGATATCTTCCACAACCGGAAGCGCCGCCGTGCTCCCTGAAGCTTCTCCGCAAGCTCTCCAAGACCTTCGGGCAGGGACATGGAAGGCCACAAGGCCTGGGCGACTCCGCTCATCACCTGCCGAACTCGTTCGTGCAGTTGTAGCAGCTCGGGAAGTAGGTCACCCGTTGAAACGGGCATTTCCTCCGCAGGACGACCTGTGAGCACGCCTACAGACATATTTCTGTCAATCGACTTCCTCGCCGAACTCCTCTTTTCAAAAAAGTTTGCTCAACCACTTACTATAAATGCCGCGACGCAGCCGCCGATTCTCCTTCACGGAGTCAGACAGCTGGGCCCGAACATCTTTCAGTTCCTCGCCTAGCTGGGTGTTGGCATCTTGGAGTTTGTTCCTCTCTTGCTGCACCCTCATAAGCACCTTCTCGCCGGCCTTCAGCTGGCGTAGTAGCTGTTGCTTGTCCGGATCTAGTCCGGCGCCATCTGCAATATTATTGTCAGACTTATACACACGCCACACTTCACAAACTACTCATCCTTTGAAGTATGTATTACCAGAGGGGGTCTCCGTGGCTCCCCCTGTGGCGGCTAGTGCGGCCTCAAGTTGGGCCTTGCACTCTTGAAGCTCCTGGGACAGATGGGTATTCTTTTCTGAAAGATCCTACAAAGCAAATGATCCTTAAATCAGTTATTCTAACTATTTTAAGTCTCGGGGGCTACTAATATATATAAGTGGTCAAAATTCACTCACCCGTATGTCTTTCACATACTGCTCCGTGGCTCTGGTTAGACCATCTCGAGCGGCACGGAGGTGCGCATCTCCTGCATTAAAGGCATTCAATGCCTCCGAGGAGAAACACGCGTCACGAAGAACTGTCCGGCGGCGCCTATGATTCATGGCGCTCTCCACCTCAGATCTGGTGGCAGACAGCCTGTCGGCATCCTCCGTTGGAGGAGCATCCGGCGCACGCCTTGTGTTTGCCTCCCCCTTCCGACCAGGCGTTGGAGCCTGGCTGGCGGAGGCTCGATTGGCAACCTCTCCGGACACAGTCTGGCGAGCGCTCTTTCTCCTGGAAAAATCATGAGCGTTAATATACCTCCCAGAATCTTTCCTTTAAACATGGTGGTGCGTCATACCATTGCGGCAACGTTTCGATTCACGCCGCACTCCTTTTCCGCCCGCTGGGCCGAGCTTCCCCTTGTTGGCCAGCCGCCGCGGGTTTGGCTTCCCGCCTTGAAGGCACCTCTTGTGAAACACCATTGGTATACGGTGGTTAGAGATAAGCACTGATGAGTAATGGTACCAGGACTCCGGTCACAGTTACCTGGGAAACCGGAGATATTCCGGGGTAGTCGGCCGTAATGGCGACCAAAGCATTGTCAATGCTGAGTTGGTGGAACACCCCATCGATTAGCTCCACCTTTATGTCTGGATCCTTTTCGGAGGCCGGATCAAGGAATCATTCCGGATCCTCGGGTTGTGGAGTCAGGCTGTGTATGTCCTCTACGTCCCGGCGCAGTTCCTGCGTCAAAATCACAAAGTGAGACACTTAACTTTGGGAATATGGATCGGATAGATAAACGTCCGCTTACCCAGCTCCGAGGGTTATTCAGGGAAAATCCATTGAATGGACTAGCACGGAGGAAGTCCTCCTTCTCCCCTTTGTACAGGTCGGACAGTATCTTTACCAGATCGGCGACCGATCCCGGCCCCTTGCGGCCATGGCGGGTGCCATCATCCTCCCCGTTGAAATCCCACATGGGGTGGCCCCTATACTGGAGCATCTGCACCCCCCGCATAATGCATGTGGCCATGACCCCAATCATGGTCAATCCGGAATGAGCCAATAACCTTATTCGGCCCATCAGATATTGGACGTCCCTATCATTCTCCCGTTGAGGGCTCCGCGGGCGCCAACTCAGGCGTTTCTTCAAAGGAGCGTTGCTAAACTCCGGGAGGCTGATCCGTACTGAGTCCGGTAGCGGGGCATCCTCCATATAAAACCATTCCAATGGCCAGTCTTCGGACGCCTTCTTCGGGGTTCCGGATAGATATCCGGTCCCGGCGATGCGCCATATTTTGGCTCCGCCCACTTGATATATTGACCCCTCACGAGAATGGGGTATGAGGCAAAACAATCTCTTCCACAGTGCAAAATGAGCCTCGACGCCCAAGAACAACTTGCAAAGTGCCACGAAGCCCGCGATGTGCAGGATAGAGGCAGGCGTAAGATGATGAAGCTGGAGCCCATAGAACTCCAGGAGCCCCCGGAGAAATGGATGTATGGGAAATCCGAGTCCTCTTATTAAATAAGGGATGAAGCATACCCGCTCTCCTTTGGAGGGATTGGGGAGGCTCTCCGCCTGCTTCCCGCCCTTGTAGGTGGCAAGTCCGGCTCAAACCGGAACCATGAAGGCTGGGGGAAGAAATCCCTCGGTTTGGAGTGTCACCAGCTCACTATGCGGGACCGAGCATCTCCCCCAATCTCTTGGCTGAGGGCTAGGAGCGCGAGAGGAGGAGCCGCGTCGACTGTCCATGATGGAATGGATTTTTGGTCAGAGGCGCTACGATGAATGCTCGCGAAAGGAGGATGGTGTGATTCGGATCTAGATCCTCGCCTCTCTTTATAGGCAGCTCATTCACTCAGCTAGGGGGTGGAATGTAAAAATACCCTGGCTTTTCGCACGACACGTGTAAAATGGCCATTATTGGACATGGAAGCCAGGGAGCGCAGCATTTATGAAGAGTCGGACACTGTTCCGTGAGTACATGGAATTTGGAGGAGAACCCGCGTTGCAATGCCGAAGACAATATGCGCGCCGGACTCATCGTCATTGAAGCCTGGTTCGGGGGCTACTGAGGGAGTCCTGGACTAGGGGTGTCCGGATAGCTGAACTATCATCATTGGCCGGACTCCAAGACTATGAAGATACAAGATTGAAGACTTCGTCCCATGTCTGGATGGGACTTTCCTTGGCATGGAAGGCAAGCTTGGCAATATGGATATGTAGATCTCCTACCATTGTAACCGACTCTGTGTAACCCTAGCCCTCTCCGGTGTCTATATAAACCAGAGGGTTTTTGTCCGTAGGACGAACAACAATCATACCATAGGCTAGCTTCTAGGATTTAGCCTCCTTGATCTCGTGGTAGATCTACTCTTGTACTACCCATATCATTAATATCAATCAAGCAGGAGTAGGGTTTTACCTCCATCGAGAGGGCCCGAACCTGGGTAAAAACATCGTGTCCCTTGTCTCCTGTTACCATCCGCCTAGACGCACAGTTCGGGACCCCCTACCCGAGATCCGCCGGTTTTGACACCGACAGTGACAAACATGTTAGGCAACATTCCACATCAAAAATTCTGATTTTATCATTTACCTACTCGAGGACGAGCATGAATTAAGCTTGGGGATGCTGATATGTCTCCAACGTATCTATAATTTTTTATTGTTCCACGTTGTTATATTATCATTATTGGATGTTTTACAATCATTTTATATCATTTTGGGACTAACCTATTGACATAGTGCCTAGTGCCAGTTGCTGTTTTTCGCTTTTTTTACTTGACAAAAAATCAATACCAAACGGAGGCAAGCGTAGCGGAACTTTTTGGTGATTTTTTCTTGACCAGAAGACACCTATTGGGCGAAGAAAGTAATTGAGGGGAGCTCCGAGGGGAGCACAACCCACCAGGGCACGCCTGTGGGCCCAGGCGCGTCCAGGTGGGTTGTGCCCACCTCAGTGGCCTCCTGCACTGCCTCTTTGCTCTATAAATAGCCATAGCCCAATATTCCGGAAACCCTAGGGGGAGTCGATGAAAATCAATTCCAGCCGCCGCAAGTTCCAGATCCAATCTAGCACCATCAAGGAGGGGTTCATCATCCTCATTGGTGCCTCTTCGATGATGCGTGAGTAGTTCATTGTAGACCTACGGGTCCGTAGTTAGTAGCTAGATGGATTCCTCTCTCTATTTTGATTCTAAATACAGTGGTCTCTTGAAGATCTATTTGATGTAACTCTTTTTGCAGTGTGTTTGTTGGGATCTGATGAACTTTGAGTTTATGGTCAGATCTATGTTTTTATCCATCAAACTTATTTGAGCCTTTTGATCTCTTATATGCATGATTGCTTATAGCCTCGTATTTCTTCTTAGAATCTTTGGTTTAGTTAGGTCGACTAGATCAATTTTTCTTGCCATGGGAAGAGGTGAATTGTGATGGATTTGGTCGTGCGGTGTTCTTTCCCACTGACAGAAGGGGCAGCAAGACACGTCTTGATCGTTGCCATTATGATAACAAGATGGGGTTGATGTCTGCTAGAACTACATTGGTATTTCGCCAAAGAGGAAGGGATGATGCAGCACAGCGATGTTAGGTATTTCCCTTAGTTATGAGACCAAGGTTATCGAACCAGTAGGAGAACCAAGAAACACTATGTAAACAGCACCTGCGCACAAATAACAAATACTCAGAATCCGATGCATTAAAGGGGTTGTCAATCCCTTTCGGGTAATGGTGCCATAAATTGGCACGTGGACGAAAGAAGTTGTAATAAATTGATATATTGAACGCCAAATAAATAAAGTGCAACAAGGTATTTTTGTATTTTTATTTTAATAGATCTGAAAATAAAAGCAAAGGGAAATAGAGCGCAAAGGCAAATATATTAAAGAAGAGACCCAGGGGCCGTTGATTTCACTAGTGGCTTCTCTCGAGAAAAATAGTAAACGGTGGGTAAACAAATTACTGTTGGGCAATTGATAGAACTTCAAGTAATCATGACGATATCCAGGCAATGATCATTATGTAGGCATCACATCCAACATTAGTAGACCGACTCCTGCCTGCATCTACTACTATTACTCCACACATCGACCGCTATCCAGCATGCATCTAGTGTATTAAGTTCATGGAGAAATGGAGTAATGCAATAAGAACGATGACATGATGTAGACAAGATCTATTTATGTAGAAATAGACCCCATCGTTTTATCCTTAGTAGCAACGATACATACGTGTCGGTCCCCCTTCTGTCACTCGGATCAAGCACCTTAAGATCGAACCCAATACAAAGCACCTCTTGGCATTGCAAGATAAATGGATCGAGTTGGCCAAACGAAACCCAAATATCGGAGAAGAAATATAAGGCTATAAGCAATCATGCATATAAGAGATCAAAGAAACTCAAATACCCTTCATGGATAAAAAGATAGATCTGATCATAAACTCAAAGTTCATCCGATCCCAAGAAACACAACGCAAAAAGAGTTACATCATATGGATCTCCAAGAGACCATTGTATTGAGAATCAAAAGAGAGAGAGGAAGCCATCTAGCTACTGACTACGGACCTGAAGGTCTACAAAGAACTACTCACAAATCATTGGAGAGGCACCAATGAAAGTGGTGAACCCCTCTGTGATGGTTTCTAGATTTGATCTGGTTGTTCTGGAATCTACGGCGGCCAGAATTGATTTTCGTTGACTCCCCTAGGGTTTCTGGAATATTGTGGTATTTATAGAGACAAGAGGCGGTTCGGGTGCCACCCAAGGTGGGGACAACCCACCAGGGAGTGCCTAGGCCCCAGGCGCGCCCTGGTGGGTTGTGCTCCCCTCGGAGCAGCCCCCAGGTGCTTCTTCGGCCCACTAAATGTCTTCTGGTCCAAAAAGAATCCACAAAAAGTTTCGCTGCGTTCGGACTCTGATTGATATTGATTTCCTACAATGTAAAAACATGCAGAAAACAGCAACTGGCACTAGGCACTATGTCAATAGGTTAGTGCCAAAAATTATATAAAATGACTATAAAATGATTATAAAACATCCAAGAATGATAATATAACAGCATGGAACAATAAAAAATTATAGATACGTTGGAGACGTATCATGGGTCTATTCCTACATGAATAGATCATGTATACATCATGTCATTGTTCTTATTGCATTACTCCATTTCTCCATGAACTTAATACACTAGATGCATGCTGGATAGCGGTAGATGTGTGGAGTAATAGTAGTAGATGCAGGCAGGAGTCAGCCTACTAATCTTGGACATGATGCCTATTTAATGATCATTGCCCGGATATCGTTGATAACCCACAAGTATAGGGGATCGCAACAGTTTTCTAGGGTAGAGTATTCAACCCAAACTTATAGATTCGACACAAGGGGAGCCAAAGAATATTTGAAGGTATTAGCAGCCGAGTTGTCAATTCAACAACACCTGGAGATTAATTATCTGTAGCAACGTGAGGGAAATATGCCCTAGAGGCAATAATAAAGTTGTTATTTTATATTTCCTTATATCATGATAAATGTTTATTATTCATGCTAGAATTGTATTAACCAGAAAATTGATGCATGTGTGCATACATAGACAAAACACCGTGTCCCTAGTAAGCCTCTACTAGACTAGCTCGTTAATCAAAGATGATTAAGTTTCGTAAGCATAGACATGTGTTGTCATTTGATGAACGGTATCACATCATTAGGATAATGATGTGATGGACAGGACCCATCCGTTAGCTTAGCATAATGATCGTTCAGTTTTATTGCCAGAGCTTTCTTCATGTCATATACATATTCCTTTGACTATGAGATTCTGCAACTCCCGGATACCGGAGGAATGCCTTGTGTGTTATCAAACGTCAGAACGTAACTGGGTGATTATAAAGATGCTCTATAGGTATCTCTGAAGGTGTTTGTTGGGTTGGCATAGATCGAGATTAGGATTTGTCACTCTGAGTATCAGAGAGGTATATCTGGGCCCTCTCGGTAATGCACATCATAATAAGCCTTGAAAGCAATGTGAATAATGAGTTAGTTGTGGGATGATGCATTACGAAACGAGTAAAGAGACTTTCCGGTAATGATATTGAACTAGGTATGAAGATACCGACAATCAAATCTCGGGCAAGGTAACATACCGATGACAAAGAGAATAACGTATGTTGTCATTATGGTACGGCCGATAAAGATCTTCGTAGAATATGTGGGAACTAATATGAGCATCCAGGTTCCGCTGTTGGTTATTGACCGGAGAGGTGTCTTGGTCATGTCTACATAGTTCTCGAACCCGTACGGTCCGCACGCTTAATGTTCGATGACGATTTTGTATTATATGAGTTATGTGATTTGGTGACCGAATGTTGCTAGGAGTCCCGGATGAGATCATGGACATGACGAGGAGTCTCGAAATGGTCGAGAGGTAAATATTCATATATAGTACGATAGTATTCGGACACTGGAAGTGTTCCAGGGGTACCGGGTACGTATCGGGTCACCGAAAGGGGTTCCGGGCACCCCCATCAAAGATATGGGCCTTATTGGGTCAAGGGCGGAACATACCAGCCTCTAGTGGGCTGGTGCACCCCCATATAGGCCGAGAAGGAAGGGGAAAGGAAAAGGGGAAGAGAGAAGTAAGGGGAGGCAATTCAGCCTCCCCCTTCCTTCCCTCCTCTCTCCTCTTCCCTTCCCTCTCTGGAAAACATGGTAAGGGGGGGCGAATTGGACAAGGCCCCCAAGTAGGATTCCTCCTACTTGGGGCGCCCCATGGCTGTGCCCCTCCCCCTCCCACCTATATATATTTGGGGAGTGGGCGCCTAGAACACACACCAACAATTGTTAGCCGTGTGCGGCGCCCCCCTCCATAGTTTACGCCTTCGATCATATCTTCATAGTGCTTAGGCGAAGCCCTGCGCGGATCACTTCACCATCACTGTCACCACGCCGTCATACTGATTGAACTCTCCCTCAACACTTCACTGGATCAAGAGTTCGAGGGACGTCATCGAGCTGAACGTGTGCAGAACTTGGAGGTGCCGTACGTTTGGTACTAGATCGGTTGGATCGTGAAGACGTTTGACTACATCAACCGCGTTAACCTAACGCTTCCGCTTTTGGTCTACGAGGGTACGTGGACACCCTCTCCCCTCTTGTTGCTATGCATCTCCTAGATAGATCTTGCGTGATCGTAGGAATTTTTTAGAAATTACATGCTACGTTCCCCAACAGTGGCATCCGAGCCAGGTCTATGCATAGATGATATGCGCGAGTAGAACACAAAGAGTTGTGGGCAGTAATAGTCATACTGCTTACCACCAACGTATTATTTTGATTCGGTGGTATTGTTGGATGAAGCAGCTCGGACCAACCTTACATGGCCACGTTCATGAGACCGGTTCCACAGACAGACATGCAACTTGTTTTGCATAAAGGTGGCTGGTGGGTGTCTGTTTCTCCAACTTTAGTTGAATCAAATTTGACTACGGCCATTCCTTGCTGAAGGTTAAAACAACACACTTGACGAAAAATCATTGTGGTTTTGATGCGTAGGTAAGAACGGTTCTTGCTAGAAGCCCGTAGTAGCCAAGTAAAACTTGCAACAACAAAGTAGAGGACGTCTAACTTGTTTCTGCAGGGCATGTTGTGATGTGATATGGTCAAGACATGATGTGATATAAGTTATTGTATGAGATGATCATGTTTTGTAGAAGTTATCGGCAACTGGCAGAAGCCTTATGGTTGTTGCTTTATTGTATGAAATGCAATCGCCATGTAATTGCTTTACTTTATCACTATGCGGTAGCGATAGTTGTAGAAGCAATAGTTGGCGAGATGACAATGACACTACGATGGAGATCAAGGTGTCAAGCCGGTGACGATGGAGATCATGACGGTGCTTTGGAGATGGAGATCAAAGGCACAAGATGATGATGGCCATATCATGTCACATATTTTGATTGCATGTGATGTTTATCTTTTATGCATCTTATTTTGCTTAGTACGGTAGTAGCATTATAAGATGATCCCTCCCTAAAATTTCAAGCTATAAGTGTTCTCCCTGAGTATGCACCATTGCAACAGTTCGTCGTGCCGAGACACCACATGATGATCGGGTGTGATAAGCTCTACGTTCACATACAACGGGTGCAAGACAGTTTTGCACATGCAGAATACTCGGGTTAAACTTGACGAGCCTAGCATGTTCGGACATGGCCTCGGAACACTGGGGACCTAAAGGTCGAACATGAATCATATAGTCGATATGATCAACATAGAGATGTTCACCATTGATGACTACTCCATCTCACATGATGATCGGAATGGTTTATTTGATTTCGGTCATGTGATGATTTAGATGACTCGAGGGATGTCTATCTAAGTTGGAGTTCTTAAGTAATATGATTAATTGAACTTTAATTTATCATGAACTTAGTCTTGATAGTATTTGCAAATTATGTTGTAGATCAATAGATCGCGATGTAGCTCCTCGTTTATTTTTGATATGTTCCTAGAGAAAAATAAGTTGAAAGATGATAGTAGCAATGATGCGGACTTGGTTCGTGATATGAGGATTATCTCATTGCTGCACACAAGAATTATGTCCTTGATGCACCGCTAGGTGACAGACCTATTGCAAGAGCAGTTGCATACGTTATCAACGTTTGACAAAGCTCGGTATGATGACTATTTGATAGTTTATTACACCATGCTTTACGGCTTAGAACCGGGACTTCAAAAATGTTTTGAATGCCACATAGCATATGAGATGTTCCAAGAGATGAAATTGGTATTTCAGTCTCATGCCTGTGTGGAGAGGTATGAGACCTCTGACAAGTACTTTGCCTACAAAATGGAGGAGAATAGCTCAATCAGTGAGCATGTGCTCAGAATGTCTGAGTACTACAATCTCTTGAATCAAGTGGGGGTTAATATTCCAGATAAGATAGGGATTGACAAAGTTCTCTAGTCACTTTCACCAAGTTACTAGAACTTCGTGATGAACTATGCAAGGGATGAAAATAATAATTCCCGAGCTCTTCGTGATGCTAACATCATCGAAGGTAGAAATCAAGAAAGAGCATCAAGTGTTGATGGTTAACAAGACCACTAGTTTCAAGAAAAGGGGCAAAGGAAAAGAAAGGGAACTTCAAGAAAGAATGGTAAGCAAGTTGCCACTCCCGTGAAGAAACCCAAAGCTAGACCTAAGCCTGAAACTGAGTGCTTCTACTGCAAAGGGAATGGTCACTAGAAGCACAACTACTCCAAATACTTGGTGGATAAGAAGGATGGCAAAGTGAACAAAGGTATATTCGATATACATGTTATTGATGTGTTCTTTACTAGTGTTCATAGTATAACCCCTGGGTATTTGATACCGGTTTAGTTGTTAAGATTAGTAACTCAAAACAGGAGTTGCAGAATGAACAGAGACTAGTTATGGGTGAAGTGATGATGTGTGTTGGAAGTGATTCCAAGGTTGATATGATCACCATTGCACACTCCCTCTACCATCGGGATTAGTGTTGAACCTAAATAAATGTTATTTGGTGTTTTTGTTGAGCATGAATATGATTAGATCATGTTTATTGCAGTATGATTATTCATTTAAGTCAGAGAATAATTGTTATTCTGTTTACATGAATAAAACCTTCAATGGTCATACACCGAATGTGGATGGTTTATTGAATCTCGATCGTAGTGATACACATATTCATAATATTGATGCCAAAAGATGCAAAGTTGATAATGATAGTGCAACATATTTGTGGCACTGCCGTTTATGTCATATTGATGTAAAGCGCATGAAGAAACTCCATATGGATGGATTTTTGGAATCACTTGATTATGAATCATTTGATACTTGCGAACCATGCCTCATGGGCAAGATGACTAAAACTCTGTTCTTCGGAGCAATGGAGCGAGCCAATGACTTATTGGAAATAATACATACCGATGTATGCGGTCCGATGAGTGTTGAGGCTCGCGGCAGGTATCGTTATTTTCTGACCTTCACAGATGATTTGAGCAGATATGGGTATATCTACTTAATGAAACACAAGTCTGAAACATTTGAAAAGTTCAAAGAATTTCAGAGTGAAGTGCTAAAACATCATAACAAGAAAATAAAGTTTATATGATCTGATCACGGAGGCGAATATTTGAGTTTCGAGTTTAGCGTTCAATTTAAAACAATGTGGAATAGTTTCACAACTCACGCCACCTGGAACACCACAGCGTAATGGTGTGTCCGAATGTCATAACCGTACTTTATTAGATATGGTGCGATCTATGATGTCTCTTACTGATTTACCACTATCCTTTTGGGGTTATGCATTAGAGACGGCTGCATTCACTTTAAATAGGGCACCGTCTAAATCCGTTGAGATGACACCGTATGAACTGTGGTTTGGCAAGAAACCTAAGTTGTCGTTTTTGAAAGTTTGGGGTTGCGATGCTTATGTGAAAAAGCTTCAGCCTGATAAGCTCAAACCCAAATCGGAGAAGTGCATCTTCATAGGATACACCTTCTATCATAGATCCGAAGGCAAGATCTTTGTTGCTAAGAATGGATCCTTTCTAGAGAAGGAATTTCTCTCGAAAGAAGTGAGTGGGAGGAAAGTAGAAACTTGATGAGGTAATTGTACCTTCTCTCCAATTGGAAAGTAGCTCATCACAAAAACTGTTCCCGTGATGCCTGCACCAACTAGTGAGGAAGCTAATGACAATGATCATGAAACTTCGGATCAAGTTACTACCGAACCTCGTAGGTCAACCAAAGCACGTTCCGCACCATAGTGGTACGGTAATCCTATTCTGGAAGTCATGTTACTAGACCATGACAAACCTACGAACTATGAGGAAGCGATGATGAGCCTAGATTCCGATAAATGGCTTAAGGCCATGAAATCTGAGATAGGATCCATGTATGAGAACAAAGTATGGACTTTGATTGACTTGCTCGATGATCAGCGAGCCATTGAGAATATATGGATCTTCAAGAGGAAGACGGACGCTGATAGTAGTGTTACTATCTACAAAGCTTGAATTGTCGCAAAAAGGTTTTCGACAAGTTCAAGGTGTTGACTACGATGAGATTTTCTCACTCGTATCGATTCTTAAAGTCTGTCCGAATCATGTTAGCAATTGCTGCATTTTATGAAATCCGAAAAATGGATGTCAAAACTGCATTCCTTAATGTATTAATTAAAGAATATTTGTATATGATGCAACCAGAAGGATTTCTCAATCCTAAAGGTGCTAACAAAGTGTGAAATCTCCAACGATCCATCTATGGACTCATGCAAGCATGTCGGAGTTGGAATATATGCTTTTATGTGATCAAAACATATAGTTTTATACAGACTTGCGGGGAAGCCTGTATATACAAGTAAGTGAGTGGGAGCACTACAGTCTTTCTGATAAGTATATGTGAATCACATATTGTTGATCGGAAATGATGTAGAATTTTCTGGAAAGCATAAAGGAATGTTTGAAAGGAGTTTTTCAAAGAAAGACCTCGGTGAAGCTACTTACATATTGGGCATCAAGATCTATAAAGATAGATCAAGACGCTTGATAAGACTTTCGATGAGTACATACCTTGATAAGATTTTGAAAGGAGTTCAAAATGGATCAGTCAAAGGAGTTCTTTCCTGAGTCGTAAGGTATGAAGTTGAGTAAGACTCAAAACCCAACCACGACAGAAGATAGAGAGAGAATGAAAGTCATTCCCTATGACTCAGCCATAGGTTCTATAAAGTATTCATGCTGTATACCAGACCTATTGTGTACCTTGCCATTAGTTTGGCAAAGGTGTACAGTAGTGATCCAGGAGTCACTATTGCAGGCTGCTGCTAACGCGACACTACGATCAGAGACCCTTCGAGAAAATGTTTGCGATGACGGATTCATCAAACACGGTTCAGGTTTTAGTTGCGTGTGCGATGAAGGGCATACGATTCAGTTCAATTAACTGTTTGTGATGAGGAGGAACAAAAGAAACGGGCAACCAGATGAAGGCGTGTGCGATACACATCATACGGTTCACTCGGATGAAGTGCTTGTGATTAGGCAACACAAAAGAAACGGTCAACTAGATCAAGGTGTGTGCGATATACACTTGCAGTTCACTCGACCCTTGTCATCAGTGTGTGACCTCTGTGGCAATCGTTCGCTCCCCAGGCACCTCTTCGTGTACCGTGACAAGCGTCCACCGCCTCTTCGCCTTTCCCTCTCGATTTGGAACTGTTGTCGAATGCTCTTCCTCCCTCCTCCATTCGCCTTCACCCTTCCTTCTACCATTGTTCGATCATCTTCTTGTAACATCCCAATTTTCAATTTGGATGTTATACATGGGTCATCATATGCATATCATATTTTATTTGCATTTTGGTTGGGATCCTAGAAATCTTAAGCAACTCAAGGACCCAAGGAGAGAGTTGGAGATTTCATAAATTTTCATATTTGAATTTTTCTCAAATTTGAAAAGAGGATCAATTTGATTTCAATATTTTTCTTTCCAAATATTTCCAATATTAAAAATAAAAGAGAGAAGATAATATGACTTCTTCAAAAAGAAAAGAATATTGGAGGAATTTTTTTAAAGATCAAATAAATATTTTAGTTGGATTTTATTTGCTATTTATTTGAATTAGAAAAATATAAATTTCTGAAAATTGCATTTTTTGGCGAGAAAAATGTTCACTTTGTTCTAAATATTTTATTTAGAAGGCGAAAATTGTTTTTGGCATTTTTAGAATTTTTTTATATTTTTATTAGGATTTTTTCTTTGGCAGAATTTATTTTTTAAAAAAGTTTCTCGCCCTACTGGCCCAAAGGCGCAGCCGCCGCCGCCCGCGCCGCCGCCCCGCATCGACGCCGCCCCGCCTTGCCGTTTCCCGCCGCCGCTGTCGGACTCGCCGGATCTCGCCGCCGCGGTTTTTTTTGTTGAACCGGTAAAACCAACAAAACCGTCCCCGGTTTTTTGTTAGATCGGATCTGGGTTTTTTTTCGATTACACTAGTTAGTGAATGTTCACTCGAACGTCTCTGTTCGCGAACATTTTCGTTCGTTTGTCTCTGTTCGTTCGTCAATCTTTTTCTTTTTATTTTATTTTCGGCCAGGGACCTATCTGCGTTTATTTTTATCACAAATTAGCCCCTGATTTTCAAACCCTCACAACGTCTTAACCGTTCATCCAAATCCAGTGAAACCAACGCCAAAATCTTCGTCTCGAACCCCTCTTTCCCGTTAACCAACTTGAACATGGTTTTGACAAATTACAATTTGGTCGCAAGCAGATTTGGATTCAAACTTCTTTTGATCTTAGTTTGAGTTTCGTACTCCGATTTGATTGATTCTTTCTGCAAATCGAAGCTCTTCAGTTGAAATTTCAGTTTGGACTTTTTCATCTGAGTTTCACCCTTGCATCTATGCTTGATTGCTTATGTATGCTATTGTTTGTTTGCGATAGAATTTCCAGAGTGCGAAGCGTGCTACTACGAGTCACTAGGGTTTTCAGATCGTCAGCAAGGCAAGTAACACTTTGATCATACCCCTTTATTACCCAGTTTTTATGCATTAGTTTCAACCCTCAAACATTGCATGAGTAGGATCTGATTAACATGTAGGTATTGGGAAGTAGTTGATGAGGTAGAACCTATTGTCCTTTATTTCAAACCATGGGAGTTACTTCTACGTTATGCTTATACTGCTATGCTATGCTCGTAGACGTGGTTTGGTTGAGTGATTCATGACAGATGTGAGAGATTATTATGAACTAAGGGTTTATTTAAGGTGGCTAATTTAAGACCCATCTGGGTGGATCGTTTGTGGGCACCTAGGGAATCCAGTGTTGTCCAAGGAGATCCCGGGGAATCCGTGTGATCATCCTATGGTTCGCCACCTAGGCTCGAACGGATCATAAGATTATTCATGCTAGAAACTTCCGTGTGCAGCCACAAGCCATTATGGGCTCTGGCATAGTTGAGTATGTTGTGTGACCTCTTCCAGTGGTAAACTAGCAGATGTAGGGGATGTAGGTGGTATGGTTTACCCGTCGAAAGAGTTAATGCTTCTGAAAGACTGTGTCTCGGTCATCTGTTTCTCAAACACCGTGTAGTGTGAGAAATCCAACGGAGGAGATCGAGTCTTGTGGGGAAAAGTGCGCAAACCTCTGCAGAGTATACAAACTAATCATGGTTAGCCGTGTCCCCGGTTATGGACATCTTGAGTATCTGGTTCTTGAATTATTGATTTGATCACATCACTCTTAATTAATTCTATTGGGTTGTTAATTACCATTTAATTGGGACTGAGATGGGATTTCCATTCTCAATGTTTATCAACCAACTTTGTAGTTCAGTAAAATATATTCCTTTGCAGTAGGGAAAAATTGGCTTTATGCAAAAACTATAACCATAGAGCCTCCACCAGTGATATATGCATTTAGCTATAGCTATTATCTTGTTCGTTGTTCTACAGTGTTATTTTGCCAGCATATTCCATGTGCTGACCCATTTCGGGCTGCAACGTATTATGTTGCAGACTTTTTAGACGAAGAGTAAGGTGCACTAGGTCGTTGTCGTGCACTCAACTATTCCGTTGGAGTTGACGAACTCATTTACCTTCGATGCTTCCGCAGTTATCTTATTTAGATGGCCTTAAGCCATATTATTGTAATAAGTTCTCTTTTGAGACATTCGACATAATAAGTGTGTGATTGCACTCTGTTAAATCTTTCAAGTACTGTGTGTGTCAGCATTACCGATCCACGGATGACACTTATGCACAAAGATTTGATCGTTTGAGGTCAGATCGCTACAAGATGGTATCAGAGCACACACGGACTGTAGGACGTGACCACTAAGATAAGCCATAGGTCACTCTTCTCTACTCATTTTTGACTCTCCTCCATTTTCCACTATAGATGGCGGACCCGAGGAACAAGTTTGCTCAACCGGATGAAGACACACCATTTGGACGACACTTGAAGGAAGTCACTAGGTACCTGAACATCGGAATACCAAGCTTCATCGGGACCTACACCGCCACTTTACCAGAAGAGGAGCGTTGGATGATTCGAGTTCATGTTCCAGGAAGGACATTCACGCCAGTTACTGAGCCCATAGAGTTTTCGTTTGATGCACCAACATGGAGTCTAGGAAAGAGCATGGCAGCCCACATCACCATGGGACGCATCAGCGAAGTCTACAACAAGGATCTTAAGGACACCATCTACCAGATATGTGGGTGCCGAGATGAGCAATGAGAGATGATCAACACTAGGAGGGACAAGTACATTGCAGCCTTCATCCAGGAGTTAAACCAGCACATTCGCCGCCAAGAGAACCAAATGTGTGCCAACATGATAGATTTGAAGAAGGTGATGACTAGGAACATGGAGCTTGAAGAGGAACTCAAGTCTACACGCGATGGATATGAGGATGCAATTGTAGTGTTACTGGAGATGAATGAAGACCTGAAGAAGAAGCTAGGACTATTCATGGGAGACCCCGCGCCAGGAGATGATGACCATCCCGAGGACTACATCATCATCGATGACACCGACTCTGACCCCGACAATAGTGATGATGATTATGAAGACGAAGATGGAGCAGATATCATGGAGTCTTCCACCGAACAAAATTTCTAGTTGATCACCATATTATCAGTAGTATTCACCCATGTATATAGTAGTAGTCTGAGTATTTTGTAACGGTAGTTAGATCGTTTGCATGCCCTTCTTTCAATTGAGTGGTGTGATATGAATGTGTTTGTCTCATGTGCATATGGGTAGTGCTGTCTCTTTAGACTTCACTCTATTCTAATCTCTCCCCTCTAAACCCATCAGATTCCTCCGAGACGTGACCCCGGATTTGTCTTTCCACCGGAGCTCACTCAGTTGATCCAATAGCAGAATGCCTTGATGCAGTTGCTAGTCCAGAACCAAGGCAACAACAACAACAACAACAACCCACCGCCACCACCTCCAGTTGATAACTTAGCCCATTTTCTGAGGTTGAATCCACCGGTGTTTTCCAGTAGCACCGAGCCGATAGTTGCAGACGATTGGCTCCGCAGGATTGGAAGGGAGTTGACCGCCGTAGGTTGCACAGATGCTGAGAAGGCGCGCTTTGTCGCACACCAACTGGATGGACCCACAGCCTCATGGTGGGAGAACTACAGAGCCACTTCCCTATAGCCAATGTTACTTGGGATCAGTTTCAGCAAGCGTTCCGCACTGCACATGTCTCACTGGATCTATGAGCATGAAGAAACGTGAGTGTCACAACTTGGGCCAGGGAAATCGTACTGTGGGGCAGTACGTAGATGAGTTCAACAAGTTAGCTCGCTTGCCCCAGATGATGTGGCCGCAGATGCCGCGAAGCAGGAGAAGTTTATGGAAGGGCTGAATGATGAGGTGAGTATGCAGCTGATGGTAGCTACATTTGCTAACTACCAGGAGTTGGTAGACAGGGCTCTTATGATTGAAGGGAAGCAATAGCAGATAGATAGCCGCAAAAGGAAGTATGGACAAGGGAAGCATAATTCCGGAGCTCAGCAGAAGCCTCGCTTTGCCCTGAACTCGAGAGGACACACTCACCATAATCATGGAGGCCACCCTCACAATGGAGGGAGTTCGCATAACCATAGTGGCCCCAAGAATGGAAATGGGAATGGAGCAAGCAGCAACCAGAACTGTTCCAACCTAGCAACACCCGCTAAGAAGGATCTGAGTCATGTCACCTGGTACAAGTGCGGGAAGACTGGGCACTACGCCAAGGATTGTTCTGAGTTGAAGAATGGAAACGGCAATGGAAGTTCTAAGAAGAAGCCCAATCCTTTCATCAGAGGTCAGGTGAACCACATCAACGTGGAGGAGGTTGAAGATCAGCCTGACGCAGTGATTGGTAAGTTTTTGGTTAAGTCATTTACCGCTCTTGTTCTTTTCGATACTGGTGCATCGCATTCATACATATCAAGGGGGTTTGTGGATAAGTTTAAATTGCCAAGCCTAGCCCTTAGGTCACCCATGTTAGTAAGCTCACCAGGAACAGAGTATATGGCCAGCCGATGGTGTGATCGGTTACCCTTAACCATTGGTAGCCATGTTTTCCCCTCCTACCTGATAATTTTGGAGTCACAAGGATTGGATATAATACTAGGCATGGATTGGCCATCGAAGTATGGAGGAAACATTAAATGTGCTAGTAAGTCGATACTTCTCACCACCCCTGAGGGAAAAAGGATTAAGTATGTATCCAGGCATGCGCTGAGGAGAACCCAAGTGAATTCCCTCTCAGGAGTTGTTCAGGAGGAAGTGCCTGTAGTGAAGGATTACCCGGATGTATTTCCAGAGGAACTACCAGGCATGCCGCCGGATCGAGACATTGAGTTTTTGATAGAGCTATTGCTAGGCACCGGACCAATATCAAAGAGGCCATATCGGATGTCCGCAAATGATCTGGAGGAAATTAAGAACCAGATATAGGAGTTATTGGAGAAAGGTTATATTCGACGAAGTTCGTCATCGTGGGAAGCCCCAATGCTCTTGGTTGAGAAGAAGGACGGGTCTTTGAGAATGGTTGTTGATTATCGTGCACTAAATGAAGTAGTGATTAAGAACAAGTACCCACTACCGATGATCAATGATTTGTTTGACCAGCTGCAAGGAGCTAAAGTATTTTCCAAGATCGATCTACGATCAGGATACCACCAGCTGAAGATCCGAGAAAAGGATATACCTAAGACAGCTTTCACCACAAGGTACGGGTTGTATGAGTACACGGTCATGTCATTTGGATTGACTAATGCCCCCGCCTATTTCATGAGTATGATGAATAAGGTGTTCATGGAGTTCTTGGATAAATTTGTTGTGGTGTTCATTGATGATATTTTGGTATACTCGAAGAATGAAGAGGAGCACAAGGAGCACTTGCGTTTAGTTCTCTAGAAGCTCAGGGAACATCAGCTATATGCCACGTTCAGCAAATGTGAGTTTTGGTTGAAGGAAGTTGGATTTCTTGGACATGTTATATCAGGAGAGGGTATAGCAGTATACCCTACCAAGGTTCAGTCGGTCACTGATTGGTTGTCACCCACCTCAGTAGGAGAGATCCGTAGTTTTCTTGGACTCGCGGGATATTACCGGAGATTCATTGAGAAATTTTCCAAGATTGCAAATCCCATGACGGAGTTGTTGAAGAAGGACACTAAGTTTAAATGGACGGAAGAATGTGAGGCCAGTTCTCAGGAGTTGAAGAAACATTTGGTTACAGCCCCAGTGCTAATTCTTCCCGATATACGCAAGGATTTCCAAGTATATTGCAACACTTCTCGCCAAGGACTTGGAGGTGTACTTATGCAGGACGGAAGAGTTTTTCATATGCCTCACGTCAGCTTCAACCGCATGAGTTGAATTATGCCATGCATGATTTGGAGTTAGCAGCCGTAGTGCATGCACTCAAGACCTGGAGACATTTTCTTATTGAAAACCGTTGTGATGTGTACACGGATCACAAGATTTTGAAGTACATTTTCACTCAGAAGGAGCTGAATCTCAGGCAAAGGAGATGGTTGGAGCTTATAAAGGATTATGATATGAAGTTGCATTATAATCTAGGAAAGGCCAATGTCGTAGCAGATGCTTTGAGCCGGAAGAGTTATGTCAATACCCTCGTAAGCGGAGGATTACCGCAGGAGTTAGTTGACGATCTCAAGGAACTCCGTTTGGAGATAGTTCCAAGAGGTTTTGTTGCAGCAATGGAGGTTCGGTCTACATTATTGGGAAAGATTCGGGAAGCTCAGAAGGATGATAAGGAGATTGCCGAGATAAAGGAGAAGATGAGCAAAGGAAAAGCCAAAGGTTTTCATGAGGATGAGCACGAAACTTTATGGTTTGAGGACCGTATATATGTACCCAATAATGCGGAGATCAGGAAGTTAATACTTCAGGAGGCTCATGGCTCACCATACTCGATTCACCCCAAAAACACCAAGATGTATTTGGATTTGAAGGAGCGTTTCTGGTGGACATGTGTGAAGAAGGATATTGCCGAGTATGTAGCCGTATGTGATGTATGTCAGAGAGTGAAGGTAGAACATCAGAAGCCAGCATGATTACTACAGCCTATGCCGATACCCGAATGGAAGTGGGACAAGCTTGGCATCGATTTTATCACCGGATTACCCATGACTCGATTGGGATATGATTCTATATGGGTAGTAGTCGATCGCTCGACCAAAGTGTCTCACTTTATCCCAGTGAAAACCACCTATACGAGTGCAAAGTTGGCCAAGATATATATGACCAGGATCGTATGTCTGCACGGAGTTCCGAGGACCATCGTATCAGATAGAGGAACACAGTTTACTTCAAAGTTTTGGCATCAGTTGCACCAGACTTTGGGTACCAGGCTAGAGTTTAGTACAACCTTCCATCCGCAGACAGATGGACAGACCGAGAGAGTCAATCTGATTCTGGAGGACATGTTGAGAGCTTGTGCATTAGATTATGGATCCAGTTTGGATGATAATTTGCCTTACGCGGAGTTCTCATACAACAACAGTTATCAAGCTAGTTTGAAGATGGCACCTTTCGAAGCTTTGTATGGGAGAAGGTGCAGGACACCATTGATGTGAGATGAAGTTGGAGACCGTCAGTTGTTTGGACCGGATCTGATGAAGGAGTCCGAAGAGAAGGTTAAATTGATTCATGACAGACTAAAGGTAGCTCAGTCCAGGCAGAAGAGTTATGCCAATACAAAACACAAGGAGGTAGTCCATGAAATTGGAGACAAGGCGTATCTTCATGTGTCACCACTGCGAGGAGTTAAACGATTTGGAGTTAAGGGAAAGTTAGCCCCTAGATTTGTAGGACCATACCTAGTTTTGGAGCGTATGGGAGAAGTGCCCTACAAATTGGAGTTACCCGAAGGACTGTCAGGAGTTCATGATGTGTTTCACATTTCCCAAATGAAGAAGTGCCATGCTGAGATGGCCGATATTACTCTGAGAGATACAGTGCCCCTGGAAGCAATTCAGTTGGATAGTGATCTGACCTATGAGGAGAAACCCATCAAGATTCTCGAGTTTGCCAGCCGAGTTACCCGCAGCAAGGTTATCAAGTTTTGCAATGTTCAATGGAGCCACCATACCGAGGATGAAGCCACCTGGGAACGAGAGGAAGACCTATGGAAAGACCACCCACACCTATTTTCCAGCCAACCCGAATCTCGAGGGCGAGATTCATCTTAAGGGGGTAGGTTTGTAACATCCCAATTTTGAATTTGGACGTTATACATAGGTCATCATATGCATATCATATTTTACTTGCATTTTGGTTGGGGTCCTAGAAATCTTAAGCAACTCAAGGACCCAAGGAGAGAGTTGGAGATTTCATAAATTTTCATACTTGCATTTTTCTCAAATTTGAAAAGAGGATCAATTTGATTTCAATATTTTTCTTTCCAAATATTTCCAATATTAAAAATAAAGAGAGGAGATAATATGACTTCTTCAAAAAGAAAGGAATATTGGAGGAATTTTTTTAAAGATCAAATTAATATATAAGTTGGATTTTATTTGCTATTTTATTTGAATTAGAAACTATGCATTATTGAAAATTGCATTTTTAGGCCAGAAAAATGTTCACTTTGTTCTAAATATTTTATTTAGACGGTGAAAATTGTTTTTGGCATTTTAAGATTTTTTTATATTTTTATTAGTATTTTGTTTCTTCGGCGGAATTTATTTTAAAAAAAGGTTTCTGGCCCGACTGGGCCAAAGGCGCAGCCACCGCCGCCTGCCACCCCGCAATAACGCAGCCCTGCCTCGCCATTGCCCGCCGCCGCCGTCGGACTCGCCGGATCTCGCCGCCGCCGGTTTTTTTGTTGAACCGGTAAAACCAACAAAACTGTCCCCGGTTTTTTTGTTAGATCGGTTTGGTTTTTTCGGTTTCGCTAGTTAGTGAACATTCACTCGAACGTCTCTGTTCATGAATATTTTCATTTGTTTTTCTTTGATAACGAACGTTCGTTCGTTAGTCTTTTTCTTTTATTTTATTTTCGGGCAGGGACCTATTCATGATTATTTTTATCGTAGATTAGCCTGTGATCTTCAAACCCACGCAACTTCTTAACCGTTCGTCCAAATCTAGTGAAACCAACGCCAAAATCTTCGTCTCGAACCCCTCTTTCCCTTTAACCACTAGAACATGGTTTTGACAAATTAAAATTTGGTTGCAAGCAGATTTGAATTCGAACTTCTTTTGATCATAATTTGAGTTTCATAGCTCCAATTTGATTGATTCTTTCTGCAAATCGAAGCTCTTCAGTTGAACTTTCAGTTTGAACTTTCTCATCTAAGTTTTACCCTTGCATCTATGCTTGATTGCTTATGTATGCTATTGTTTGTTTGCGATAGAATTTCCGGAGTGTGAAGCGTGCTACTACGAGTCACTAGGGTTTTCAGATCGTCAGCAAGGCAAGTAACACTTTGATCATACCCCTTTATTACCCAGTTTTTATGCATTAGTTTCAACCCTCAAACATTGCATGAGTAGGATCTGATTAACATGTGGGTATTGGGAAGTAGTTGATGAGGTAGAACCTATTGTCATTTATTTCAAACCCTGGGAGTTACCTCTAGGTTATGCATATACTACTATGCTATGCTCGTAGACATGGTTTGGTTGAGTGATTCATGAAAGATGTGAGAGATTATTATGAACTAAGGGTTTATTTAAGGTGGCTACTTTAATACACATTTGGGTGGATTGTTTGTGGGCACCTGGGGAATCCAGTGTTGTCCAAGGAGATCCCGGGGAATCCGTGTGATCAACCTATGGTTCGCCACCTAGGCTCAAAGGGATCATAAGATTATTCATGCTAGAAACTTCCGTGTGCAGCCACAAGCCATTATGGGCTCTGGCATAGTTGAGTATGTTGTTTGACCTCTTTCAGTGGTAAACTAGCAGATGTAGGGGATGTAGGTGGTACGGTTTACCCGTCGAAAGAGTTAATGCATCTGAAAGTCTGTGTCTCGGTCATCCATTTCTCAAACACCATGTAGTGCAAGAAATCCAACGGAGGATATCGAGTCTTGTGGCGAAAAGCGCGCAAACCTCTGCAGAGTGTACAAACTAATCATGGTTAGTTGTGTCCCCGGTTATGGACATCTTGACTATCTGGTTCTTGAATTATTGATTTGATCTCATTACTCTTAAGTTATTCTGTTAGGTTGTTAATTACTGTTTAATTGGGATTGAGATGGGGTTTCCATTCTCAATGTTTATCAACCAACTTTGTAGTTAAGTAAAATATATCCTTTGCAGTAGGAAAAAATTGGCTTGACGCAAAAACTATAACCATAGAGCCTCCACCAGTGATATATGCATTTAGCTATAGCTGTTATCTTGTTCATTGCTCTACATTGTTATTTTGCCAGCATATTCCATGTGCTGACCCGTTTCTGGCTGCAACGTATTATGTTGCAGACTTTTCAGATGAAGAGTAAGGTGCGCTAGGTCGCTGTCGTGCACTCAGCTATGCTATTGGAGTTGATGGACTCATTTACCTTTGATGCTTCCGCAGTTATCTTATTTAGATGGCCTTAAGCCATATTATTGTAATAAGTTCTCTTTTGATAGATTTGATGTAATAAGTGTGTGATTGCACTCTGTTATAAATCCTTCAAGTACTCTGTGTGTCAGCATTACCGATCCAGGGATGACACTTATGCATAGAGATTTGACCGTTTCAAGTCGGATCGCTACACTTCTCCATGGAGGGAACAGGCCGGAAACGGCCCCGTTATTCTTGCCCCAATCTGAATGATGATGCGGTGGAGGAACTCATTGATCGGTGCGATGTTATCACCTCGGCTAGCATGGCAGGTTCATTCAAAACCATTCTTGACTCAACTAATAACATCATTACAAGGAACCCAAGGGTCTAGGAGCGGTTTGATATCCTCTATCTTCTTCGCCGTGACCCTGCTGACTGGCGCGGGGATGAGGGAAGCCTTGCCTTGTGCAAGTTGATGCCGCTTGATAATTATAAGTATGATGTTAAGATGCCATCGCTTGAGGGCAAGGCTTGGGCAGGCGCAAATGGAGATTGGGTTGTTTACATTATGTACAACTGCGAGTGGTGACTTGTGAATGTGTACACTCGTCACCGGGTTCCACTGCCAAAAATCTCAGACGACTGCCCAGAGGTTGAGAACACCGGTATTCTACGCGAGTTCAAATACAATCATGGTGATTGTCATCTACAAAAGATAGCAATTTCTTGAGTTGCCAGCCGCACTTGGGATTAATCAAACTATGAAGTTATTGCTATCTTCGACAAGCTTGTTGCCTTCCTTACTTCCACGCCTTGATGGATATTGCTGAAAAATCAATTTCTGTACATGGATGAGTACTGTGATGCAATTCAATACGATGGTCTTGTGTTTTCTGCCACCACCCATGGCACTATTTTTGCAAGGAATCATCATGCTTCCAGTATGTTTGAATTCCACTATAATTATAATTGTTTCATCCACATGCATTCGGGTTAGCTAGTTTCCCTTTACTAATTAATTAACCTTCTTGTGTTTCCAAGGTCCTGTGAACATTCCACCACCTATACTTTTAAATTTTTATAACCAAGGGGGAGATGACGATGCTGATGATCACGAGCATGAGGACGAGCTGGACCCATATACTTAGTGGTGCCTGGCAACTTATTTTGATGGATCACCTCTTGTTCTTGTCTGTATACAGGGCACTGCTGATGTTACTAAGGAAGCGGGTATTGTCTCGGATGGTCGCACTCTCCGAACCTATTTCAACATCCGTTGCAGGGTATTCAGGATGGATACTAGTGTACTAGCGCCAACACCTTCTCCCTGGTTCGGTATTGAAAGTCTTGGATGAAACTCGCTCTTCCTTGGACAAAACTATCCAATGATGGTGGAAGGCGATCCGGCTGTTGTTGACACAACGTTACTACCATTTATGAGAAGCAACTGTATCTATACCTCGGACATTGCTATGGTTCCCTACCGTCCCAATATGGGTCCTGACATAGGTCGCTTCAGCCTGGATGATCAGTCTTGCACACAGTTGCCATTTGCAAAGCGTGTGTAATGTCAGACACTATCACATACAGTGCGGGAAAACTAAATGTGTGTGATTGTCTACCCACCGTACACGGTTTATAATCATGAACTATTTGTGATGTGCCAGGCATCATAAAACTCCCGTGCCTAGTATCTTCCTAGAAAACTCCCTAGCCTGGAATATGCCTGGTTTTAGGCAGAACCAAAAAACTCCGACTGCAATGGCAATGCGAGCACAAACGAGTAGCAAGGATGAAGTGATTGGGATATTCGAGATATCGAAAATGGTTATATAGGGACAACTATATGCATCAAGACTCCCTATCCCCGACGGTTTCTGGGTCGTGTGGGAAGGACCCCCCTATCGCCAACACTCACTTGGCGATGGTTCCAAATGTCGTTGCAGAAAGGGGTAAAAAATCGTTTGTTTCGAACCAACGCGCACCAGTGAGTTGATCACTGGAAAACGGTCAAAATTATCCTTAGAGGACTATGGAAATATTTCTTGTTTATGGAGGTGATAAAGAGTTCATCATAAAGAGTTACGTCGATACAAGCTTTAACACCGATCTAGATGACTCTGAGTCTCAATCTAGATACATATTGAAAGTGGGAGCAATTAGCTAGAGTATCTCCATGCAGAGCATTGTAGACATAGAAATTTGCAAAATACATACGGATCTAAATGTGGCAGACCCGTTGACTAAACTTCTCTCACATGCAAAACATGATCACACCTTATTACTCTTTGAGTGTTAATCACATGGCGATGTGAACTAGATTATTTACTCTAGTAAACCCTTTGGGTGTTGGTCACATGGCGATGTGAACTATGGGTGTTAATCACATGGTGATGTGAACTATTGGTGTTAAATCACATGGCGATGTGAACTACATTATTGACTTTAGTGCAAGTGGGAGACTGAAGGAAATATGCCCAAGAGGCAATAGTAAGATTGTTATTTTATATTTCCTTATATCATGATAAATGTTTATTATTCATGCTAGAACTGTAATAACCGGAAACTTGATACATGTGTGGATACATAGACGAAACACCGTGTCCCTAGTAAGTCTCTACTAGACTAGCTCGTTAACCAAAGATGGTTAAGTTTCCAAACCATAGACATGTGTTGTCATTTGATGAATGGGATCACATCATTAGGAGAATGATGTGATGGACAAGACCCATCCATTAGCTTAGCATAATGACCGTTCAGTTTTGTTGCTATAAATTTCTTCATGTCATATACATATTCCTTTGACTATGAGATTATGCAATTCCCTGATACTGGAGGAATGCCTTGTGTGCTATCAAACATCTAAACATAACTGGGTGATTATAAAGATGCTCTATAGGTATCTTCGAAGGTGTTAGTTGGGTTGGCATAGATCGAGATTAGGATTTGTCATTCCAAGTATTGAAGAGGTATCTCTGGGCCCTCTCGATAATGCACATCATAATAAGCCTTGCAAGCAATGTGAGTAATGAGTTAGTTGCGAGAAGATGCATTACGGAACGAGTAAAGAGACTTGTAGGTAATTATATTGAACTAGAGTATGAAGATACCGACGATCGAATCTCGGGCAAGTAACATACCGATGACAAAGGGAATAACATATGTTGTCATTACGGTACAACCTATAAAGATCTTCGTAGAATATGTGGGAACCAATATGAGCATCCAGGTTCCGCTGTTGGTTATTGATCGGAGAGGTGTCTCGGTCATATCTACATAGTTCTTGAACCCGTAGGGTCCGCACTCTTAACGTTCGATGGTGATTTTGTATTATATGCGTTATGTGATTTGGTGACCGAATATTGTTCGGAGTCCCGGATGAGATCACGAACATGATGAGGAGTCTCGAAATGGTTGAGAGGTAAAGATTCATATATAGGACGATAGTATTCGAACAACGAATGTGTTCCAGGGGTACCGGGTACGTATCGTTTCACCGGAAGGGGTTCTAGGCACGCCCCGGCAAAGATATGGGCCTTATTGGGCCAAGGGCGGGACAGACCAGCCCCTAGTGGGCTAGTGTGCCCCCATATAGGCCGAATAGGAAGGGAAAGGAAAAGGGGAAGAGAGAAGGAAGGGGAGGCAAATTGGCCTCCCCCTTCCTTCCCCCGTCTCTCCCCTTTCCTTCCCTCTCCGGAAAACATGGTAAGAGGGGGGTGATTGGACAAGGCCCCAAGTAGGATTCCTCCTACTTGGGCGCCCCATGTCTGTTACCCTCCCCTCCCACCAATATATATGTAGGGGGGCTCCTAGAACACACACCAACAATCGTTAGCCGTGTGCGGCGCCCCCCTCCACAGTTTACGCCTTCGGCCATATCTTTGTAGTATTTAGGCAAAGCCCTGCGTGGATCACTTCACCATCACCATCACCATGCCATCGTGTTGACGGAACTCTCCCTTGACACTTTTCTGGATCAAGAGTTCGAGGGACGTCATTGAGCTGAACATGTGCAGAACTCGGAGGTGTCGTACGTTTGGTACTGGATCGGTTGGATCGTGAAGACGTTCAACTACATCAACCACATTAATCTAACGCTTCCGCTTTTGGTCTACGAGGGTACGTGGACACACTCTCCCCTCAAGTTGCTATGCATCTCCTAGATAGATCTTGCATGATTGTAGGATTTTTTTGAAATTACATGCTACGTTCTCCAGCACAACGTGATCAGTAGTAAAGTAATATGATAGTTTTGATAATAGTGACAACACTAACAGTAACGGTAACAGTGATAGCAGTAGTTTTGTAACAAGTGCAACAGTACCGATAGTAATGGTAACTTAGCAAGAAAAATATAAGATAAATTCGTAGGCATTGGATCGGTGACTTGTTGGATGATATTCATCATGAGATAGTTATAACCTAGGGCGATGTGGCACTAGCTCCAATTCATCAATATAATGTAGGCATGTAGTCCATAAATAGTCATACGTGCTTACGGACAGAACTTGCATGACATCTTTTGTCCTACCCTCCCGTGGCAGCGGGGTCCAATTGAAAACTAAGGGATATTAAGGCCTCCTTTTAATAGAGAACCGGAACAAATCATTAACACACGGTGAATACATGAACTCAAACTATGGTCATAACCGGGAGTGGTCCCGACTATTGTCACTCCGGGGTTGCCGGATCATAACACGTAGTAGGTGACTATAACTTGCAAGATCGGATCTAGAACATGGATATAATGGTGATAACATAAACGATTCAGATCTAAAATCATGGCACCCTGGCCCAAAGTGACAAGCATTAAGCATGGCAAAGTCATAGCAACATCAATCTTAGAACATAGTGGATACTAGGGATCGGGCCATAACAAAACTAACTCGATTACATGATGAATCTCACCCAACTACTCACCGACCAGCAAGCCTACGAAGGAATTACTCACTCCCGGTGGGGAGCATCATGGAATTGGCGATGGAGAAGGGTTGGTGTTGACGAAGAACGAAGATCCTCCTCTCCGGAGCCCCAAACGGACTCCAGTTCTGGCCTCCCGATGAAGAATAGGAGGTGAAGGCGGCTCTGTCTCGTGGATTGTGATAATTCTTTCTCCCTAATTTTTTTCGTGAAATATGGGATTTTATAGCGTCGGTTTCAGGGTCTGCGGGCCACCAGGTAGGGAGAACCCACCTGGGTGCACCAGGAGGGGGGCGCGCCCTAGTGGGTTGTGCCCACCCAGGTGCCCCCCTCCGGTGGATCTTGGCTCCAGAAATTCTCTTTATTGATATAAAAATTCCTCGCAAAGTTTCGCTCCATTTCGAGAACTTCTATTTCTGCACAAAAACAACACCATGGTAGTTCAGCTGAAAACAGCGTCAGTCCGGGGTTAGTTTCATTGAAATCATGCAAATTAGAGTCCAAAACAAGAGGAAAATTGTTAGGAAAAGTAGATACGTTGGAAATGTATCACTCGTCATGATTATTTGAAGTTCTATCAATTGCCCAACAGTAATTTGTTTACCCACCATATGCTATTTTTCTTGAGAGAAGCTAATGACCCACAAGTATATGGGATCAATTGTAGCTCTTTTCGATAAGTAAGAGTGTCGAACCCAACGAGGAGCAGAAGGAAATTACGAAGTGGTTTTCGGCAAGGTAATGTCTGCAAGTGCTGAAATTGTAAGTAATAGAGTAGTTTATTAACAAGATAATTTGTAACGAGCAAGTAACGATAATAGTAGAAAAGGTGCAGCAAGGTAGCCCAACCCCTTTGAGGCAAAGGACAGGCCAAAACGGTCTCTTATGATCAGCAAAGCGTTCTTGAGGGTACACGGGAATTTCATCTAGTCACTTTCACCATATTGGTTTGATTTGTGTTCGGTACTTTGATAATTTGATATGTGGGTGGACCGGTGCTTAGGTGCTGTTCTTATTTAAACAAACCTCCTACTGATGATTAACCCTCCCGCAAGCATCCTCAACTACAAGAAAAGTATTAAGAATAAATTCTAACCATAGCATTAAACTTTTGGTCTTTTACGGAATAGTGCATAAACTGGGGTTTAAGCTTCTGTCACTCTTGCAACCCATCATCTAATTGCTACTCCACAATGCATTCGATTCCCTTAGGCTCGAATATGGTGAAGTGTCATGTATTCGATGTTCACATGACAACACTAAGGGAATCACAACATACATACTATCACAATATCAAACACATATCAAGTTCACATGATTACTTGCAACATGATTTCTCCCGTGACCTAAAGAACAAAAGTAACTACTCAGAAATGATAATTATGCTCAAGATCAGAGGGGTATTAAATAACATATTGGATCTGAACATATAATCTTCCACCAAATAAACCATAGTAATCAACTACAAAATGTAATCAACACTACTAGTCACCCACAAGCACCAACCTATAGTTTCGGTAACAAGATTGAACACAAGAGATGAACAAGGGTTTGAGATGAGATGGTGTTGTTGAAGATGTGTAAGTGCATCTAGTGCCCCTTAGTGATTTTGGTGTATTGAAGACTTATAGGTTAAGGGACTGATGCGTTTGTGAGTGTACACAAGTCTATAAGTCTATGAGGTGTTTGATATTTACAGAGAAAGTCGACCCCTAAAACTGAAGTTCTTCAACTGAAGACTTTGGATTGCTGAAGACTTTCTGAAAACTTTGAAAGTGAAGAAATTGGTGTGACCTTGAAGACTTGGTATTCATTCGAGGAACATGAAGCGTGAAGACTTTTGTTTTCGTAGTTTCATTTTCTCTTTCTTGAGTCATAGGAAACACCGTACTGTTAAAGGGGGTCAAAGAAATACTAAGGAAAAAAATTCCATGTGATGCTCAACTCAAAATCCTACACCTACCAATCCCTTCGAGTGAAGCCATTGGAAATCTCATACAGATCAGTCATATTCTTCAGTGACAGAGATGAAGCTCTTCTGGTCTCTGAGGAATTTGTTCTGACTGAGGAGTTAGGAATTCGCCAGTGCGAATTACCTACACAGTGAGGACCATGATAGCCCTGAGGAATTTGATAGTCAAAATTCTGACCGTTGCTGTGCTATGCGCCAGCTGTCCCAAAATATCTACCCACCTAACGGTCATATCAGACAAAGGCATTTATGTCTTCTCATGTCGGCCTGCTCCCTAGGCTATAAATAGCCGCCCCTCAACCACTAGCTGGTTGGCTGCTTCGAGAGAAACTGACAGTTGTCAATTGAGAGCATCCCATCCTCCAAGGACTTTGAGCGAAAATCATCAAGTGAGGAAAACCCAAACCCAACACCTACAAACCCAAAGTGATTGAGCATCACTGGAGAGATTGATCCTGCGTGGATCCGATGCTTGTTTTCTTTGAAGACTGTGCTTCTTCTAGACGGTTAGGCGTCAAGGTCTAGAGCATCCAAGAGGAATTGTGGATCGCCGAGTGACCGAGTTTGTGAAGGTTCGTAAGTCACCTGAAGAATTACCACGAGTGATTGGGCGAGGTCTGTGTGACCTTAGCTCAAGGAGAATACGGTGAGGACTGTGTGTCCGGGACTGGGTGTCCTCGAGTTTAAATACTCAGCCACTCCAACCAGATGTACAACTGAGACAACAGTTGGAACTGGTCTACCAAATCATTATATTCACCGAGCTTACTGGTTCTATTTCCTCAACTCTTTCATTTCCTCATGTCTGTTGTTATGTGCCTGTTCATATCTGTTTGAAGACTTTGCCTGAAGACTTCCTCAATTTCCTCAGTTCAATTTCTTCAGTCTGTCTGTCTTCTTTCTTGTGTTATCCTGTGTTTACGCTTTCTGTACTCTGTGCTTGTATTCATTTCATCATGATGACTATGCTTGTGCTCTGTTATGTTTACTTCTGAGTACTTATTCCGCTGCAAATAGTTCTTCAGTTTGGAATTTCCTCACCAGCAAATTCCTCAGTGAAGAATTCATAAAAATCGCCTATTCACCCCCCTCTAGTCGATATAACGCACTTTAAAGATGTTGATGGAGATTGCCCTCCCCAAGATGGGAGAGTTGTTGGTGATGATGATGACGATGATTTCCCCCTCCGAGAGGGAATTTCCCCTAGTGGAATCGCTCCGCCGGAGGGCAAAATTGCTCCTGCCCAAGTTCCGCCTCAAGACAGCGGCGCTCCATCCCGAAAGTCCTTTCTTTATTTTTTTTCTAGGTCAAAATGACCTACATACCAGAAAATGGGCATCGGAGGTGGGCCTGGGTGAGCACAACCCACCAGGGCGCGCCTGAGCTCCCTGCCGCGCCCTGGTGGGTTGTGCCTGAGGGAGTCCAAGATTACGGGGTCCTCGGGCATCCGAGCTATGTGACATGGGCCGGACTGGTGGGCCGTGAAGATAAAAAATGGAAGACTTTCCCCCGTGTCCGGATGGGACTCTCCTTGGCGTGGAGGGCAAGCTTGGCTTGCGGATAATAAGATTCCTTTCTCTGTAAACTGACTCTGCACAACCCTAGCCCCCTCTGGTGTCTATTTAAACCGGAGGGTTTAGTCCGTAGAGGCAATCATAACCACACTGGCTAGACATCTAGGGTTTAGCCATTAAGATCTCGTGGTAGATCAACTCTTGTAACCCCTATACTCAGCAAAGTCAATCAAGCCGGAAGTAGGGTATTACCTCCATCAAGAGGGCCCGAACCTGGGTAAACATCATGTCCCCTGCCTCCTGTTACCTTCGATCTATAGACGCACAGTTCGGGACCCCCTACCCGAGATCTGCCAGATATAACACCGACATTGGTGCTTTCATTGAGAGTTCCACTGTGCCGTCGTCGAAAGGCTCGATGGCTCCATCAATCATCTACAACAATGCTGCCGCGAAGCAGACTTTTATCCCCCGCCAGATCTTTGTATTCGGCGGCTTCGCATAGCATGCCAATTCGGTTGGCCACCTGGAGCAGATCAACAGCTACGCCCTTGGTCACCAGATCAGTTTTGGAAATCTGAACTATGTCGTTGACATCCGAGGAGACTTGATCTTCCAAGGGTTTGCGGTCCCAACCACAGCTCCGACCTTAAATCCGGAGCGCGTCATCAGGTCCGAAGATGGGAGTCTAGAACCTGCCAGACTCTCTACGGCCTTAGAGCTCAACCCCGGAAAACTGGAGATAATAGCGTCTCCGGCAATCATTACTAAGCCAGACCCTTCTCCAGACACAAAGTCCGAACCCTGGAAGTCCGCGTCATGCGAGTTCGGCCAGGGGCCTCCTGTCCCCATGAAAATCTCACTCTTAAATGAGGCTCTAGACTTAATGCGATCCCTCGCCATCATAGAGGGACCGATTCCGAATCGCGCCCATCCCGGACTAGGGGCTGAAAGCAGGGAATTTTGCTTCCCACCCGCCACCCACTTCATAGCCACTATCAAGGATCTTGCTGACATGCTCGATTATGCCTCCGAAGACATCGACAGTATGGACAACGATGCCAAAGAGGAGCAGGCCCAAAATCCGCCGTTCACCAGGCGCTGGACGGCCACTTCCTCATACGACGTATACATGGTGGACACACCTAAGGAAGGCGACAACGATGGTGAAAAGAACCCAGCCGAGGACGAACTGATGAGGACATTAATACCATTGTTACACCCACAACATCTACTGCTACATATACTGGACTAATTACTAGAGCTCGCGCACGCCAATTAAATTTTCAGGTACTTTCATTTCTTAGTAATGATTCTAATGTTCATGGGTATATGATGTTGCCTAAATTGGATACATTTGTTTTGCTTACAAATGAAGAGCTTGGCATGGATAAGAGGGATGAACAGTGGAGCAAGACCAAGCATGGAGAGGATGGCATGCGCAAGGGGAACAAGAACAGAGTTACAAGTGATGGTTTCAGGACTTTGAAGCCACCATAATGAGTGCATGAAGCCTTCGACGAAATATACAAGATGCCACTTCATAAATTTCCTCCAAAGGCTATTCTAGGTGCTGCGTCACCTTATTATTGGGCCAGGCCCATATAATTTCGAAATACATAAGTATAGGCTGTTTTTAGAGTCTGTATGTGTGGGGAAACAAGAGATAGGGTAGGTTTCGGACCCCTTCCCCAAGGGCCACAAAATTCCCTCCTCTTCCTCCATATATGTATAGCCCTTAGGGCACCGTTTAGACTTTGGGTTTTGTTTAGATTAAAAGTTCGCCATAGCTATAACTTCGCGTACTTCGTTTGTGTTCAACGACCAGACAAAGGCGTTACAGAACCCCACCTTGATCAATGAAGTTTTCCTCTTATATTCGCAATATCCAGATTGCAATCTTAGTTTCTTGCTTGTTCTTTGTTTGCCTGCAGGAAACAAACCTTCATCGTCAGGTTGATCATGCTCTGGCGTGGTCAATAACCTCTCGGAGTTGGTTTAGCAATTGCTAAGGCGCGACGTCCTCACACGTTCTTAGTTGGATCATCAAAGTCAACTTCCTACAAAACGATAGCCACCATCTCATCGAAAGACGGGACACCTTTGCCTCTATCAAGTGGTATCAGATTTCCAGGTTGCTCGGTGAGATTTTATAGTTTTTCGTAGTTTAGATCGAGTATGTTCTTCATACCTACAGTCCATGAAAAAGCCACAAAACAATTAGGGTTAGCTCATCATATCCGAACCAATCTGAGCCTTTGCATAATCTTTTTAAGGTTTTTGCTTTGTTGAATTTGAGGTTGCATCGTTGTGTGCAGTTGTTGGTCTTAGAGTCTAGTCTTTTAGAGTTTCGAGTTCTGGTCATAAGTTGTCACGCCGCCGCCGCGCCATCATCATCGCCCCTGCCATCTACCACCACCGCTCTGAATCCGTATCCATATACCACCACAAATCTATATCCATATACCACCATCGATCCATATCCATATATCACCACCGCTACCATATACCACCACCGCCGCCATATCCTACCACCATATATCCACCACCAATCCGAGTTCTTTTCATATTAGGTTTGTTTTCGAGATCCATCTATTTTTCGTTTCGTGTTTCCATGCCTGAGTAGGTCTCAGAAAAAAACCGAGTCTGCAGACCCCCGGGCAGTTTTTAGGCCAAAATTTCAGGGACCAAAACTATTTTTCCCTATCCTATTTTTAGGCTTTTCTGAGTCTTTTGAGCCACGTGCCATCATAGTGAATTTTTGTCGCACTTTTTTGTCGTCGCTGCCCTGATTTCCGAAAAAACAGTGAATTTTTTTTCGTGCCCATCCTGTCATTTTGACCTGGGAAGAGTTTTGAGACACTCGCCATTATAGTGATTTTTCGCAAAAAAAAGAGGAGCGCAAAAAAAAGAGCGCCAAAAAAAAACAGAGCGAAAAAATCTAGAGTGTGATTTTCCCTTGTTTACGTGCAGCGCCATGATTTTGTTCATGTTCTAGGCTCGCGTCTCTAGTATGGTCTAGCCTAGGACCAGCACAGTACCGTCGTTAAGTGTTTATTCAACTTTGCATCTCTAAATTGATTATTGCTGACTATTTTTGCTACCATATTATAAGCCTTCCCAGCTCCACATACATCTACGTCGTGCGTTTGACTCTCCCTGGTAATCACTCTATCCAAGCTTTGAGAGTTTTGACTACAACGGTTGCCGATCACCACCTGCTGCTTGGTAAGAACTGGTAAGAATTTGAGATTTGCTTGACGGATTTGTGATGCCCCACCACCACCATTTTCTAGTAGTCTGTAGGATCATATTCTTGTATGTTTCTATTGCTGCTAACCATGGCAGGATCACAAGTCGATGAGACTGAGTGTGAGAACATGACGAATAAGGAGTTGCGTGATAAATTTCAGCAAATGATGACTGAACAGGTGGAAGATGTGCTGAACAATTTTGAAGAGGCCATGGATAAGATAACTGGCTTTGAGAAGATGCTTGAAACAAAGCTCGATAACAAATTTAATGAAGTGCTTGCGCGTCTTCCAGAACCACCACTGGCTGCACCTGTCGCACCTCTGCCACAACAACAACAATGACTACCTCCACGTCACGAAATAGCCCTCCGCGGAGCGAGCCGTGTCCCTCTTGAACCTGGCCAAACGTTGGTGCTGCTGTTGATACTTCTGTGGCTCCTGCTGCTGATGAGGAGGAGGATGATTATGCGGGAGATTACGAGGATGAAGTTGATCAAACTCATAACTATGTGGAACCACCAGCACCCAGTCGTCCACATGCAAATAATCGCAATAGTAGGGCTGCATTACCAGCTCAGGTACGAGATCATGACCATCTTCCTAAACCGAAATTGAATATTCCACCATTTGAGGGTAGATATGTTCCTGATATATATCTTA
The DNA here is from genome assembly GCF_018294505.1 of Triticum aestivum. Lineage (NCBI taxonomy): Eukaryota > Viridiplantae > Streptophyta > Magnoliopsida > Poales > Poaceae > Triticum > Triticum aestivum. The sequence continues at coordinate 383,068,641 of NC_057813.1, forward strand.
CATGGGAGTTAGAAACCGAACAACGTTTTTACATGTTTAGAATATCCCGAGGAGAGACGTGTTGTTGCTGCACTTTGTGCTTTCACTAGTTTTGCTTGTGTGTGTTGGTCTGAACATCGCAGATTATATCCGAATAATATTCCAACTACTTGGGCTGCTTTGAAAACTGCTATGCGTACTCGTTGGGTTCCACCATATTATCAACTTGAATTACTTCAAAAATTGCAGCGTTTAAGACAAGGAAAAAATTCTGTAGAGGAATATTATCAAGAATTACAAACTGGCATGATTAGAGGTGGTATTGTTGAGGATAATGAAGCTATGCTTGAAAGTTTTATGGGTGGATTAAATAGAGAGATTTAGACCATTCTAGAGTATAAGGAGTATAATAATATCACTCGTTTATTCCATCTTGCTTGTAAAGCTGAACGTGAAGTGCAAGATCGACAGGCATTGTCACGAACTAACTTTTCTGCAGGTCGACCTTCATCATGGACACCATGTGCATCCTCTACTTCCACTGCACCATCACCTCCATTAGGTGCCACCTCCAACCGTGATACAAGAAACCAGGCACAACCACCACTATCTGCCAAGAGCACACCTGCCGGGCCTGCACAGAGCTCTTCTTCTTCCATGGCATCAACAGGGCACACAAGTGATATTATTTGTCGTTGTTGTAAGGGAAGAGGTCATTATGCGAGAGAATGCAAATCTCAACGTGTGATGATTGCTACTGAGGATGGTGGGTATGAGTCCGCTAGAGACTATGATGAGGAGACTTTGGCTCTTATTGCACGTGAAGAACACGGTGGAGATGATTCTGATCATGAGACACAATACATGGCTCCTGAAGATGCTGACAGGTATGAATGTTTGGTTGCTCAACGTGTTTTAAGTGTGCAGGTTACACAAGCTGAGCAAAACCAGAGGCATAATTTTTTCCATACAAAGGGAGTTGTAAAGGAACGTTCTATTCGCGTCATCATAGATGGAGGGAGCTGCAATAACTTGGCTAGCATGGAGATGGTGGAGAATCTATCTCTCACCAAAAGACCACATCCACATCCTTACTACATCCAATGGTTCAACAACAACGGCAAGGTTAAGGTAACACGTACTGTTCGTGTGCATTTTAGTATCTCTACATATGTTGATTATGTTGATTGTGATGTGGTACCTATGCAAGCATGTTCCTTATTACTTGGTAGACCATGGCAATTTGATAAAAATTCTGTACACCATGGTAGAAACAATCAGTATACTCTTGTTCATAAGGATAAAAATATTACTTTGCTTCCTATGACTCCTGATTCCATTTTGAAAGATGATATTAATAGAGCTAATAAAGCAAAATAGGATAAAAATAAGAGTGAAAATCAGATTGTGGAAAAAGAATTTGAGCAACAAATGAAGCCTAATAATAAACCATCTAGTGTTGCTTCTGAAACTAAATTGAAAAGTGCATGTTTACTTGCCACCAAATCTCATATTGATGAGCTACATTTTAGCAAATCTGTTTGCTATGCTTTTGTGTGCAAAGAGGCGTTATTTTCATTCGAGGACATGCCTTCCTCTTTGCCCCCTGCTGTCACTAACATTTTGCAGGAGTTCGCTGACGTCTTCCCACAAGACGTGTGATACATCTCCAACGTATCTATAATTTTTGATTGTTCCATGCTATTATATTACCTGTTTTGGATGTTTATGGGCTTTACTTTACACTTTTATAGCATTTTTTGGAATAGCCTACTAACAGGAGGCCCAGCCAGAATTGATGTTTTTTTGCTTATTTCAGTGTTCGAAGAAAAGGAATATCAAACGGAGTCCAAACGGAATAAAACCTTCGGGAGCGATCTTTTTGGAACAAACGTGATCCAGGGGACTTGGAGTGGACGTCAAGCAACAGAGGAGGCGGCCACGAGGGTGCCCGGCGCGCCCCTATAGGTGGGCGCGCCCCCACCCTCATGGGCCCCTCGAGCGTCCACCGACCTACTTCTTCCTCCTATATATACCCATGTACCCTGAAAACATCGAGGAGCACCACGAAAAACTATTTCCACTGCCGTAACCTTCTGTATCCACGAGATCCCATCTTGGAGCCTTCGCAGGGCGCTCCGTCGGAGGGGGAATCGACCATGGAGGGCCTCTACATCATCTCCAAGGCTCTTCCGATGAGTTGTGAGTAGTTTACCATAGAGCTTCGGGTCCATAGTTATTAGTTAGATGGCTTCTTCTCTCTCTTGGAATCTCAATACAAAGTTCTCCTCGATCTTCTTGGAGATCTATTCGATGTAACTCTTTTTGCGGTGTGTTTGTCGAGATCCGATGAATTGTGGGTTTAAGATCATCTTTATCTATGAGAAATATTTGAATCTCCTCTGAATTCTTTTATGTGTGATTAAGTTATCTTTGCAAGTCTCTTTGAATTATCAGTTTGGTTTGGCCTACTAGATTGATCTTTCTTGCAGTGGGAGAAGTGCTTAACTTTGTGTTCAATCTTGCGGTGTCCGTTCCCAGTGACAGCAGGGGCAGCAAGGCACGTATTGTATTGTTGCCATCGAGGATAAAAAGATGGGGTTTATATCATATTGCACGAGTTTATCCCTCTACGCCATGTCATCTTTCTTAATGCGTTACTCTATTCTTTATGAACTTAATACTCTAGATGCATGCTAGATTGCGGTCGATGTGTGGAGTAATAGTAGTAGATGCACGCAGGAGTCAGTCTACTAGTCACGGACGTGATGCCTATATACATGATCATGCCTAGATAATCTCATAATTATTCGCTTTTCTATCAATTTCTCGACAGTAATTTGTTCACCCATCGTAATACTTATGCTATCTTGAGAGAAGCCACTAGTGAAACCTATGGCCCCCGGGTCTATCTTTTATCATATAAGTTTATCATCTACTTTTATTTGCATCTTTACTTTTCCAATCTATAAAATACCAAAAATATATTTATCTTATCATATTATCTCTATCAGATCTCACTTTCGCAAGTGGCCGTGAAGGGATTGACAACCCCTTTATTGCGTTGGTTGCGAGGTTCTTGTTCGTTTGTGTAGGTGCGTGGGACTTTTGAGGAGCCTCCTACTGGATTGATACCTTGGTTCTCAAAAACTAAGGGAAATACTTACGCTACTTTGCTGCATCACCCTTTCCTCTTCAAGGAAAACCAACGCAAGCTCAAGACGTAGCAAGAAGGATTTCTGGCGCCGTTGCCGGGGAGGTCTTTGCTCAAGTCAAGACATACCAAGTACCCATCACAAACTTATCTCCCTCGCATTACATTATTTGCCATTTTCCTCTCGTTTTCCTCTCCCCCACTTCACCCTTGCCATTTTATTCGCCCTCTCTTTCCCAATATCCTCTCTTTTTCGCTTGCCTTTTTGTTTGCTTGTGTGTTGGATTGCTTGTCGCTATGGCGCAGGATAATACCAAGTTGTGTGATTTTTCCAACACCAATAATAATGATTTCCTTAGCACTCCGATTGCTCCTCTTAATAATGTTGAGTCTTGTGAAATCAATGCTGCTTTGCTGAATCTTGTTATGAAAGATCAATTCTCCGGCCTTCCTAGTGATGATGCCGCTACCCATCTAAACAACTTTGTTGATTTGTGTGAGATGCAAAAGAAGAAAGATACGGATAATGATATTGTTAAATTGAAGTTATTTCCGTTTTCACTTAGAGATTGTGCTAAAGTTGGTTTTGTCTTTGCCTAAGAATAGTATTGATTCATGGAATAAGTGCAAAGATGCTTTTATCTCTAAGTATTTTCCTCCCGCTAAGCTTATCTCTCTTAGGAACGATATTATGAATTTTAAACAACTTGATCATGAGCATGTTGCCCAATCTTGGGAAAGAATGAAATTAATGATTCGCAATTGCCCTACTCATGGTTTGAACTTATGGATGATCATACAAAAATTTTATGCCGGATTGAATTTTGCTTCTAGGAATCTTTTAGATTCCGCCGCGGGAGGCACTTTCATGGAAATCACCTTAGGATAAGCTACTAAACTCCTTGATAATATTATGGCTAATTATTCTCAATGCTAGAAAGATCTACTAGTAAGAAAGTGCATGCTATAGAAGAAATTAATGTTTTGAGTGGGAAGATGGATGAACTTCTAAAATTGTTTGCTACTAAGAGTGCTCCTATTGATCCCAATGATATGCCTTTGTCTACTTTGATTGAGAATAACAATGAATTTATGGATGTGAATTTTGTTGGTAGGAATAATTTTGGTAACAATGCTTATAGAGGAAACTTTAATCCTAGACCGTTCCCTAGTAATTCCTCTAATAATTATGGAAATTCCTACAATAATTCTTATGGTAATTTTAATAAGATGGCCTCTGATTTTGAGAATAGTGTTAAAGAATTTATGATCTCTCAAAAGAATTTTAATGCTTTGCTTGAAGAAAAATTGCTTAAAGTTGATGATTTGGCTAGGAACGTTGATAGACTTTCGCTTGATGTTGATTCTTTGAAACTTAGATCTACTCCTCCTAAGCATGATATCAATGAGTCTCTCAAAGCTATGAGAATTTCCATTGATGAGTGCAAAGAAAGAACCGCTAGGTTGCGTGCTAAGAAAGATTGCTTTGTAAAAGCGTGTTCTTCTAGTTTCCATGAAAATAATGATGAAGATCTAAAAGTTATTGATGTGTCCCCTATTAAATCTTTGTTTTGAAATATGAATCTTAATAATGATGGGACTGGAGATGAGTCAACTTTAGTTAAAAGGCATCCCAATGATTTGGAGTTTTTAGATCTTGATGCTAAATTTGGTAAAAGTGGGATTGGAGAGGTCAAGACTTTAAATAGCATTGAACCCACTATCTTGGATTTCAAGGAATTTAATTATGATAATTGTTCTTTAGTAGATTGTATTTCCTTGTTGCAATCCGTGTTGAATTCTCCTCATGCTTATAGTCAAAATAAAGCTTTTACCAAACATATTGTTGATGCCTTGATGCAATCTTATGATGAAAAACTTAATTTGGAAGTTTCTATACCTAGAAAACTTTATTATGAGTGGGAACCTACTATAAAGATTAAAATTAAAGATCATGAGTGTTATGCTTTGTGTGACTTGGGTGCTAGTGTTTCCACGATTCTGAAAACTTCATGTGATATTCTAGGTTTCCATGATCTTGATGATTGCTCTTTAAATTTGCACCTTGCGGAATCCACAATTAAGAAACCTATGGGAAGGATCAATGATTTTCTTATTGTTGCACATAGGAATTATGTGCCCGCAGATTTTATCATTCTTGATATAGATTGCAATCTTTCTTGTCCGATTATTCTTGGTAGACCTTTCCTTAGAACGATTGGTGCAATTATTGATATGAAGGAAGGGAATATTAGATTCCAATTTCCGTTAAGGAAATGCATGGAGCACTTTCCAAGAAATAAATTTAAATTACCTTATTAATCTATCATGCGAGCTACTTATGAATTGAGTGCCCAAGATGGCACTACTTAGATCTATCCTGGCTTTTATGCCTAGCTTGGGGCGTTAAACAATAGTGCTAGTTGGGAGGCAACCCAATCTTATTTTTGTTTTTTTGTTTTTTCTTCTGTTTAGTAATAAATATTTCATCTAGCTTCTGTTTAGATGTGTTTTCATGTTTTAATTAGTGTTTGTGCCAAGTAGAACCTATAGGATAACCTACAATGATAGTTAATTTTATTCTGCTGAAAAACAGGAACTTTGCACGCACAAAAATAATTTTAGTAATTCACATAAAAGTGCTTTTGCATTGATTCTTTTTTTCTGTAGATCAATAGACAAATTTCCCAGGACTTCCTATTTTGGTAGGATTTTTAAAGTTCCATAAGTATTCGAGAGTTACATATTGCTACAGATTGTTCTGTTTTTGACAGATTCTGTTTTTCATGTGTTGTTTGCTTATTTTGATGCATCTATGGCTAGTATGTAGGGTATGAACCATAGAGAAGTTAGAATACAGTAGGTTTAACACCAATATAAATAAATAATGAGTTCATTACAGTACCTTATGTGGTGGTTTTTCTTTGTTGCACTAACGGAGCTTATGAGATTTCCTGTTGAGTTTTGTGTTGTGAAGTTTTCAAGTTTTGGGTAAAGATTTGATGGACTATGGAATAAGGAGTGGCAAGAGCCTAAGCTTGGGTATGCCCATGGCACCCCAAGTTATTCAAGGATAACCAAAAGCCTAAGCTTGGGGATGCCCCGGAAGGCATCCCCTCTTTCGTCTTCGTCTATTGGTAACTTTACTTGGAGCTATGTTTTTATTCGCCACATGATATGTGTTTTGCTTGGAGCGTCTTGTATGATATTAGTCTTTGCTTTTTAGTTACCACAATCATCCTTGCTATACACACCTTTTGGGAGAAGCCCACTTGATTCGAATTTATTAGAATACTCTTTGTGCTTCACTTATATCTTTTAGGCTAGATAGTTTTGCTCTTGTACTTCACTTATATCTTTTAGAGCACGGCGGTGGCTTAATTTTGAAGAAATTGTTGATCTCTCATGCTTCACTTATATTATTTTGAGAGTCTCTTTGAACAGCATGGTATTTGCTATGGTTATAAAATTGATCCTAGAATGATGGGCATCCAAGTTGGGTATAATGAAAACTATCATAGGAAGTGAATTGGATGCTATGATCAATTTGATACTTGTTAATTTTTTTGAGATATGGAGGTGGTGATATTAGAGTCATGCTAGTTGGGTAATTGTGAATTTAAAGAATGCTTGTGTTGAAGTTGGCAAGTCCCGTAGCATGCACGTATGGTAACCGTTGTGTAACAAATTTGAAATATGAGGTGTTCTTAGATTGTCATCCTTATGAGTGGCGGTCGGGGACGAGCGATGGTCTTTTCCTACCAATCTACCCCCCCTAGGAGTATGCGCGTAGTGCTTGGTTTTTGATGACTTGTAGATTTTTGCAATAAGTATATGAGTTCTTTATGACTAAAGTTGAGTCTATGGATTATACGCACTCTTACCCTTCCATCATTGCTAGCCTCTTCGGTACCGTGCATTGCCCTTTCTCATCTTGAGAGTTCGTGCAAACTTCGCCGGTGCATCCAAACCCCGTGATACGATACACTCTATCACACATAAACCTCCTTATATCTTCCTCAAAACAGCCACCATACCTACCTATTATGGCATTTCCATAGCCATTCCAAGATATATTGCCATGCAACTTTCCACCGTTCCATTCATCATCATGACACACATCATCATTGTCATATTGCCTTGCATGATCATGTAGTTGACATCGTATTTGTGGGAAAGCCACCATGCATAATTTTTCATACATGTCACTCTTGATTCATTGCCCATCCCGGTACACCACCGGAGGCATTCATATAAAGTCATATCTTGTTCTAGTTTTGAGTTGTAACTCATGAGTTGTAAATAAATAGAAGTGTGATGATCATCATTATTAGAGCATTGTCCCCAAATAAAAAAAAGAAGGCCAAAAAAAATAAAGGCCAAAGAAAAAAAAGGAAAATAATAAAAAAGAAAGGCCAAAAAAAAGGAAAGGCCCAAAAAGAAAAAAAAGAAAAAAAAGAAGAAAAAGAAAATAAAAAGGGGGCAATGTTACTATCCTTTTCCACAATTGTGCTTCAAAGTAGGACCATGTTCTTCATATATAAACTCTTTTATGTTGTCACTTTCATATACTAGTGGGAATTTTTCATTATAGAACTTGGCTTGTATATTCCTACGATGGGCTTCCTCAAATGCCCTAGGTCTTCGTGAGCAAGCAAGTTGGATGCACACCCACTAGTTTCTTTTGTTGAGCTTTCATACATTTATAGCTCTAGTGCATTCGTTGCATGGCAATCCCTACTCCTCATGTTGACATCGATTGATGGGCATCTCCATAGCCCGTTGATTATCCTCGTCAATGTGAGACTTTCTTCCTTTTTGTCTTCTCCAAACAATCTCCATCATCATATTCTATTCCACCCATAGTGCTATATCCATGGCTCACGCTCATATATTGTGTGAAAGTTGAATTTTTTTGAGATTACTAAAGTATGAAACAATTGCTTGGCTTGTCATCGGGGGTGCGCAAGATGAGAGCATTCTTGTGTGACGAAAATGGAAGCATGACCAAACTATATGGTTTTGTAGGGATGAACTTTCTTTAGCCATGGTATTTTGAGAAGACATGATTGCTTAGTTAGTATGCTTGAAGTATTACTATTTCTTATGTCAATATGCACTTTTATTTTGAATCATTTGGATATGAACATTCATGCCACAATAAAGAAAATTACATTGAGAATTATGTTAGGTAGCATTCCACATCAAAAATTCTATTTTTATCAATTACCTACTCGAGGACGAGCAGGAATTAAGCTTGGGGATGCTTGATACGTCCCCAACATATCTATAATTTTTTATTGTTCCATGCTATTATATTACCCGTTTTGGATGTTTATGGGGTTTACTTTACACTTTTATATCATTTTTTGGACTAACCTACTAACCGGAGGCCCAGCCCGAATTGCTGTTTTTTTTGCCTATTTCAGTGTTTCGAAGAAAAGGAATATCAAACAGAGTCCAAACGGAATGAAACCTTCGGGAGCGATCTTTTTGGAACAAACGTGATCCAGGGGACTTGGAGTGGACGTCAAGCAACAGAGGAAGCGACCACGAGGGTGCCCGGCGCGCCCCTTATAGGTGGGCGCGCCCCCCACCCTTGTGGGCCCCTCGAGCATCCACCGACCTACTTCTTCCTCCTATATATACCCATGTACCCTGAAAACATCGAGGAGCACCACGAAAAACTATTTCCACCACCGTAACCTTTTGTATCCGCGAGATCCCATATTGGATCCTTCGCCGGTGCTCCACCAGAGGGGGAATCGACCACGGAGGGCCTCTACATCATCTACAAGGCTCTTCCGATGAGTTGTGAGTAGTTTACCACAGTCCTTCAGGTCCATAATTATTAGCTAGATGGCTTCTTCTCTCTCTTTGAATCTCAATACAAAGTTCTCCTCAATCTTCTTGGAGATCTATTCGATGTAACTCTTTTTGCGGTGTGTTTGTCGAGATCCAATGAATTGTGGGTTTATGATCAAGTTTATCTATGAGAAATATTTGAATCTCCTCTGAATTCTTTTATGTGTGGTTAAGTTATCTTTGCAAGTCTCTTTGAATTATTAGTTTGGTTTGGCCAACTAGATTGATCTTTCTTGCAATGGGAGAAGTGCTTAGCTCTGGGTTCTTCAATCTTGCGGTGTCCTTTCCCAGTGATAGCAGGGGCAACAAGGCACATATTGTATTGTTGCCATCGAGGATAAAAAGATGAGGTCTATATCATATTGGATGAGTTTATCCCTCTACATCATGTCATCTTTCTTAATGCGTTACTCTGTTCTTTATGAACTTAATACTCTAGATGCATGCTGGATAGCGATCGATGTGTGGAGTAATAGCAGTAGATGCAGGCAGGAGTTGGTCTACTTGTCACGGACGTGATGCCTATATACATGATCATGCCTAGATAATCTCATAATTATTCGCTTTTCTATCAATTGCTCGACAGTAATTTGTTCACCCACCGTAATTCTTATGATATCTTGAGAGAAGCCACTAGTGAAACCTATGGCCCCCGGGTCTATCTTTTATCGTATAAGTTTATCATCTACTTTTATTTGCATCTTTACTTTTCCAATCTATAAAATACCAAAAATATATTTATCTTATCATATTATCTCTATGAGATCTCACTTTTGCAAGTGGTCGTGAAGGGATTGACAACCCCTTTATTGCGTTGGTTGCGAGGTTCTTGTTTGTTTGTGTAGGTGCGTGGGACTTTTGAGGAGCCTCCTACTGGATTGATACCTTGATTCTCAAAAACTGAGGGAAATACTTATGCTACTTTGCTGCATCACCCTTTCCTCTTCAAGGAAAACCAACGCATTCTCAAGACGTAGCAACGTGCCTCCAGGATTACCACCTATTTGAGGGATTGGGCATCAAATTGACTTAATTCCCGGTGCATCGCTACCCAACCGTGCACCATACCGTACCAATCTAGATGAGACGAAGGAGATTATGCGTCAAGTACAAGAGCTGCTCGACAAAGGTTATATACGTGAATCTCTTAGCCCTTGTGCTGTTCCTATTATACTAGTGCTTAAAAAAGGATGGTACATCGCGTATGTGTGTTGATTGTAGAGGCATTAATAATATTACTATTCGTTATCGTCATCCTATTCCTAGGCTAGATGATATGCTTGATGAATTGAGTGGCTCTACAATATTCTCCAAGTTGATTTGCGTAGTGGATACCATCAAATTCGTATGAAATTGGGAGATGAATGGAAAACAACATTTAAATATAAGTTTGGTTTATATGAGTGGTTAGTCATGCCTTTTGGGTTAACTAATGCACCTAGTACTTTCATGAGACTAATGAATGAAGTTTTACGTGCTTTCATTGGACGATTTGTGGTTGAGGGAGTCCTAGGTGTAAGGTGGTGAAGCTGGAGTCTGTAGGACTCCAGGAGCCCCCGGAGAAACGGATGTATGGGAAATCCGAGTCCCCTTATTAGATAGGGGATGAAGCATACCCGCTCTGCTTTGGAAGGGTTGGGGACACTCTCCGCCTGCTTTCCACCCCTGAAGGTGGCCAGTCCGGCTCGAACCGGAACCATGAAGGTTGGGGGAAGATATCCCTCGGTTTGGAGCGTCACTAGCTCACTGTGTGGAACTGAGCATCTCCCCCAATCTCCTGGCTGAGGGCTGGGAGCGCGAGAGGAGGAGCCGCGTCGACTATCCATGATGGAATGGATTTTTGTTAGAGGCGCTTCGATGAGTACTGCGGAAGGAGGATGGTGTGAGTTGGATCTAGATCCTCGCCTCTCTTATAGGCGGCTCGTTCGCGCGGCTAGGGGGTAAAATGTAAAATACCCTAGCTTTTCGCATTCATACGACACGTGGAAGAGGGCCATTATTGGACGTAGAAGCCAAGGAGCGCAACATTTATAAGGAAGCCGGACACTTTCGGCAGGTACATGAAGTTTGAAGGAGAACCCGCCTTGCAACGCCGAAGACAATATACGCGCCGGACTCGTCGTCATTGAAGCCTGGTTCGGGGGCTACTGAGGGAGTCCTGGACTAGGGGGTGTCCGGATAGCCGAACTATCATCATCGGCCGGACTCCAAGACTATGAAGATACAAGATTGAAGACTTCGTCCCGTGTCCGGATGGGACTTTCCTTGGCGTGGAAGGCAAGCTTGGCGATACGGATATGTAGATCTCCTACCATTGTAACCGACTCTGTGTAACCCTAGCCCTCTCCGGTGTCTATATAAACCGGATGGTTTAGTCCGTAGAATAACAACAATCATACCATAGGCTAGCTTCTAGGGTTTAGCCTCCTTGATCTCGTGGTAGATCTACTCTTGTAATACCCACATCATCAATATCAATCAAGCAGGACGTAGGGTTTTACCTCCATCAAGAGGGCCCGAACCTGGGTAAAACATCGTGTCCCTTGTCTCCTGTTACCATCCGCCTAGACGCACAGTTCGGGACCCCCTACCCGAGATCCGCCGGTTTTGACACCGACATTGGTGCTTTCATTGAGAGTTCCTCTGTGCCGTCGCAATCAGGAAGGATGCCTCCTCCCGTCTTTAAAGACGGTACCGTTGCCAAAGGAGCTTTGGCCGCCGGTCAAGCTATCCGGCTAGGTGGTTTCCTTATGACCGCCTGTTCGGCCACCGCTTCGACGATGACCTCTCGGGTCATCAAAAGCGATCTTCGCATTAACTCGGAATTCGCCGAGCAGCTGGATCCAATGGAGCTCTCTTCCGTAAACGAGCTCTTGGATCGCATCGCCGCCCTGGGAGTCGCTACAGACTACGATCAGATTGGGCTTAAAACCGATCTGAGAGAAATTAACTCTCCCCAGGCTACCCACCATGTTGCTGTGGTAGAAGAATAACGCGGTGACTTTTCCCCTATGATAAGAACCAGTTTTGTCCGGATTCCCGATCCCTCCATGCCGGATTCCCACGGAGGGACGGACGTCAATCGAGTACTGAACCTAAAGTCAGGCAGCGAACTAGATTCGTTGGACGACCTCCAGCAATCCAAGCTTCCAAATCCGGAAATTCCTCGGCCTTTGAGCCTCAGATTGGGTGGGGTTCCGAATTTAGTTCCACCCGCCCACCCAAACACAAGCGATCTATCCAAATACGGCAAGAGCCAGATGAAACAGTACATCATTACTGGGCCAGATTCCTCCTGGTTATGGACATGATAAAGGACTGCCATGAGGAAAGCGCAATCTCTATTTTCTGCAATAATTGCACGGACAAGGGAATTGTGAACTCCATAAGTCGTCGCAAGGTCACGCGCTTCGCTGACCTGGCGACCATAGTACGAAAATACTGTGCGATGGAGAGTGCTTGGAAAACCGAAACTAGATTTTGGGACAATCCGGCCCTAACACAACCTTAGTCCGGAATAAAAGGGTGCACCATGCTCAAGCACCTGGGTCAAAAACCAAAAAGCAAAAACCCCCCAAAGGGTACGGAACCGTACTGGAAGGATGGCTCAGCGGACCCTGCAAAATCCATAATGCAGAAGGCGCCACTCCAACACATAGCCTCCAGGCATGTTGGATACTACGGCAGGTGGCCAAAAGTGGCGAAGGGCTTCTAGCCCCGGACAACCAGCCCAACAGCACCAGTACGGTATCAACAGTCTTCGAGACTTTCGCATCAAATAATATGCGGAAACGAACAATCCGCAGCCTCGCCGAAGTCTACCAAGTAGCAACAACAAATCCATGGAGCGACACGGCTATCACCTTCAATGCCAGCGACGAACCTAAATTCCGAACAGCCCGAGCACCAGCCGCATTGGTCCTCAGTCCCATAGTGGATGGCTTTCGTCTTACCAAGGTACTCATGGATGGCGGCAGCGGATTAAACCTCATCTACGAGGAAACTCTCCAAAAAATGGAAATAGACTGGAGCCGCATTGAGCGAAGCAGCACAACCTTTAGAGGAATAATCCCTAGTCGGGAAGTACGCTGCACAGGAAAAATCACACTAGATGTGGTGTTCGGCTCGCCGGACAACTACAGGTCCGAGGAAGTCACGTTCCAAGTGGCCCCGTTCAGCAGCGGATATCACGCTCTATTAGGGCGAGAGGCATTCACAATTTTCCAAGCCGTACCCCATTACGGGTACATGAAGCTCAAAATGCCCGGGCCCAATGGAATCATCACTCTGATCAGTGATCCGGACATAGCACTCCGCGCCGAAAACAAGACAGCCGCACTAGCCCTAGAGGCACTATCCGAAGCACTAGCGGCAGAAGAACTCACGGCACTACGCTCCATGGTGAATAGGGACGATGTGATACTCGACAAGAGATCTAAGTCCACGTCTTTCAAACCAGCAGACGAAATAGTCAAATTCCAGGTCCATCCTACGGACCCCACAAAGACGGCCTCCATTGGGGCACAATTAAACCCTGATGTAGAAGCCGCACTACGAGAATTCCTTCGGGAAAATTGGGACATTTTTGCCTGGCACCCTTCAGATATGCCAGGAATCCCACGCAGGCTGGCAGAGCACAGCCTAAATATCCTAAAAGGATTCAAGCCAGTCAAACAGGCTCTTCGACGATTTTCCGAACCCAAAAGACAGGCAATGGGAGAGGAGCTAGCCAAACTATTGGAAGCCGGATTCATCAGAGATATAAAACATCCGGACTGGCTAGCAAACCTGGTAATGGTACCAAAAAAGGACAAATCCTGGCGCCTTTGTGTGGATTTTAAAGACCTTAATAAGGCCTGTCCAAAGGATCCTTTCCCCCTCCCCCGCATCGACCAAATCATCGATGCTACCGCGGGGCACGATTCATTGTGTTTCCTCGACGCATACTCCGGATACCATCAAATCAAGATGGCGGAAACAGACCAGGCCGCAACGGCATTCATTACTCCATACGGACCATTCTGCTTCAACACAATGCCCTTTGGACTTAAAAACGCCGGTGCAACATATCAGCGCATGATTCAGACATGTCTGGCTACCCAGATCGGCAAAACAGTGGAGGCATACGTAGACGATGTGGTCGTCAAGACCAAACACGTCGAAACTCTAATAGACGATTTGAGGCTCACATTCGACAACCTCCGAGCATATGACATTAAGCTTAACCCGGAAAAATGCGTTTTCGGCGTACCAGCCGGAAAGCTCTTGGGCTTCATTGTATCCGGTAGAGGAATTGAAGCAAACCCAGCCAAGATCCGAGCTCTGTCACAATTGGACATCCCAAAAGACCTCAAACAAATACAAAAATTGACCGGATGCGTGGCGGCCCTAAGCCGCTTCATCTCCCGTTTGGGAGAAAAAGGCATTGCCCTCTACGCCTCCTCAGGCGCACCGAACACTTCGAATGGACGGATGCTGCCACAGCCGGACTCGAAGAAATAAAGGCCATACTGGCAACAAATCCGGTCCTGGCCGCGCCCAACTTGGGCGAACCAATGTTGTTATATATCGCGGCAACACATCAAGTTGTAAGCGCGGTGCTCGTCGTCGAACGAGAAACAGAAGGGCACAAATTCCCTCTTCAAAAACCAGTGTACTACGTATCCACTGTCCTAACTCCATGCAAGTCCCGGTACCCACATTATCAAAAGATAGCGTACGCGGTGTTCATGGCATCCCGGAAGCTGCGACACTACTTTCAAGAGTGTTCGATAACAGTGGCCTCCGAAGTACCTCTCAACGACATCATAAACAATCGCGACGCGACGGGCAGGATTGCAAAATGGGCCATTGAGCTTTTACCATTCGATATAACCTACAAACCGCGGCGAGCTATAAAGTCGCAAGTTTTGGCTGACTTCGTCGCTGAATGGACTGAAGCCGAACTCCCTAAAGAGTACGGCGCATACTCCAATTGGATTATGCACTTCGACGGCTCTAAAATGTTGGCCGGCTTGGGGGCTGGCGTCGTCTTGACGTCCCCAACCGGAGATACAGTCCAATACGTACTTCAAATAATGTACACGGACTCCAACAACGCAGCCGAATACGAGGCCCTTCTACATGGTCTCCGGATGGCCATCTCCATGGGCATTCAACGCCTAGAGGTCCGCGGGGATTCAAACCTCGCAATATCCCAAGTAAATGGAGACTTTGACGCCAAGGATCCGAAAATGGCAGCCTACCGTAACGCCGTCTTAAAAATGTCAGCTCGGTTCGAAGGACTCGAATTCCACCACGTAGCCCGGGACAACAACCAGGCAGCCGACGTGTTGGCACGCATCGGCGCAAAACGCGACGCCGTCCCTCCAAACATCTTCCTGGAGCGGCTCTTTAAGCCATCCGTACTATGGGAAGAGGAGTCCGGAAATAGCAACCCGGAACCAACCGCGCCACCCAACACGGAACATTCTGACACAGTCGGTGGCTCAGCCAATGAAATAACACCCTCAGCCCACGAAATAATGGCAGTAATCGCCCCGTGGACGGAACCATTCCTAGCCTACTTAACTAGGCAGGAACTCCCCGAAGACCAAAATGAGGCCCGCTGCATAGTTCGGCGATCTAAAGCCTACAAGGTCCATGAGGGAGAACTTTATAAGAAAAGCACAACCGGAGTCCTTCAAAGGTGTATCTCCGAAGAGGAAGGGCGAAATCTCCTGGCTGAAATTCACGCCGGACTCGGTGGGCACCACGCCGCAGCCCGGGCCCTTGTAGGCAAGGCCTTCCGTACAGGATTTTATTGGCCGACTGCCCGGGCAGATGCTCAGGACTTAGTCCAACGATGCGTCGGTTGCCAGCTCTTTGCTAATCAAAGCCACATGCCACCCACCGCCCTCAAAACTATACCCATCACCTGGCCGTTCGCGGTCTGGGGGCTTGATATGGTTGGACCCCTTAAAGGGGAACCCACAAGCAAAAATACCTATTGGTCATGGTGGACAAATTCACCAAATGGATAGAGGCCAAGCCAGTTAAAACGGCCGAATCCGGACCCGTGATAGACTTCATATCCGGGGTAGTACACCGTTATGGTGTCCCCCACAGCATCATCACTGATAACGGCACGAATTTCACGGCCGACGAGGTTAAACTCTGGTGCAAAAACATGGGCATCAAGCTCGACTACGCTTCAGTCTATCACCCCCAAACTAACGGTCAAGTCGAACGAGAAAATGGTCTAATCATGAGCGGCATCAAACCCAGACTAGTGCGGTCCCTCAAGGAATCTAACACGCACTGGGTAGAGGAGCTCGACTCCGTACTCTGGGGGCTGCGGACCACGCCAAACCGCACTACCGGATTCACACCATTTTTTATGGTATACGGCGCAAAGGCAGTTTTGCCCTGCGACATAATCCATGACTCACCTCGTGTGCGCATGTACGAAGAAAGAGAAGCCGAGCTAGATCGGCAGGACAGTTTGGACGCCTTAGAAGAGGAGCGTGACGTGGCAAAAGCTCGTTCCGCATTCTACCAACAGCAGGCTTGAAGATATCAAAGTAGAGAAGTACGGGCCAAAACTTACAATGTTGGCGAACTAGTTCTACGCCTGCCAGACCAGAAAAAGGACAAGCTCAAGCCCACATGGGAAGTCCCTTCATCATCGACCAGGTCCTGACCGGCGGAGCGTACCGTCTGCGAAATGCATCGGATAACCGACTCGAGCCGAACCCATGGAACGCAGCCCATCTCCGAAGATTCTACGCCTAACGCCGGACTCAGAGTTCGTCTCCCTCCTCCGTCCACCTTTTACATTTTCACTGTCTCTTGTCCCCCTCCTTCTTCCCACTTTTTTTTTAGTAAAAGCCTTTGATAGCCTGATTTGCGCATTGTTCGCACACACTTGATGTGCTCCTAGCACTCATTATACCTGGGGGCTTCTTTAACAAGAAGCTTATTTATACGGGCTTCATGCCCAACACATGTGTCATACTTCCGCATGTACCTTTTATTCACCATTATATGCATCGATATGACTTAAGTTTGGGCCAAGCTGGGTTGGCTGGCTCCTGTGCTTACCCCTACGTTCCCGATTGTTCGGCTAGGAGGTAAAGGGAGCACCTCTGCGATTGTTACTGCCGGGTCAGCCGGATGTGTACCTCAGACTGGGTGAAGCCGAAAGCTAGCGTTCTTAAGGGAATATTCGATCGGTGACTTGAAAGATGATTTATTACTTATTTAACTTATCTGCCCCCAGATGCTTTTTCTGCTCTCTTCGCAGTGTGGGCATGCACTTTAGGGCATGCCTCCCAGGGAAAGGAACCCCTAACGGAACTATTCTCCCTGGAAGATGTTTCTTACTAACCATGTAATATAACATAACTAGTTGGGCACTTGTCTGATAAAGCACTAATGACCCCTACGCCTGGTTTCCATGCATGCCCCGGTTTTTTCATAACTGAGAAGGTATTCGGACACACTCCGGACTCTAGGGTCCCGAGGTTGAAGCGAAAAGGTCGGCAAAGACAAACGATCTACAATCCGGCTAGAAGGCATTTACATGTCATTTTAAAATACATCGTCAAATTGACTGATTGTACTCCTCTTCAATCCCGTCTAACAGGCTGTCTAATTTACAGTCCTGTTGGGAATACTTAGCGGCCAACTCTACTTGGCCGTACATTAAGCTCACAGGGATCTCCTTCCCATCGGGCCCCACAGGTCCGACCTCGGCCATGTGGTTCGGATCCGCCTTCTTGTACCACGTCTTCACCATGGCCCAGGCCTCCCTGGCGCCTTGACGGCAGGCCGATATCTTCCACAGACGGAAGCGCTGCCGTGCTCCCTGAAGCTTCTCGGCAAGCCCTTCAAGGCTTTCGGGTAGGGAGACGGACGGCCATAAGGCCTGGGCGACGCCACTCATCGCTTGCCGAACACGTTCGTGCAGTTGCATCAGCTCGGGGAGTTGGTCACCCGTTGAACCGGGCATTCCCTCCGCAGGGCGACCTGTGAGCACACCTAAAGACACATTTCTGTCAATCGACTTCCTCGCCGAACTCTTCTTTTCAAAGGAGTTTGCTCAAGCACTTACTATAAATGCCGCGACGAAGCCGCTGATTCTCCTTCACGGAGCCAGACAGCTGGGCCCGAACACCTTTCAGCTCTTCTCCTAGCTGGGTGTGGGCATCTTGGAGCTTGTTCCTCTCCTGCTGCACCTTCATAAGCACCCTCTCGCCGGCCTTCAGCTGGCGCAGTAGCTGTTGCTTGTCCGGATCTAGTCCGGCACCCTCTGCAATATTATTGTCAGATTTACGCACACGCCGCACTTTATTAACTACTTATCTTTTCGAAGTATGTATTACCAGCGGGGGTCTCTGTAGCTCCCCCTGTGGTGACCAGTGCGGCCTCAAGTTGGGCCTTGCACTCTTGAAGCTCCTGGGACAGGTGGGTATTCTTCTCCGTAAGATCCTGCATAACAAATGATCCTTAAATCAGTTATTTTAACTATTTTAAGTCTCGGGGGCTACTGGCATATATAACTATTAAAATTGCTTACCCGTATGTCCTTCACATACTGCTCCGTGGCTCTGGTTAAACCATCTTGAGCGGCACGGAGGTGCGCATCTCCCTCATTAAAGGCATTCAACGCCTCCGGGGAGAAACACGCGTCACGAAGAACTGTCCGGTGATGCTTGTGATTCATGGCGCTCTCCACCTCAGACCTGGTGGCGGACAGCCTGTCGGCATCCTCCGTTGGAGGAGCATCCGGCTCGTGCCTTGTGTTTGCCTCCCCTTCCGGACCACGCATTGGAGCATGGCTGGCGGAGGCTTGATTGGCAACCTCTCCGGACACTGTCCGGCGAGCGCTCTTTCTCCTGGAAAATTCATGAGCGTTAATATACCTCCTAGGAATCCTTCCCTTAAAAACAGCGGTGTGCTGTACCGTTGCGGCAACATTTCAATTCGCGTCGCACTCCTCTTCCGCCTGTTGGGCCGAACTGACCCTTGTTGGTCAGCCGCCGCGGGTTCGGCTTCCCGCCTTAAAGATGCCTCCTGCGATGCACCATCGGTATAGGATGGTCAGAAATGAGCATGGATCAAATGATGGTGTCAGGACTTCGGTCGTAGTCACCTGGGAAGCCGGAAATAAACCGGGGTAATCAGCCGTAATGGCGACTAGAACATTGTCCATGCTAAGTTGGTGGAACACCCCGTCAATCAGCTCCACCTTTATGTCTGGATCCTCTTCGGAGGCCGGATCAAGGGATCGTTCCGGATCCTCGGGCTGTGGAGTCAGGCTTTGTATGCCCTCCACGTCCCGACGCAGCTCCTGCGTCAAAATCACAAAGTAAGACACTTGACTTTGGAAATATGGATCGGATAGATAAACATCCGCTTACCCAGCTCCGAGGGTTAGTCATGGAGAATCCATTCAATGGACTCTTCCGGAGGAAGTCCTCTTTCTCCCCCTTGTACAAACCGGACAAGATCTTTACCAGATCGGGGGCCGATCCCGGCCCTCTGCGGCCATGACGGGTGGCGTCATCTTCCCCGTTGAAATCCCACATGGGGTGGCCCCTATATTGGAGCGGCTGCACCCCTCGCATAATGCACGTGGCCATGATTCCAATCATGGTCAATCCGGAATGGGCCAGTAACCTAATCCGGCCCATTAGATAATGGACGCTCCCATAATCTTCCCGTTGAGGGCTCCGCGGGCGCCAACTCAGGCGTTTCTTCAAGGGAGCATTGCTGAACTCCGGGAGGCTGATCCGAACTGGATCCGGTAGAGGGGCATCCTCCATGTACAACCATTCTGAAGGCCAGTTTTCGGACGCCTTCTTCGAGGTACCGGATAGATATCCGGTCCCGGCGATGCGCCATATTTCGGCTCCGCCCACTTGATATATCGACCCCTCGTGAGAACGGGGTACGAGGCAAAACAATCTCTTCCACAGCGCAAAATGGGGCTCGATGCCCAAGAACAGCTCGCAAAGAGCTACGAAGCCCGCGATGTGCAGAATGGAGGCAGGTGTAAGGTGGTGAAGCTGGAGTCCGTAGAACTCCAGGAGCCCCCGGAGAAATGGATGTATGGGAAATCCGAGTCCCCTTATTAGATAAGGGACGAAGCATACCCGGTCTCCTTTGGAAGGGTTGGGGACGCTCTCCGCCTGCTTTCCACCCCTGAAGGTGGCCAGTCCGGCTCGAACCGGAACCATGAAGGCTGGGGGAAGATATCCCTCGATTTGGAGCGTGACTAGCTCGCTGTGTGGAACTGAGCATCTCCCCCAATGTCCTGGCTGAGGGCTGGGAGCGCGAGAGGAGGAGCCGCGTCGACTATCCATAATGGAATGGATTTTTGTCAGAGGCGCTTTGATGAGTACTTGCGGAAGGAGGATGGTGTGAGTTGGATCTAGATCCTCGCCTCTCTTATAGGCGGCTCGTTCGCGCGGCTAGGGGGTAAAATGTAAAAATACCCTAGCTTTTCGCATTCATACGACACATGGAAGAGGGACATTATTGGACGCAGAAGCCAAGGAGCGCAACATTTATAAGGAAGCCGGACACTGTTCGGCAGGTACATGAAGTTTGAAGGAGAACCCGCCTTGCAACGCCGAAGACAATATACGCGCCGGACTCGTCGTCATTGAAGCCTGGTTCGGGGGCTACTGAGGGAGTCCTGGACTAGGGGGTGTCCGGATAGCCGAACTATCATCATCGGCCGGACTCCAAGACTATGAAGATACAAGATTGAAGACTTCGTCCCTTGTCCGGATGGGACTTTCCTTGGCGTGGAAGGCAAGCTTGGCGATACGGATATGTAGATCTCCTACCATTGTAACCGACTCTGTGTAACCCTAGCCCTCTCCGGTGTCTATATAAACCGGATGGTTTAGTCCATAGAACAACAACAATCATACCATAGGCTAGCTTCTAGGGTTTAGCCTCCTTGATCTCGTGGTAGATTTACTCTTGTAACATCCACATCATCAATATCAATCGAGCAAGACGTAGGGTTTTACCTCCATCAAGAGGGCCCGAACCTGGGTAAAACATCGTGTCCCTTGTCTCCTGTTACTATCCGCCTAGACGCATAGTTCGGGACCCCCTACCTGAGACCTGCCGGTTTTGACACCGACAGAGGTAGTCTATTTTGATGATATACTGATTTATAACAAATCTTTGGAAGAACATTTGGAACATTTACGTGTTGTTTTTATTGCTCTACGTGATGCACGTTTGTTTGGTAACCTTGGGAAGTGCACCTTTTGCACCGACCGAGTATCTTTTCTTGGCTATGTTGTTACTCCACAGGGAATTGAAGTTGATAAAGCCAAGATTGAAGCTATTGAGAGTTGGCCTCAGCCCAAAACGGTCACACAAGCGAGGAGTTTTCTTGGACTCGCTGGTTTCTATAGGCGTTTTGTGAGAGATTTTAGCACCATTGCTGCACCTCTCAATGAGCTTACAAAGAAGGATGTGCCTTTTGTTTGGGGTACCGCACAGGAAGAAGCCTTCACGGTATTGAAAGATAAGTTGACACATGCTCCTTTACTCCAACTTACTGATTTTAATAAGACTTTTGAGCTTGAATGTGATGCTAGTGGAATTGGATTTCGAGGTGTGTTATTACAAGATGGCAAACCTTTTGCATACTTTTCTGAAAAATTGAGTGGGCCTAGTCTGAATTATTCTACTTATGATAAAGAATTATATGCTCTTGTTCGGACTTTAGAGACATGGCAACATTACTTATGGCCCAAAGAATTTGCTATACATTATGATCATGAATCTTTGAAACATATTAAAAGACAAGCTAAACTAAATCGTAGACATGCTAAATGGGTTGAATTCATTGAGACTTTCTGTTAGGTCATTAAAAACAAGAAGGGTAAAGAAAATGTTATTGCTGATGCATTATCTCGTCGCTATACTATGCTTTCACAAATTGACTTCAAAATATTTGGTTTGGAGACCATCAAAGATCAATACGTGCATGATTCTAATTTTAAAGAGGTAATGCAGAATTGTAAAGAAGGAAGAACATGGAACAAGTCCGTTATTAATGATGGCTTTGTGTTCCGTGCTAACAAGCTATGCATTCCAGCTAGCTTTGTTTGTCTTTTGTTGTTGCAGGAGGCGCATGGAAGAGGATTAATGGGACACTTTGGCATGAAGAAGACGGAGGACGTACTTGCTACACATTTCTTTTGGCCAAGGATGAGACGGGATGTTGAGTGTTTTGTTGCTCGCTGCACTACATGTCAAAAAGATAAGTCACGACTCAATCCTCATGGTTTATATATGCCTTTGCCTGTACCTAGTGTTCCTTGGGAGGATATATCTATGGACTTTGCTTTAGGTTTACCTCAAACAAAGAAGGGGAGGGATAGCATATTTGTTGTCGTGGATAGATTCTCGAAAATGGCACAGTTTATACCATGTCATATAAGCGATGATGTTGTTAATGTTGCTGATTTGTTCTTTCGTGAAATTATTCGCTTGCATGGTGTGCCAAATACTATTGTTTCAGATCATGATACTAAATTTCTTAGCCACTTTTGGAGATGTTTATGAGCTAAGTTGGGGACTAAACTGCTTTTTAGTACTACTTGTCACCCCCAAACTGATGGTAAAAGTGAAGTAGTCAATAGAACATTCTCTACTATGCTTAGGGCTGTTTTGAAGAATAATAAGAAAATGTGGGAAGAATGCTTGCCTCATATTGAATTAGCTTATAATCGTTCGTTGCATTCTACTACTAAGATGTGCCCTTTTGAAATTGTGTATGGGTTCCTACCTCGTGCACCCATTGATTTGTTGCCTCTTCCATCTTCGGAGAAGGTTAATTTTGATGCTAAACAACATGCTAAATTGGTCTTTAAAATGCATGAGTTAACTAAGGAAAACATTGAGCGTATGAATGCTAAATATAAACTAGCTGGAGATAAGGGTAGAAAACCTGTTGTCTTTGCACCTGGAGATCTTGTTTGGTTACATTTGCGTAAGGATAGATTTCCTGATTTACGCAAATCAAAGCGAATGCCACGTGCTGATGGTCCATTTAAGGTGTTAGAGAAAATAAATGATAATGCATATAAACTTGAGCTGCCTGCAAATTTTGGTGTTAGTCCCACTTTTAACATTGCAGATTTGAAGCCCTATTTGGGTGAGGAAGATGAGCTTTCGTCGAGGATGACTTCATTTCAAGAAGGGGAGGAAGATGAGGACATCAATACCATTGTTACACCCACAACCCCTACTGTTACATATACTGGACCAATTACTAGAGCTCGTGCACGCCAACTAAATTTTCAGGTACTTTCATTTCTTGGTAATGATTCTAATGTTCATGAGAATATGATGCTGCCTAAATAGGATACATTTGTTTTGCTTACAATTGAAGGGCTTGGAATGGATAAGAGGGATGAACACTGGAGCAAGACCAAGCATGGAGAGGATGGCATGTGCAAGGGGAACAAGAACGGAGTTACAAGTGATGATTTCAGGACTTTGAATCCACCATAATGAGTGCATGAAGCCTTGGACGAAATATACAAGATGCCACTTCATAAATTTCGTCCAAAGGCTATTCTAGGTGCTGTGTCACCTTATTATTGGGCCAGGCCCATGTAATTTCGAAATACATCAGTATAGGCTGTTTTTAGAGCCCGTATGTGTGGGGAAACACGAGATAGGGTTGGTTTCGGACCCCTTCCCGAAGGGCCACGAAATTCCCCCTCTTCCTCCATATATATACAGCCCTTAGGGCACCATTTAGACTTTGGGTTTTGTTTAGATTAAAAGTTCTCCATAGCTACAACTTCGCGTACTTCGTTTGTGTTCAACGACCAGACAAAGGCGTCACAGAACCCCACCTTGATCAATAAAGCTTTCCTCTTATATTCGCAATATCCAAATTGCAATCTTAGTTTCTTGCTTGTTCTTCGTTTGCCTACAGGAAACAGACCTTCGTGGTTAGGTTGATCATGCTCCGCATGGTCAATAACCTCTCGGAGCTGGTTTAGCGATTGCTAAGGCGCGACGTCCTCGCATGTTCGTAGTCGGACCGTCAAAGTCGACTTCCTCCAAAACGATAGCCACCATCTCATCAAAAGACGGGACACCTTTGCCTCTATCATGAACCTCCTGAGATACCACCAAAGCATCGATGTCAGTGGGGCCACTCTAAATTGCGTCACGGAAAAGACAGCAATACCGGCACCGGGGACAATGATACCCCGGAAAACGCCAAAGACCAAGAAGACCCCATCAAACCAATATCCGAACAGGATGATCGGGAGGATGGGCAAGTTGACCCTGACGAGCAAGCAGGGAACAAAGACTCGGAGGACAGCAACTATTTGCAACTCTCCGAGGACGATGTGAGCCTCGGTGACAAAGATTTTATCATGCCAGAGGAACCTCTAGAACAAGAGCGCTTTAAGCGCCGGCTAATAGCTACGACGAGAAGCCTAAAAAAGAAGAAGCAACAGCTTCAAGCTGACCAAGATCTGCTCAATGACAAATGGACTAATGTCCTAGCAGCCAAAGAATACAGCTTCAACGCCCAACACAGAATTACCCGAAGCGTAAACTGCTACCCCTATTCGACGATGAGGCGTTGGAGCCTATACCCCCCGCGCGTAATATGGCGGACGGACCCGATCGACCACCACGTGGCCGGGATAGAACAACAACTCCAGTCGAACACCAGCCCGCACCACCGCGCCGTAAATGCAGAGAAACTATAGCTCGGGGATACACATATAACTAACGACTGGACCTGGAAAATAGAGCAGGTCAGACCAGATCAATCTATGGATCGCGGGGGCACGCCCCGGCGCGAGAAGACGGTACCAATCCCGGCATGACAAGTACAACCATGCCCCGGCCGAAAACCGTATACGAACTTCATCCAAACTGCGTCGTGACACGGCCTGATATAGGGGCGCCGCACACCCCCTATGCTTCACCGATGAGGTAATGGAGCACCAGTTCCCAGAAGGGCTCAAACCCATGAACATCAAATCATACGATGGCACAACAGATCCCGTGGTATGGATTGAAGACTTTCTTCTCCACATCCACATGGGTCACGGTGACGATCTACACGCCATCAAATACCTTCCCCTCAAACTTAAGGGACCAGCACGACACTGGCTAAACAGTCTACCAGGAAATTCTATAGGTAGCTGGGAGGACCTGGAGGATGCATTCAGAGACAACTTCCAAGGTACCTATGTTCGGCCCCTAGATGCCGATGACCTTAGCCACATAATCCAGCAACCCGGGGAATCTGCCCGACAGCTTTGGACAAGGTTCCTAATAAAAAAGTGTTGGGGAACGTAGTAATTTCAAAAAATTTCCTACGCACACGCAAGATCATGGTGATGCATAGCAACGAGAGGGGAGAGTGTGTCCACGTACCCTCGTGGACCGTAAGCGGAAGCGTTATGACAACGCGGTTGATGTAGTCGTACGTCTTCATGATACGACCAATCCAAGTACCGAACGTACGGCACCTCCGAGTTCAGCACACGTTCAGCTCGATGACGATCCCCGGACTCCGATCCAGCAAAGTGTCGGGGATGAGTTCCGTCAGCACGACAGCGTGGTGACGATGATGATGTTCTACCGGCGCAGCGCTTCGCCTAAACTCCACGACGATATGACCGAGGTGGAATATGGTGGAGGGGGGCACCGCACACGGCTAAGGAATGATCACTTAGATCAACTTGTGTGTCCTAGGGTGCCCCCTGCCCCCGTATATAAAGGATCAAGGGGGGAGGCCGGCCGGCCCTAGGGGGCGCGCCAAGGAGGGGGAAGTCCTCCTCCTAGTGGGAGTAGGACTCCCCTTTCCTAGTCCCACTAGGAAGGAGGAAGGGGGAAGGAAAGAGAGGGAGAGAGAGAGGAAAAGGGGGGGCCGCGCCCCCTCCCCTAGTCCAATTCGGAATCCTCATGGGGGGGGGCGCCACCTCCTCGGATGCTGCCCTCTCTCTCCCCTCAGGCCCACTAAGGCCCAATACTTCCCCGGGGGGGGGGGGTTCCGTTAACCCTCTGGTACTCCGGTTTTCTCCGAAAACACCCGGAACACTTCCGGTGTCCGAATATAGTCGTCCAATATATCAATCTTTATGTCTCGACCATTTCGAGACTCCTCGTCATGTCCGTGATCACATCTGGGACTCCGAAAAAACTTCGGTACATCAAAACTTATAAACTCATAATAAAATTGTCATCGTAACGTTAAGCGTGCGGACCCTACGGGTTCGAGAACTATGTAGACATGACCTAGAACTATTTTTGGTCAATAACCAATAGCGGAACCTGGATGCCCATATTGGCTCCTACATATTCTACGAAGATCTTTATCGGTCAAACCGCATAACAACATACGTTGTTCCCTTTGTCATCTGTATGTTACTTGCCCGAGATTTGATCGTCGGTATCCAATACCTAGTTCAATCTCGTTACCGGCAAGTCTCTTTACTCGTTATGTAATGCATCATTCCGTAACTAACTCATTAGCCACATTCCTTGCAAGGCTTATAGTGATGTGCCTTACCGAGAGGGCCCAGAGATACCTCCCCATCAATCGGAGTGACAAAACCTAATCTCGAAATACGCCAACCCAACATGTACCTTCGGAGACACCTGTAGTACTCCTTTATAATCACCCAGTTACGTTGTGACGTTTGGTAGCACCCAAAGTGTTCCTCCGGTAAACGGGAGTTGCATAATCTCATAGTTACAGGAACATGTATAAGTCATGAAGAAAGCATGTCAATCACATCATTCTCCTAATGATGTGATCCCATTAATCAAATGACAACACATGTCTATGGTTAGGAAACATAACCATCTTTGATTAATGAGTTAGTCAAGTAGAGGCATACTAGTGACGTTATGTTGGTCTATGTATTCACACATGTATTATGTTTCCGGTTAATACAATTCTAGCATCAATAATAAACATTTATCATGATATGAGGAAATAAATAATAACTTTATTATTGCCTCTAGGGCATATTTCCTTCAGTCTCCCACTTGCACTAGAGTCAATAATCTAGATTACACAGTAATGATTCTAACACCCATGGAGTCTTGGTGCTGATCATGTTTTGCTCGTGAGAGAGGCTTAGTCAATGGGTCTGCAACATTCAGATCCGTATGTATCTTGCAAATCTCTATGTCTCCCACCTGGACTTGGTCCCGGATGGAACTGAAGCGTCTCTTGATGTGCTTGGTCATCTTGTGAAATCTGGATTCCTTTGCCAAGGCAATTGCACCAGTATTGTCACAGAAGATCTTCATTGGTCCCGATGCACTAGGTATGACACCTAGATCAGAATCCTTCATCCAGACTCCTTCATTTGCTGCTTCCGAAGCAGCTATATACTCCGCTTCACATGTAGATCCCACCACGACGCTTTGTTTAGAACTGCACCAACTTACAGCTCCACCGTTTAATAAAAACACGTATCCGGTTTGCGATTTAGAATCGTCCGGATCAGTGTCAAAGCTTGCATCGACGTAACCATTTACGACTAGCTCTTTGTCACCTCCATATACGAGAAACATATCCTTAGTCATTTTCAGGTATTTCAGGATGTTCTTGACCGCTGTCCAGTGATCCACTCCTGGATTACTTTGGTACCTTCCTGCCAACCTTATTGCTGAGCATACGTCAGGTCTGGTACACAACATTGCATACATGATAGAGCCTATGGCTGAAGCATAGGGAACATCTTTCATTTTCTCTCTATCTTCTGCTGTGGTCGGGCATTGAGTCTGACTCAACTTCACACCTTATAGCACGGGCAAGAACCCTTTCTTTGCCTGATCCATTTTGAACATTTTCAAAATTTTATCAAGGTATGTGCTTTGTGAAAGTCCTATTAAGCGTCTTGATCTATCTCTATAAATCTTGATGCCCAATATGTAAGCAGCTTCACCGAGGTCTTTCATTGAAAAACTTTTATTCAAGTATCCTTTTATGCTATCCAGAAATTCTATATCATTTCCAATTAATAATATGTCATCTACATATAATATCAGAAATGCTACAAAGCTCCCACTCACTTTCTTGTAAATACAGGCTTCTCCAAAAGTCTGTATCAAACCATATGCTTTGATCACACTATCAAAGCATTTGTTCCAACTCCGAGATGCTTGCACCGGTCCATAAATGGATTGCTGGAGCTTGCACACTTTGTTAGCACCTTTTGGATCAAAAAAACCTTCTGGCTACATCATATACAACTCTTCTTCCAGAAATCCATTCAAGAATGCAATTTTGACATCCATTTGCCAAATTTCATAATCATAAAATGCAGCAATTGCTAACATGATTCGGACAGACTTAAGCATCGCTACGGGTGAGAAAGTCTCATCGTAGTCAACCCCTTGAACATGTCGAAAACCTTTTGCAACAAGTCGAGCTTTATAGACAGTTACATTATCACCAGCTCCAGTCTTCTTCTTAATGATCCATTTGTTCTCAATGGCTTGCCGATCATCGAGCAAGTCAACCAAAGTCCATACTTTGTTTTCATACATGGATCCCATCTCAGATTTCATGGCCTCTAGCCATTTTGCGGAATCTGGGCTCATCATCGCTTCCTCATAGTTCATAGGTTCATCATGGTCAAGTAACATGACTTCCAGAATAGGATTACCGTACCACTCTAGTGCGGATCTTACTCTGGTAGACCTACGAGGTTCAGTAGAAACTTGATCTGAAGTTTCATGATCAATATCATTAGCTTCCTCACTAATTGGTGTAGTTGTCAAGGAACCGGTTCTTGTGATGAACTACTTTCCAATAAGGGAGCAGGTACAGTTACCTCATCAAGTTCAACTTTCCTCCCACTCACTTCTTTTGAGAGAAACTCCTTCTCTAGAAAGGATCCGAATTTAGCAACGAAAATCTTGCCCTCAGTTCTGTGATAGAAGGTGTACCCAACAATTTCTTTTGGGTATCCTATGAAGACACATTTCTCCGATTTGGGTTCGAGCTTATCTGGTTGAAGTTTCTTCACATAAGCATTGCAGCCCCAAACTTTAAGAAATGACAACTTTGGTTTCTTGCCAAACCACAATTCATGAGGCGTCGTCTCAACGGATTTTGATGGTGCCCTATTTAATGTGAATGCGGCCGTCTCTAAAGCATAACCCCAAAACGATAGCGGTAAATCAGTAAGAGAAATCATAGATCGCACCATATCTAGTAAAGTACGATTACGACATTCGGACACACCATTTCGTTGTGGTGTTCCGGGTGGCGTGAGTTGTGAAACTATTCCGCATTGTTTCAAATGTAAACCAAACTCTTAACTCAAATATTCTCCTCCACGATCAGATTGTAGAAATTTTATTTTCTTGTTATGATGATTTTCCACTTCACTCTGAAATTCTTTGAACTTTTCAAATGTTTCATACTTGTGTTTTATTAAGTAGATATACCCATATCTGCTCAAATCATCTGTGAAGGTGAGAAAATAACGATACCCGCCGCGAGCCTCAACATTCATTGGACCACAAACATCTGTATGTATGATTTCCAACAAATCAGTTGCTTGCTCCATAGTTCTGGAGAACGGAGTTTTAGTCATCTTGCCCATGAGGCACGGTTCGCAAGTACCAAGTGATTCATAATCAAGTGATTCCAAAAGCCCATCGGTATGGAGTTTCTTCATGCGCTTTACACCGATATGACCTAAACGGCAGTGCCACAAATAAGTTGCACTATCATTATCAACTCTGCATCTTTTGGTTTCAACGCTATGAATATGTGTATCACTACTATCGAGATTCAATAAAAATAGACCACTCTTCAAGGGTGCATGACCATAAAAGATATTACTCATATTAATAGAACAACCATTATTCTCTGACTTAAATGAATAACCGTCTTGCATTAAACAAGATCCAGATATAATGTTCATGCTCAACGCTGGCACCAAATAACAATTATTTAGGTCTAAAACTAATCCCGATGGTAGATATAGAGGTAGCGTGCCGACCGCGATCACATCGACTTTGGAACCATTTCCCACCCGCATTGTCACCTCGTCCTTAGCCAATCTTCTCTTAATCCGTAGTCCCTGTTTCGAGTTGCAAATATTAGCAACAGAACCAGTATCAAATACCCAGGTACTACTACGAGCACTAGTAAGGTACACATCAATAACATGTATATCACATATACCTTTGTTCACTTTGCCATCCTTCTTATCCGCCAAATACTTGGGGCAGTTCCGCTTCCAGTGTCCATTCTGCTTACAGTAGAAGCACTCAGTCTCAGGCTTAGGTCCAGACTTGGGTTTCTTCTCTTGAGCAGCAACTTGTTTGCTGTTCTTCTTGAAGTTCCCCTTCTTCCTCCCTTTGCCCTTTTTCTTGAAACTGGTGGTCTTGTTGACCATCAACACTTGATGCTCCTTCTTGATTTCTACCTCTGCAGCTTTTAGCATTGCGAAGAGCTTGGGAATAGTCTTGTCCATCCCTTGCATATTATAGTTCATCACGAAGCTCTTGTAGCTTGGTGGCAGTGATTGAAGAATTCTGTCAATGACACTATCATCAGGAAGATTAACTCCCAGTTGAATCAAGTGATTATTATACCCAGACATTTTGAGTATGTGTTCACTGACAGAACTATTCTCCTCCATCTTGCAGCTATAGAACTTATTGGAGACTTCATATCTCTCAATCCGTGCATTTGCTTGAAATATTAACTTCAACTCCTGGAACATCTCATATGCTCCATGGCGTTCAAAACGTCATTGAAGACCCGGTTCTAAGCCGTAAAGCATGGAACACTGAACTATCGAGTAGTCATAAGCTTTGCTCTGCCAGACGTTCCTAACGTCGTTAGTTGCATCAGCAGCAGGCCTGGCACCCAGCGGTGCTTCCAGGACGTAATTCTTCTATGCAGAAATGAGGATAATCCTCAGGTTACGGACCCAGTCCATGTAATTGCTACCATCATCTTTCAACTTTGCTTTCTCAAGGAACGCATTAAAATTCAACGGAACAACATCACGAGCCATCTATCTATAACAAACATAGACAAGAAAAATACTATCAGGTACTAAGTTCATGATAAATGTCGGAGTAATGGGCCACGGGTAGGCTAACCCGAGCCCCAGAACCTTTCAAGACATCGGGGCAAGCCGCGCCCCTCAAAGCCGAGTCTCAGAAGGCGACTCCCAGATGAGCCGAGTCCTAGACGGCGACTCCCAGATAAGCCAAGTCTCAGATGGCGACTCCCAGATAAGCCGAGTCTTAGATGGCGACTCCAAGATAAGTCGAGTCTCAGATGGCGACTCCCAGATAAGCCGAGTCTCAGATGGCGACTCCAAGATAAACCGACTCATGGCCGGCGACTTCCGGAGGAGCCGGCTATGGAGAGTCGGCCTACTACTCTGCTCTCGTCACGATATGCGAGGCGGGTACGACCACGACGTGGCCGTCACCTCCTGCTTACGAGGGGCCGGCATGGCTACAGTGTGCCGTACCACCGGAGATCTCCGGCGTGGCCCGGCACTGTTGCCATGCCATCCCTGACCTCAGCCACAGTGTGCGGCGCACTGTGGCCATGATGACCTACCTGTACGGCTCAGAGACGGCGGACCCGCCAGTCAGTGAGAACATGGAAGACGGCGGATACGCCCCGAAGGCGGCCCCGTGGGAGTCAGCTCCCTAGAGTCGGCCGGCCTCTCCCACGGGTCCCAGGCTCCATTAACCAGACACGACGGGGGGTAACGACATTTATCGCCCGATAGACGGCAGCACTGTTGCCATGACCCCATGACCAAGCCTGCGTCATCAGAATCACGGCTACAGTGCCGGACTTGCCGGCGGGGCCTGCAAGACGGCAGACCCCAGCAGTCGGCGAAGAAGACGACGACCTGTGAGATAGACGGCTGGGACCCGTGCCCAGCCGGATTACCGTTGTACCCCCGGGGGTAGGCCTATATAAACCCCCCGGGGCACCCATGCAAAGGGTTGGCATCCATTAGCCTTAGACCAGATCATATAGGAAGAAGAGAGCTAGCCTTGCCTCCTTCTACCTCCCGAATATAGCTCTAGGAGCAACTTTGTAGTCACTACGCCTTAGTGATCATGCGGAGACCCCGCAGAGCAGCAGTAGGGGTGTTATCTCCCCGGAGAGCTTAGAAGCTGGGTAAGATTCGTCGGCGTGCATGCCTTCGCCTCATCCCGTTTCCAGGCACCGGCGACGTTCTACTCGCTCCCACCATGATAAGCCATCCTTTGGCATATGTCTCACCCAACCCCCGACATTTGGCGCCCACCGTGGGGCGAGGTGCACCATCGTCCGGAGACCTGCTCTGGACGGGAACCCTCTTTCTCCCCCGTGAGCGTAGCCAGCCCAGCACGCCCGATGGCGCTTGCCCTGACACGCTGCAAGGCGTCGAAGACGCCTGCGCAGCGAGGTGCCTCGCCGACCTTCTTGGCGAGGTTTGCATCTCCGAAAGCCTCCTCGCGGGCCTCCTCGACCATCTCCACGTCGCTGGCAAGCCTGCCGTGGACTTGGAGTCCGTAGGCTCCACCAACCCGATGCTGGTCGATTCAGACAGCGTGTCGCTCGACATGTTCCCCTCCAATGTGGTGATCTACTATGAGCCGCTCCCTCGCGAGGAGAGCGGCGGAAGCGCCGTCACGGAAGTGCTCGTCATTAGTCATGGCGAGCACTCCGGCGAAGGAGCTCATGACCCGCTCAACGCGGCTCTGCGAGACCTGACGGCGCCCATTCTGGAGGACGCTGATGCCGAGACGCTGGAGGCACGCCGCCTTCAGCTCGTCAAAGGTGCGAAGAAGCTGGCAAGCATGAGACGCTTGTCGGAGGCCTATCAATGTGACATGGATCGCGCCGTGGGTGGCTCGCCAGCCCTGACCGGGCCTAGCCGCCTAGGCGCGGTCCGACAACGCGGCGCGGCCATCGCCAACCTGTTCAGGGCCGATCGCCCCGTGTATGCCACGCCCGCGGAGAACATCCGTGCCGCCCAGGCGGCAGCAGACGAACTAGACAACTTCGAAGGTGAAGAGCGCCGCTTGATGACCGAGGGAGTCCAGCGACTCCTCAAAGCGGCTGCCGCACAGAACGAAGCCGGCTGCCGCACGGAGGCGCCGCAACGACAAAATGACGACTTACTCCCCCTCCCCCCCGCCGAGATCAAGGCGTGACATCTCGGACGCCGACTGGCGGAGTCCGCGGAAGAAAAGAGAAGGATCCGGCTGTAAGCCACAGTCGGACTCGCGTCACCATCGAGCGCGACCAAGACGGCCGCCCAAGAGTAGTGGAACGGCAGGGCGACTACCTGCCTCCCCCACCACGAAGAGAAAGACGAGTCTCCCCGCCGCCTGTCGAGCATCCGACTCTCGGCGACCGCCTTGGCCGTCGAGAGGGAGTCGGAGAGAACGACGCCCGCCACCGGATCGACCGACTCCACCGATCCCTGGCGCTGGAAGAAGAAGATGAGCTGGGCCCGCCCTGCTTTGGGCCCCGCATTCGAGACGAGCCCTTTCCCAAAGGATTCACGCTCCCCCGAGACACGCCCAAGTACACCGGCTCCGTGAAGCCGGAAGATTGGCTAGTTGACTACTCCACGGCCATCAACATAGAGAACGGCAACAAGCGCGTTGCCGTGAAGTACGTTCCGCTCATGCTCCAGGGCATGGCCCGGACATGGTTGAACAGTTTGAAACCCCGCAGCATCAACAGTTGGGTCGACTTCACCGAGGCTTTCATCCGCAACTTCACAAGCACGTACAAGCGACCCCCCAAGCCACGCCAACTCTCCTTGTGCGTGCAAGGCCAAGACAAGTCGACTCGCGACTACCTCACGTGATGGGGCGTGCTTTCGAACTCCTGTGAGGGCGTGCACGAGGTGAAGGCTATCGAGTACTTCACCGCCGGGTGCAGAGAAGGCACCCTCCTCAAGCACAGGCTCCTTTGCGACGAGCCTGAAACCATCGACGAGTTGCTGGTCATAGCAGACAAGTATGCTACGGCCGACTCCTCCATGAAGACAGAGATTTAGGTTAGTGCGACTGGCAAAGTGGCTCCTCAAGCTCCCAGAACTCCGGCCGGAGACACCAGTCGGCGGCGGCAGCAGAATGATCACAAGCGCAAGGCCCCACAGCCGACATCCAGCAGTCGGCAGGTTGCGACAGTCGAAGACCAACAGCCTGAGGGGCAGCCTCCGGCGAAGCGACAGAAAGGCGGCAAGTCCAACTGGTTGCCGGCCTTCTCTTACGAGCAGACTCTAGATGGTCCCTGCAAGTTCCACAGCGGTGCGAAGCCGTCAAACCATACCACCCGGAAATGCCACTAGCTCACCAGAATCGCCAAGGGAGACGGCCTCCTTCCTCCTCCGCCTGTTGGGCCGCCGCCTCCACAGCCGCCCCAGCAGCCGGCGGCCAGGCCAGTCAGCGCCGTACAAGATGAATACCCCGAAGAACACGGAGCTTATGTGGTGTTCACCAGTGTGGCTGATGATCGACGCATCAGATGGTTGCAGCAGCAAGAAGTAAATGCAGTAGCATCAGATACTCCGGAGTTCATGCATTGGTCCGAGAAGCCTATTAGTTGGAGCAGAGCTGATCACCCAGAGGTGATGCCGAATCCGGGTTCCTATGCCTTGGTTCTGAGCGCTACCTTGGCCACTGATAGGCGGGCCGCTCGCTTCCCGCGAGTGTTGATAGACGGAGGCAGCAGCATCAACATCCTGTACAAGGATACCATGGAGAAATTAGGAATCAGGCAGAAACAACTTCAAAGCAGCCGAACTGTTTTCCACGGCATTATACCTGGCCTCTCTTGCTCCCCAATCGGCAAGATCCAGATAGATGTCCTCTTCGGAGACAAAGATCACTTTCGCCGAGAGCCAGTTTGGTTTGAAGTGGTGGACCTTGAAAGCCCATACCAAGCATTGCTTGGCCGACCTGCTTTGGCCAAGTTCATGGCGGTCCCCCACTACGCTTATCTCAAGATGAAGATGCCAAGTTCAAAGGGGATTCTGACCATGGCCGGCGACTACAGGAAGTCGTCCGCCTGCGTGGCCGAGAGTAGTCGGCTGGCCGAGTCCCTGGTGATCGCAGCTGAGAGGCGGCTCCTTGATCGGGTTGTGGCAATGGCCGGCAAGCAGCCAGAGATGTCGCCCGACCCCAAGGAGTCAGAAGCTGAGGGTTCATTCAAGCCGTCTTAAGAAACAAAGAGGATACCTTTGGACCTGGAGCACCCGGAGAGGCATGCTGTCATAGGTGCAAACCTAGACAGCAAATAGGAAGGCGAGCTCGTCGATTTCCTCCGTGAGAATCGAGACATCTTTGCATGGTCCCCTAAAGACATGCCAGGTGTACCGACGGAATTCACCGAGCACAAGTTACATGTCTGATCTGATGTGAAGCCCGTCAGGCAGCCCTTGCGCCGCCTGTCAGAAGAGAAAAGAAGAGTTGTTGGAGAAGAGATAGCCCGACTCCTAGCGGCCGGCTTCATTATGGAGGTGTTCTTTCCAGAATGGCTGGCGAACCCGGTCCTAGTATTGAAGAAGAACAAGCAGTGGCAGATGTGTATCGACTACACCAGCCTCAACAAAGCTTGCCCCAAAGATCCATTTGCTCTGCCAAGAATTGACCAGGTGATAGACTCCATA
Source organism: Triticum aestivum (assembly GCF_018294505.1). Lineage (NCBI taxonomy): Eukaryota > Viridiplantae > Streptophyta > Magnoliopsida > Poales > Poaceae > Triticum > Triticum aestivum. The sequence goes on from NC_057813.1 coordinate 383,104,326, forward strand.
GCCGGATGCGAGCTGTTGAGCTTCTTAGATGCATATTCAGGATATCACAAGATCAAGCTGAACCCGGTAGACAGACTGAAGACTGCCTTCATCATGCTGTTTGGAGCCTTTTGCTACCTGACTATGACATTCGGCTTGAGGAATGCCGGCGCCACCTTTCAGCGTTGCATGCAGAAGTGTCTCCTCAAGCAACTTGGCAGAAATTCCCACGTCTATGTGGATGATGTGGTGGTGAAGACGGAAAAGCGTGGAACATTGTTGGAAGATCTCCAAGAAACGTTTGAGAATCTGCGCCGATTCCAGATCAAGCTCAATCCGGAGAAGTGCGTCTTCGGAGTACCAGCCGGCCAGCTCCTTGGCTTCCTCGTCTCTGAACGCGGCATAGAGTGCAACCCCGTAAAGATCAAAGCCATCAAGAGGATGGAAGTCCCCCGCTGACTATTAGATGTGCAGAAGTTCACCGGCTGCTTGGCGTCCATCAGCCGATTCATCAGTCGTCTGGGCGAGAAGGCTCTCCCTTTGTACCAACTGATGAAGAAGACCACCTTTTTCGAGTGGAACCACAAGGCAGACGAAGCATTTCTCCAGTTAAAGAAGATGTTGACTACTCCCCCTGTGCTGGCGGCTCCGACTCCCAAAGAGCCTATGCTCCTATACATTGCCGCCACAAGCCGGGTAGTCAGCACAGTTATCATGGTTGAACGCAAGGAGGAAGGCAAGGCGCTCCTTGTCCAGAGACCGGTATATTACCTGAGGGAGGTACTGTCGACCTCCAAGCAGAACTACCCCCACTACCAGAAGATGTGCTACGGCGTGCATTTCGCCGCCAAGAAGTTGAAGCCATACTTTCAAGAGCATACAATCACTGTGGTTGCACCGCTCCACTGGCCGAGATCATCGGAAGCCGTGATGCTTCAGGCCGAGTAGCCAAGTGGGCCATAGATTTGGCTCCCTACACCATCTACTACCAGCCCCGCACCGCCATCAAGTCACAAGCACTAGCCGACTTCCTTGTCGACTAGGCCGAGACCCAGTACCTGCCGCTAGCACCCGACTCCACCCATTGGCGGATGCATTTCGATGGCTCCAAGAGCGCACCGGCTTGGGAGCCGGCATCGTCCTCACCTCCCCCAAAGGCGACAAGCTCAAATACGCACTGCAGATCCACTTCGCCGCCTCCAACAATGTTGCCGAATACGAGGCGCTCGTTCACGGGCTCCGGCTTGCCAAAGAACTCGGCATCCGTCGGATCCTGTGCTACGACAATTCCGATTTGGTGGTCCAGCAGTCGTCTAGCGACTGGGACGCCAAAGATGCAAACATGGCAAGCTACCGCTTCCTGGTGCAGCAACTCAGCGGATATTTGGAGGGGTGTGAATTCCTTCACGTTCCAAGAAATGACAACGACCAAGCAGACGCCCTGGCACGACTCGGCTCCACCCGTCAAGCAATACCATCCGGCGTCGCCCTTCAGCGCCTTCTCAAGCCGTCTATCAAGCCTTCGCCAGAATCAGACTCCATTTTTGTGCCAGCTCCCCCCGAAGAAGTCGGATCCGATTCAAGAGCACCAGCAGACGGCACAAGAATCCTTACAGACGGCTCCAAAAATACCACAGTCGAGGCCGACCTGGGGACTTCAGAACCCGGCCCGGGGACTGCGACGGTCAGCCCGAAGACTTCAGAACTCGGCGCGAGGACTCCAGAACTTGGCTCGGGGACTGCACCGATCCAGCAAGCGGCCGCGGATCCCAGTCCGCCGCCTCCCAGCCCAGCCGCCCTTGTCCAAGTCGCAATAGTGGCAATCGAAGAAATAGCAGCACCCTCATGGGCCCAGCCCATCCTCAAGTTCCTAGTAAACAGAGAGCTGCCAGCTGATGAAATCCTGGCTCGGCAAGTGCAGCGCCAAGTGGCAGCCTATACCATAGTGAACAGAGAGCTGGTCAGGCGTAGTGTCACTGGTGTGTACCAACGCTGTGTCGTGGCAGAACAAGGCCAAGAAATTCTGAGAGACATTCATGAAGGAGAGTGTGGTCACCATGCAGCTTCAAGGGCACTCGTCGCCAAAGCCTTCCGACACGGTTTCTTCTGGCCGACTGCCGTGGAAGAGGCCAAGGAATTAGTCCAAAACTGCAAAGGGTGCCGGATGTTCCGTTCCAAGCCGCTCTAGCCAGCTTCAGCGCTCAAGACCATTCCCATCTCCTGGCCCTTTGCGGTTTGGGGCTTGGACATGGTGGGACCATTCAAGACGGCATGAGGCGGCCTAACTCACCTACTTGTCGCGGTGGACAAGTTCACCAAGTGGATAGAAGCGAAACCCATCAAGAAGTTAAATGGTCCGACTGCAGTAACCTTCATCACCGACATTACGACTCGGTATGGTATACCACACAGCATCATCACCGACAATGGCACAAATTTTGCCAAAGGAGCCTTGGCCAGTTTTTGTGCAACACAGGGCATCCGACTGGACTTAGCGTCCGTCGCCCATCCGTAGTCAAACGCCCAAGTGGGGCGAGCAAACGGCCTCATCCTATCCGGCATCAAGCCTCGCCTGGTCGAACCACTGGAGCGTTCGGCCGGCTGTTGGCTTGAGGAGCTGCCAGCCGTCCTCTGGAGTCTGCGCATGACTCCAAACAAGTCAACCGGCTTCACGCCTTTCTTCCTCGTCTACGGTGCTGAAGCCGTCATCCCGACGGACATAGAATTCGACTCCCCGCGAGTCACCATGTAAACCAAGGAGGAAGTAGAAGAAGCACGTCAAGACAGCGTCGATCTGCTGGAAGAGGGCCGGCTGATGGCACTCAGTCGGTCCGGCATCTACCAGCAGAGCCTACACCGATACTACAATAGGAAGGTCAGGCCAAGATCTTTCCAAGAGGGCGACCATGTGCTCCGACTGATCTAGCGGACAGCCAGCCAACACAAGCTGTCGGCACCTTGGGAAGGCCCCTTCATTGTCAGCAAAGTGTTGGGAAACGACTCCTACTACCTGATTGACGCTCAGAAGCCCCGAGCACGCAAGAGAGACGACTCCGGCAAAGAGTCGGAACGGCCATGGAATGCAAACCTCCTTCGAAGATTTTACAGTTGATTCAGTATGTATCACGCTACCCCTTTGTATTAAAGTACCGAGACTGTGGGCCCCCCGAGACGAGCTCGGGGACTGCCCCTTTTTGATTATCTGTATGATAAGAATTATGCCTTTGAGTATGCTACTTCTTGCTACGCCGCTTGGCGCCGGGTTCGACTAGTCGGCCCAGGAACTCGCCGTCTGGCACTATGAAATATTTCCTGAAGTCGGACAAGTAGTGTGCCGCACCTAAGCCGTCTCCTGCTAGAAGCCGCAGCTCGCAGAGCGACTGTTCGGTAGGCAGGAGTAAGGATGAATGGGCGTCCACACTAAAAATGGCTAAGGACCTAAAAACATTAACATAGCCTAAGCCGGCTTCGAGCCCCTTTTCACAAGCCGACTCGCGAGTATTCGGCTTGCCGCTTTCTATCCAACTTGGTAAACAAACTCCAATGAAAGGCAAGTACTTGCCTTCCCCAAAGTAGCCAGGCATTTGGTCCAGCGGCAGTCCGCAGAGCGGTCGTCCGGCTGACAAAGCGGCAACTAGGGGAAGGCGGCAAAGGAAAAAGCCAAAAGAGCAATGAGGAAGGAAAGATAGAACTCGGATTAATATTTACATAAGCATAGGCCCATTGGCCGAATCTTCAGCCAGAAGTTCAAAATACACACCGAGGGTGGAATTGTGCAAATTAACAAGTTCCTTAAAGACTTTCTAGAGCAGATAAAATAAAGCCAGAAGGCAGCCTAGGGAGCGGCAGACGGGTTCGGAGGGTCGGAGGAGACGGCGGTGTCAGGCGCTGGGGGTTGGGGGGCTGGGCAGTCTCGGCTTGATCGCCGCCAGCGGCAGTCGGCCCGGTCGGACGCGGCTCGTTGCTAGAGGCGCGGTCAAGCTGAGGCTGGTCGCCCGCTCCGCCTTCTGGCGCCTCCGTCTCGCCTTCGTCCTCCGCCTTGCCTTCTTCCTCGGTGCTGGAGTCAATCACCTCCGCCGAGTCCTCGCCATATTCAGGGTTCATCCCGAACCACTCTGGCGGCACCTCCTCGCCGCCTTCAGCCCGCTCAGGGACGAAGACACTGGTGTCCGTGTAGTCGGCGATGGCCCCCGCACGCTCGACAAGGGCGCCCTCCACAGCCTCCAGCTCGGCCTGGGCCTTTGACTAGAACGTGGCCAGAAGGTCCATGTCCAGCCCCGACGCGCTCCAGCCCGGGCCGAGGAACCCTTCCAGGCCTCAAGACGGCCGGCTGTGACCTCCAGCTAGTCGGCAGTCTGGCTGGCGGTGCGCAGAGCCGGCATGTCTGGCCACAGGGCGGCAACTGCCTGGGCGCCGGCACGCTGAAGCCGGCGCATCAGCCGGTGGGCCAGACGAAGACGGGCCTCGATGCTTAGAAGCTCCTCATCGACAGTCAGGGGAGCTTTGGCGGAAATCACCTCGCCGCTTGCCCTCCGCGCCTCACGATCAGCCTCGATGGCCAGAGGGACTGCCTGCGAGTGGCCAGGGAAGAAGTCTGCCAAGACAAAAAAGAAGCAAGTCAAAAAATCAAAAGTCAGCCTGACACATAGTCGGAGACTCAAAGAAAGAAGCTCACCATCGACGATATCCTCGATCTCATGGAAGCCGGAGGTCAGCATCGCCTCCTTGTCGGTCCAGGAGGAGTGCTCACTCTCGAACTCGGCCAGAAGAGCAGCCTCCTCCTTCTCGGCCTCGTCCTGCATTTTCTTGAGTAGCTCCTTCTGCTTGGCCAGCTGCGCAGCAAGCAGATCGCGCTCCGCAGCAAGCTTGCTGCACTCCTCCCCCTTGGCGCGCAAGGTGGTGTTAACTTCACCCAGCTGCTCCTGGAGAGTGGCGTTAGCCCGTGAAGAACGAAAGAAAGAGATGAATAAGTCGTCAGCAAAGAAGATCGCCGGGAAGATCCGGCCCGACTGCTCAGCAGTCGGCCCGAATCTCGGGGACTACAGCCCGCGGGTGTGCCAGCGCGCCCCCGCGAAAAAGAAGAACAAGGAAGGAGATGTGGAAGTCGTCAAGAAAGAAGATCGCCGGGAAGATCCGGCCCGACTGCTCAGCAGACGGCCCGAATCTCAGGGACTACAGCCCGCGGGTGCGCCAGCACGCCCCCGCGAAGAAGAGAAAAAAAAGAGAACTTACTCCGGCTTTCCGTCAAGTCGGCAGTCCGCTTGCTCAATTCCTCAACATTGCGATTGAAGGCAGTGGCGCAGAGGTTGTGATACTCCCGCAAACAAAGATTTCAGACAAAAATAAGTTCTTGGAACTCGCCAGAGGGAGTTCCGAGCCGCCTGCTCAGCAGCCGGCCCGAAACTCGGGGACTACACCCACTGGGTGCGCCAGCGCGCCCCCACAGAGAAGAGCAAGAAAGACAAGAATCAAAGAGGAAAATATACCCGGACGGCCGCTCGCGATGCTAGATGCACCTTGGTGTAGATCTGGAGGGCGTCGCCTTCGGCTCGCAACTTCGCTTGGACATCCAGAAGCGCCTGGTTCAGCAGGCCCGTGCCGCCTCCGCGCACCAACCCAATGGGCGTGGCGCTCGTCGCCTCGGCGTCTGGGATGGCCGAGCTGGCGGCACCGACCTCCAGGGGCCGCGGCGCCGAAGTCGCCTTCTCGAGGCGGCGGCACACTGGCGAGGCAACCTGAAGAAGCAGCCTCGCATCGTCCTCAGTTGGCGGCACTGGCGGGCCTGCCGGCTATTTGCCGTGGGCCCTCCCAGACGGCGGTGGAGGCGGAGGCGGCGGCACAAGCGTGTCCGACATGGAGGCCTTGCCGCTCTCCTTCTCCACGACGGGGTTCTCGGTGCCGGCCTCTCCGGTCTGCCCCGTGAATTCCGGAGGCGGCGGTGCGGAGGATAGTGGGGCGACAAGCAACGCCGATTGGCAACGTGCGGTCTCCTCAGCTTGCCGTCTCGCCGCAAGGACGGCTTCAGCATCCTCCAGCTTCTTCTGGGCGGAGGTAGCCGCCTTCTCGGTCTCTGCCTTCTCCAGGCGGTCGGCCTCCTCCTCGTCGCGCTTCTCCCGCGCGTTTCGCTCTGTCGCCTCCCGGAGGTCGGCGGCGGGGTCGACCCGCCGAGTATTGGCGGACGTCTCTGCCGACCCCGTGATGGAGGGGACGGCGACTCTCTCAAGGGAAAGGGGGGCCCTAAAGAAAAAAGGGGAGGAGTGTAAAAGAAGAACTCGGACAAGGCTCACCAGAGAAAAATAAAGACAAAAGCGAAAAAACTTATGTAGACACTAGCGGCGGCCTTCTCACTTCCCTACGGAAGCGGTTGGCCTTCGCGGCCGCCTCCTCCCGCTTGGTCGCGGCGGCCGCCCCCTTGAACTTCTTCAACTTGCCACCGGGCGCACTCTGCCCGGCGTGGCGCCTCTTCGCGCCGCCTTGGCCGGCCTGGCTGGCGGAGGAACCCGCACCCGATGGTCCGACCCTTAGCTGATGGCACGGGGCGAAGGTGGCCGAGAGCCTGAGGCTGCTTCCCGCTCCTCCTCCTCCGCCTTCGGCGTCGGCTTCCATCGCCGCCGCCCCCAAGTCGGGGTCGTCGACGTCGCTCTCCGCGCAGTCGGGGACGAACTCGCGGGGCAGTCTCGTGACACCGGTTGCAGGCTGCATGAGGGGGTTCTAGCTCAGAAGAAACCAATGAAATTCAGAAGTCGGATTCGGCTACAAAGAGGACAAAGCAATAAGGAGATGTGACTTACCACTGGAGGGCGGTTGGCGCGCGAATACGGCTCCTTGCCGAACTGCCAGTCCTCCCCGAACTCACAGTTCGCGATATGGTTCACCATGTTTGCCACCTCTGCGCGGGGCATCTCCTTGGTGCTCATCCGACTCGGGTCTCGATGGCCGCTCATCTGACTGATCAGGTGAGGCCGGCCTTGGAGCGGGAGGACTCGGCGCGCCACGAAGGCGGCCAGCAAGTCGGCCCTGACGAGGCCCTCCGACTGCGTCAAGACTCAGAGTCACGCTATGGCGGCGGCTCCGGCGGGAGTCAGCGTCTTGACTTGATGAGACCAGCTGGGGAGCCTCCCAGCTGGGGCGCCAGCTTCATAAGGCGGCAGATTAACCCAGTCGCCGTCGGGGGCGAGGTTCTTCACGTAGAAGTACGAGCATTGCCACATCTTTACCGACTTGATCAGTGAGATGGAACGGAAGGGGTTGTCGGCCGTCGATCGCCGCATCGCGATGAAGGCACCGCACTGAGCCGGCACGCCGGCGACGTGCGTGCCGAGCTTAGATGAGAAGAATTCTCCCCACAGCTTGATGGTGGGGAGAACACCGAGGAAACCTTCGCACAGAGTGGCGAAGGCGGACAGCAGCACCACCATATTCGGGGTGAGGTGGTACGGCTGGAGGCCGTGAAACTCCAAGAAGGAGCGGAAGAAGCCGCTCTCCGGCAGCCCCAGGCCGTGCATGAGGTGCAAGCGGAAGATGACCCGCTCGCCCTCCTCCGGCGCCGGCGATATCTCCCTCGCCGATGCGGTGCGGGCTCGCACGAGGTGTGCGCCTGGGAGGCGGCGCGTCTTGCGGAGAAACTCAATGAGGTCGTCGTCGACCACCGAGCCATCCGACGCGCCGAAACGCACGGCCGGAGCCGCGGTGGCGGAGGAAGAGCTCATCGCTGGCTGGTGCGGTGTGGTTCTGTTCGCCGGCAGCAAGAAGAAGGAAAGAGGAGGCAATAGGAGACGGGGATCGGGGGAGATGGGCGCGCGTGCTTTGCCGCTCCACCCCCCTCCTACTTATAGCCTTGGAGGTTGAGAAGCCGAGGGGGCGAGCATGGGATTAACTGCGCTCAGAGCCCCACGCCGCCCCATGATTTACCCCATGAAGTTACTGCATGCAGTAATGACGTGAGAAGCCCAACCGTTCGCACGGCCGCAGCGGATCCGTTCGCGTGCCGAGGCGCGATAGTGGCGGGCCCCGCCTGACGGCCCGTCCCATCGCGCGCGTGGGCAAGCAGACTATCCCCGCCGCGTGGCGCCGCACGATAGGACCGTAGCGGGCGGCAGCTGGGAAGCGTATCAGGCACGCCTCCTGGTCTCCCGCCACGACTTTCGAGCTCTTTATAGAAGCAAGACGACCCTCTACGAATCCGACTTCGCACAGTCGGCCCAGAGGAAGACGACAAGCGAAGCCCAGATTCCACCACCACAAGAATGAAGTTTTTGAGGCCCCACAACGTGTTACTCTCGGAGCCTCACCAGCTTCGGGGACTACTGTCGGAGTAATGGGCCACGGGTACGCTAACCCGAGCCCCAAAACCTTTCAAGACATTGGGGCAAGCCGCGCCCCTCAAAGCCGAGTCTCAGATGGCGACTCCCAGATGAGCCGAGTCCCAGACGGCGACTCCCAGATAAGCCGAGTCTCAGATGGCGACTCCCAGATAAGCCGAGTCTCAGATGGCACCTCCAAGATAAACCGACTCATGGCCGGCGACTTCCGGAGGAGCCAGCTATGGAGAGTCGGCCTACGACTCTGCTCTCATCACGATATGCGAGGCGGGTACGACCATGACGTGGCCGTCACCTCCTGCTTACGAGGGGCCAACATGGCTACAGTGTGCCGTACCACCGGAGATCTCCGGCATGGCCCGACACTGTTGCCATGCCATCCCTGACCTCAGCCATAGTGTGCGGCGCACTGTGGCCACGATGACCTACCTGTACGGTTCAGAGATGGCGGACCCGCCTGTCAGTGAGAACATAGAAGACACGCCCCGAAGGCGGCCCTGTGGGAGTCGGCTCCCTAGAGTCGGCCGGCCTCTCCCACGGGTCCCACGCGCCATTAACCAGACACGACGGGGAGTAACAACAGTGATCGCCCGATAGACGGTGGCACTGTTGCCTTGACCCCATGACCAAGCCTGCGTCATCAGAATCACGGCTACAGTGCCGGACTCGCCGGCGGGGCCCGCAAGACGGCGGGCCCCAGCAGTCGGCGGAGAAGACGGCGGCCTGTGAGATAGACGGCTGGGACCCACGCCCAGCCGGATTACCGTTGTACCCCCGGGGGGTAGGCCGATATAAACCCCCCGGGGCACCCATGCAAAGGGTTGGCATCCATTAGCCTTAGACCAGATCATATAGGAAGAAGAGAGCTAGCCTTGCCTCCTTCTACCTCCCGAATATAGCTCTAGGAGCAACTTTGTAGTCACTACGCCTTAGTGATCATGCGGAGACCCCGCAGAGCAGCACTAGGGGTGTTATCTCCCCGGAGAGCCCCGAGATGGGTAAGATTCGCTGGCGTGCATGCCTTCACCTCATCCCGTTTCCAGGCACCGGCGACGTTCTACTCGCTCCCACCATGATAAGCCATCCTTTGGCATATGTCGCACCCAACCCCTAACAATAAATTTAAGTTCAATTAATCATATTACTTAAGAACTCCCACTTAGATAGACATCCCTCTAATCCTCTAAGTGATTACGTGATCCATATCAACTACACCATGTCCGATCGTCACGTGAGATGGAGTAGTTTCAACGGTGAACATCAATATGTTGATCATATCTACTATATGATTCACGCTCGACCTTTTGGTCTTCGTGTTCCGAGGCCATATCTGTTATATGCTAGGCTCGTCAAGTTTAACCTGAGTATTCCGCGTGTGCAACTGTTTTGCACCCATTGTATTTGAACGTAGAGCCTATCACACCCGATTATCACGTGGTGTCTCAGCACGAAGAACTTTCGCAACGGTGCATACTCAGGGAGAACACTTCTTGATAATTTAGTGAGAGATCATATTAAAATGCTACCGTTAATCAAAGCAAGATAAGATGCATAAAGGATAAACATCACATGCAATCAATATAAGTGATATGATATGGCCATCATCATCTTGTGCTTGTGATCTCCATCTTTGAAGCACCATTGTGATCACCATCGTCATCGGCGCGACACCTTAATCTCCATCGTAGCATCGTTGTCGTTACGCCATCTATTGCTTCCACGACTATCGCTACCGCTTAGTGATAAAGTAAAGCAATTACAGGGCGTTTGCATTTCATACAATAAAGCGACAACCATATGGCTCCTGCCAGTTGCCGATAATTTCGATTACAAAACATGATCATCTCATACAATAAAATATAACATCACGTCTTGACGATATCACATCACAACATGCCATGCAAAAACAAGTTAGACATCCTCTACTTTGTTGTTGCAAATTTTACGTGGCTGCTACGGGCTGAGCAAGAACCGTTCTTACCTACGCATCAAAAAAACACAACGATAGTTCGTCAAATTAGTGCTGTTTTAACCTTCGCAAGGACCGGGCATAGCCACACTCGATTCAGCTAAAGTGAGAGAGTCAGACACCCGCCAGCCACCTTTAAGCACGAGTGCTCGTAACGGTGAAACCAGTCTCGCGTAAGCATACGCGTAATGTCGGTCCGGGCCGCTTCATCTCACAATACCGCCGAACCAAAGTATGACATGCTGGTAAGCAGTATGACTTGTATCGCCCACAACTCACTTGCGTTCTACTCGTGCATATGACATCTACGCATAAAACCTGGCTCGGATGCCACTGTTGGGGAACGTAGTAATTTCAAAAAAATTCCTACGCACACGCAAGATCATGGTGATGCATAGCAACGAGAGGGGAAAGTGTGTCCACGTACCCTCGTAGACCGTAAGCGGAAGCATTATGACAACACGGTTGATGTAGTCGTACGTCTTCACGATCTGACCGATCCAAGTACCGAACGTACGGCACCTCCGAGTTCAGCACACGTTCAGCTCGATGACGATCCCCGGACTCCGATCCAGAATGTGTCGGGGATGAGTTCCGTCAGCACGACGGTGTGGTGACGATGATGATGTTCTACCGGCGTAGGGCTTCGCCTAAACTTCGCGATGATATGATCGAGGTGGAATATGGTGGAGGGGGCAGTGCACATGGCTAAGGAATGATCACGTAGATCAACTTGTGTGTCCTAGGGTGCCCCTCTGCCCCCGTATATAAAGGAGCAAGGGGGGAGGCCGGCCGGCCCTAGGGGGGGCGCGCCAAGGAGGGGGGAGTCCTCCTCCTAGTGGGAGTAGGACTCCCCTTTCCTAGTCCCACTAGGAAGGAGGAAGGGGGAAGGAAAGAGAGGGAGAGAGAGAGAGGGAAAGGGGGGGCCGCGCCCCCTCCCCTAGTCCAATTCGGACTCCTCATGGGGGGGGAGCGCCACCTCCTGGGCTGCTGCCCTCTCTCTCCCCTCAGGCCCACTAAGGCCCAATACTTCCTCGGGGGGGGGGGGTTCCGGTAACCCTCCGGCACTCCGGTTTTCTCCGAAAATACCCGGAACACTTCCGGTGTCCGAATATAGTCGTCCAATATATCAATCTTTATGTCTCGACCATTTCGAGACTCCTCGTCATGTCCGTGATCACATCTGGGACTCCGAACAAACTTCGGTACATCAAAACTTATAAACTCATAATAAAACTGTCATCATAATGTTAAGCGTGCGGACCCTACGGGTTCGAGAACTATGTAGACATGACCTAGAACTATTCTCGGTAAATAACCAATAGCGGAACCTGGATGCCCATATTGGCTCCTACATATTCTACGAATATCTTTATCAGTCAAACCGCATAACAACATACGTTGTTCCCTTTGTCATCGGTATGTTACTTGCCCGAGATTCGATCGTCGGTATCCAATACGTAGTTCAATCTCGTTACCGGCAAGTCTCTTTACTCGTTACGTAATGCATCATTCCGTAACTAACTCATTAGCCACATTGCTTGCAAGGCTTATAGTGATGTGCATTACCGAGAGGGCCCAGAGATACCTCCCCGTCAATTGGAGTGACAAAACCTAATCTCGAAATACGCCAACCCAACATGTACCTTCGGAGACACCTGTAGTACTCCTGTATAATCACCCAGTTACGTTGTGACGATTGGTAGCACCCAAAGTGTTCCTCCGGTAAACGGGAGTTTCATAATCTCATAGTTACAGGAAGATGTATAAGTCATGAAGAAAGCAATAGCAATATACTAAACGATCAAGTGCTAGGCTAACAGAATGGGTCATGTCAATCACATCATTGTCCTAATGATGTGATCCCATTAATCAAATGACAACACATGTCTATGGTTAGGAAACATAACCATCTTTGATTAATGAGCTAGTCAAGTAGAGGCATACTAGTGACGTTATGTTGGTCTATGTATTCACACATGTATTATGTTTCCGGTAAATACAATTCTAGCATGAATAATAAACATTTATCATGATATGAGGAAATAAATAATAACTTTATTATTGCCTCTAGGGCATATTTCCTTAAAAAAGAACTAGATCATGGATTGTCCAGACGCAGAAGCCCTCGCGGCCTTCGAACATAGCGTCCGAGATGAGTGGCTTGCCCGACACCTCGAGCCAAGAAGAGCCAAAGTCCATGGCAGCCCTCACCACACTTATGACCCATTTTTGCATGGGAGAAGACAACTGGCTTGCTTGCAGAAGCAATAGCCCCAGCGACCCTGGTACTTCCGAAACCAGGGACGGCAATGGCAAGCCACGACGCAACAAGGACAAGCGTCAAAACAAGAAAGAAGGAACGCAAGACACGGTGGTTAACACCGGATTTAGCGCCTCCAAACCCGATCAGCGGAAGAAGCCATTCAAGGCAAACAGGGATGGCCCATCCAGCTTAGACAGAATACTGGATCGGCCTTGCCAGATTCACGGCACCCCTGATAAACCTGCCAATCATAGCAACAGAAATTGTTGGGTCTTTAAGTAGGCCAGCAAGCTTAACGCCGAACACAAGGGAAAAGGATGACCAAGCGACGATGATGACCAAGAGCCTCGTCAACCGAACACAGGGGGACAGAAGCAATTTCCCCCGAGGTAAAAATAGTGAATATGATTTATGTCACACATATCCCTAAGAGGGAGCGCAAGCACGCACTACGGGATGTCTACGCCATGGAGCCGCTCACCCCAAAATTCAACCCATGGTCGGCTTGTCCGATCACCTTCGATTGAAAGGACCACCCAACCAGTATCCGTCATAGAGGTTTGGCAGATCTGGTCCTCGATCCAATCATTAACGGATTCCACCTTACACAAGTCCTCATGGATGGCGGCAGTAGTCTGAATCTACTTTATCAAGACACTGTTTGCAAAATGGGCGTTGATCCATCAAGATTCAAGCCCACTAAAACTACCTTCAAAGGAGTAATACCTGGCGTAGAGGCCCGCTATACAGGCTCAATCACGCTGGAGGTCGTCTTCGCCTTGCCGGACAACTTCCAAAGCGAAGACTTGATCTTTGACATTGTCCTGTTTCGTAGCAGCTATCACGCACTGCTCGGACGAACTGTTTTTGCCCGCTTCAATGCGGTCCCACACTACGCCTATTTGAAGCTCAAGATGCCCGGTCCATGTGGCGTCATTACAATTAATGGAAACATGGAGCAATGCCTCCGTATTGAGGAGCATACCGCGGCCATTGCGGCCAAAGTACAAAGCGGCCCTGTCAAGCCGCACACCTCATCGGCTATTAAGCCACCAGACTTTACCGCGCAAGGCCGGTCAGTTCTGCATGCCAACAGTCTGGCAACCTCGGGGCTGGATTAGCAGCTTCGCTTCCGTCGACCGCCATGTACATCACCAAAATTCGTACCGCGCGTGCATAATTATGCACTCAAAATACCTTGGGCATCGGCGGAGGCCTATAACACAGTTTGACCTTACACGGCATTCCCCTTTATTTAATAATCTTTTCCTTTTTACCACAGGTGAATCAAAACCTACTCGTTCTCCAGACTCACAAGGACTCTCTCCAAGCCCGGTTCCATATACATTGCCAAAGACCATTCCTCTAAAGGATTCTTCCTTATTTGGGTGAAAGCGGCGCAGACATGCGGCAGGAATGTGCAAAGCATTTGGCAGACCACAACTTTACTCAAGAACCTGTATAGAGCTTTTCCCTTAGCCCTAGACCTCTGGCATGTAAAATGGCCTTGGTGATTATGGTACCTTCTATAAGATTACTTTTTGACGTATCAATCAGATTTCAGTGAACCAAAATTCTTATTTCGTATCGTCTTTACTTTCCGCCTGTTAAATTGCTTCATGCACGCACCTTGGCATAAAATTTCTATTGGATCTATAAGGCAACATATGTGTTGTCAAACAAAAGTCCGAAAAGCTTCACAGCAAAATTCGGCGTCCTGAGTCCGGCATTATATGCATCGGCTCCAAATCATGTCTTTGGTCAATAGTTGGGTTGCCCGGCTCCTGTGCTTGCTACCTTACGTTCCGTCTGATCGGCTAGGGTAGTAAAGGGAGAACTACTGCGATTGTGTTTTTGGTTCGTCCGGTTAAGCACCTCAGTAGAGAAAGCCAAAAACAGACTGTCATGATGCGGCGAGAGCTGGTCAGCCACTCGGTGATTCATTACAATCCTTAGCGATTTTTCCATATTACACGAAGGACTGTTTCCCGGTCAAATATGTAGCACATCCGCATTAGGATAGCCGTGTACATACCAGGCGCTACCTATTAGACCCATTGTCAAACTCCTATAGCTAAGTGAGAGCAATAAAACCAAATAGTCGGATTGCCTGGTTCGTCGCACTGACACCTCCTTCAGGGACCAAGACGTTGGATTAAGTCTAGCCATGTGCAATTCCAAACACCCCAGCAGTATCTACATGGGGCTGAAGCCGATGACTGGGAACTCCCAGATATAAGGAATGGCCGCACACGAGGATAAAACTTTTTCATCAAGATATGAATATATTACAAAAAATAGTTCATAATAGAAATCCCTGGACAGTTCGGACTCTTCTATTCAAACACCACGTCCTTAGAGCATTGGCCCTCTATAAGGCGAGCACCTTTTAGCACGTCTTCAAAATATTGCTCCGGTGTGCGGTGGGCCTTGCTTTCGGGAGGGCCATCAACTGCCACCTTTTCGGCATTCATCTTCACCTAGTGCATCTTAACATGGGCAAAAGCCATACACGCTCTTTCTATACAGGACCACCTATTGACGATGTCAATCCGGGGCAGGGCATCGACGGGGCTACAACCGGACTATGACGTCCTTCATGGCCGCGTCGGACATCTTATGCAGCTCTGCCCATTGTGCCATTTGGCATTTAGCAGTACGGGATGCTCCTGCCACGCAAACTACGACTAGAATTGCTTCTCCGTCGCATACCCTCCTGGGCTTGGTAGAATTGGACGGCGTCCGCGGCACTCTTCGGAAGATCCGCATAAACGTCTGGTGAACTTCATAGTCGATTAATCAAGGCATACTTAGGATCCCCAAATTTAGCCTATAAAAGAAAGGGCTTACCAACCGCTATCTGTCCGGCTTGACGGATTTCCTCGCGCGCGGTGCAGGATTCAGACCGCGCCTCTGAAGCATCGTGAAGGGCCTTGGCGAGTTCGGTACCCTTTGCCTTATTTCTCGATTGCAAGGACTCGCACTTGGCGGTAGTGTCCTTGAGCTTTTGCTCCATCTCGGTCACCAGTTCCTCAAAACGGCGCCGAGCGGCCTGTTCGGCTGTTAAGTTGCAGCCGCCTTGTCAGCAGCTACCTTGCTTACCCGCGCTTGCTCCTTGGCTTGAGCAAGCTCGCCCCTGAGGGTCTCCACCATGGAGGCACCATCTGTACAAACATGCACATGGCAGCTTTTTCAACTTCCACAACAACACGGACATACACAGGCATACAGTAGGATGTATATTTTACCTTGCGCCTAGTCGAGCCACGTGTTCACAAGGACTAGATCCTCATCGGCTCGCTCCAGTTTCCATTTGAGTTTAGAAATTTCCGCTGACTGGGCAGTCACTGCTAACAAAGAAGCCTGTTTTACACCCAAATAAAATAGCATGTTATCACCTGACAACTGGTTATTGATACTCTGCTCTCCTTTCTTTCAAAAAGCCGAAAGAGTCTCAGGGGCTACTGTCTATATACAAGCAAATTTCTCGAAAAAATGATTAGAAAAATGAAATATTACATTGCATACCTCGAAGCCTGCTAGTAGGCTATAGAAGGCTTCGTTCAGCCCGCTCTTGGCGGATTGAATCTTCTTAGACACCGCACCCATCAGGATGCGGTGCTTGTCCAGGACGGATGCACCTTGAAGTACATCTGCCATGGTATCCGGCGCCTCTAGTTTAGCGGAAGTGGCCATTCTCTCTTATCCTGCAAGGGGTCGCTCATTAGAGTCTGGAACCTTATGGGTCTCCGGAGTGGTATTCGGCTGGGGTACGGACTGAAAGGGGCTCCCGCCCCCGGTCTTTGGAGCGGTCGTAGCCCCCAAGCCTTCGGCAGCCAAGGTATTGCCCTCCGGCTCCATTACATTACCCCCCGTACCTCTTCAAGGACCGGGAAGGGCCTATGGGATGACACCTCGGCGTCATCCGCCCTAGGTGGCGGGAAGCTAGTGGAGGCGACTCGCTCTCCATCATCTCTGGCGGCAGATCCCCCGAGGAAGAGGATAGCTGGGGGAGATTGCGCGCCACGCTAAAAGATAGAACTTAGAGTTATTATCGCAGTGCATAAAATATTGAATGAGTGTGATAAACCCCGGACTACTTACGAGTTAGCCTGGGGCTTAGTCCGGCGATGATGCTTCGGGATGACCTTGGCGTCTGACTCCGAGTCATCGGGGAGGGTAATTTTGTCCCTCTTGGACGCTTCGGCTTCTAGGTCTTCAGAGGCCACCCTCTTCTTGGCCTTGCGGGGAGGATCTTCTTCTTCCTCCTCCTCCTTGTTGTCATCTTCCTCGTGAGAGGACTGGGCATCAACCTCTCCGGACACTGTGTCTGAAGTGCCCTCTTCTTTCTTTTTCTTCTTCTTCTTGTCCCTCTTGTCCGGCGCCTGGTATGGCGCCGGGACCAGCATCCTCATTAGTAGAGGACTGGTCGGGTCTTCGGGAAGTGGAGCCGGACATTGGATTTGCTGTGCCTTCTTAGTCCAGAGCTGTTTGGGGTATGGACTGCTCAATACTTCTCTGTTGGGTTGACAAAGCCGAATGGTGTTCGGAGGTTTAGAAATTTACCTTGGAGGCCGGATGGTTGCAATCGATGCCGGTGTCGTCTGAGGACTTTGGCAACGATTTCTGCTTCTTAAAAAGCAGATTCCAGATCCCCTTGTGCGTTGTGCCGTAGAACCGTTGTAGGGTCCGCGGACCTTCCGGATTAAACTCCCACATTTTGAGGGGCCGCCGCTGGCAGGGAAGTATCCGGCGGATTAGCATCACTTGGATTACATCAGCGAGGGTAATGTTCTTCTCTATCATGCTCTTGACGCATTTCTGCAAAGGCAACACCTCAGGGACCGACCCCCAGTCCGGGCCTTTGTCAATCTAGGATGTGAGCCTTAGCAGGGTTCCGGATCTAAAGGCTGGGGCGGTTGCCCACTTGGAGCCGTGGGGTTATGTAATATAGAACCATTCTTGTTGCCATATCTTGACGGTGTCCACAAAGACTCCCTTTGGCCAATTGACTTTCGGGAGCTTGCTCACCACGGCTCCACCACAGTCCGCATGTTGTCCATCGACCACCTTTGGCTTCACATTAAAAAT
The DNA here is from genome assembly GCF_018294505.1 of Triticum aestivum. Lineage (NCBI taxonomy): Eukaryota > Viridiplantae > Streptophyta > Magnoliopsida > Poales > Poaceae > Triticum > Triticum aestivum. The sequence goes on from NC_057813.1 coordinate 383,121,952, forward strand.
ATTGAGCCATAGGCTGACATGTGATGGGACACAGAGGAAGGCCTCACACATGATGATAAACGCCGAGATGTGGAGGAATTAATTGGGGCCAGATCGTGAAAATCCAGCCCATAGTAGAGCATGAGGCCCCTTACAAAGGGGTGAAGGGCAAATCCGAGTCCGCGGAGGAAGTGGGGGATGAATACCACCCTCTCGTTGGGCTCCAGAGTGGGGATAACCTGCTCCGGATCAAGAAGCCTATGCTTGATCTCCGTGGTTAGATACCGCGCTTCCCGCAGCTCCTTAATGTTCTCCTCCGTAACAGAGGAGGCCATCTACTTGCCTTGGGAGCCGGCCATGGTCGGAGGAGTTGAGGAAGGCACGAAGGCTTGGAACTCGGGTGCTGAAGCTTGAGGATGGAGAGGCAGAGAAAGAATGAGGCGTGGGGTGGAAGAGTTGGATTCTACCCACTTATATGGACTGCGAATATGGAGTGTCCCCCCTCTCAAGCCTTAAAACTCGCTTATTCCCATGGGGCCGTGCAAACGACACGGTTGGCTTACTCAAACCCGTATTGATAAGGATCCCGCGAATAAAGGACACGATCTCCTCCTTGACGAGACGTGTCACTAATGGCCACACCTTGACGCATGAGGCAGGAGGTCCAAAAAATGATTCGAGTTAATAATGATGAGACTTGAAGTAACATTTCACTAAAAGGAAAAAGGAGAGCTGTCAGTGGTCTATACAACCCTAGCCCCCTCCGGTGTCTATATAAACCGGAGGGTTTAGTCCATAGAGGCAATCATAACCACACAGGCTAGACATCTAGGGTTTAGCCATTACGATCTCGTGGTAGATCAACTCTTGTAACCCCTATACTCATCAAAGTCAATCAAGAAGGAAGTAGGGTATTACCTCCATCAAGAGGGCCCGAACATGGGTAAACATCGTGTCCCTGCCTCCTGTTACCTTCGATCCGTAGACGCACAGTTTGGGACTCCCCTACCCGAGATCTGCCGGTTTCGACACCGACAATTCCCACCTGGTGGGCCTCCTCTGGTAGGTATTTGCTCCAATATTCATCATATATTTGATAAAAAATCTCCCTAAAGTTTCAGCTTGTTTGGAGTTGTGCAGAATAGGTGGCCTGACGTAGCTTTTCCAGGTCCAGATTTCCAGCTGCCGGAATTCTCCCTCTTTGTTTATACCTTGCATATTATGAGAGAAAAGGCATTACAATTACTCCAAAAAGCATTATATGGATAAAAACATCATAAATAATAGTTAGGAGACATGATGCAAAATGGATGTATCAACTCCGGCAAGCTTAGACCACGCTTGTCCTCAAGCGAAAAACCGAGATCAAAAAACATGTCCAGATGCTTCGAGAGAGAGAGAGGTGTCGATAAAAACAAAATACAGACATAGAAGCATCATGTTCATTAATGTAACAGAAACACACTTAAACATAATACTCTTATCATAAAGCTCTTATCATAGACTTCTCATGAATAAGTGACAATTCATCACACTATTGAAGTATAAAGCAAAAACTCTATTAAAAACCAACAAACTATGTTCTCAGTCAACTTTGCAATTACAATTCATCATCTTTTAAAGAAGGATCATGTATCTGAGCCCTTAGGAAAGTCCACATACTCAACCATCATATAGTCTTCTATGATTGCTAACACTCACCGCGTACACAAGATCAAAACGTTTCAACCGGACACATAGAAAGATATGGGCTTATAGTTTCGCCTCCCAATGTATTCACCTCAAGGGTGATGTCAACAATAATAACTCATGCTATCTATATTCAACTGGACATATGTGCCTAGATATTTCCTCACCACATGTTGCTTGCCAAAGCAGAAAAATAAAAAAGGAATAGAAGGAAAACTTTGACTCTTTGCATAAAAGTAAATACATGAAAGTAAAAGATAGGCCCTTCGCAGAGGGAAGAAGAGGTTGTCATGCGCTTATTTGTTTGTATGCTCAACTCCTAAGTGCAAAAGAACGTCACGTTGTATTTCCCCTTGTGATAGCAACCTCTATTATGCAGTCTGTCACTTTTATTCTTCACCATCACAAGTTCGTACAACACTCAATTTTCTCTTACACTAAATGATCTGACACTTTTAGAAGCAACTTTTATTGCCTTTTTGCACCGATGATGACTTACTTGGGGGATCTTGCTCAATCCCTAGGTAGGTATGGTGGACACTTGAAAATAAGATTTGGGTTTAAGGGTTTTTGGATACACAAGTAGTATCTCTACTTAGTGCGGAATTTTGGCTAGCAAAGATAGGGGGCAAGCACCACATTAGGATCCATGACAATATGACTTCTATGCAAATATAAACAAACATAAACCATTAAGTTGTCTTACTTGTCCAACGTCAACAATTTTGGCATATAATATTTTGATGAGGGCTCACAATCACAAAAAGATTTCTAGGGTAGTATATTTATATGTGAATCTTCTCTTCCCTTATTAATTCTTTCATGAGTTGTATCATTGACTAATGCTATGTTTGTCAATCTCTCATAAAATTTTCTACCTATACTTTTCCTTATGTGGTGTCATCACCTACCATAGGATTAGTATATGATCTTTTTGATTTATTTCCTTTCTTTTATTTATTTCTTTTCTGGCACCATTGTCGCGGAGACATCACCAACATCTACCAGGTTCCTAATCACAAATCACCAACACGTATGATTGAAGATTTGAAATTTTGGGTGATATTATGATGGATGAAGGAATAAGGAGTAAGAAGAGCCTAAGCTTGGGGATGCCCATGGCACCCCAAGCCATTATCCAAAGAGAAGCAAGCAACTAAGCTCGGGGATGCCCCGAGTGGCATCCCCTCTTTCTTCTAACGACCATCGGTATTTTACTTGGAGCTATATTTTTATTCGTCACATATCATGACTTTTGCTAGGAGCGTCTTGTATGATATGAGTCTTTGCTTGTTTTGCTTTTTATTTTTAGTCATGAATCCTTGCTGGACACACCTATTTGAGAGAGCCAAAATTGTGCTATGACTTGTTGGAATTGCTCTCTATGCTTCAATTAAATCTTTATGAGCTATGGAATTGCTCTAGTGCTTCACTTATATCTTTTTGAGCATGGTGTGCTTTAGTATTTTTGAAGAAATGCCCTCATGCTTCACTTAGATTTATTTTAGAGTTAGTAATTTTTGTTAAGAGATTTCCTCTTGCTTCATTTAGATTAATTTGAGAGAAAGAAATTTGATGCTCATGTTCTTCACTTATATTTGTTTGACCTTATTAAAAGCAACATATGAAACTAGTTCCAAAGTGATAGATATTCAAGGAGGATATAATAAAAACTTTCATGAAGATCATTGGACAAAATAAGATTGATTCTTTGTAATAGTTTTGAGATATGTCGACATAATATGTGAGTCATTTTGGTGAGTAATTATGCTTTAGTAAGAATATTGGTGTTAAGGTTTGTGATTCCCTATGCAAGCACGAAAGTCAATAGTATGGCTCCTTCATGGATGTTCGTTCAGGTCGGCTCCGACTCCGATGACCATCTAGGAAGTCCATCTTGTTTGTCACGTCGGGACGCCAATCCACCAACCTGATCTCTATTATCCAACTTCTACAACTAGTAATGAATTTTACATAGAGTTACAAGTCGACACACAGGTCATTATACAATATAATGACAACAGTTTGGCTCCTACCGGCTGACAAACATGACACACCGGCCATGTATAATTTACACACAAGCATCACATACACATGAGCCATACTATTCACATCAAATCCTGCGAAATAAAGTTATGCATAGAATCGCACTCTACCAGTTTGAGTGATCGTGTATGAAATACAAGGCGCTACACACACGGCGGTCCGTTTCGCATTTACGTTTCACTGTTAACCCCAATGGCGGATACCGACCGGTAGGGGTAGGTTGTGTCACAAACTCATCGGTCCTGATTGACAGAAAACATAGCATCATCGATCCCCATTTGCAGTTCATCTCATCAACCGTGCACACATCCGATCTCATAAATAACAACAGATCTCATCTGCCGCCTCCACATATCTAATATGTAAACGATCTGAATCCAAATCCTATAGCAGAGGCTCTGATATCACTATTGGGTTCTACGGTAGGGTGCGTCGACTACAAATTAAAATTTTCCTATGCGCAGAGCTACCAAGATCATGCTACGGGAGATGGATCACAGATTGTTACCATTAGACGCGTAGTGCCATGCAGCGGAAGAAGAGTTGGGGCAGCACGTCCGCGTGGATCGTCTCCTCCTCGTCCAATGTCCCTCGAATAGTCGGTCATCGGATCGCATGTACAAGTTCACCGAAGCGGCACAGGTGCATCGCCTCTAACAGTATCCGCGCGTGCAGGAGGAACGCCGTGCGGCAGACTGCTAGGTCCGATCACACAGTCGGTGTGGCAAGTGAGGTGGCTATTTGCAACACATGCAAACCCTAGTGATAGCGCCGAAGCGATCCACCGCATGAGTGTGCCGCACCCCCACTTTATATAGGCATCCGTCATGGGCTCAACACTTGGGCCTCGCATGGATCCTAAAGCCCAAAGTCTGTTCGTCCTGGATCCGAATCCGAGTAGGATCACATCTGACTCGTGGAGTCAGACCGGGCCTCACAAGTTCCTTCCCTTAAGCGTGCGACCCCTTAGGTTCTCGTTCACTTGGTCGCGAGTCAGATCACATCCGACTTGGCTAGTCGGTAGCGGCCTCTAGCAAAGGGTGCCGACTCCAAGTGTCTGATGAAGCTAGTTAGGCGAACCCGTACATCACACTTCTCTTCCCTTTGCCACACGATATATGTTGTCGGGCTCAAGGCGAGTCTATCATCCTTGTGTTAGCCCGACCTCTTTCTCGTTCCAGTGATGCCGACTATAAACTGGATTATCTCGTAATCCTAATCGCATGGCCATGCTTATCTTGGTCAGATCACATGAAGGGCCCAGAGTATATCTCTCCTGATCGGAGGGGCAAATTCCATCTTGCTCGACCATGTATCGCAACATGGGGTTGGACAAGCCCGAAACCTACCTTTGTAACTAGCCAGTCATGGAGTAGCATTTGGTTGTCCCAAAGCAAGTCTGTCACCATCCCGAGTACATGCACCAGCTTAGATCTTAGTACATAGAACGTATGTTGTACTAGAGACTCACAGATGACATATCGCTGCGTCTCATAGTTGGGCCTGTCCGACTCGGACATTATCTCAACTCGGATCTGACTACGTCAAATCCGACCATATCCTTCCAAGTACATATTATCCGGTTAGCATCCAATGATCCATGTCTAGTGATACCAAGCCATCGACCGTGTCATATGCTAGTCTAGTCGGCTGCGCGTCCGCACAGCCCTGTCGACTAGGGACCTTACAGGACAGTCATCATACAATGCATAGTCCCACAAACAAGTCACATACTTGTTGGTACACATCTTTGATAATGTCCAAGGACTACCTTTATTCATAAACACATAGGAAATATAATCATACATGATTGCCTCTAGGGCATATGTCCAACATTGACAACCCCTCTCTTACGTCGGGTTGCAAGTACTTGTTCTTTGTGTGCAGGATCTGTTTACGTGGTGTTGCATGGTTCTCCTACTGGTTCGATAACCTTGGTCTCACCACTGAGGGAAATACCCACCATTGCTGTGCTGCATCATCCCTTCCTCTTTGGGGAAATACCGACATAGTTCAAGCCGCATCAGTATCCACTACCTTTGGCAAACTTTTGAAAGCCTTGGCGATGTCAAGGCCAAGGTTTCGGCACACGAGCTTGACGAGCTCCTTGAAGAGGATGTCGTCACAGAATGTGCGGGATTCATGGGCGAAGCTGGCAGATCTCTCGTCATGGTGCATCTCCAGCGCCTTGATGAGATTCTTGAAGAAGCGCGTCAGCCTGGCACTTAGTGACTCATGCTTGTCGTCTGTGAAGATGTAGTTGTCCATCTTCATGATGGTCAACTAGGAGTTGAGGTGTCCCGCAATGTCGATGAGGCCAGTGGTCCAGAGCTCCACGATATCCCTCGGCTCATTGATGGACTTCTCAACGGCGGTGAGTGAAGCCTTCTCATTGTTCCAGTTCTCCGGCAAGCTCTTCTCTTTGGATTTGCTCTCCTCCATGCTTTGTTCCACAGTTCTGAGTTCCAGTTCCAAGTCTGCAATAGAATTCTTGGCAGCAAAGAGCTTTGTTTTCTTGGCGGAGATGGAAGTATGTATTTCAACCAAGGTGTAAGCTACCTTCTCCATGTCAGCATTATTGCTAGCCAGAGTTTCTTTGAGTTCCTTGACCGTCCAACTCTGACCTGGCGGTCTTGGCAACCTCTATAGCCTTGACGGCTTCCACAAGCTTGCCGCATGGTCTAGTGCTTGGGCCTCCAGGGCTTCCTTATGCTTTTTCTTTAGCCCCTAGGCCCATTGCGCGAGCAGAGTCTCGATATCTTCATCGTAGTTGAGCGGCAAGTGACTCCTCTCTGGCGGGAGGTCCCTTTCTTTGGCATAAAGTTGTGCTTGTCGTTCGGATAACTTGTCGTCCAGGGCTGCTGCCTCTTTCTTAGCAGCAGCGAGCTTCTTATCTTCACCTTGGATGCTCTGGAGCTTCTCTTCGTACCATTTGCGGGTTGCTTCAACCCGCTCGTCCAGCTTCCATTCAGCCAACTCCATGGTTTGCCGATTCGGTTGGATCTTATCCCAGCGTGCACTATTTTGCTTCTGCACATCCTAGAAACTGGTAGCCATGGATTTCAAGAAGGAAAGATTCGCAGCACTATCGGAGGAGGTGCCTGCCTTAGTGGATCCATGGGACAAGGGGATGAGGATCCCGACAAATGAATCCTCAGGGGTTGTCTTCCCGGCATCAGATGAGCCAGGGGCTTCAGAGTGGTGCAGTTGAAGGGAAGGCACCAACGGAATTGCTGTGAGCTGCTCCTTTGGCAAGATCAGGTGATTGACGGTGCTTGGGTCCCCATGGCCAGCATCTCTCATCTCAACGCCAACATTGGCAGAGGCGGATGCGCTGCCGAGAGCCTTGTCGTCTTTCTCAGCGGCCTTCCTGGCCTCTTCGAATTCTGATGCTACAGCCTCTAAAACTAAAATCTTGGTAGCTTCATCGGTTGCACTCTTTGCAATCTCTTGAACATCTATGAAGGGCTCCTCCTCCTCCAATGGAGTCGAGCCCGTCAGATGGGATAGAAAGATCAAGGAGTTCAAGATTTAGATCAAATTAAACAAGGCAAAAAAACGAGAAACAAGCATAAAAGAGCACTAGACAAAGGTTTACCTTGACGGGATTGCGGAGGAGACCCTATCTCTTCTATGGGAATGTCAGTTGCCGTCGCTCGGTCCCCCGCAACTCTAGTTGTCGGTGGGTCCTCGACGCGGACAAATTCCTCTTGGCGTTCCTTTGAAGGAGGGTGGATCTTGTCAGTGAGCTGCTTGGGGGAAGAGCAGAGGTCGAGGGTGTCACTAAGAGGTCCAACCCTATTGCTCTATGTGGCACCCCGACTCAGAGCAACTGGTTTACCATGCATTGCCAGCCCAGAGACCTTGTCTTCTGGCAACACACAATGACTTGGTACAGAAAAACAACCGCTTTATTTATGCTAGCGGATCAGAGTTTATATTACAAGAGTTAGCGAGGCCAGGCGGCACACACGGTGCGGCTAAACAATATGTACATTATTTAGTGAACATAAAGGGGCCTCGATCATGAGAACTACACGGCAGCGGAACAACGTCGTAGCGGAACTCCATAGCACAGGGACACCAATGTGGACACGATCTAGATTCGGACAGCTCTCCTTTTCAACGAGACTTTCCTGAAATCTGGCATGACACGCTAGGTCAGTACATTGAATGTACTTGCAAGCTCACAACAAGCATAAACATAATGACAAAAAATATCATGACAATTAACCAATTAATAACAATGCAACAATATATCCAACATGCTATGACCTTGCTCTTGTGATAATCGTCCCTCGGACTGGCTTACCGAACGTGATCGTTTCTGGATCACAAATGTGTCAACCCAGAGATAATCTCGTGATCCTTATGGCGATCACAACCACGACCAATAAATGGCCCATGATCCTTACAACGATCACAACCATGACCAATAAATGGCCCGTGATCCTTACGGCCATCACAACCATGACCAATAAATGGCCCATGATCCTTACAGCGATCACAACCACGACCAATAAATGGCCCGTGATCCTTATGGCAATCACAACCACGACCACATCTGGTCCAACTCAACACGATGGCCTTTCCGCCACCACCAAAATGCAAACTTCATACTTAGTGTGCAAAATTCATTATATGTTGACCCATGGTGTGACCTACTTTCGAGCGTGTCCTTAACCGTGGACTTGGCTATCGATAGATTAATACACTCTGCAGAGGTAGCACACTGGACCCACACCACGGAACCCATGGCCTCGCACTCCCATTCGGGTGGACCAACGGCACTCCGATGAAACCACTCCATTGCCATGACACTCTCTCGGCCACTCCAACTCAATCCCCATCGGCTAGTCCTGGGTGGCCCCGTGTCTACCAAAGACACAATGACCACCGTCGTGGCCACGATCCACTCTGGGACCCGATTCCAAAAACTTAACAACGGGCTCACAAGGTTATGCCTGCTTACTGGGCCAGGGTACAGCACGCCCATAACCTTCCCTAGATGGAGGTACTGACTAGAGGCATGACAATGAAACGAATAAAGGTCATCCCATACCGGCAAATGTGGTTGCACTGGGAAAGACTCGATTCAGCGGCACCATGACCCGGTCAACACCATATTCAAGTTGAGTTATTATCAGGTTCAACTTAAAGTGAAAGTAACCGGCGTCATAATGCCATGACATGCATCACAAACATATGCATCACATATCAACGAAAATAACTGAGTCAACTACGCTCTCACTGAGCAATCAACATCTCATGATATTCCTCTGGTTAAGATCAAGCCTCACCTTAACTAGAATCTTTTCTAGCAAATTTATCATTTTTACTTATGCAAAATAATCTCAGTAATTATTTATTTCCATAGCCATATTATCTCCTCATCACCCATAACTAAATCATTGTTACCTTACTATCTAGGTTCACTACAATCTTTTTGAAAATCAAGCATATTTACTATAACAAGCATCTAACAGAATATAATTAACATATTAATAATTTAAATGCATGAGTAATCATTTGTTCAAGTAGGAAAATCACAAATATTGAAGTGGCACTATGAAAATGTTGCTGTGGCTTGCCTTAGTGCGGATGAGGTTCACAAACCTCCTGGTGATCCTCAAGACAAGCCTGCTCTTCTGAAAATAAATTAAAACACAAAAAGAAAATATCAAGAAACATTCTAAAATTCACAAGAAAATCTAGACAGTAGGGGAAAATCCCATCTTTGGGGAGCTGCTAGATTTTTGGAAAAAGAACACAATGCAAAAAGAATCATTGCATTTGGACTTATAAAAAAAGTTATGGCTATTTTAAGCTCTCTGGATTTAAATGAAATTAGAATAAAAATTAAACAGACTGGGGGGTGACATCGAAGGCGTAAAAGCCCAGGGCACTACCACTCGTACCGCTTCGCGCGCATACAGAGTGGCTGACTAGCGGGCCCCACTAGTTAGGTGAGGAGGAGGGGTAGAAGGAAACAGGGAGCGGCAGGGGTTCGCCGGAGCACACGCTAGCAGCGAGGGCTCTTGGGCCAAAACGAGAAGGGGGGGAGGGTCGGAAGAGAAGATGATGGCACACCTTCCCGTACCCATAACATGGCTAGGGGTGGTCGGACGGTGCTGGAAACAGCCTCTCCAGCGGAGGCAGAGAGCAGCGGTCACCGGAGACAAAGACGACGGTGGCTAGGGGCGGCTCCAGGGGCTCCAACAGGGTGGAACGACACCACCGGAGAGTGGCGGAGGCCCTGGCAGGGTTGCCCTGGCCTGGGAGGGGCTGGAGCTACGGGGATGACCCGAGGGGATCGCCGGCGAGCTCGAGCTTGGGGACGGCAGCCCGCGGCCTGCCCGGCCAGGCTACGGCTTTGTACTAGCTTGTGGGGTGTGTGGGAGTGGATGTGGGTGCTCGAGGAGGCTGGGGGTGGCCGTATTTATAGGCGAGCGGCAAGGGGGGTTCGGGCTCTGCCGGAGGACACTTGTCCACGGCACCCGACAACGAATGGTGTTAGTGAGAGAGGGGGAAGAGGACGGAGCTCACGCGGGAACTATTGGCGAGCACGGACGAGCACAGGGGCGAGGGGAGGATGACGAGCACATTGCGCCGCGCACTGTGGCGTTGGCCGGACCGTACCCGTGCCCGCTGCGGTGAGCTCTGGCGTCGGCGAGTGCCAGGGCGGAGTTAAGTCATGGAGACGATGATGGTGGCGCGGTTTGGCATGCTCGGGCAGGCGGGGCAGTGAGCACGCGCGCAACAGAGCGCTCAACAACACTTAGAGCGTGTGTTTTACATGCTAGCATGCCTGGACGAATGCGGTCACCGGGTGAACTATGACATCAGGCCAATCTATGCGCAAACATCATGTCTGGCGTGTAGTCCGTGGTAGTTTTGAGTGTTACCACGATTGGGTTGGGTTCCAGGTGCAGTAGAAATGACTTTACACTCTAGGTAAGTTTCTGGACAGTAACTTTGGAGGTTTACTGTGGTCAAACCACCGGGAGTTGAGGGATGGGCTTTGGAGGCTAGCCACCACTTACTAAGGTAAAGATGCACAAGAAAAACCAGCTACAATGGAGCTAGTAAAATGGTACTTGTTGTAGAAACTACCATTTCTGTCTAGAAATGAAAATATTTTCTGTAGCCAAAATATTCCAAAGAGTGATGAAATTTTTTTGCTCAGAAAGGTGCCCTAGGGTTCAAAGAATAATTGAGATTTTTCTCAGGATTTTAGGGGCAAGAAAATATAGGGTTGCTTTGGAGCACAAAGGGCTAGCTAGGGTTAAGGAGGGCAAAATGAATATTCTTCATTTAAGAAAGATATTCCAAATGATATTTTGAGATGAACCAGAGATGGAGTGATGGTTTGAGTGGGGATGAAGCACTTGGGTGAAAGTCAAGGGGTACCCAAGTGGTTAAGTCCAAATGAAAGATTCAAAAACTACAAACTCAAATTCAAACCAACTGAAAACCAGGCAAAGAAGAGAGGGCAAAAACCAGACTGTCACAAGCCTCCCCCACTTAGAATGAATCTCGTCCTCGAGATTCGGTTGCTTGGGAAAACCATTCTGGGTAATGTGCCCTTAGAAATTCTTCTGACCATGTTGATTCTGACTCTGTGTGATGCTTCCATTGGACTTTGTAAAATTTCCTTGCTTTACTGCGAGTGACTCTTTCCATCTGATCCAAAATCTTGACTGGCCTCTCTTCGTAGGTTTAATCCTTTGCCAGCTCTATTTTTGTCATATCAGTCTTTTTCTCAGGCGGCGATATGCATCGCCATAACTGTGAGACATGAAACACGTTGTGCACGTCTGAAATGCAACAATACCCACTCGTGTCATAACGGGAAATGGACCAATAAATCTGGGTGCCAATTTTCCACGAGTCTGAAATCTCTTGATACCCTTCATATGCATGACTTGAAGGTATACATGTTCTCTGGGTTCAAAACTGATCTGTCGGTGCTTTGCATCATAATAACTCTTCTGTCGAGATTTGGCCAACTGCAATCTGTCTCTGATTTCCTTGACTTGCTTCTCGGCTTCCAGCATGAGATTCGTGCCGAAAATACGGCTATCTCCGGTTTGAGACCAATTTAACGGAGTGCGGCACTTATGGCCATACAAAGCTTCATACGGTGACATCTTTAAACTGGTCTGGAAGTTATTGTTATAAGAGAACTCGGCATAAGGCAAACAGTCTTCCCATTTTGGTCATGGGGCCAAAGGACAGGCTCGCAGCATTTCTTCGCGTATTTGATTTACCCGCTCTTTCTGTCCATCAGTCTGAGGATGATAAGTGGTGCTGTATTTTAATGTTGTCCCCAAGGCTTGATGGAGATGGGACCAAAAAGCGGAGGTAAAAAGTGAACCTCGGTCAGAAGTGATGGTTCAGGGTACTCCATGCAGACTGACTATCCTGGATACATACAGTTGTGCAAGCTCATCTGCTCGATATGTGGTTCTGGTCGGGATAAAGTGGGCTACCTTGGTTAATCTATCCACTATGACCTAGATTGCATCATTGCTCTGTCTGGTCTTAGGTAGTCCTATGATGAAATACATATAGACATCATCCCATTTCCATTGTGACACTAGCAGCGGTTGGAGAAGTCCGGCTGGCTTCTGATGTTCTGCCTTCACTTCATTGCATATGTCACAACAGGCCACGAAATTGGCAATGTCTTTCTTCATTCCATCCCACCAGAATATTTGTCGAAGGTCTTCATACATTTTCATACCTCCGGGCTGAATTGAATACGAGGATTCGTGGGCTTCTGACAGGATCTTTTGCCTTAAATTTGCTTGATTGGGCACACAAATCCTTCCCCGGAATCGGAGGGTACCGAACTAATCCTTCGAGAAATCGGAAGTCTGACTTGCCACCATATGCTTGGCACGTTTCTGCAGATCGGGGTCATCTGTCTGGGCCTTGCGGTTCTCTTCCTCAAGGGTGGGGGTAACTTCCAAAATATTAGCAAGCCCAGCCTCAACTATGAGCAGGTTGAGCTGAGCAATCTCTTCTTGAAGTTTAGGAGGCAAGGATTCCAATATGACATTTAAACTGATGGGCTTTCGACTGAGCGCATCGGCTACCATGTTGGCCTTACCCGGATGGTAATTTATTCCAAGTTCATAATACTTAACTAACTCAAGCCATCTTCGTTGACGAAGATTTAAATCTGGCTGAGTAAATATATACTTGAGACTTTTGTGATCTGTAAAAATTTGGCACTTCTTCCCAATGAGATAGTGTCTCCAAATTTTTAAAGCATGAACCACCGCGGCCAATTCCAAATCATGAGTAGGGTAATTTCCCTTGTGGGGTCATAGCTATCGTGAGGTGTAAGCTACTACCTTGCCGTCTTGCATAAGTACGTATCCCAGTCCTTGCCTGGAAGCATCGCAATACACATCAAAACTGCAGTAGATATCTGGAAGAGTTAATACCGGTGCAGTTGTCAGCCATTTCTTTAACTCAATGAAACATTTCTCACAGTCCTCAGTCCATTCAAACTTCTTATCCTTTTTGAGCAGATCTGTCATGGGTTTGGCAATCTTGGAGAACCCTTCAAAGAAACGACGGTAATATCCGGCTAATCCAAGAATACTCTGGATCTGAGATACGGTTGTGGGTGGCAACCAATCGAGTACATCCTTTACTTTGCTTGGGTCCACGCCTATACCTTCGGCGGATAGCACATGTCCAAGAAATCCCACTTGCTTGAGCCAGAACTCGCATTTACTGAATTTGGCGTATAACTGATGTTCACGAAGTCATTGTAACACTGCTCGGAGGTGTTCTTTATGCTCTTCTTCACTTCTTGAGTAAATAGGTATATCGTCGATGAATACTACCATGAACTTATCAAGGAAGTCCATGAATACTTTATTCATCATATGCATGAAGAAGGCAGGGGCATTGGTGAGACCAAAAGACATAACTGTATATTCGTAAAGACCGTATCGAGTGGTGAACATGGTCTTAGGAATATCCTCCTTTTTAATCTTGAGCTGATAGTATCCCGTCTGTAAATCAATCTTGGAGAATACCTTGGCCCCAGTGAGCTGATCAAACAGGTCATCAATCCTTGGTAGTGGATATTTGTTTTTGATTCTGACATTATTCTGCTGACGGTAATCCACACGCATGCGGAGGCTGCCATCTTTCTTGTCCACGAACATAGCAGGTGATCCCCATGGTGAAGAGTTGGGACGGATATATGCTTTCTAGAGCATTTCATCAAGCTGGTTCTTTAGCTCCACTAATTCTGATGAAGGCATTCAGTAATACTCCTTGTGTATTGGTGTGGTTCCGGGCACAAGATCTATTGCAAACTCAAGCTCTCGATCAGGTGGCATTCCTGGGAGTTCTTCTAGAAATACATCAGGAGACTCGCTGACCACCAGAATTTATTGCTATTCAGCCACTGCTGTGAAGACCATTTCCTTTGAGGGTATGCTTCTGTGAGCGTAAAATTTGGTAGTCTGCCCTTCTTGGCTGGTCAAAGTGACTTCTCGGGTCGCACAATTTATGCACACTTGATACTGAGTCAGCCAATTCATACCCAAGATAACATCCAACTTATCAGACTCAATAAGTATCAAAGAAGTTGGAAAACAGACTCCGTTGACATTGACTTCCAGATTGCGGCGGACTAGATTGCTTCTGTTTAGAGATCCCGGGGTTTGTACCAGCATATTCTTGCCCAAAAGCGAACAAGGAAATTTGTTTTGGGCAACAAAACTCCGAGAAATAAAAGAGTGGGAAGCCCCAGAGTCAAACAAAATCACTGCAGGTATGTTATTAATAGAGAATATACCAATGACGACTTCGGGGTTCTCTAGGGCTTCATCGACGGAGATGTGATGAACGTATCCTGTGATGTTGTGCTGGTTCGGGCATGCCACCATACAATGGACTTGTGGCCTGAATATAGCATTCTTCCGGTTGTTCTTGGGACACTGTTTGGCATAATGTCCGTTTTGCCCACAACTGAAACAAGAATTGCTGCATAGACGCTCCTCTTCCATTGGGTTGGTTATGACATTCTTGACTTGAGTGGTGGTCTTGTTAAAATTTTGTTGCCAATTGGGCTTGTATTCTACCTGAGTCTGTTGCAAGGTATGAGCCTTCTGCACTGGTTGTATTTCCTTCCTTGGCTCAAACTTGCGCTTGTGATCATTGTTGGCAGACTTATTATCCAATACAAGCTTGTGCTCTCTTTCAGCAACGAAAGCCTTGTTCACCAGGGTTTGGAAGTCTGGGAAATCAAACATACTGAGAGTACACCGGAGTTGCGGGTTTAATCCACCAAGGAATCTGTCAATCTTTCTTTCTTCAGTGGCCACGTCATATAGGGAGTAACATGAAAGATGATTGAACTTTTGCAAATATTCACCCACAGACTGACTTCCTTGGAGGAGCGTGAGAAATTCACACTGCTTGGTCTTCATAATTCCCGTAGGGATATGATATTTCCGGAATCGTTCCTTGAATCTTGACCAGGTGATTTCTTCATCAGCAGACCACATGGCTCTTTCATTTTCCCACCATATGGGAGCAGCGCCTTCAAGATAATGAGTTGCAAATGGAACCTTATCTCCTTTAGTACGAGCAATCTCAAGCTTCTTCTCCATAGTTCTCAACCAATCATCTGGATCCAATGGATCAATAGACCGACTGAAACTAGGAGGCTTGGTCCTTTGAAAATCTGACAGCTTGGAGGGATGACCGGGCTGATTCCCATTCTGTCCAACCACAACTTGCAAACTTCTTAATATTTGAATCAGTTCATTATTCCGTCTTTCCTCAAACATACGCAGAATTTGCTCGGTGGAGGGTGGATTTGGTGGTGGAGGCGGTGGTGGAACGTGCGGCTCGGGTGAGTGTCCTGCCTGTCGTGCGGAACGACGAGCAGGAAAACCCTTGCGAATGTTGCTACAGCTGCCTCCCCATGTCATCCTAATATGATTTTTCCCAAGGCAACGCAACTGAGATGAGAAGCATTCAAATAAATGGGGGAAAGCCAACAACAAAAGCCCAAGAAAAACCGAACTGGCGAAGAAAATACGATGAATAAAATAAAGTTCCAACATAATTATACATAGGCTCATACATGAAATATAACAACACGCCAGGTTCAACTACTCTCATACATGAAATGAAACATCATAACCCATACGACTACATCTGTACACCATCCTAACGACTGCGAATACTCAGAAGCTCTACTGCTCTGCTGGTGCTGCGGGGTCCTCTCCTGAAGCGGACTTGAATCCTGAACTGACGAGGTTAACTGAGACCTCTGGGTTAAAGGTGACATACGACGCTGCCTCGAGGGCTCTCCCTCCGGGGCAGGTGTAGGGTGAAGCATCAGGGCTACATGAGTGGCGAGAAGTGAAACCCACTCAACATGAGCACTAAGCGGACTCACGGTCGCGGTGCCCGAGCTACTCGGAGGAGTAACCGGGGAAACAGGGGAACTAGAACTGACTAGAATAAAGGGAGTAAATCCTACAGACGCGGGAGTAGTGACTGATCTAGTGGAGGCTAAAGCAGTACGGGCACGAGTCAGCCCTCGAGCTAGCTCGTGGATCATAAGATTGCTAGC